>NW_027203381.1:111551019-112751019 GCF_024711535.1 Dipodomys merriami | reverse complement strand
GGGAGGTGAAAGAGGCAAAAGGGTTTGCTGTTGTAGCTCTCATACTCAGTAGGACTCTTACTTCCACAGTACGTGTTACACTGCTGCTTATGCATGAAACAAAGTTATGGGTTGGGTTCATAACAGATATAACTTCGTGCTGGGTATGGTGACTCGTGACTGCCATTCTGGCTACTTGGGAGCGAGAAATAGGAGGACCATGGTTCCCAGCCAATCTTAGTGGAAGTTGGGGAGGGACTCTAACTGATAAAGCTAAGAGCAAAAAGACAGAAGTTACAGCTCAAGGTGTAAAAACATCTGCCCAGAAAGTATGAAGCCTATGTTTAATCTCTAGTAGTGTGTGTGCACACACACAGACACAGACACACATGCACATGCACACCAAAAAATAAAACAAATAAAAAATTATTATTTTGAGCTGAAGACTCATTTGGGGGAAATCCAAGTTTGCACATTACTTGAACACTTTCTTCACTCATGACAAACTATTTCCTCAGACTGGAGAGAGGCTGTTGCACAAGTTGGTGTAGGAGGTGAGAAGAGGGTCTACACAGCACACGCTCCATCGGTTCCTGAGAATGATAAGATGGGAATGGTAGTCAGCTGATTTCCTCTGTGGCTGAGATCTCACCCACGCACATCATGCCTGGTGGCAATGTGAGGTTTGAACCCATGTACTTACACTTGCTAGTCAAATGCTCTACCACTGGAGCCTTCCCCTTCCCCAACCCCTTTCTGACTTAAATTATTATTATTTTTTCTGATGGGGTCTTGTGTTTCTGTCTGGCCCAGCCTTAGACCACAATCATCCTATCTGTGCCTTCCATAAGCCAGGTGTACGCTGCAATTCCAAGCTTGTTTGTTGAGATGGAGGTCTTGCTAGTGTTTCCTTTGCTTGGCTGGTCTGAAATTATGGTCCTGATCTCCGCTTACCAAAGGACTAGGATTATGTGCCAGGGGAGTCTTATGGAGTTTATGGAAATGATCATGGTGGCAGGTGCTGCCCAGAACTGGTTTGTTGGTAAGGTTCTGCATGTGGTGGTTACTCTGGCTCATGCTGTGATATTGTGGCTGTGGATGTAGCTCTGGCTATCATGAATGTCTACTCTGACCATCACATTCCCTAAAACGTGTTGGCTGTTTTGCTGTGAAGTTTTGTCTTTCAGGTTTTGTTTCTTTTGTGTGTCAGTCCTGGCACAAAAAATTTGAACTCAAGGCCTGGATGCTGTCTCTGAGCTTCTTTGCTCAAAGCTAGTACTCTACTTTTGGCTTTTTTTTTGAGGGGGGGTAGTTAATTTGAAATATGAGTGAACAAATCATGATGTAGCAATTAACTATGGATATGTGAAAGAATAAAGACTGAACTTTTCCTGTACTGTCCAAAATACTAACTTTTAATAGGTATTACGATCTCATCTTATAAAACTAGCAGGAAATCTTTATGAACTTTATGCAAAGACATTGTTATTATAAAACGTACAAATAATAGAAGGAAAGATAGGCAAATTGGACATTCTCAAATTGCATTTCTGGTTTTCATTGTAGATAATCAAGACAGCCCACAGGAAGGGAGAGAATTCAAGTCAAACATCTTAAAAAAATTTTTAGGGATTCCTCTTTAGTCCCTTCTCCAGATGGAGAATTTCTGCTACTTTCTTTCACAGCTTTTCTTTTACTTATAAATAAACTTTCTCTTATTCAAAAAAGTATTTTAATTGGTATATATTAGTTGTACAAAGGGTTTCATTGTGAGGCTTTCTGTTTATGATTACAATGAACTTTGATATAATTCAGCCCCTTCTATTCCTCTTCCTCAACCTACTGCCTCCCTCTTAAAACAGCACCTTTCCCTTTTCCTTCCCACTTCTTCCCTCTATCATAAAAGCCCCCTTTTACAATCATGCCATAGCATTATTCTTCAGGGCTAGATGGGCATTGGAATGTAACCATGTGACATATATCTCTTAGTCTGGTTTGTCCCGACAACATGATGAATTCCACTGCTATTTCCTTGCAAATAACATAATTTCATTGTTCTTCATGACTGAATAATGCATATATATCCCATATATATAGATATTGATATAGATAGATAGATATGTGGTGGACATGTTGGCTGCCTCCATAGCTGGGCTACTGTGAATAGTGATACTCTAAACATGGTGTGTAGGCATCTCCTTTATAGGTTGCTGTTGTATGTTGATGATTTACATTCCTTTGGATACATATTCAAGTGGCACAGTAGGTTCATATAGCTCTATGTTTAGTTTCTTAGTGATTTCTATGGTGGCTGCACTAGTTTATATTCCCTCAAATCCTTGTCAGCATTATTATTATTAACTGGGTCTTAATGCTGTCTCTGATAAATTTTGCTCAAAGCTAGCACTCTACTACTTGAGCCACAGTTTCAATTCTGGTCTTTTTTGTTATTGGTAACTTATATGAGATAAGAGTCTCACAGACTTTCCTGTGTAGACTGGCTTTGAACAACAATCCTCAGAGATCAGCCTCCTGAATTAGCATGACAGGCATGAGCCAGTGGTGCTGGCTGCCTGGTGTTTTGTGTGTGTGTGTGTGTGTGTAACTGCCACTCTGATTGAAGCAAGAAAGAATATGATGGTAGCTTTGATTTGCATTTTGGTTGTGGCTAAGACATTGAACATGTCTTCATATACTTATTAGCCATTTGCATCCTTTTGTAAACTGTCCAATTTATGTGCCCATATATTAATTGTTTTTAATTGGTTAATAATTAATTGGTTTAATTAATGGGTTATTAACTCATGTTTAAATTTTGAGTCATTTATATTCTGAATGTATGATACATTTTTTTGTCCAATGAATAACTTGCAAAGAGTTTTCTTTCATTGTCTTGGTTGTTTTCCTTGATGTGCAGAAACGTGTAAATTGGATGCAGCCAGGTCAGTCTGTTCTTCTCTCTGCCCTGAGCTGCTGGAGTCGTCCTTCGGAGGTGCTCGCTCCTGCCTATCTCCCCTGTGCCTTCCTGTGTGGTTTCAGTGCCCAGCTCTCTCACCTTAAGGTCTTCCATGCCCTTTGAGTTGATTTTAGCACAGGGTGAGAATCAGAGGTCTACTTTCATTCTTCTACCTATCTAGTTCTTTGATTCAGAAGTTCCTACAATTAAAAAAATGTTTCTAATTCTCATTTTTCAAAAGTCTCAGTCAGCTGATGTCAATGATAGAGCAGCCTGATACTCCCACTTGCTGATGAGCCTCTCGGGCCATTGAAGGATGCAATCAGCTGAGTGCCAGACCAGCACTGTTGATTAGACTTTTCCGGGGCTTTAAGTGCAATGTAAGAATTCCAGCTTACTGCTGAGGAGGAAAGCTAAAAGCATTAAATCTCATCTATCTATTTTTTTTTAAAGAAAGGGACAATTGCAACTTGTATTTAGCCACACTAGATTAAAGATAATCTGTAGAAACAGAAATCTTGAGGAAGAGGCATGCAGAAAACGGACAAATGGACAGGGACATCCCGCAGGTTACACAGAGTTTGAGCAGCTGAGTCAAGTGTTCATGACTCCTTAATCAGAAGCTCCTTTGAAGATTTACGATGAACATTTTAGGATAAAAATTTAGGCAGCATCAAATTAACGTGCTACAAGATGTGTCAGGTGGTAGCTGTGCCACGTCTGTGTGTGTGCGTGTGTGTGTGTGCGTGTGTGTGAGTGTGTGTGCGTGTGTGTGTGTGTGTTTGTAATTCCCAGTCTTGCAAAAAGAAAAAGTAGATTTAAAATGAATTATTATGCTTACTTATTGAAAATATTTAAAACTAATGTGTCTTAAAAACTTTAGGAGCTTTTCTTTTGCCCTGTAGTTATCATTTAAATCATTTTTATTTTGGAAACTGGAAGGTGGTCCTAACAACTGTAGACTTATAACCTTGTGTGAAATAAAATATGGAGCGAGTTCACCACATGGCATAAGTAGTTCAGATGGAATCATGCTTAACCCTCTGTCACTGGGTTTGATTAATTAATTATTGTGGCACAGAGGTTTGAACTCAGGTTTTAAGCTATGTTGGCTCTCTACTATGTGAGCCATGCCCTCAGTCCTTTTGCTTTCACATTTTCCTGGGTTGGCTTTGATCCATTCTTCCAGACCTCTACCTCCTGAGGAGTTGGTATGATGAGTGTGTGCACACACTCAGCCGTTGCTAACTGCTTTTAAGGCTTGTCATTGTGGGTCCTTTCATGGGTCCTAATGCTGAGGTGTGGGGATGAGTGTCAGATCAACTGTCGGCACAAGATTGTATCTTATTTGAGATAGCTTTTCTCTTTCAAAATCATATGCTATGGCTCTTTTTTTTCTTGCAAAGTCCAGAAAAATTCTGTAATGAGCACAAAAATGGTTAACACACGTTCATTCACTTCACTATGACTTTGGAGTCGTAGAAACAGTAGGGACAAACGCTGAGGTAAGTGCTAGTGAAAAGAGGCATCACTAGCTTTTTTTTCCCTTTTTTGATCAGTTGTGGGGCTTGAACTCTGGGCCTGAGAGCTGTCCCTGAGCACTTCAGCTCAAGGCTAGCGCTCTGCCACTTAGCCACAGTGCCGCTTACAGTTTTCTAGTGGTTAATTGGAGATAAGAGCTCAGGGACATTCCTGCCAGGCCTGGCTTTGAACTGTGATCCTCAGATCTCAGCCTCCTGAGTAGCTAGGATTACAGATGTGAGTCACCAATGCCCAATTTATCTCTAGCTTTTCTAACATCAGCCTGGACACAGCTCAGGCCAGGAGGCCAAGCCCAGCAGGGTACCTGTGCTCTGCATGGGTCAGGAGCATTGGCCAGCACTGGCTTCTGCATTCTCCTTTGATTGAAGAATTAATGACCAGTTACCACTGACATTTATGTTTCCCCAGACATTTAACCAATTACCCTCTGTTGGGGATCTAAGAGCTACTAAGACAGGAATCGTTACCTAACTGGTAGGGTAGTTTCTAAAGGAACAGTCAGTTTGGCCACATGTATACATGGTTAGGTTGCCCTACTTGCTGTTATAACAGGATGATTAAATGATGAGG
Organism: Dipodomys merriami; assembly: GCF_024711535.1. Lineage (NCBI taxonomy): Eukaryota > Metazoa > Chordata > Mammalia > Rodentia > Heteromyidae > Dipodomys > Dipodomys merriami. The sequence goes on along the minus strand of NW_027203381.1, from coordinate 112,745,972 downwards.
TAACTGAAAACTGTTTATAATAAGGCATTATAGTAGCTGCAACATTGTCCAAAGGTGTAGAGTTAATAACTAGATCATTGTTTTTATGAGCATCTCCGGGGTGTGGCATACCCAGTGGAGAGGAATATCCGAACTCTCATTACTCATTTTAATCACTGTTATTGCTAAGCAATGTAAACTGGGTCATTTTCTCACTATGCTTGGTGGGAATCTTTTCTTCATCCCAGAGAGTTTACATGTATAGAGTAGGAGCCCTCTACATGCAAACCATTGTCAAAGTTGCAAAGCTCCGGAAATTTCCCATCATGCTCCATTTCCCCCCTCACCCCCAACCGTCTTTGCTCTAAGTCAATCTCTTGCCAATGTCTGTCTTCCTTGTAACTCCTTCTCTTTGGAATACCATTTCAATTGCTCTGGGCCAGAAATTCTTTGTTATTTTAATCAGATGCAATGGCTTTCTACAGAATCTCCACAAGTTCACTTTTTTTTAGCCTTATTTACCCTAGATGTTACTGTAAGAATTAACTTCTTGTATCCAATCAGATTTTATTTGACTTGATTCAAATCCTCAAGTAATTTGAGAGCCTATCTACACTGGCTGTTGTCTATGAATAGATAACATAAATATAATACCAACAAGAAATAAATCATTGCACTCAGGTATATACATGAACTTTATTAAAAAACAAACACAAAAAAACCAATGTGAGGACCATAACAAAATTATATCTAGCCTACAGTTTTTTTTTAAATTAAGATTTATTTGAACTGGATGCTGGTGGCACATGCCTGTAACCCTATCTACTCAAGAGGCTGAGATCTGAAGATTGTGGTTTGAAGCCAGCCAGGCAGGAAAGTACGTGAGATTCTTATCTCCAAGAAACCACCAAAATCAGAAGTAGAGCACAAGCCTTGAGCAAAAAGAGTCCAAGGACAGCACCCAGTCCCTGAGTTCAAGCCAAAGCCAACAAAAGAAAAATGATTTGTTAAAGAATGTTTATTTTGGGGCTGGGAAGGTGGCTCAGTGGTAGAGTGCTTGTCTTGCATGCATGAGGCCCTGGATTTGATTCCTCAGCACCATATTAGCAGAAAAAGCCAGAAGTCGGTGCTGTGGCTCAAGTGGTAGAGTGCTAGTCTTGAGCTGAAGAGCTGAGGGACAGTGCCCAGACCCAGAGTTCAGGCCCCAAGTACATAAGATTAAAAGTGAATATTATAATACAACAAGATATAGAACTAATTCCTCTTCTTAATTCATGTGTTTGATGTACTCACCTGTAAAGCTATTAGTAAGGCGTAGAAAAAAGGAGGGTCTAACTCCACAAAGAAGTCAAGGCTTTTTTTTTAGTAGGCAGCTGAGTTGTTCCATGTAAGAGAAAGTGAATGTGAAAAGTCAGGATGTATGAAAAAACAGGACGTGTTTAATTAAATTGAACAGATTTATTAGAATTTATTAGAAGCCTCCTTCAATCTAGGATTCATATTATTATAGTGCAAGTACTTTGGAGGCATGCATAATATCCTACATTAGGATTCAGGGGAAGGGGGAGAGGGTTCAGGAGGGGGTTCAGGAGAGGGAGAGGTATAGAGAGAGAGGGACCGGGAGAGGGACATCGAGAGGAAGGTACTGAAAACAGAATAAGGTGACCACAGGAACTGCAAGAATGAACAGAGTGAAGCTCAAGGATCTCGTCAAACCTAACAAGTAGACAAGTAGAATTTTAGACAAGTACAATTTTACCTAGGAAAGGTTCTCAGAACACCAAGGATTGAATGTTTCAAGAAGAAAAACACCACCACCACTCCCTACCCACAGTTAACTATTCTAGAAAACAGGACAAAGAACTGAAAATTAGGACATGAGACACTAAGTTGTGTTTTTTTTATCAAGACCAATTACAGTGGATGATGGATTAGAGGATACTCATGAAGTCAGAGGGTATGGAAAAAAGAAGCACACATTGAGTTATATGCCGGATAAATTGAGAGTTTCTGAAATTACTTTTAGACCTAGAAGAAAAAGATATATCTGTGTGTATACAAATGTATGTGTGTGTGTCCAATGCATTTCATACTGTATGTGCTTAATTTAATAGATGCTTACTAGTTTCCAGTGACTTAAACAGCAAGTAAGAAAACCAATATAAATGAAGATTATTATTTTAAAAAACATCCTGTGTGACGAATAAATGCTTGCAAGCAAGAAGAATAGCAAATAAATAATATAAATGCAAGGCAAGCAAGAAGAATGTAAATGAATAGTATTACAAAAAACCTGCTTTATGGTGATAGTAGAAAAATAAGTTAATATTAAATCCTGGAATATGAAGTGACTTCTATCTGTCAAGATTGTTTTGGAAAGGAGTAATTACAGGATCCACAAAAATTATGACGTAGGAAGACTTCAATAAATGGTACATCTTTAGAATTGAGGTTGTAGCTTTATGACATTTTATTTTGCAACATTCCAAGCCTAAACTGCTGGAAAATGAGTGCTCTTTCTCTCTTCATCTAGTTTTACATAACTCCTTGTTGAAAGTGTTAAGTTCCTCTGCACACATCCCTTGACAACTAGACAGAATCACTGTGCCACTTACAAGACACTAACACCTTGATCTTGAAGGGAGATTTGTAGCAATTAAGATGAGTTCATGATTCAAACATAGACATGGAACTAAATGAGGAAACTGTAAAAGATCAATACATAAAATGAAAAAGCTGTAAGTGTTGCTTACTTTGATGAGGTAATGGAAAAAAATCTCCACCATGCATTTTTTTAATCTTTCACTTATTTGTGAAAACATTATAAACATTGCATTAAGAAGAACCTGAAAACTAGGTGCCAGTGGTTCACACCTGTAGTCCTAGCTTCTCAGGTGTGTAATATATGAGGATTGTGGTTTGAGGTCAGTCCAGGCAGGAAAGGCCATGAGCTCCGTATCTCCAATAAACTACTCAAAAAAAAGAAAAACTCACAAAAAAAACCCCAAAGAAGCCCGAAGTGGTGCTATGGCTCACATAGCAGAGTGCTTGCCTTGAGCAAAAGAAACTCAGGGACAGTGCCAGGCACAGAGTTCAAGCCGCAGGGCAGACAAAAAAAAAAGAAAAAGAAAAAAAAGAAAAAAGACAAAAGAAAAAGAACGTGACCCAGATCTGATGCCTGAGAGGAAATCTTGTAAGTAATCTAATACCAGTGCTTTAGTGTGTTCCGAGAAGTTAGAACCCATTAAAGGCATACATTATGAGATATTTCTGATAGGACCCTCAGGAGAACTTGGGTTAAAATGTAAGAAGATCTTGTAATCAAATACAACTGCCAATTTTTGTGTTTAATAAGCTGTTATTAAAAATTTCACTATTGTCTCTATTTAGATAACAATAACAGACTATGAGAATTTAAAGAGCTTAAATAATGGCCTGTCTGATTCTTTGCCTTTTATTCATCAACTCATCTCAGTTCTCATTCATTCTTCCATTGATTAAATCATCAGCTCAAGTGCTTCCTTTGAATCAGACAGGGGACTAAGCTTTACAGAAAAATAAACAAAAGGTAGGTTGGCAAGCAGATGAAATTCTAAGGGAAAGTTGGAGAAGAAATGAATGCAAAATGTCAGGCACAGAGAGAGAGAGAGACAGAGACAGAGACAGAGACAGAGAGACAGAGAGACACAGAGAGAGAGAGACAGAGACAGAGAGGCAGACAGAGTCAGAGAGACAGAGAGAGTCAGAGAGAAACAGAGACAGAGAGGCAGAGAGACAGAGATAGACAGAGAGACAGACAGAGACACAGACACAGACACAGACACAGACACACACACACACACACACACACACACACACACACACACACACACACACAGAACAAAGCTGGAGCTTCAAAGAAGGGCAAATTAATCAAGTTTTGGAAATTAGTGAGGATCCCTGGAGGAGGCTTGCCTCTGTTTAATCTCTGATGTGGAATTGTTGGGTTTTGTCAGACATGAGCCTGGTAGGAGCTTGTCTTGAGCATTTAAAAGCATGGTGAATTTCATCTTCAATATTCTTGGAAATATTATGGAGAAGGGCTAAGATGAAGAGCAGATAGGTAGTTCAAAACCAAAGTTGTTGAACATATGCCTTTATAGCATGCCTTTAAGTGGTGCAAGTTCCTTAAGATTGGTGATTCACTTGTTTTGTTTTTCAATTATTATTATCTGTAAGTAGTTGTACAAAGTAGTTGCCATTTAATAAGCAGTTAATGAATGCGCCATATTATGATTAATGTCACCCTTTTCAATATTCTCATCCATCCCTCCCCTAAAATCTCCTTCCCCGACTCTTCTTCATTTTGGTAGGATATACATTGGATTCTTGTCTGAATTTCCCCCACCCTCTCCCCTTCATTTGTCCATCCATTTCCCCTTGACCTCACCCCCATTTGGTGTTTATTTTACTGAACTTTGATTTTGGCTTTCTAAGGAATTGTATTATTTGAGTTCTTCCCTGAATTGACTGTATTTCAGTTAATACACTTGTATATACTTGACTCCACTCAATGTATTTACTTATAGTTTATAAGCTAAATCTACCTTCCACATACAAGGGAAAATATGTACCCTTTGTCTCTCTGACATAATTTTTTTCATTTATTTACAAATGGTACAATATCATTCTTTGTAAGAGATAAGTAACATTCCATTGTTTGTATAGGCTTTATTCCGCCACTGAATTCCATTGTTTGTATAGTCTTTATTCATCCACTGTGTATTCATCCACTGAGGGGCATTTGGGCTGATTCCCTACCTTTTCTGGTGAATCATGCTGCAATGAACACAATAGTGCTGCAGCTTTACTGTGTCCTGGTTTGTAATCTTTGGGGTCAATGTCCATTTACATGGAAAAAAAACGTTTTTTTGACAGAACACAGAAAAATAAAAAGTTGGTGGTTAATTTTACATTTTTCCAGTAATAGCAAATTAACAGAAAACATATAACAAACATAGAGTTACTCAAATAGTGAGCTCATTTTAAACAAATTGCTTTGAAGATGCGAAGCAGAGTCAGATAGGTGTTAACCCCACTTGTTCTTTTTTGCAGTCTACATTGTATGAAAGTCCCAGGGGTGTGGTGACATTCAGAAGAGAAAGTGTCCTTCTTCAGCAGGTGGATTCTGAAACCATGGAATACTTCCACCCTGGAGACCTCTGTGCAGGCTGGGACTGCTCTCAGCCACAGCAGCAAGCACTACAGACAGCTGCACTATGACTTTGGGTCTAGACCTGATTGTGGTAATAGAGTGAAGCACAGACATGTCTGTAGATTCCATTCCATGGTTCTGATCCATTTTGTTCCCAAAGATGTTTTTTTTTCCACTATTTAATCAAATACAGTCATTTTCCATGTAATGACACTCCTCAGGTTAAATAGATTTTGTGTTCCCCTCTCAGGAGGCAGTGTCTGGCTTAGAATCTGGTTGTCACCTGCTTCAACATACTTTGGAGTTACGTAGTTGCTCCCATGAATGAAGTCTGAAGACTGAAGCTCTAAGTTGTATAATTTTTTTTCAAAAGAAATGGTAACCTCTGCATTTTATGAGTCTATGTTCCTGAGCTTCCTCTGGTTGAAGAAAATTCTTCACCCAAATAATATGCTTCTTTGCATCTAGCCAGTTTATGTATCCTTTTTTAAAAAAATAATCAGGACTTTCTATTTTTTGAAGCTTCAAGAGCTCCCTACAATATCAGGCAACATAAATAATAGGTGAAACTTTATGCTTGCCATTGATTCAATCAAGAAATACATTCTTACATGTTTTCCTATAGAAATTTGTGGGTCATTTAATTCCATATCAACATATTTGTGCACAAGCAGGGACATAAATGTATTTGGTCAATGCAGTGTAAAGTGGATATAAAGAAGGAGAAATATGAACCTCTCAGAACAGAGAAGAAATGTGCTGTAAATTTGGAACAACACATCTCTCCTGTCTTTAAGGATATAGGTGTTTAGCAGTATTGTAAGAGGTATTGAAAATGATATTTGAAATCCACAGCGATTTTGAACAAGGAAAAAGATGGAGGATGTGTATCTTTAAAGATGCCAAAACCTAAAACCTGAGAGTAATTAAGACAGTGTAGAATTGGTTTAGACATAGAAAAATGAAATTCCTACTTTAGATTCTGCATTATTAACAGTCATTTGTCAGGTTTTATAAGATAGGGTAAGTACTTACAAAATAGAATGTTCGCAAAATAAATTCTCAAAGGACTTCACATTCTGATGAATAGAATGAAACTAGATCACGTATTCTATTTTATACCAAAGATGGTAAGACAGCTCTTACTATCAGAGATGCTACTATTCTGTGATTGACAGATATTAATTCAGATAGCTTCCTATTATAAGCAGAAGATATGTTATTATACTTATTTAGGATGGGGAAACGGAGGCACAAAATAGTGGATTGCTTTAGAGAAGTAGTAAGCTAGTAAGCGAGAGTCGGAATTTGAAGCTAGGGTCTGTGTGTTTCAGTGCTATGCTGTCAGGGGTGTGTGGAGCCTACTCTGGCTGCCCCTGAGGACCGAATGTGCCTCTCTTTTCAATCCATGCTGAGTGACATCACCATGGAAGCTTGTAATTGGCTACAGTGGACGTATTTATTTTTAACTTTATTTTTCAGTCAGCCAACCCTCCAGCAATTCTTCTGGCAGCTGGGTAACATAGGAGATAATGCCTCTAATAGTTATGCACAGTGGTGTTCTGGGGGAAAAAAACCCCCAGTATTAGACATTCAAATAATACATGAAGAGAATGGTCAGGAGACTCAAGTTTATCCTCAAAGAATGAATGAGAGTAGACTTTCAGAGAGTTTGAGAAGTGACCTTTTAGGTCAATGAAGGAGAAGGAGTCATTGAAGTGGCATCTTATTAATAGAATTCTGGCTTTGATAGGAGGGATCGGAGTGGGAGAGGTTATTCCTTGATTCTTGCGCATACTCAGGATCTAGTTTAACGTATTTAACGTAGAAGGCCAGGCTGAAGATGCCATGTTACCTCACTTGCGGCCTTCAGTGGAATGCAAGCTGGGAGCTGGGCACAGAGGGAGATGGCATTAGGCAAGAGGGTTGCTTTGGAGAGTCTGAAGTGTTGCTGCAGCCAAGCTGGTGGGGACCAGATTTCCAGCAGAGATGCTAAGTACCTTGAAGGGTACTCATTGTTTGATGCTAAGAGTCTTGGGGGCTGATTATTTCTCTACCAGTTGCAACTATTTGTTTGTGCAATGAAATTCCTCAGGAACTAGTTCACTTACCTACTTGCATTATGAACAGTTTTCAGTTGGAGACTAGGCTACCAGGAAACCCTCTATCATGTATGTATGTATGTATGTATGTATGTATGTATGTATGTATGTATGTATGTATGTATGTATCTCTATATGTATATATATCTTATATCTGTATAGCTATATATATATTTATACCTATATCTATATCTATAGATATATCTGTATCTTAGACCAGTGAGCACATAGTGGCTATGCAGGTCAAGGACCAGTTCTTAGAACTTCATGGCATCCTGAAGGTCTGGTGGAGTACGCTCTTCTCATTCACATCTTCCCAATCTGATCCCTGGCTTCACACTGCAAGAATCCTTTAGGATCCAGGATAAGGTGTTTAAACAAGACACTTCTTGTTCAAAGAGGCAGAACAAGCCCTGCTCTGTATATATGTGTTCTCCTGACATGCTCTGGTGAAGTTGGCTCACTATTCAGTGCCCTGTGCCTGTGGGGACAGGGACAGGTGCTGCTGTGTGCGTCTGCCCCATCCACTTTTCCTATACTTGAGCCCTGCTGCTGGAGGAGACAGAATATGTAGCAGAGGAGGAAACCCAGGAGAGGTGGATGGAGACATGGTGAGGGAGGGAATAATTTGTGACCTAACAACCCAAGCCCGTAGCACAGGTTTCATTGTCCCAGTAGACTTCACTTATGAATCACAAATTCACAGCTAGCGGTGTTCAGACACAATATAATCGTGAAGCTTAGAGGCCCACTAAGCATGGGTCCCCTGCAATTGTGCATAGCTGTAGGATTGAATTTATATTTAGTGTGTTCACAATCTGAGACATGCAGTGCAATTGCTTATTTACTGTCTAGCCACAAATCAAATTATATTTGTACAAGTAAATATCAAAATATCAACTTTTAAAACTTGTCTAGGAGGAAGACAGGGAAGTATTGCCTGAACATGAATTGCATTGTTTTATGTGGTGGAACTAGGAATTGAATTCAGAACTCCGTGCTTGCTTGGCAGCTCCTTTACCTCATAAGACTTACCTCAGTTGCCTTTAGTTTATTTTTCAAATAGAGTCTTTGCATTTGCCCCAGGTTGACTTCTACCTCTGTCTCCTGGGATTATATGTTCCTTTATCTAGCTGTACTGGAGGGTGTGTGTGTGTGTGTGTGTGTGTGTGTGTGTGTGTGTGTGTGTGTGTGTGTGTGTGTGTGTGTGTGTGTGTGTGTGTGTGTGTGTGTGTGTGTGTGTGTGTGTGTGTGTGTGTGTGTGTGTGTGTGTGTGTGTTCAAGCTCCAATCCTGGGGCTTGAACTCAGGGCCTGGGTGCTATCCTTGAACGTTTTTGCTGAAGGCTAGCCCTCTACCACTTGAGCCACAGCTCCACTTCTGGCTTTCTGCAGGTTAACCGAGATAAGAGTTTTCTGGTTTTTCCTGCCTGGACTGGCTTCAAACCACAATTCTCAGATCTCGGCTTCCTGAGTAGCTAGAATTGCAGGCATGAGCCCCTGACACCTGGCTCTGGCAGGTGTAAATGAAGGAATGGACACTGACAATAATGATAGACACATGGGCCTCTAGATGGTTTCTACTTTGTGGATTGATTCCATATGATCATGATTGAAGTGAATGTACTACTACGCAGACTTTGACCAAGAATTAAAACATATATTTATACACATCCTCTCTTACTCTTATCTTTGCCTAATTCTTCTTGAAGAAATAATTGTAGGTAATTCTGATCTTAAGGGATAAAACCTGGAACAGTCCAGACTGGACCCACAGGTGAATGGAGCTTTGTTTACGTGAGGCTGCTTGAAACTCATGGAAAGGTAGAGGAAAAAATAAATTTCAGTTGCATCTGTTCAAAACTATGGAGACCAAAATAAAATGTGAGAAACAATTTTGTTAGTATAAAAAAGGCAATTGGCTGGAAGTGGCGCTGTGGCTCAAATGGTAGAGTGCTTGCCTTGAGCTGAAGAGCTGAGGGACAGCACCCAGGCCCAGAGTTCAAGCCCCATGACTGACAAAAAATGAAAAATAAAAAAAAATAAAAATGCAATTAGTGCTGGGCACTGATGGCTCATTCCTGCAAATCCTAGTTATTCCAGAGACTGAGATCTAAGGATTGTGCTTTGAAGCCAGCCTGGGCAGGAAAGGCCATGTGACTCCTATCTCAAATAAAAGCGACTCAGAAAAAGCTAGAAGTGGAGTTGTAGCTCAAGTGGTAGAGCGCTAGCCTTGAGCAAAAGAGGCTCCAGGATAGCACCCAAGCCTTCAAGCAAGTCATAGATGTTCACTGCTAAGATTGATATGGTAATGTATTTAGTAAAAGTTGATTTACTTTTCAGATTTTACCTTTCATTTTGGGATCAGACATAAAGAATATAGAATTTAAAGTTTGATGAGTAAGCTCTTTATAATTATAAGCTGAGTTTTTGGCAACATCACTTTCTAAAATCGTACTATGGTTTTTAATAAATGAGAGTGATAATACTAGCCTTACCTAACAAGGATTTAAACAAATATATTTACACACATATATAATTTCAAGGCCACTGAATTTATTTTTTATGTGTAGTTTTTATTGTAAATATATTGTACAGAGGGGTTACACCTACATGAGTAAGGTAATGAGTCCATTTCCTGTCGAGCATTGTTATCCTCTCCTTTGTTTTCCCCTTACCATCTCTTCCCTCCCCACTTCTACTCCTCCCCTCCCCAAAGTTGTAAAGTTTGTTTTCAGCATAGTGTCTTGTACATCTTATTGTTACAATTGGTCATCCTATATCCTTATTTCAGCATTTTGTTATTTTCCTTCCCCTTTCCAAATTAGAAAAATGTTTCTATAAGAGGTAGGACACTGGAATCAAATACAGTGACAACAGGGGTTATACCATGGGGGAAGAACATACAAAGAAACAAAGTAATCACATAGACATTATAAATACATTAACAAGAGCAGCAAGAAAGAGAAAATCTCTTGTGTCCCTATGTTAGGGTTCATTTTGCTTAGCATCAGCTTATATGGTCATATGCACATAGCTTTTGACCTCTTCTGCTTGTCCTAGCTTATACTAGCTATTGCAGACAAGGGAAACCATGGGACCTATATTTCTTTGGGTCTGACTTACTTCACTTAATATATTTTTTCCAAGTCTTTACATTTCCTAAAAAATGGGACAGATTCATTCTTTCTAATGGAGGCATCTATATCTATATCTATCTCTATATCTATCTATCTCTATATCTATCTATCTATCTATCTATCTATCTATCTATCTATCTATCTATCTATCTATCTATCTATCTATCTATCTATACCTCACAATTTCTTGGTCCATTCATCTACTGAGGGACATCTGGGTTGGTTCCATATCTTAGCTTATGGTGAATAATGCTGTGATAAACATAGTGGTGCTGGTAGCTTTAGTATGGTCTTGTTTGTGATCATTTGGGTAAATGTCTAAAAATGAGATTGCTGGCAGCTCTATGTGGAGTCTTTTGAGGAAGCTCCATACTGCTTTCCAAAGTGGTTGAACAAGTTTACTTTCCTACCAACAATGCAGTAGGGATTCCTTTTAAGGCCACTGAATTTCATTAGAGAACAAAAACATATTTTGATTTATGGATGATCATAAATCAGAAATTTTTTTAATAGGATAAAAGTGATGAGAAGAAGCCACTTTTATTTCAGGCCCATCATTAACTAGAGATTAATAGCGAGGGACAGCAAATTTAAAAGAGACTTTCTAACAGAACTGGAATGCCTAGGAAAACGAGCTTATAGGAAACAGATTGCTATGTGCCTGAGCAGGCAGACTCTGGGTGTTGCATGCATCCCTGATTGTAGGCCATTCCTCTCAGGTTATAAGTAGCATTCAGACCTGCAGAGCCTGTGGCTTCCCATTCCTTTACATCCCCACCTCCCCACGCTGGCATGTGCTGATTTCATGGAGATGTCTGTCAAGCCCTGGCTGTAGTGATGGGGTAAGTGTCTGTGGCAAAATCAGCTAAGCAAGACTTAAGCAGTCATGGCTACTGATGTCAACTACTTTTGGAATAGATTTCCTCTTATTACTTCAACATAAATGATGCCCTAATTGCAAAAGAAAAAGCATCTCCTGTAGCCAAGTGAGTAGTAGCCATGGCAACCACATAAGTATCCAAAACCATGGCCACATGGCTCTCCCCTCCCCTCCTTCCCTCCCCTCTTCTCAGGTCCCCTATCCTCTGTCTTCTCCTCCCCACTCTCCTCCTCTTTCTGCATCCCCTCCCTCCCTTTCTTTTCCTTCCCCCTTTCCTTCCCTTACTTTCCCTCCCTCCTTCCCTTTTCCTTCTCCTTCCCTTTCCCCTTCCCCTCCCCTCCCTCCCTCCCTCCCTCTGTTCCTTCTTTCCTTCCTTCCTTCCTTCCTTCCTTCCTTCCTTCCTTCCTTCCTTCCTTCCTTCCTTCCTTCCTTCCTTCCTTCCTTCCATCCTTGCCTACCTCATCATCTACTTATGCCTACTTACTTATATATATGTAGATCTCTCTCTCTCTCTTTCTCTGTTGGGGCCTTAACCACTTTACATTCACAGTCTTCTATGAATTATATAAGATTAAAAATAGAAAACAGTAGTTACTTTCCTATGCACATGTATTTGAGCTATGAAACACAGGGAGATTTTTTTAGTGATGAGTGAGCCAAGAAAGAATTCTAAGAACAAGGGACATTTGAGTCAAGGTCTGAAGCATGCAGGCCACGAAGAAGTCAATGAGAGAGGATAATGAGCCATCTCATTACCATGACTGGGAGATCTGAAATAACCCATCAGATCTGGCGAGGAAATACTTTCAAAGAGAGAGACATGGAGGGGGCTGGAGAGAGAGAGAGAGAGAGAGAGAGAGAGAGAGAGAGAGAGAGAGAGAGAGAGAGAGAGAGAGAGAGAGAGAGAGAGAGAGAGAGAGAGAGAGAGAGAGAGAGAGAGAGAGAGAAAGAGAGAAAGAGAAAGAGAGAAAGAGAGAGAGAGAGAGAGACTGACAGACAGACAGACAGACAGAGACACAGAGAGAGACACAGAGACAGATAGAGAACTGGCTAGGAGTGGAGGAAGCACTCAGCGCTTGTGGATTTGTGCTTCTGACCTTGAGCTTCTTTCTGCAAAAGAAAGAAGCTTATTGATAAATACACTCCTTATTCATTTAACTAAAGGAGATGCGAATTAAGATAATATGTGTAAGACAAGTGTCTTATACAACATAGTACAATATAGTCCTGCAATAGTACACTATAGTACTGCTTGAGGGGATTATGTTCATTATTTCATGAGAGTTTTGTCTAGAAGATGCTTGGCAGAAACTAATGAAGCAGTACACTGTATTGGGAAAATTTATGTTCCTCTCAATTTATGGAGAGCTCAAGAACATAATTCACATGGATATTCAAGATTTACTATTTAGCAAAGATTTATCTTGATAAAAACACCTTACTATAAGATTATACTTAAAGTATACATCAGCACAATGGTAGTCCTGAAAGTACAACGTTTTCTTACTATGGGATTATATTTGGACTCTTCTGGAATTTCCAAGAAAATCATGTGGTCTTTAGCTATGACAGTATTCTAGCATGTTTCCATGTGTTGTGCTTTTGAAATACAACACAGTCATCCTGTAACTGCTGAACTTAAAAACATGCACAATGTCATGCCCTGTAAAGTGACTTTGATATTGAGTTTTTAGTAATACATTTCTATACAAAATAGCTCAGTCAGGGGTTACAATGGTCACCAGAAAGGTAATTTATTTTCTGAAAGGTTTAGCTTCTTCATCACAAAAGTTTTTAATTATAATATATATGTATTTCCTAAAGAGCAATGTACTTTATATTACAGTTGTTACACCAAATTCTGATGAAATCAGCATTCCAATAGAAATAAATATGGTTGTCCCACAAACTAATATAAATGAGAATTTGAAACTATGGTGGTATTAGAAAATTGAAATCAAGAGAGATACATTTATTGCATTCTATTCCCCACCAAGTAGCAATGAAACAAAAAAAACCATGATGCTGAAAAAAAATGCTTAGAAAGAAGAAACTATTTTTGCTTTTTAACTAATAGCTTGTTTATTAGTGGCACACTAACAATGAAACATGGAATTAGTCATTTGTATTTTTACTGGATAAATATTAAGTATAAACTATGTGTCAGGAGTGCATTCAGATCTGGTTAATCATGGCTGCACAAAACTTTATGGCTAAGTATCCAGAAATGTCATGAAAAGGCATGACTAGTGACACATCTAGATAAAAGACTTTTTCCCCAAGGTTTTCTGAGACAAAATCAAATCTAAGGATATTGTGCTCTGAAAGTGTGTGTTGCCAGGGGTGTTGCAAAGCAAACTGTCAATATCAGGGAGATAGAATTTATAATTTTAAATTTTATAATTTAGAATTTCCAAGATAATAAAAGGGTAGGAAACCAAGGGAAGAGAGAGATTGGAATAGGGATTAATTTTCATTCATTGTTGGGAATAAATCAGCAAGGAGATCAGATAAGACTGGTGACTAATATTGAAACAAAATAGGAAGAATATTCAACAGAAGGAAAAATGATAGGGAAGGTTTTCAGAGAATGAAATCAACAGTTTTGTGAAAATCCCTGTCCAAGTTTTTCAATAAAGTAATGGGTTACCATTCATGCCTTTATTATCTAAATTCAAGTGTCTGAAATTCTCGAGTTTATATTCACCCCCAAATTGAATTTCATGGCTACTAACATGAAAGATAATGGAAAAATTTAGATTCTGCCTGATTCTGAAAATAATGACAAGTCAAATCTAGGCAAGTAAGATAAGTAAAAATAAACAACAAATCAAAAAAATCGTTTTTATTTTACCCCTTTAAAGTGCTGTTTTATGGGGGTAGAGTGAGAATACACAGTATGTTTCAATCAGACACTTGTGGATACAGCTATTTATCAATAATAGCTAGAAAGGTGGATTGTTAAAACTCACCATTACTGACATTTGGGATCAGGTATTTTTGGTTATTGGTGACTGTTTTGTAGCATTTTGATCATTCCTGTTGTTATCATTAGATACCAGAAATCTCAGAAATAAAAAAAAAATAGATCTTTTTTTTTTTTTTTTTGGTGCTAGTAGTGGGTCTTGAACTCAGTCTGGGTGTTTATTTATTTATTTATTTTTGCTCACGGCCAGTGCTCTACCACTTGAACCATAGGCCTGCTTCCAGTTTTTTGGTGGCTAATTGAATATAGGAATCTCACAGACTTTCTGCCTAGTCTGGCTTTGAACTGCTGTCCTCAAATCTCAGCCTCTTGGACTAGTCAGGATTATAGGCATGAACCAATGGTACCTGGCCCCAAGTTGAGCCAATTGAAACTTTCTCCAGAGATTTCCAAATGTCTCCCAGAGGACAAAAATAGCCATTGTTGAGAGTAGCTGACACATATGTGACATTCTTCCAGTGTTTCTATTCCTCGTGTAGAGGAGAGAAAGGAAAGTCCTGAAGTAGAGACGTTAGGGCAGCCCTGAGGGGAGGGCCCTGTTTCCTCTTTGGAAAGCCACTATAGGTGTGCTGTATAGGATCCTGCAACAAGAACCGTCTGTCTTCACAATTTTCTGATGGCTAATTGGAGAAAAGAATCTCACAGACTTTGTTGAATGGGCTGATTTAAACCTCAATCCTCAGATCGTAGCCTTCTGAGTAGCTAGCATTACAGGTATGAGTCACCGGTGCCCAACTTAGTCACTATTCTTTAACTTCTGAATTAAATGTGCCAGGAATTTTAGGGAGAGGAAAAGAAAAAAAAAGTTTTTTTTTTGAATTCCAGAAATACGCTTCCGAATTTATGTATCATGCAAAATTCGGACACAGTCTGCATTGGAGGAAAGAGCTTAGTTTCTAGTTGAAGTGAGATTTTTTTCTCTTTTTTCTTTCTTTCTTGTTGTTTCTATATTTGAGTCAGGCTATTTATTTATTTATTTATTTTTGTTGGCTGTGGGGCTTGAACTCTGGGTCTGGGCGCTGTCCCTCAGCTCTTTAGCTCAAGACTAGTGCTCTACCACTTGAGCCACAGCACCACTTCCAGTTTTCTGATGGTTAAGTGGAGATAAGAGTCTCACAGACTTTCTTGCCCGGGCTGGCTTTGAACCACCATCCTCAGATCTCAGCCTCCTAAGTAGGTAGGATGACAGGCGTGAGACACCAGTGCCCGGCTAGGCCAGTTATTATTCAACAACAAATATATATTCATTGAAAGAAAACGAGAGACAAAAGTTCAGCTTCTTTCCATCTCTACTACCTCAGTTGACCTAAATGTATAGGAAAGAAGACAACGTGGGAAGTGCTTACAAATAACATATGTAATCAGGCCCCCATGAATGTCCTTGGCTTTTATGAGATGTTGATGTTTCTTGGGATCTGAGTGAAGTTGGAAAATGGAAGTTCAGGGTGGACAGAAGGAAGTTGGTAAGTAACTGCAATGACTGAGGGAAAGAGGCAGAAATATTTCCTCCTGGCTTGAGAGAGAGGTTTTTGGAAAGAGAAGAGACAGAAGGTGGCCACATTTCCTACATCCTCTCAAAATTATGCTGCAGAACCCATGTATTAGGTGATAGGAGATCTAGAAGGAGTTCCAATCAGTTTTGCCTCTGGGAACCTAATTTGACTTCAGCCGAGCTAATTAAAATGATTTTCCTTAAAGAAAACCAGAGTGTCCCAAATCATGAGCTCATCTGATTGTCAACAGTGAGTGGCACACAGGAGTTGTTTAAATATTTGTTGGCTCAGTCAGGGGATGAATAATACACTCTGCCCATTACTGCTGGTATATAAAAGTCCCAAGGGGAGAAGAAGACATAGACTTCTTCAGAATCCTTCTCCGACAACTCCCACATACACTCTGTCTTCTTGACAACATGTGCTGCAACTACTACCGCAACTCCTGTGGCTCTGGCTGCAGCTCTGGCTGTGGCTATAGCAGTGGCTATGGCTGTGGCTATGGTTCTGGCTGTGGCTATGGCTATGGTTCTGGCTGTGGCTATGGCTATGGTTCTGGATGTGGCTATGGCTCAGGCTGTGGCTCTGTCT
The DNA here is from genome assembly GCF_024711535.1 of Dipodomys merriami. Taxonomy (NCBI): domain Eukaryota; kingdom Metazoa; phylum Chordata; class Mammalia; order Rodentia; family Heteromyidae; genus Dipodomys; species Dipodomys merriami. The sequence continues at coordinate 112,729,609 of NW_027203381.1, read as the reverse complement.
ATGGCTGTGGCTATGGCTCCCGCTATGGCTGTGGCTATGGCTCCAGTTATGGCTGTGGCTCTGGCTGTGGCTCTGGCTGTGGCTATGGCTCCAGTTATGGCTGTGGCTATGGCTCCCGTTATGGCTGTGGTTATGGAAGTGGCTATGGCTCCTCTTGTGGCTACCGGCCATTTTGCTACAGAAGCTGTTATTCTTCTTGCTGCTAAGACATTACTCTTAGAGGAACCTTGGTCTTGAAACGATACTTCTGAAGATAATGCTTCTTTGAGAATTCATAGCCAAGATTTCCGTTTTCAAGAAGTGACAGGCTTGCTCCAATCTTGGACCTCCAACTGCGCGCACCTTCTGACAGCATCTCTGAGGTCCTAGGTCCTCGGGCACCATCTCACTATTTTCAAATGTTAGCCTTTGCTTCCTTGAGCTCTGACTCTCTGGTCTGTGTTGATGACCAGAGAACCTACAATTAAAGAAACTATGTATTTTCAATAAACATTTTTCTTGGCTTTTAGCAGATCTTTGTGTACTTGCTGGTGAATTGCATGTTTTGGAGTCCCTTGGACTGACACTACTGTGGCTGAGACTTAGGTGTTTCCTTGCTCTATCACACTCAGGTCTTTATCATCACTAGTGTCTTCTCATCCTAATTTTCATGTACCATGTGCTTGAGCACTCACATACCTGAGTGCAAGTCATGGAATTGATTTGTTTCAGAATTGTGCTTTGGAAATGGCACTGCTTTTAGAGTGGAGAGGAAAGAAAGGGGGAGGGATAATGATTCAAGACAAAAGTCCCAGGTAGAGGAGATGTTGCCTACAAGCATAAAGAAGCTCATACTAGTCCAGCTTGAGTATAAAAAGGAAGACATTTTTTACAGAATTATTGAGAAATTAGTCAGGTGTTTGGCCCAGGAAAGGTAACTTAAAGAAAGGAGAAGTTATAAGAAAGAATATGTTATCTCATAAGCTTCATTTGGTAGAGGGACAAATATATTAGTTTATAAATATTGAGGTTTATAGATAAGTGTTTTGTTCCCAGCAGTCCACATTCTAGCAGAGCATATAGAAAAACTACCAAAATAATGATGCATTGGGACACTTGTAATAGGATGAATGAAACAGCTTATTGCAAAAGAAAATGATTGACAGATACTTCATGAAAACATTTTGAAGTTGGGCCATTTGAGTGGATAATAATAAAAATGCTTATAGCAAAGAACAACTAGAAAGTTCATTATCAAGTTCAAAGGGCAAAGAATCCTTTAACACTGGGCATGATTAGATATTCCTTCTTTATTAGTAAGAAACAGCTAGGTCCCGTTTTTTAGAGTGGAGTTCTTTTGCCCCAAGGTGGCTGTGGCCATGGAATTAAAATGTCCAGTGTAGTTCCTGATTGGCTTTCTAGAGTAGAGGGTATCCAACTTTTTGAGTTGTGACTGTGATGTCCTTTTGTCATTTGACAATACACCACTCTGCCACTTAAATTCTATCTCAGAGAAAAAGACTTAGTAACAACCATATTTAATCAGTGGTAATAAATGACCCCACGAAGGGGTCATTATACAAAGGCAGAATCTCTCAGTACCCTGCAGCTTCAAGATTTCACAGAAGTCACCTGCAGAGATGATGGCTCTATAGTCAGTAGCCCAGGGAGTAATATGAGGGTTTATCTAGGGGAGAATTTGTTCAACTGAAAAAGACTCCCACTTTCTTCAAAGAGCAGGATACTTTTTAATATCCGGTCTATATATAAGTTAGATCTGAGTACTTTTTCTGAAGTCCATATGATTAAAAACAGTGGAAAGGAATTCAAATAATGATAACTCTTTGAAAACCTAACTTTCTGTTTTATTATGCTCCTTGTCATTGAAAGTATCCTGAAACAAGAAGGGATATCATTGAGAGGCATGTAGAAGATAATTTATATATCAAGGAAAGGATCTCCATCAAAATTGAAATGAGCTGGGTGCTGGTGGCTCACGCCTGTAATCCTAGCTACTCAGCTGAGATCTGAGGATCACAGTTCAAAGCCAGCCCAGGCAGGAAAGTCCATGAGACTCTTATCTCCAATTAACCACCTGAAAACCTAATGTGGCTCAAGTGGTAGAGCACTTGTGTTGAGTTGAAGAGCTTAGGGACAGTGCCCAGGCCCAGAGTTTAAGCTCCACAACAAACCAGAAAAAAAAAAAAATCTGGAATGATGTGATTTTCTTAGTCAAAGAGAACTTTGAACTTGTGTGAAATGAGAAAATGGAGATTATGCTGAGGAGATAGGGACTATAAATTTGGAAGTAGTTTGTGTATGTGTATACACATACTTGTGTGTGTGTGTGGTATGTATGTGTGTGTATGTGACAAATAAGTCTGGTAGAAGTTTAGAAAATAAATATTTTCCTTTACATATCTAATTTACATTATGGAAGGGAAGAGCAGATAGTTTACACTAGGAAACTTTAAAACAATAGAAATGACTCTTTCAAATAAGCTTCTTTTAAATAAGGAATCTCAGATGGTTTTCACTGATGATCCACTGCACCTTATTTTTAGAAACAAGTTAATGAATATAGTAGAAGACCTTTTCTTTTTCTTCCTTTTTTACTTTTGGCAGAACTGGGGTTTTACCTTACGGATTTCTGCTTGGCTTGCTGAAATGATACTTTACCATTTGTGCTACTATTTCGCTAGTCTTGATTGTGGCTTCTTGTTCTGGAGATTGCATCTCACTGACTTTTCCATTCTATCCTGTCTTTGACTCATAATCCTCCAGATCGCAGCTACTTGAGTGGCTGGCCTTATAGCCACAAGACATGAATAGCTTGTTTTCTGATGATTTAGTTTTGCCTTTTACTTTATCATCAAATTGCATTAAGTATTTGAGCAGTTTTCCTTGGATTTGGTAGAAGGAAAAACTTATTTTTATTGTGAAGGGGAGTATGACAACAGTAAATATCAGCTGCCTAACATTGCAGAGTGGGAGGAAGTGAATATGGAAAATAGTCTAACTTTACTCTAACATAAAGTGAGGGGATGGAGACTTATTTTCCCTGAAATTAAATTTAATATTCTATGCCACAAAAGTGTGAAAGATGTAGGTTGTCAAAAATTCTTGTAAAATTAAATTGCTCTGTCTAGTCATGGTCTAGAAAAAGTATCAGTGGAAGCATACAAATAAATAATATGTTAAAACCTCTCAGGGAATAAAACTGGTGACATATTAATATGGAAAAGGCCATGGAGCTTGGAAGATTTGAATCAATGCTGAATATATTTTAGTGGAAACAACAGGAAGAGAGGACAATCATAATTAGAAGACACATCTAAAGTGGAAGGCTTTTATTTTGACATGGATATTGCTGACCTCTGGTACTTTCCGTCACCTTCTCTAAAATTCCATGTGTCTAGATTTGTTACTACCCAGGAGTAGGAACCTATATTTCATATCTTGAGTATCTTCCCTAAAAAACCGTTCCTTCCTGGCTGACTATTCTGTTCCTAATTTATTTCATTCAAGGGTTTGTACTTAGGCATTTGTGATTTAAGCCTCTGGCTTTATCTGTTGTTTTCAATATTAATCAGTGGTGGTGCAAAAAGTGTGTTGGAAGGGAGAGGCAGAAGGCTTAAAAGTAAGGCATACAGCTGGGTACTGGTGGCTCACACCTGTAATTCTAGCTATTCTAAAGGCTGAGATCTGAGAATATCATTTCAAAGCCAGTTTGGGCAAGAAAATTCATGAGACACTGATCTCTAATTAACCACCAAAAAGATGGAATTGGAGGTGTGTCTCAAGTGGTAGAATACCAGCCTTGAGTGAAAAAGATAAGGGACAGTGACCAGGGTTTGAGTTCAGCCCCAGCACACACACACACACACACACACACACACACACACACACACACACACACACACACACACACACATACACACACACACACACACACACACACACACACACTCACACGTTGTGAACCACAATAACTGGGTTATTGATTGAGATGAGATCTACTTTATAGCTTTGTGAGGGCTGACCTCAAATCTGGATCTTCCTGTTCTCTACCACCAGACTCGCCATGATTAATAGTATAAGTCACTCTATTTGGCTCATACATTGCTTACAGTATTTTAAGACATTGGCTAGAGCTCTCAAGTAAGCCCAACTTCTGATCAGAAAAGCCAAAGTTTTAAATAGGGAGTTACTGTTTTGCCATGATTTAAATATACTAAAACAGCTGCAGCCAACTTCCATGTCTGTTCTTTAAAGTGTCTCATAAAAGATGGGTCCCTTGGAAAGAGCAATATTTTTATGTCAGCAGATATTAGAAAGCCATTCTCACCAATGGCTACAAGAACAGAGGATATTCTCAAGGAAAAATGAAGGGTGAAAGGCTCTCTCAGTCATACCTGACAGAAGTGACTTGGGAACAAAATATTAAAACAAATTTTATCTAAGACCCTTGAGTTGCATTGAAGACAATGAGATCTTTCATGTATATTTGGATTTTACAAAAGAACAACTAGACAAGTGAGATGTATGACCATCAGAAATGAGAGCTCACTGTTAACAGCAAGCATTTAAGCATTCAGCCATCAGAAGGGAAGATTTTATATAGCATAATGAAGAATGCATTCTTGAACTTGAAAATATAGTAATTGTGTGGCTTCAGTGAGTTTCCTAACCTTTTGTTCCTACTTTTATATACTATTTGTTGTCTATGTCTTTCATAGTTTCATTGGATAAAACAGATTATAATTTATAAGAGGGTCAAAAATCTTTTTTTTAAAGGATGTTAATTTGAACTAAATGAGCTCCTTAAATTGAGTATTAAGTATCAAGGAATGAGCCTAGCAGTAAAAATATGTTATAGAAGTTATACTCATGGATGTTTGATTCATAGAAGTATAAAAAATTGAATTTCTGTATATAACAGCCTCAGATTTCACTGACATTGCCTACAAATTAATTTGAAATTAATGAGCTAATGGAAGTAATTAGTCAAACTTATTTTATTTCTTTTGGTGCCAGTCCTAGGACTTGAACTCTGGGCCTAGGAATGTTCTCATAGAGCTATTCTGTTCAAGGCTAGTGCTCTTGCACTTGAACCATAGCTTCATTTCCAGATTTTTTTTGTCAGTTGTGGGGCTTGAACTCTGGGCCTGGACGCTGTCCCTCAGCTCTTCAGCTCAAGGCTAGCGCTCTACCACTTGAGCCACAGTGCCACTTCATTTACAGCTTTTTTTGTGGTTAACTGTGGATAAGAATCTCATGGACTTTCCTGCCTGGGCTGACATTGAACACTAATCTTCAGATGTCAGTCTCCTGAGTTGCTAGGATTATAAGTATGAGCCATGGGCATGCTGATAGTTAAGTGTATGTGAATAGTTTCATTCCAAAAGTAATACTGTCTGATTCTCTTCAGAGCCCTTTTCTGTAAGATATACATTTTGAGTCAAGTATAGAGTTGACTAACTAATGAATGTACAGTTTGGAATTAGTTTCACGTGATAACCAAATTAAACATGGTTTCCTAGTAAACTTGGAGAACCTGTCATAAAATGGCTAGTGTTGTAGCCATGACAAGACAAGGTCCCTTCATAATCAACGAAGTGGGGTGACTTGGATGCACTAGGTATTAAAGAAAAATTCCTCATGAGTCACAACTGGTTGCAAGTTGGCTGGCTAGATATACAGATGCATAGGTGCCTTCTTCAGGCCTCCCCACCCTCCTTATTGTTTCTCTGTCCCAGCCTCTCTAGACCTTCAGGGCCCCACAGCCCTAGCCTGGCAATCTCCACTGATCACTTATGCTACAGAGCCTGGGTCTCAATTGATCAGTGACTGCAGAACACACCTATGTGTTTAGTTCCTTGTTTTTCCAGTCATCAGCTTTATGGAGATAAAATAGATATAAAGAATGGAAAAGATGTCATGAATCTAAGGAACTTGGCTACATGCTTACACCCATGGGTCTGTCGCTACGAGGGGGCAAAGTGTCTACATGTGCTTTGCCATCAAAAGTTTCTCATCTTGTCCTTTGTTTCTGTACTGATAGGGACACTTCACATAATAACCATCCTCACTACCATAATGTACACAATATAGAATTGTTAACTATAGCACAGAGATTTCACCATCTCGTTGGTCAATGGGTGATAGTCTTCCTGAGGTCTTCTTTCCTTGAGCATTCTCTCATTGATTTAGAGTGACATATATACTTTCCTTATCTACTGTAGTTTTTCTTTATCATAGTTTAATATCTCTTCCTTCCTCCCTCCCTTCCTTCCTCCCACATTTAGTGGGAAATACTCATATACAGCACAAACATGAAGGTTGTTTGAATGATCTTATAATTAGACTTTTAAAAAAAAATTGGACTTAATTTCACTCCAACAACAAAACAACCAAATGGACAAATATTTCCTCTAAATTGAGACTAGAAATATTTTTCTTTGCACTTACAAACGACATATTTCTTTACATATCTGACTCACAAGGAATTTCACAAAAGTTTCGCACTGCAAAGGCTATAGTTTGCCTAGTAAAGGATGCATCGACAAACTTTTCCTCAAAAGTAGCATTTGCAAACCAGAAAAGTAATTTAGAGATTTTTTAGAAAAGTATAGTATTGAAAAAGTAAACAAACAAGATATTGGAAGTAGCTGGTTGCTACTGGTGGCAATAACAACACTAGTGAATACTGTTAGAATTATTTCATAGATGATGTTCAAGACTTTGAAGAACAGAATGCCAAACACATTTCCAAACATATTTTGATAATGTGCTATATTATGTCATCACAAAATGCTACTGGAGAAGATAAATGATTGTGAGCTTGAGTGTTTTAGAAAAATCAGTCATTACTTCATCAAAAGCTTTTGGAAAATCCCTAGTATAGCAATAAATAGATTGTGAACTCTTAGCAAAATGATTGCACATAGACTGAGCTCATTTTAGACATACTTTTAAGATGAGAGCACAGAGCCCATGTGAGGTGTGACCCATCCATCCCTTTGAGTATATTGAAGCCCTTGAAGTCTGGATGGCATTCACACTTCAGAAATACCTTCCTACCTCTCAGCCTTACCTCCTGATGCCATGTGTGGCAGCTACTATGGGAACACTGTGGAGGCTGTGGCTACAGCTCTGGTTGTTGATATGGCTGTGGCTCTTGCTCTTGCTCTGGATGTGGTTGTGTTTATGGTTCTGGCTGTTGTAGCTACCAATGATGTTGTTAAAGAAGATGCCATTCCTCTTGTTGCTAATCACCATGGCAATTTTTCCTTTGATTTAATGTCTACTCCAAGAGCAGGTTCAAAGCAAAGATTGATTACAGTCTTCTGGGCACTTGAATTGACATTAAAACGTATATGTGCACTTCCCTCCTGTTATTTTGTTGACTAGTCAACTGTAAAAATTTATGGTTTCTCTTTATCTCTGTTTTGTTATCTTCAGAAGCACAGATGATTGTGCAACTGATAGGCAAATATGGAACAAAAAAGAATTTATTCACCATAAGTTTGATCTTATTTGACTCAGAGTCACAATATATGTTGGATTTCTAGTTGGGAAAGTTCATGGACTACAACTTAGATTAAGCACATTTTGGAATGGTTAAACTCACATATTGAATCACTCACATATTTCCTAATTTTCCAAATGCCAATTCATCAAATCTCAACCCCAAACAAATCCCACATCTAAAATTTCATGTCTTTTTAGAATGTTATTAGAAAATGAAAACAGATTTTAAAAATCTAGAAATCTAGTCATCAAGTCAATTAATTATGACAGAAGTGATATTCTTGATCCTCGTTTAAGGTCATGTGAATGAATATGCAACTATATTTACTTGAAGCTATTATATATATATATATAGTAATAAGTGAGATAATGAATCTTGATATGAGTAAACAACACTACAACAACTGCTCAAAGGAAACAGTAAGAATTACAATTTATTGTTCTTCTTTGCTATGCTTGTTGTATGAATTTTATACTCATAGCTTTAAAGTGGTTAGTGAATATGATCAATGTCATGCTCATGTTTCATGTATGAAAGTGAAGGAAAAATGACAAAGACAACAAAATATCACTTAGAACACTTTTATGTTTGAGAAGGGAATTACTTCTTTGTTGCTTGTTCTTCTTTGTAAATTCCTGTTTCATTTGGTCTTTCCCACATGAAGATGGCTGAAAAGAAAATAGCTGGCTGTTGAGGCTATATTAACCAGCCAGCTGTGTGTATAGGAATTTCATAAATCTTGAGTATCGGGGGAAAGGATAAAAGCCCAAAGAAGCAAAAACTTAAGTATAAGCACATGCATCCTACAATATTCTAGCTCAGGCAGGTTCACAGACAATATCTTTACATTCTTTGTTGTTTTGGTCTTCATTGTGGAGGGTTGAGATTAATATACTCTCTTATTTCTTCTATTGTCATTTGTTCCTACAGGACTCATGTGTTTAAAAAGTTTCAAGCAAGAAAATAGTTTCAAGCACATTTATCAATATAGTAACTTGTATTTGTCTTTTTATTTCCATCCTTATTCCTATCTCCTCACAACCTGATCTACCTGTCAGTTATGTTATTTTATATGCAACTGTCCCATTTTATGTCAGTGGAGTTTCAAGAGGGTTGTCATTTCATAGATTCAGTACTCCTACCCAGATAATCTGAAATCTGCCATTCTCTGATGTTTTCATTTTGAATGCTGTGTTGGAAAAATCTGTCATGCAACTTGCTGGTAGTGTATGTATACACAATTGAACCGAGTTAGTAAAGTATATGCAGCAGAGGGTTTTCATGGTGTAAACTCATGAACAGATGTTTTTAGCAAATTGAATACCAGGAAGCTGGAAAATATCTAGAGGAAGGTGGGAGCAAAGGTGGGGGGGGTCAATGGATGAAGAGAGCAACAGTTGGCAAATATGGGTCACCATACTGAATGTACTTGAAATGTAATTAGAAATTTTGGAGAGATGGGTGGTGGATGGAGAATGATGCATGTGTAATGCTGATCAAAGTGCATTGCACACTTTATGGATATGTTAAATTGAAACCCTTTTGTACAACTATTTGGAGATAATTTGTACCGCTATTTGAGAGGGCAAAAGAAATGAGAAGAAAGCACATGGTACTCTCTATAGATAAAGAACATACAGTGGTAAAATTCAACTCCTTTGGGATACACACTCTCAACCAATTCAATGTTGAAAGGATAGCTCAATCAATAGATGCAAAAGATGGCAAGCCTACTGCCAGGGAAAGATGAAACCCCTTACAACATCAGGAACGAAACAAAAACTGTCACTCTAGCCACTTTTACTTGGGGGTAATTTTTGAAACATAAGTGAGAGTTACTAGGCATAAGTAAATAAATGTCATTCAAGTAAGAAAGAAAGGAGTTAACTTGTGTTTGCAGATGGCCTGACTTTATGTGGAAAAATCCTAAACATTCCACCATCACCTCTTAAAAGTAATGAGGAAATTTGGTAAAATTGTGGGATAAAATTAGCACATAAAATAATTAGTCATCTCAGTGGGGTGGCACATACTTGTAATCTCAGCTGCACAAGAGGCAGAGACAAGAGGACCTTCAAGTTCAAGTCCAGCCTGGGTTAAGAGAGCAATGAAAATCTGTCTCAAAAATGAAATGGGCACAAAAGGACTAGGCTCAATGGTAGAGTACTTGCCTTGCTCTTGTGAGGGGCCTTGTGTTTAATCCCTAATATTTCAAATACAAACCAGCTAACAAAAACTCACTAGTATTTCTACACATCAATACCCAGCGATTTTAAAAGTAGTCAAGAAAATTACCTCATTATTAAGTACAGAAAAAATCTTTGAGATAAATTTAATCAATTAGTCAAAAGTTCTCTTTAATAAAAATTATAAAATACAGGTGAAAACAATTGTATTAGGCAAAAATAAAATATATATTGTGTTCATGGATTGAAATAATGAATATAGTTAAATTATATGTAGCACCTAAAGTGGTTGCTAGATTTAGTCCAATTCCTATAACTATTCCTTGTTATTTTCCTACAAGAAAAGGCAACAAAGATCTATATGAGAACTAGACGACCTTTAATAGTCAAAGAAATGTTCAGTGATAAGAACAAAGGAAGAAGTATCATCATACTCTGTTTCAAAATACCCTACAGAGCTATATTAAAGCAGTATTGTATTCACTTTAAAAAGTTTCATTTAAGAGAGTAAGAGAGTAGAAAGGCCAGAAATAGATCCTCATACTTAAAGCTGATTATTTTTGACAGGATGGTAGAAATGACAATGAGGTCCTGAGAAGACTGGACATTCACATGCAGAAGAATGATGTATTAGACCTTCATCTCACACTGTATATCAAAATCAAGTCATAATGGTTTAGACATAAATATGAGAACTGAAACTATAAAAATACTATTAGAAAACAAGGAGAAATGTCTATGATAGTGGTTTGAGCAGTGACATTGTATTAAATGTCTCTAAAACACATGCAACCAAGCCCAAACCACACATAGAATTTTATCAGGCTAAAAATCTGTGTAGCAAAGGAAATAGCCAACAATTTTAAGAGAAAAACCTATAAATAGTAGGCTTATTTGTAAACCATATATCTGAATTAGTATCCAAAATACATGTAGAAAAAGCTGTATATTTAAACAACTCAATAATAAGAAGACAAATAGCTCAATTAAAAATGAGTCATGAACAAAATTCCTGTTTATAGAGGGAATATATACATGTACTCAAGCGGCTTAAGATAAAACAATATCATTTATATTAGAGAAATGAAAATTAAATGTGTTTAGATAAACAACCTGGCAAAATGGCTGCTGACAAAAAGAAAAATATGTGTTGGGTAGAATACTTTGAAAGGAAATTTCTGCACATTTGATCGAATGTAAGGTAGTACAACCATGACAGAAAATAGTACGAGTGTCACAGAAAATACTAAAGTAGAACTAAAACATATCCAGTATTCTCATTTTAGGGACTATACCTCAAGGATTTGATCAGTATGTTGCAGAGATATACTCATTCCTACTGCTCATTGATATATTCTGTGCAATAGCTGATATGAGTCCATCAATGGATGAGCGGATTAAGAAAATATGTAATCCATACACAATAGAATAATACAAAGCCTTAAAAGGAAATTCCATCAACTGTGATAGTAGGGATGGACTGGGAAGACATTATAGGAAATACAGTATGTACAGAAAGACTAATAACCCAATAATTCTGTGATACTTATGAAAATCAAACTCATGTAAACACAAAGTAGAATGATGATGATCAGTGTGCTGATGGCAGAAAAGAGAGAGATTGGCCACATGTTATAAACCTTCAGTTATTGGGTAAAGCCCTCCTGGGATCTAATGTCCAACATATTAACCACAGTCAAAAGTATCACATTGTATACATAGGTTTTACTAAGAGAGTAGATACTGACTAAAGTTTCCTATTATAATCTATTAGAGAAATTGATATATTAAATAGCTTAATTTAATCTTTCAATAATGTATACATCAAAATCTTATGAGTTACATCATGAATATCTTCCATTTGTATTGATCAACTGAAAATACAAAATTTAAAAATAGAGGGTAAAGAGAGGCAACATATGTCAGCTAACAGAGAGATTCTCATTGTGATTTCAGAGTATGACTTCATGAATCTAGAAGGTTCTCTTTGTGATGTTGCATTGCATGGAATAACTGGTTACAGTTATATTACATTAAAAAAACATAAAGAATGGTTATACTTAGGGACTGTTTTTACTTTTTCATAGCAATTCAATGATTATCCACAAAGGCAAATGTTTATTTTGTTCCAGCTTAAATACTGGCAAAATTTCAATGGATTTTCATGATTGCTGAGTTATAAAATATGCCTGGTGACATATAATGTAATATTTCTTTATAAAATGCTTCAGAAAGGAACAATGGGGTCAACCACATTGTAATTTGTTTTGCTGAGGGAGTTTGTTTCTAAAAGTATACTGAGAGTAATATATATGCATACATAGCTTCTATATATAAATTCCTCACACACATATATCTTTATATATATGTTTATACAGAAGATCTGAGTAGATATGTGCCTCTATATATGTATCTTTATATGTTATATATGTTATATATGTAATGTTTATTTGTTCATGATGTGCCTACTTGTGTGTACTTAAATGAGTATACATATATATCTTATAATTAAACTATGGAACTATTAAATGAAGCCCTACAATTTTAGTAAATGAATGGATCAGCATAAGAACACATAGATACATAAAATGTTATTTTGAGGCAATGCTTATTTTTTTAAGGATGCAAATTGAGGTTACATTATTTGTTATATGAGGAGCCATGGGTCTGAACATGCTAACCAAGAAGCCAGCAACAGGCTATATTTTTTTGGTTACATTGACAATGTATTATTTTTAAAATGGTATTGATATTAAGTAGAAATTTATGTTTCATCTTGCAATATAAAGGTAAAGAAAACAGATTTTAGATTTTGCTTTCTTTTCATTTTAGCTGTACTTGGGTTTGAAGTCAGGGCCTTGTGTTTGCCAGGCAGGCACTCTACCATATGAGCTATTTCACCAGTCTGTTTTTCCATTCTTTGTTTTCAAGATAGAGTTTCACCATATGCAAGGCCCAAGAAGCAATTCTTCTATTTTGAAAAATGAGAGGGGAAATTATATACAGTACACTAGTTACAGTATATATAAGGATCTGTACTCTGACCATTATATTTTTCTATATACTTTCCATGGGTCTCTTGTCTCAAAAAATAAATACATTTAATTATCCTCATTGAATGGTAGCAGAAATATATTCATATGGACCTAGTACAGTTTTCATGGGCACGTGATTAATAAGTATTTTAGTCAGGACATCTGTGCATCTGTGTCCCATGGAAAGGTTTTTTCTATTAGCACCTGTGGAGGTTGGAAAATAGCCAACTGTATCAGTTCACATTTGTTTTGCCTCTCAGATTCAGAGTCATTCTTCAATATATGTCCAGAGATAATAGATGCGCTTCCTTTGGACATTTTGCCTTAAATGTGAGCACAGATTTAATTGAAATGTGTGGACACTGAAAGGGTTATGAGTTCCCATGAATTTTCTGGCTGGGTCACTGGAAGAAAGGAAGGAGAGTTTTTGGCAGAGAGGATATGTAGTTAGGTGAAGCGTACTTCATTTCGGGCATAGAAAGTATTGGCAGATCATTAACGCTGCAGCTTTCAGAGTAGCAATAACCTTTATCTTTTCCCTCAACTCCTGAAGTAGCACCTTGAATTCCCTTTCTACAGAGGTCTCTGCAGGTGACTCCCTGGCCACAAACTCTTTGATACCCACCAGCAGCTCTTCTGTGGGAAAGCCACAGTATCTCTGGTTCAGCTTTTCTGTATCTGCTACACGACTGAATGCCTAGCTGATGATTACTTAATCACCACTTTGCTCTAGCAGGCTATTTATCCAGTGACTGCTGAACAATATTTGTGTGCTATCTGTACTTGTTTATCAGATACACTGAGGTATAAGTAATATAAATAACCTCACATATGTAATTATCTATAGTGTCTTGAGTGTGGGCATATGCATCTCGCCATGCATCCATTACCATAATCAAATTTAGCAGTGTGTTCATTCTCTCCAAATATTTCCTTATTGATAGTGATAGGAATACATTTTGATAGCTACCTTTGTCATCAATTTTAATCACATAATGCAGTATTATTAGTGATAACACAGTGATTTTCCAATCTATCTATTTAAAGGATCTGACACTCTTGAGAGGTTTCTTCTTTGACAATTTTCCCACACCTCTATAGTATCATACTGAGTTTTATCATGTATAATAGTTGTTCTTTTTCATGGTTTAATAGGTTTTGGTATTGAATCTGTCTCTGACCAACTAATAGTATGGTCTATATCTCCTGATAGGCTGCAGAGTGATTTACTTTTAGGAGTCGTTAGGGTACGTATTATAAATGTGTGAAAGAGGAAGTAAAGGTACAGGGTAAGGAATCCAACAAATCTCAAGAAACAAAGGGAAATTCAAGAAAGAGAGAGAGGTCATTGCCTATGAAACCATCATAAAAACAGTGAAGAAGTTGGTATAAAGTTACATGTAAAAATAAAAAAGACATCTCAAAGATGGTCAACAAATCCCATTGCCAAGATAATAGGAATCCAACAGAAGAGTAAATATTTGAGTAGATATTTGGAATTTAGTATTGTCCTGGCATACACAGGTAATGTAAAATCATGAAAATTTTGTGGAATGGTTAAATCAGGAAGTTTGGCATGACTTGGCACCAGTAGCTCAAGCCTATCATCTACAGTAGCTCAAACTATCATCTATCTAGCTACAAAGGAATCAGATATGAAGGATCATGATTCAAAGCCAGACTAGGCAGAAAAGGCTATGAGATTATTTCCAAAATAACCACGGGAAACAGGCTGGCGACTTGCTTGAGTGGTACAACCTCAGCTATAAGCAAGCCAGAAATGGCTATGCCAGAAGTTCAATCCCTGATATAAAACACAGATCCAACCAAAAAAAAATAAGTTTGACACAAATAACACCACACATACTTTTAATATTGTATACTGGAACATGTAGTGTCAACTCTTTAAAATGTTGAAATATATAATCCATTGTTTATTAAAATAGCTTCTTGACCTTCTAGCTTGAATTATGTATATTCTGATCAAAATGTCCCACATACCTATCTGGAAATATTAGTTATTGATTGTTCACATTTTATTAAAAATGTTGATATACAGGATATACATGAGGGTAGTCTAAGTAATCTCAAAAGCTGACTTTTTAAATTTGTGTAAAGAATTTGACTTGAATGGAATTCAATGACAAAAAAAATCATGCAAAGAAGCTTCCAATCATTTAAATTGTAACTCTTGGAAAAGTTTACCCATCAAATATAAATAATACATATCTTCATCTAAATGACCCATCAGGAGTTAACTTTTTTATTTTATTTTTGCAATAAAGTAGAGATAGTAACCAGCAGAGACAGTAATCAGCCTAGACCATGGGTATGGGCATGTGGCAATGTTTCCTTCAGAGAGAAAAACAAATTCAGGAGGATGTAGCAAGGCCAAAAATTCAATTCCTTGTCCCCAAATCTATGAGATTATTGGGAACAATCAAGTATGAAAAAAACAGAGGGGCTGGGAAGGTGACTCAGTGGTAGAGCACTTGCCTTGCATGCATGAGGCCCTGGGTTCGATTCCTCAGCACCACATAAACAAAAAGAAAAAAGCCGGAAGTGGCGCTGTGACTCAAGTGGTAGAGCGCTAGCCTTGAGCTGAAGAGCTGAGGGACAGCATCCAGGCCTCGAATTCAGGCCACACGACCTGACCCCCAAAAAAACAGAGAAAGGAAACCAAGGTGATTTTTCTGCAGAGCTGCTGCTGCTGCTAATAATAATAGTAGTAGTAGTAGTAGTAGTAGTAATACTGTTAGACATTATTGGTATTTTTAAGAGTTGATTTCTAAAACCTTGAGTGAGTAGAATGACAAGCAACCACACATTTATAAGTCAAAAATGCTTTGTGTCATGGTCATGAAATGAAATTATGGAAGTTAAAATGGTGCTTTCAGAAGCTTGGGTGTTTAGACAACACATCTGCATTTCCTTGAGTGCTTATACAAATTCTCAAGGGCAGCAGTGAGTAAATCATGAATTCCTGCCCAAATGATAGTATACAGACTGAGCTCATGTTAGCACATGGTTTTGAGATGAGAGCACAGAGCCATGTGAGCTGTGACCCGTCCATCCTGCGAGTATATAAAGGCCCTGGAAGTCTAGATGGCATTCACACTTCAGAAGTACCTCCTACCGCTCAGCTCAAGCCTCACCTCCTGACACCATGTGTGGCAACTACTATGGAAACGCCTGTGGAGGCTGTGGCTACGGCTCAGGCTGTGGCTATGGCTCAGGCTGTGGCTACGGCTCAGGCTGTGGTTCTGTCTGTGGCTATGGTTCCAGATATGGCTCAGGCTGTGGCTATGGCTCAGGCTGTGGCTATGGCTCAGGCTGTGGCTACGGCTCAGGCTGTGGCTATGGCTCAGGCTGTGGTTACAGCTCAGGCTGTGGTTCTGTCTGTGGCTATGGTTCCAGATATGGCTCTGGCTGTGGCTATGGATACGGCTCAGGCTGTGGCTACGGCTCTGGCTGTGGTTCTATCTGTGGCTATGGCTTGAGATATGGTTCTGGCTGTGGCTATGGGTCCGGCTGCGGATATGGCTCAGGCTGTGGTTCAGTCTGTGGCTATGGCTCCAGATATGGCTCTGGCTGTGGCTATGGCTCAAACTGTGGCTACGGCTCCCGTTATGGCTGTGGATATGGTTCTGGCTCTGGCTGCTATAGCTACCGCAAGTGCTATTCCTCCTGCTGCTAATCATCAGGACAATTCTTTGTCCTCCACAGCGAAGTTCAGCTGAAATCCCTTCTATCCATTTACCTCCAAGAAAAGTCAGGATTTATGATCCTACACCAGGCTCCTGAATTGGACTCAAAGCTTGGGTGTGCTTTTGATGTGGCATCACTGAAGACAGACGAATATTCAAGTGGAATTCTTACAACTTTCTCTTTGCCTCTCTACAGCAGCTTTCTGTAGAATCACAGAAGGACTGAGTAAATGCTGTAGCTGAAAACGGAATGAAATAGTTCTTAATAAAAGGATTTGTTCATTCAAAAGTCTTGTCCTGTTTGTGTTGGTGTCAACGCTAATTTGGAGAGTGCTGGCCTTAGAGAGTTTTGATCACAATTTTGGAACAGCATATCTTGTTATTATTCAGATATCATCTTCTTTTTTACATATTCTAATCTTTTAAATGTTAATTCATTGCATATAGCTCAACTTCAAAATGATATGCCTCCAATCTCATGTCTGACATGGATAAAGCATTGGGATCAAAATACCAATGAGAGAGGCAAGCTGGATCCTAATATAAGTCAGGGGTCTTCTACCTCAGTAAAAATTCTGAGTCCAGTGATGTGGGGCATGCTGAGATAACCCACTCAGAATCAAGGATAAGTAGTTAAACCTAGACCCCTCCTCTATCCAAGAAAGAAGCATAATGATCAGCTGAAACATTTATGCATTGTAGACAGCATATCCTCATGTGAATGTGTTACCCCTGCCCATTCGTTGAGGTGATCAGCCAGTGGTCTGGTGAGAGATTCACTATATTGGACCACATCTATCATGGAAGGGACAATGTTTCAACTTTTTTGGAATAGATACTTATTTGGGTGATAGACTTGCCTTCCTTGCTTCTGCCTCAACTATTATCTATGGTCTTATGGAGTGCCTTATTTAACATGATAATATTCCACACAATATTACTTCTGACCAAGAAGTTCATTTCCCAGCCAGAGATGTATAGCAATGGGCACATATACACGGAAATCATCATTTTTGCCATACATCCAAACATTGTGAAGCAACTGACTGGATCTAATGAACTTTTGGAGATACCATTATAGAGCAAGTTAGGTGGTAATACCTTGCAAGGCTTGAGAAAGGTTCTCCAAAGGCTGTATAAACCCTGGATCAATACCCAACACGTGATATAGTTTCTCCCACTGCCAGGATTCATGGATCCAGGAATTCTAGTAACTCACCAGCAATTTCTTTGGATTCCTTCTGTGATAACGTTATGCTTGTGGCTTAGAAGTCCTAGTTCCAGGGGAGATGGTGCTTCTATGATGAGGCATGACAATGATTTAATTGAACTGAAACTTCAGACTTCCCCCTCGCCCCTTTGGACATCTCTTGTCCCTAAATCATCAGGATAAGAAGTGTGTTATGATGTTGGTGGAGATGATTGATATGAGACTACCAAGAAGAATTGGATTTTCATTCCACAACAGAGATGAGAAAGTGCATGAATAGAGGACAAGAAATTCTTTAAGGCATCTCTTAGTATTATCATACTATGCTGTGTGTAGGAGGCAGCAACAACCTGATCCAACCAGAGTAAAAAGTAATCTAGATTCTTCAAGATCTCAAGGATTAGATTAACCATCCAGGGAGCAAACCAAGATCCACTGGGGTGTTTGCCAAAAGAAATATAGAGTGATTAATAGAAGGCAATTATAAATAGCAGCTATGGCCATGTGATCAATTATAGAAAGAAGGATTATAATTGTCATGAATATTTCTTTCTAGTTGGTTAAGAATATCCAGAATATTTGTGTTTATACACAACAGAGTAAACATAATCCTTGTTTTCTCTATTTATCATGTAATAGAACAGCAATTCAGTACTATAACAGCACTATCAATACTGAACTGTTGTCAACTCTACATTATCATATTTAAATTTTGGGATGTCAGAGGCAGATTATGCATTTCTCAAAAGATTTGCCACCTCTTCTGGGGATGAGAGGCTTGAGTTACATGCATGATAGTTACACGATGCTAGCCAGAATGATGACATGATTATCTTTATTTGATGATTAGTTATTATATAAGGGAGTATGATATACTTTAAAGAATGGATTGAGAGCTACTTAAAGGCTTAATCATTTGTAAGGCACACATTTATGGGTTTGTTTGTGAGGGTGTTTCCCAAGGTGACTGACATGTGGATATGATGAATGTGACTAAAACCATCCCAAGGGCTGGGGATCCAGATAGAATTAAAGGAGAAAACAAGAAGGAAGACAGACAGAGCGGAAGATTTTCATTCTTCTTGAGAAATACATCTCTTCTTGACATTGTCACTTGTGGACATCAGATTCCAATTTCTTCAGCCTTTCAAAAGAGACTCACACCACGTACAGTCCAGGGAGCTTCCTGGCTTTTAGCCACAGGTCGGGGTTTCATCATTGGTCCCTTTTATTCGGAGGCTGTCAGCTTCTTAGACTGAGTAGCTATCAGGCATCTCTGGCTCTCTAGCATGGAGATAGCTGCTTTGGGACTTTCCAGCCTAATTATATCTAAATCTATCAATTAAATATCTTTTTTTGTACTGGTTCTATTTCTTTAGAGAATTCTAGTAGAGTCCTTGGCTCAGTATTTTGAAAACCTCAATATATCCTTATCACTTCTTCAAAACTGTGCTCTAATAAGTCACTCAGGTTTGTCCAAGACTTCATAATGAGGGAGAATGAAAATTGGATATATTTGATACAAAGAAGTACACATATGAAAAAACAATATATATATATATAAAACTTTACAAATTTTGAAAATGTGCATATACCAATAAATTTGCACCACAAAAGCTCAAAATATTCATCACATCCAAAAGTTTCTTTGCATTTTGCTTTCATTTTCTAGTCATGGGAACATTTACCATAATAACTCTTCTCTTCACCAGGTTTTAAGTGCACAAGAGAGCATTGTTAACTATAGCAGAGCAATCTCACAATCAAATCAATGAGTATGATCTTCATTCCTGAGCATTTCCCTATACTCTCATAATACTATATTGAGTTCTCTCCCATAATGTGGTTGCTATTTTTAAAAAATGGTTGAACAATTCTTTTTATTAAGATACTTTCAAATGACCAACCGTGACTGATATCTTCTGACTGGACCCAGACTGATTTGAAAGCTTTAGAAATCATTAATGTTCACAGGATAATTGAATCAATAGTATCATGTAAGATTTTCTAGCATGTGAAAGAAAGAGGTATTAAACAGCCAAAAACAAAGTTAAAGCATAGGGAAATTCATGATGGAGAGATCACTGACTATAAGAAACCTATTTATCATACACTGGGAGGTGTGAAATTAAGCCTAAAGATGAATAAGACATTTCAGTGAAAAAGGTCACATTGTTGATAATGCTACAACTGTTAAAAATATCTAGCAAAAATAGTGTAAGTAAATATTCTTAATGAAAGCCTTTCATTTGCAGTATACAAATAAGTCTAAGGTCAAGAACACATGGCAGAATCATTGAATACTTTATTCGAAATATACTCCAAATAATCGATTTGAAGTATACAAATAAGCCTGAGGTGAAGCACTTGGTGTGGAATCATTAAACTGGCAAGAACAGCATCTTACAAACTTTGTAATATTTTTGCAGGAAAACATTTAAATTCTACTTCTTAGCCCAATTATGTATAATAATCACCCTTCTGTCCAATAGGATACCAAGTCTTGTTCCTTCTAGTTTGAATTTGTCTCCTCTTTGATCAAAATTTACCATTTATCCATTTGCCCAACACCACTTGAAGCATTAGTTAATGATTAATTACATTTTCAAGAGAAGCATAAAAAGGATAACAGCATAAATATGAGGCAAGTCTCAGTGATCTAAGCTGAGTCATTAAGATTTTGACTGCACTAGACTCAGCAACGAAGAATTTATTGACCAGGATATGTCCTCCATATTTCTAGAAGAATTTGTTCTTTAAACTATAAATGATACAATTCCTCACATACAAGACCATTAGGAGTTTAATAAGATATTTTGAGCCTTCCACAAATGAGAAAGTCATAATTGGTCTAGAGAAGGATGGAATGGGCAAGCGTCTCTTCAGAGAGGAGGGTTTCAGAAGTAGCTATCATGTGTTAAACTGTTCCATTTTAGTCCAAAATCCATGTAAAGTACTTTAGAGTCCTTTTGACATGGGGGAAAAAAGAATAGTATTAAGAAGGACAAAAAAGGAACCAACATTATTCTACTGTTACTACTGCTGGCGCTGAGAGTCATGAAGTACTCTTGACTATCAACAGTAAAACACAAAAGAGGGGTTCTGAGATCTTAAGGAACAGAATGACAAGCAGACATATCTGCAGGTCAAACATGCTTTGGTAATGTGTTCTCTTGTGTCATGGTCATGAAATGAAATTATGGAAGGTAAAATGGTGCTTGCAGAAGCTTGGGTGTTTAGACAACACATCTGCATTTCCTTGAATGCTTATACAAATTCTCAAGGGCAGCAGTGAGTAAATCATGAATTCCTGCCCAAATGATAGTGTACAGACTGAGCTCATGTTAGCACATGGTTTTGAGATGAGAGCACAGAGCCATGTGAGCTGTGACCCGTCCATCCTGCGAGTATATAAAGGCCCTGGAAGTCTAGATGGCATTCACACTTCAGAAGTACCTCCTACCGCTCAGCTCAAGCCTCACCTCCTGACACCATGTGTGGCAACTACTACGGAAACGCCTGTGGAGGCTGTGGCTACGGCTCAGGCTGTGGCTATGGCTCAGGCTGTGGTTACAGCTCTGGTTGTGGTTCTGTCTGTGGCTATGGTTCCAGATATGGCTCTGGCTGTGGCTATGGCTCAGGCTGTGGATATGGATACGGCTCTGGCTGTGGTTCTGTCTGTGGCTATGGCCTGAGATACGGTTCTGGCTGTGGCTATGGGTCTGGCTGCGGATATGGCTATGGTTCTGGCTGCGGTTATGGTTCCAGATATGGCTATGGCTGTGGTTATGGTTCCAGATATGGCTCTGGCTGTGGCTCTGGCTGCGGTTTTGGTTCCAGATATGTCCTTGGCAGTGGCTATGGCTCTGGCTGCTGTAGCTACAGGAAGTGCTCTTCTTCTTGTTGCTAAAACTACTGCAAATCATCTTTTGCCACTGGACAGGCCTCCAGGAAGACGCTCAATTGAATTTCTCCTTAAGCATTTACTTCCAACCACTTAAAAATGTGGTTGGAAAAATGTGGCACCTGAATTGCACCCAGCCACCAGCTTGCACTTTCTGTGCACTGAGTCCTCTTCAAACCATGAAGACAGATCTCCTTTGGTTGCATATTTAAATGTAAATTCTTGTAATTTTGGCTTTTGCCCTTGTATGCTAACTGTCTTTGGAAGCTCAGGCCGTCTGTACGATTGGCATATGTGTAAAAGTGAAACGAAAATAGCCATTTCTGAATAAAATCTTCCCTTCACAAAACATTTGGGTCCTCTTTGTGTTAATGACATCATGTGCTATTGATTTTGCGCTACATTGATTCGAAGCTCTTAGTTTTTGGAGTACATGAGTGTGAGTAAAATTAGGCTACAGCCACTGCTCGGGGAATGAGAAAAGACTTGCGCCTCCCCACTCCTGCAACCTTCACATTTGTATTCATTGTTTTGATTGGTTACTGTTTACGAGCCCCAGCTGGTCATGTTACAAGAATAAAAAAGGAGCAAGGGAAAATGAGGAAGGTGATGTTCTCTCATTGATAACATTTGCCCTCACATTGAGGAAGCAAGTCCTTTCCCTGCGTTTGCCTATCTTGGGCTATGGTTGTGTCATATTACCATTTTTAGCTGGAAACAACTAAAGAAAAAAGATTCATGGACATGGATTTTGGCATCTACTCAGGAGTGGTTGCCAAAATACCATTGGTTTTGTGTACCAAGGGGAAAGATACAACTAGAAGAAACAAAGCTTAGAAGAACATATGTCTTACAAGTAATTTTAGTTAGGGCAGGTGTGCAAGAGATGGCTTCACATTCATTTTGGCTCAAGTGTGAAGAATTGAGATTACTATCTTACTCTGTTTCTATCATGTTATCATGTATTCCTGTAGGGTTATTTTAGATTTTTGCTTTTGTGTGTAACAAGTGATTTATTTCTTGTGTTTCTCTATTTCCATTCTCATTCTTATCTGCTATGCACAGTCATCTTATAATTTATGCTATTTTATATGCAATCATCACATTTCAGCTCAGAGAAATCCTAAGAGATAGTCATTTTATAAGTTGAATACTCTTAATGAATAAATCTGAGATCTGAATTCCTTCAAATCTGAATCTTTTCTTTTGCTCTGAAATGGAATCTTATATACCATGAAACTATTCCATACAGAAAATTATCCAAAATTATATATAAAGTTACCTTCAGTTTACATTTATTTTGCTTAGAGTATAGATGAATTTTATACTTAGACATGAGTCCCATCTCTAAGCTATATAATTATGTGTGTATTGCAAGACCTAAAAATATCAGTAATTTACAACTATTTTTTTTACTAAGCTTATAGTAAAAGGAATACTCAACATCTATTATACACTTAATCCACTAAGTATATAATAAAAGTATTACTGAATAGCTTTTTGAAAGCCTTTCTTTACTCAGCATCATTTGTGTTGAAAATGAATCCATCTGTGCTTCTGTGTGTATGTTTAGATAACTATATAATGCTTGTATCATAGGAATGAATAAGCGGGAATGACTAAGGAGGAAGATAATCAAGCTTGTTGTTCTATTACTGTGATTTAGAATTCATATATGGTACACCATGTGCTTTGTACAGAAGAACTTGCCCTTTCGGTTGCTCAGTGATATGCATAGATCTACTCTAGTTCTTCTTTGCCATGGTATTACAGCAGTGAACGGTGAAAATCAGAGAGAGAGACTGTGTGTGTGTGTGTGTGTGTGTGTGTGTGTGTGTGTGTGTGTGTGTGAGAGAGAGAGAGAGAGAGAGAGAGAGAGAGAGAGAGAGAGAGAGAGAGAGACTCACTTGATCATTTCACAATTAAAGACACATATAGATTGAAATAAAATGTATAGGTGGTGCCAGGAACATTTTCTCATGCTTATAATCCTAGCCACTCAGGAGACTGAGATGTGGAGAATTGACTTTCAAGACTCCATCTCCAATGATAAAGAGCTAGGTGTGGTTGCACCCCTGTTATTATGGCTATTCTGGAAGTGTGACTGGGAGGATAGCAATCTAGGCTGCTCCAGGAAAAATGTGAGGTCCTCTGGAAAATAATGAGCACAGCAAGGCCTGGGAATGCTGCTCAAGTGGTGGAGTGCCGGCCTAACGAGCACATGACTCTCAGTTCAAGCCCCAATAGGAAAGAATGGACAAAAATATTTTATATAAATAGAAAACAAAAGAGAATAGGATAGATGTGTCAGCTGAAATAGAAAAAATATAAAATGGCATAAAGAATGTCACTATTTAATGATACAGATAGTCCTTAATCAGGAAGTATAGAATATAAAATATAAAATAATGTGTTACAAGTGACCACAGATGTCTGAAGGACTGGGGAAATGGACCTAGACAGAATTACATCCTAACTTATTTACCATAGCTAAGATATGGAACCAACCCAGATGCCCCTCAGTAGATGAATGGATCAAGAAAATGTGGTATATATACACAATGGAATTCTACGCCTATATCAGAAAGAATGACATTGCCCCATTTGTTAAGGAAAGGGAAGACTTGGAAAAAATTATATTAAGTGAAGTAAGCCAGACCCTAAGAAACATAGGCCCCATGGTTTCCCTTATTTGCAATAACTAGTATATGTCTGAGATAAGCAGAAACGGTCAGATAAGTTGATGTTAGGTGAAATGAACCCCAAGATAAGTATTCAAATGTTTTTTCTTTCATGCGATTGTTTCTAGCATCTTTATAAGATGATTTCTTTGTTGATTTGTATGTCACTCCCTCACGATATAACTCCTGCTTTCACTGTATTGGATGTTGGTATAATTTGTGGAGAGGAAGGGAAAAAACAAATCGTTTAAATAGGGATACAGGTAGACCCGTTGCAACAATGAGATGTACAAGTCGTTATGTCAAAAAACAAACTTTACAACTTTGGCTGGGGAAGGGGAGATACGGGGGGGGGGTGGGGAACAGATGGGAAGGGATAGGAAGGGGAAACAAAGGAGGAGGCAACAATGCTTGATAAGAAATGTACTCATATGTAAGTCCTTTGTATGGTATTTTCACAATAAAAAAAAAAAGAATTACATGCTAACAAATTAGACAACCAGGAAAGAGGAGATACGGTCCCAGGAAACCACAACCTACAAAACCAAATCATGAGGAAATAAAAATATGAAAAGAACAGTAAAGGCAAGAAATTTAGCCAATATTTAAAAGTCTCTCTTTAAGGTTACCCAATGAAATGAAGTATGATGAAATTTAATGAAATAATACAAAATGTTCTTGAACTCACAAAATTGAAGAAGTGTTCCTCGATTTGTTTCATGAGGCAAGTATTATTCTGATAACAAAACAAAGGGAAGTAATTATAGGAAAAGAAAACAATGAGGAGTTAAACGTTCATCTTAGGTGGACATATATGCAGAAATCCTTAACAACCCACTAGCAGACCAAACCCTATTAAACAATTATGGGGATCATTTTCCGGGTTCTGATGGGACTTTTTCCATGGGATGCAAGAATGTTTTAATACATTGAAATTAAAGGACAAAGCAAAAACAAAAAGACAACAAAACCCATATGCTCATCTCAGCAGATACAGAAATGATATTCAAAACTATTTAACACCCTTTATGAAAAACGCTCAATTATTTTAAATTAAAATGCAAACATTTCCATTCAGACTAATACCACAGTTGAACTTAGTGGGGACAAAAGCAGAAGCATAGCAAGGAGTCCACTCTCATTGCTTCTGTTCCCCATTTCATTGATAGTTTGAACTCGAGAGTAAGGCCACTAAAAAATCATATGCCTACATCAGAAAGAAAAAAGTGGTCTCTGTCGATGACATGGTGCTATACATGAAAATTCTGAGATATTATGAGGTACAGTATCATCAAATAAAAGTCATTAGTATTGCTGGACATTAACATCCAAGTATTAGAATAATAAATAAGAAAAGCACTCTCATTCATAATAGCTGCAAAATAACCCACAAATGTTTACGAATAAGTTTGATCAAGCAGTGAAAGAGTTTAACAATGAAACTTACAATATTTGGAGAAATAATTTGAGGATGAGAAATAAATGGAAAGATACGTTATGGTCAATGATGGATGGATGGAATATTGTCGAAGTGGCTAAAGTAACCAGAGTTATCTACATATTGAGTGTATTTCATATTAAAATTCAAATTGTATTTGGCCAGAAATAATAACACAAAGCCTAAAATGCTTTTGAAACTACAAAAGATCTGGGATAGTCAAAGTAAAAAGAATAAAATAGCCTAGTCAGGGCAATCAATTTCAAAATAATTATAAAGTTAAAAAAATCAAAACAACATAGTTTTGGCATAAAAAGAGATGCAGAGCCCAATGGACAAGAATGCAAAATCCAGAAACAAATCCCCCTCCTTCATTGATTGTATTTGACCAAAGTTCTAGCAATGCAGTCTAAGAAATGGAAGAATTCGTCAATAAATGATGCTGGAAAAACAAGGAACTTCCTCTCAGAAAAATGAAATGGCCTCATCTCAAATACACAAAAATTGCTGGATATTCTCACATACCACCCAATGTGCTTACTCACACGTTTATAAGCTAAATCTAGCTTTCATATATAAGGAAAAACATGTATCCTTTGTCTCTCTAGGACTGACTTCAATGAGCATAATTTTTCCAGGTCTTTCTATTTCTTCAAAAATGGTACAATATCATTTTTTCCCCAATGGATGAGTAAAATTCCATTGTGTATATATACACCAAATTTCAAGGGAGAACTCAGATAGTGTAATTCCTTAGAAAGGCAAACTCAAAGGTCAGGGAAATAAAATACTAGGAAGCAGGTACTTGAAATGGGTGGTATGGGGTCAAGGGGTAAAGGGTAGACAATAAAGGTGAGAATGCAGTCAGGAATACAGTGTTACAAAGAGTGAGGGAAGGGATGAGTACAGGAGGGATGGATAGGGAGGGATGGGTGGTAATGTTGAAAGGGGTAACACTGACCAAGATGTATTCGTAATTGCTTTGTTAAATGGCAACTCTTTTATACAACTACTTATAGATATTAATAAAAAAGTAAATCTTTAAAAAAGGTTAAAAAAACCCAAAAACCCAAACACCAAAACCATCCACCCCCTTTGCCCAACAGACAAAGAAAAAAACAAACATTCAAAAACAAAGAAATAAAAACCCATGCATAAATATAACACAAAAACAAAAGATAAAAATTGACTCCCTACAGCTTAAACCCAACGCTGGTAAAAATGATTAAAATGTGAGCAAGGAATCAGAATAAATGTTTGAAAAATGATCAACAGATACATGACAAAACATTGATCAGGGTTGGAGAAGATCTCAATATGGGAAATATAAAGCAGCCTAATTCACAGAAACAGCACAGAATGTGTTTAGTAGTTGCTGGTTGTGTAAGAAATGGGAGGTTTTGGTCAAATACTAGAACCCTTCAGTTACAAGATGGATAAGTTCAAGTTACCTGTTGATTAGCATAATATATAACTAATGATGTTCTTGAAATTTTCTGGGACAGTGTATTTTGAATATTATGACAAAACATGATGAATATTTGAGAAAATACATGTAATAATGAGTTAGTGATTCTGATATATATCATATAGATATCATAACATCATGTTTTTCCATGGATGTATATACACTATTTTTAGAAAGTAATAATTTAACCAGTTAGAAAGTAATAATTTAACCAGGCACTGGTGGTTTACACCTGTAATCCTAGCTACTCAGGAGGCTGAGATCTGAGAATCATGGTTCAAAGCCAGCCCGGGCAGGAAAGTGCATCAGCCTTTTATCTTCAATCAACTACCAGAAAATTGGAAGTGGTGCTGTAGCTCAAGTGGTAGAGTACTTGCCTTGAGCTGAAAAGTCAGGGCCAGCACTCAGGCCCAGAGTTCAAGCCCCACAAAAAAGAGTAATAATTTAGAAGTAGAGAGTAAGAAGAAGCATCCTATATTTACATGGGCATGATCTCGTCTTGCTCCGTCCCTCTATCTTTGTCTCTCTCAGCTCAGCAGTGCTAGTGTTTGAATTCAGAGCCTCCTGTTTGCTAGGCAGGTGCTTTATCACCTGAGCTACTCCATCAGCATTCATGCTTTTCAGCATATATGGTATGAGTGTGGTGGTGTCCTCCAGGTTGACACATTACTCATCCATACTAAAATATTCAACTGCATTATTTCCACAAAAATCTCAGAATGTCTCCACTTTTAAATACCATTCTTGTGACTGCAGCAATACAGAGATTTGTTTTCTCCAAGTTGTCAAATAAGCATTAGTGATGGCAGTGGATTTCCGTATTACTGAGCATGTGAAGAGGCTGTGAAACCAAGTCTCAGGTCATTTTGCTTGACTGATGCTGAATTTTTACCCAAACTTTATTTCATAAAATGCCCCAGCTAAGTACAGTGAGATCCTATCAGCCGGGGACACTGGAGGGCCAATGACATTTGGAGCTTCAGTCTGGTGATAACTCTATCTGACCTCCACAGAGAAACTATCACTATATAAACTCGCACAAATCTCGGTGGGCCTCCTGTATACACACTCAGACATTGTCTGCAGCCTTGTTCACCCTCCACTCCAATAGTCTGCCTCTAGCTCATGGCTTCTCATCCCTCATATGCTCTACTCGTGAGTGATAACCACTTAGTCACTGCCCACCCCAGAGCACTGGCCCTGCTTCCCAGTGCCAGCACAGATGCTTTCCCTTTCATAGTTTCCATGAAATATGGTTGATGCACAGAAGATTCCCATTGTCTAACAAATATATGATTTACTCTTTGAACATATGCATATACCTGTGACACCATATGCACAGAACTGGATAGATAGATCCATCACTTTCAAGGTTTCCTTGTGTTTATTTGTTTGACCTTAGAGGTAGAAACACTTGACATGATCACTATATTGTCACAAAATTTTAAGCACATAGTACTCTGTTATTTACTATATTGTACTTCTGTTTCCAAATACATTTGCTAGGTGAGTACCACACCTGTATGATTTTTCTTCCCAGTGCCCTCTAATGCCACATAGAGATTACTGATAAATTATGGTTATGTTTGTATAGTTTAGAAAAGGTTTTGGTTAAGTTTGCCTAAGATGAACTACTGTGTGATTCATGTTTCCAGGCTGGGTCCAGGTGGATGCAGTAATCTTTAAATTTTTAGGGGTCATTTTTGTAAATTTGTGGTTGGGGCTGGGCTTGCATACTAGATTTACAGGGGTGTAGAGAAGTGGAGGGAATGATGAAAGCACTCACATAAAGCCAAAAAGTTATATAAAAATAAAGGAAGAGTTGACAAGATTTTTAGTCATCTAGTCATGATCTAAAAACTGATATTGAAACAATGGGATGATGAGCTACAGAGTTAAAAGAAAGAAAATTTAATAAGTGCTATTCAAAGTCAATTGTTGGCCAAGTACCAGTGGTTCATGCCTGTAATCCTAGCTACTCAGGAGGCTGAGATCAGAGGATAATAGTTCAAAGTTGGCAAGAGCAGGAAAGTCCATGTGACTCTTATCTCTAATTAACTACCAAAAAGCCAGAAGTAGACTGGGGCTCAGGTGGCAGAGTGCTGTCTTGAGCAAAAAAAAAGCCCAGGGACAGAGGTCAAGCCCTGAGTTCAAATCTCAGGACCAGTACACACAAGTCAATTGTGTGAGGGTCAAGATGTCCAATGTTTCAATGTTTTGGAGGAGTAAAGTTTAGGTGTATGTTATGACAATGTTGTGGAGCTCAGAAATATAATTGACTGGTGATTTAATGAGAAACACAGGCACACAAGCACAAGTTGTGACTATTCTGAGGAAACCTAGAAACAGAGTGGTCTTTAAATATTGGACCTTAACAAATAAAGCTGTTAACAAGGCTTCTATGTCATTCTGAATTGACACCTTAAAAAAAAACACACGTGTGTGTGTGTGAAAACAACCTCCTTACAGAATAGATCGATTAGGAATTTAACAAAAAACTTTTCCCAAGGAAGAGAAAGGATGGGAAAACAAGTTTTTCTTCAGAGAGAAAGAGACTATTTTAGAGAATGGGTATGATATGTTGAAGGTGCTCTCAAGTCCTTGTCCCAAATGCATGAATAATATTTTAAAAATATTAAAATGGCTAAACAAAGTTTTTGGAGCTGGAAAAAGTGACTGGATTAACCATAAGCATAGACATAAGACAAAGAGGAAACTATTAAGAGTAATGACTAGATAATAGGAAGTTTATATAATAGGCAGTTTTCAAGGCCTTCAAATGACAGAATTATAAACAAACATATAGTTCAAGCATATTTTATGATGTTCCATGTCACGTTCATAAGAGGTGGTTATAAAAGAGAAAATTATGGTTGACTTAGCTTGGGTGTTTAGCAAATGTACTTCGTTTTCTGTTTACACTTACAAAAAGCTCCTAAGACAGCAGCCAGTGAAGTATGAATTCCTGGTTAAGTGATGGTACATAGAATGAGCTCATTTTCAGCATATGGTTTTAAAGTGAGAGCACAGAGCCTGTGTGAGGTCTATCTATCCATCTCATATAAAGGCCCTGGAAGTCTACATGGCATTGACACTGAAATACCCTTCTACCCTGTTGCTGTGTGTGGCAACTACTACAGAAACGCCTGTGGAGGCTGTGGCTATGGCTCTGTTGGTGGATATAGCTCAGGCTGTGGAGATAGTTGTGAATGTGACTTAGGCTGTGGATATGGCTCAGGCTTTGGCTATTGTCTCTGTTTTTGGATATGGCTCTGGCTGCTATACCTCCCGACCAGTCTACAACCGAAGATGCTGTTTGTCTTATTGCTAATCTTTACAACAGTGCCTCCATTGTCCATGAAATTACCATGTAACTGATCCAATCCAGTTGAAATGCTCACTAATTATTGACTTTGGAGCAAATTAAAAATCATTTACTGACAAGTTGGCAACTGATGTTTCATTATGGAAACTGAGTATTCCTACTGCAGCACAGAAGGAAGATAATCTGCTCATTTCACGTGTGGATTTCCTTATTATTTCTCTGTCTCTGTGCAGAAGCATAGTAAGATTGTATGGTTAAAGTATATTAAAATGAAACAGAAACAGCAGGGTTTGTTTTGTTAAAATCATATTCACTAGAAAGAATGACACTGCCCCATTTGTTAGGAAATGGGAAGACTTGGAAAAAAATATATTAAGTGAAGTAAGCCAGGCCCAAAGAAACATAGGCCCCGTGGTTTCTCTTATCTGTAATAACTGCTTGTCTGGGACAAGCAGAAAAGCTCAAAAGCTATGTACATATGACCATATAAGATGATGCTAAGCAAAATGAACCCTAAGATAGAGATACAAGTGGTTTTATATTTCTATCTGTTGTTTTTAATTTACTTATAATGTACCATGTGATTTTTTTTTGTTTCTTTTGTATGTTCTTTCCCCATGGTATAACCCCTGTTGTCACTGTTTTTGATTCTGGTGCCCTGCATCTTGTATATACATTTTTCTAATTTGGGGAGGGCAAGGGAAATAACAAATTCTAAAATAAGATTACAGGATGACCCATTGTAACAATGAGATGTAGGACAGAAGGGAACCCTACTGCATTGTTGGTGGGAGTGTAAACTTATTCAACCACTTTGGAAAGTAGTATGGAGGTTCCTCAAAAGACTCCACATAGAGCTCCCCTATGGCCCAGAAATCCCACTTTTGGGCATTTACCCAAATGATCACAAACAAGACCACACTAAACCTACCAGCACTACTATGTTTATTGCAGCATTATTTACTATAGCTAAGATATGGAACCAACCCAGATGCCCCTCCATAGATGAATGGATCAAGAAAATGTGGTATCTATACAAAATGGAATTCTATGCCTCCATCAGAAAGAATGGCATTGCACCATTTGTTAGGAAATAAAAGACTTGGAAAAAATTATACTGAGTGAAGTAAGCCAGGCCCAAAGAAACATAGGTCTCATGATTTCCCTTATTTGTAATAACTAGTATATGTCTGAGACAAGCAGAAACGGTCAGATAAGTTGATGTTAGGCGAAATGAACCCCAAGATAAGGACTCAAATGTTTTTTTCTTTTTTGCTATTGTTTCTAACATATTTATAAGATTTTTTTTTGTGGCTTTGTCCTTCCCCCACAGTATAACCTCTGTTTTCACTGTGTTTGGGGTTGGTATATTTTGTGGAGGGGAAGGGAAAACAAATTATTTAAATAGGGATACAGGTGGACCCATTGCAACAATGAGATGTATAAGACATTATGTCGAAAAACAAAATTTACAACTTTGGTGTGGGAAGGGATGAGGGGGGCGGGAGATGGGAAGGGATGGGAAGAGGAAACAAAGGAGAAAGCAACAATGCTTGATAAGAAATGTACTCATTACTTCCCTCATGGAATTGTAACCTCTCTGTATGGTATTTTCACCAAAAAAAGACATTATGTTGAAACAATCTTTATAACTTGGGGGGAAGTGAGGGTGGAGGGAGGAGCTGGGGAGGTGGGGAGGGAGGGGATGGTAGGGAAAAACAAAGAAGGAGGTAACAGTGCTTGATAAGAAATGGACTCATTACCTTACTCATGTAAGGTAATGTAACCCCTCTGTACGGTATACTTACAATAAAATATATACAACAAATAGATTCAGTAAACATTCTGGTCCCCTTCATCTCAGGGCCTCCTTCAATTTCAGTGTTTTTAGTTACCTGGACAGCTGGTAGACCACAGCTTCATCTATAGCCAGTCATGAGCTCTAGTATAGCACTAGTATTGAAATGATGTCCTGTATCCCAGGCTTGGGGATTCATGATAAAGTGCAAGGAAATTGAAGTAAATGTTTGTTGTTGTTATTGTTGTTTAGTTGTGAAACAAACAGTTTCTGGTGTCTTGGTCTCTTTCCTGATATTGTAATGAAATACCGCAGGTTAAGTGATTTGTAATCTACAGAAGTTTATGGCTCATAGTATGGAGGCTGGGAGGTCCAGGAGGATGTGCTGTGTGATATCATGGTGAAAAGATATGAGTCTGTGGGAAGCAGAAAGAAAACTCATTGTATGTCCCTTCCTGTCAGAAACCCCTTTCCATGATAATTAATCCATTCTCACTGAAATGACATTAATCTATTCAAAAGGACAGAACCTCCTAGGTCTTTTTTAAATATATATTTTTATTGTAAAGATACTGTACAGAGGGGTTACAGTTACATGAGCAAGGTAATGAGTCCGTTTCCTATCGACCATTGTTACCTCCTCATTTGTTTTTCCCCTACCCTCCCTTTCCTCCTCAACTCTCCAACTCCCCCCGCCAACCGTCCTCCCTGTCCAAGTTGTAAAGTTCATTTTAAACATAATGTCTTGTACATCTTATTGTTATGTTGGGTCATCCTGTATCCTTATTTCACCATTTTGTTATTTCCCTTCCCTTCCCCAAATTGGAAAAATGTATATATATGGTGCAGGGCACCAGAATCAAATACAGTGACAACAGGGGTTGTACCATGGGCCCCCTGGATCTTACCATGTTGTAAAAGTCCAAACACAGCCCTGCTTTAATGACAGTTACATTTCAACATGAGCTTTAGAGGGGAGATTCCTTGTATGCCTCTTCACATACAGTAAACGTTTAAAGAAGTCAGGAAGGACCTTGACTGATTTTCTTCCTGTTCTTACTTTTGCTTTCTGATTTCACACTTGTGGTTTCAGAGTGTTTTGGTTGAATGTGAGCATGGTGCTCAGATTGTATGCAAGGAATAAGAGGAAGGACAAGAGATAAAGAGTATCAGGTTCATAAGAGTGTCTTTTTATTTGGGAAGTGGAATATTTCTCAAAAGACTTGGGCTATCTTTTTTTGCCCATTGCTGGGATATGTGGCTCTTAGCTAAGGCTAAGAAAAAGCTGAGGAAAAGATCCGTAGACAGGAGCTGAGCTAACAACTGACAATGTATGCTAACATGGATATATTTGGGTATCAAGGAGATAAGACAAAATTTTGAAGGTACAAAAGAGTAAGAAAAAGTAAACTTTGGGCATTTGAATAAATAATGTCTTCTCATATATTTTTTCCAGGTATAGGTACTAGGCTTAATATAATCCTTATTTATGGTAATTATCATTTAATTTTCTATATGGATAATATTAGTTTAATTGTTTCTTTTATTTATACCCTCATTTCCATCTCACATTTAAAGCTATGTTGTAATATATGTATTTTTTATAAGCTTTTTTTTTTGGTCGGTCATGGGGCTTGAACTCTGGGCTTGGGTGCTGTCCTTGTGCTCTTCGGCTCAAGGCGAGTGCTCTACTGCTTGAGCCACAGCACCACTTCCTGTAATATATGTATTTTTAATTTTATAAGTACCCCCCATTTCATCCAGCAAAAATCTCAACAGAGTTGACCATTCTATTTTATATGATAAATATACGTGAATCATCCTACTTATTTCATTTATTGATTGATTGATTGATTGATTGCCAATCCTGGGGCTTGAACTCAGGGCCTAGGCACTGTCCCCAAGTTTCTTTTGCCCAAGGCTAGCACTCTACCACTTGAGCCACAGTACAACTTCCAGCTTTTTCTGTTTATGTGGTACTGAGAAATCAAACCCAGGGCTTCATGCATGCTAGGCAAGCACTCCACCAGTAAGCCACATTCCCAGCGCCTATTTTATTTTTGAAAGCTTTTTCACTTAGCATCTTGTGTGTTGAGAGATTAATGTATTCTTCCAAGAGACTATGAGCTGTAATATGATGATGCTAGTTCATTTCTTTCAGAAACAGGCATCTCATTCTAGAAGTTATGGGGTGACAGATGAAATGAAATCTGCTGGGAGTACTGGGAATGCCCAGAACCTTGATGTTTATTTGTTACATTTGGTTATAGACATCTCTGTGGTCCCATCCTGTAAAGTGTGCATAAAACATCTACCCACTAATGTTAGGAGGTTCATATTACTGATAGGTTCGAAGATAATTTTTCTATTATGAACTATTGTAAGAACCTATCATTACAATGAATTTATTTCAAGGAGTCTTCAAAGGAAAAACAGTATTTAGAACTTTCAGAGATTAATTAATATATTTAAGATACAATCCCTGCTATTAGTGATAGATGTCTTATAATTCATATGTATCTTCACTTAAAACCCGAAATGCAAGATTTTGAATTTTGTAGTTATTCAACATACTTATATTCCACAGATATAAAATAATTTTTCCTAATGCTCATGCTTTTGCCGATATCAATATTCAAAATAAGCATCTCAATTGTTTCTCACCTTCAAACCATAGAATGTTTTCAAGAAAACATTTTATGAGCAGAAAGACCTGTGCATCCCATACTTATTAAGTACATGTTAATGTGCCATTTGGAGTGGGTTGACATCATATGCTCAGCACAATTTCTAGTCTTGGGATCTGAATTTTTTTTGCTTTCTTCATTTAATTCAATTAGTAGGACTTGATCACAGTCCTGGTACATGTTGTTATCACACATTATCAACCCCGTTCTAGATGAAGCTCAGTTAGCACATGAGTTAGCCTAGGGTTATACAGCCCATGACTCTAACTCAAATCTCTGATTTCCAAGTTTTCCTACCTTAGAAATATTTGTGAGTGAGTATGGGCATGGGAATTTTAGTCCAGCTTTTTTTGTTTTATTACTATCTTTAAGTAGTTGTGCAAAGGAGTTTTCATTTACCAAAGCAGTTTATGAATACAATATATCTTGAGCAATGTTACCTCTTTCAACATTCTCACCCATCCAGTTCTGAAAGAAGCAAAGAGCAGGGTCCATCAACTTGATTGCAAATTAATTGCAGAAACTATCATGGAATGAACATCTGAAAGGATATTTCAATGACTTTGTTTTTGTAAGTGAGGTAGCTATATTTATGGGACTAAGAAGAACCTAGAAAGATGTTACATTAATAAAAATGCTGTGCAAAGCCATAATATATTTAATCATAGCTTTGAATTAAAAATATCTAGAATTGAATCCTAAAAGCAGAACAACCCATTTTGGAAAAAATTATTTTTGCAATCTTGAAACTGGGCAAAAGTGTGAGTTCTCATTGGGAAATTATTTTAACTAAAGAGAAAAAGAAGGACGCTAAAACAGGAAAATACTCTTTAAATGTAGGCAATTTTCTAATGCTGACAAGTTAGGATTAGAAAATAAATTAGGAATTGCTAGTTGGGACTTTTTTTCGAGACAAGAAAACTAGTAGCAGTAGTCAGACTACTAAATATACTCTAATCTGAAGAGATGTGCTACAGAGCTCAAGTGAAAAAGGGTGAAAAAGTACATCAGTGGAGCTCACTGGACACCAATGAAAGTGAACTGTACAACTCATGGGTGGAGACTCAGGAGGGAAGGAGGGGGAGAGAGGGAGGGAACAGAAGGCACTGCACAAAAGGAAATGAACTCAATACCTGACTCATGTAATTGTAATCCCTCTGTGCATCACCTCTATAATAACAATAATGTAACTTAACTTAAAAATAAAAAAGAGATTGCAATAGTATTTAAATGAACACAATAAAACATCAACACACTCAGCAGATTTCATCATGAAAATGTGTCATTATGGACATATTTGACATGAGTAGATTTCTTCTGTGAAATTGCAGCTTTCTTCGAAGACCAACATTATATGACAAATAAGACTCAGATGTCCATAATCAATGAAACTCTCCATACAACTACTAGGAGCCTTCTGGAAGATGGCATACCCTAAGCTTTCTCAAAATCCTGATGGTTGTCACGGAAGCATCAGACATTGGTTCTAATTGTATACATTGACCAGACATTCCTTTAGATAGAGTGATGCTGATTTTAATAGAAAGTATATGAGAATATAAAAATATGGAATAAAAGTTATTTAAGTACGACCTATCAACCTAAGCAAATTCAAGCTATTTTAGGTACTTAAGTCAAATAAAATATTTCCAGTTAAAAATAGGAAGAAAACAGGTTGTCAGCAATTGTTACCATCATTGAATGACAGGCATAAACATTGAGAAAATAAGTAATGCTCTTAAAAGAAATCTCGACAGTAAAATAAATTTATAATACTGAAAATAAATTTATAATACTAAAATTAACCAGAAAAGTATATGGACATATGAAAAATATGACACGTATCCTCTGCTTATCTAGACTGAGATGTGGAGAAATGGTTTTATGATGTGCTATAACTACTCAGAAAAAAAAGAGATTAAGTGAAGGAAACCAGACCCAAAGAAACCTAGGTTGCATGGTTTCCCTTATTTGTTGTAATGAGAAAGTGCTTATAAATCTACAAGGCGATGGTAAAAGACAAAAATATACACTTAGACATGATAAATTATACAGGACTCTAAACCTTCACACAGTGAGATCAAAGGAGGATATTTTTAGGAGAGAATTACAAAGTTTCAATAGCTATGTGCATATGACCATCATAAAATGATGTTTATCAAAATGAATTCCAAGAAATGGAAATAACAGGTTTTATGTTATTTTACCCCTTGTTTTTTCTTCTTTGTTACTGTTTTGGATTTCTGTACACTTTATCTTGTATATAAGTTTATCTGTTTTGGGGGAGTGTAACAAGAGGTGCAGAAATGGTGAGAAAAAAGATGAACAAATGTAGCAGTGATATTCACCAGACACTGTTGAAAATGAACTATATAACTTGTCAGGGAGGAAGGTCAGAAGAGAAAAACTGGGAGAAAATGAGGGAAGAGTTAACACTGTTCAAAAGGAAATATACTCATTACCTGACTTATGTAACTGTAACCCCTATGCACATAACTTTTACAATAACAATAAACTAAGAATTAACATGCTCTCATCAAAGAACACTGAAATAGAACATCTTAAGAAAACAGTAAGAAATAGAAACACATTTTATCTTGCGTAGAAAGGCCAATCATAAAAATATCTCCCAAATTAAATTATAGATTGTGATGCCTACAGTATCTTTTATTCAATACATGTCTAAATGTACCAAAAGTAATTTCTCAATACTTTTAATATATAATAAAAAGCAAGGATATAGTATAGGTTTAAATGGAAAAAATAGAAAAATATTATAATCAAGAACTTAGAAATATGCCCAAGTGTTCTTGGGAATATATTTTACACAAATTCTAGTACAAAAAGATGAAAGATTTGTTATATAATTAATAGCACTGATGTAATCTATCTAGGAAAGAATAAAAGTGGCCTCGCAATAATACCATCTGAAAAAACATTCCATAAATATTATTAAAGTTTTTTTAAAACTGCATTGAAACATGAGAGTCAGTCTATCTATCTATCTATCTATCTATCTATCTATCTATCTATCTATCTATCTATCTATCTACCTTTCACTCCTCAATATCCACGGGGGATTGATTGGTTCTGGAACCTTCTTCCGGATACCAAAAATCAAAGATTCTCAAATCTCTTATAGAAAATGGCAGTTTTTATATATAATATATACACATTCTCCTATACAATTTAAATGGTCTTTGGATCACTTTTAATTCTGAGTACAATGTAAATAACATACATAGTAGCTATATAGAATTGCTTGAGAAATAATGATAAAGAACAAAACTCTTTGCATGTTTAATTCAAAATGCTTTGTGAATATGTTCTATTTATGGTTGATTTAATCCATGGCATAGAATCTGTGACTACAGAGGTTGGCAATATTACACAATCTAATCCTTTACCAAGAACAGAAATGTAGAAGCTATGACTAAAATGATAGATGGGTGTAATGAAGTTCACAAAACCTTGTTTATGTCTTCATGAACAGAAAGCCATCAACCCAGAATAGGCAAATATCCTTTCTAAGACAAATACAAATGTTTAAAAAATGTTAACAGCTTTTCAAATTACTTTATGTGAGAGAAATTTGAAATGAAAAATGAAAACATTATGGGAAACAAAATTTTTACAATTGTTGCTGACAGCGAAACATACATACTCATGAATTGCTGATAGAAATGGTACCTCTGGGTCGTGGGAAGACTGTAGGAAACGAGGCTTCTTTCGTAGATCCGTCAGATCTGGCCGCTCTGGCTATAAACCATCTAATGACCAAAGGTACCATTTATCCGTCTCCTTGATTGTGACTTCTAACACATTCCATATAATTGACATCATCTATGAAATGCATGTGAATACTCAATCTGAGTTTGAGGATTGTATTAGCTTTTCTCATTGTGGTCACCAAACTCCTGGACATAAACAACTTCAGAGAAAAAGGATTTCTTTTGTCTCATGGTTCCATAGGTTTGTGGCGTGGCTGCTCTGCCTCACGTGCTTGTGGTGGTACATTTTAGAGGCAGGAAGAGGAGGGGGAAGAGTTTTTTTGCTTTATTGCAGCCAAGGTAGGCCCACTTCCAGAACCTCTCAAAATAGTGCCATTAGCTAGTGCTCGAGTATGGAACACATGAGTCTTCTTCATAACTTAACAAGAGTCACTTTCAAACACAATATATATCAAGAGATTTCAGTGGAAAAGCATCTTTCTAGCATGCATGGGTTCTGGGCTTAATCCATTGCATGGAATTAAGGCATTTCAAAGTTGAGAATCTTTATTTCATGTTTTTCAACTGTCATAATGTTCAGAGCAAACACTCATATTTGCTGAGTGTGTTTTGCTACTGTGTTAATGCGTCTGTTCTAAGAACAGAAACTTAGAAGAAGATACCTAAGAAAGGTTCTTTTGTAATAGGAAATCTGCTTTTACATTATTAGAACATTTATGACTACATTTAATGTTCTCGCTTATAAACCAAAATATAATAGTTCTGCTTATATACTTCCAGATAAAGTTAAACATCAATTCTCGAACAATTCAGTTTCCACTGGCTTTTGGTCCTTAAAATGGGTATATAATATCTAGATTCAAAGAAGTTTCTGGGAAGAACTTTATTTTTGCTAAAGCTCATAACTTCACTGAGATGTTACAGTACAGTATCTATCAGTCTACTTGACTGTGCTAAAGAGGACCCATCTTTTCTATTAAAAATAGACAGAAGGAGAAAAATATCAGCATAAGCCTAAATTGATATCATTACCATTCCTAAAATGAAGTAATGAGGAAGGAGAGGAGGGAGAAAAGAAAAAAGAAAGAAGACAAGAAAGAGAAGAATGAATAAGGAGAGGAGGAGAAGGGTGAGGTAAAGAGGTGGAAGGGAAAGTGGAAAAGGAACAGAAGGAGGAAGAGGAGGAAAAGAAGAAAAGAAATGGCCCAGAAAAGCTTAGTGACTAACCTAAGCCATTCCATTGTTAATGAGTTTTTATTGCTAAGCTTTTCAACGTTGTAGGATCCAGCCTGTGGTACTCTTAATTTTTTTCTATTTAAGGAAATTTCTATACTATTTTTATTTCCCAGGGTCTCCCGTTTGTGCCTACTTTGGCCTTTTGGGTCCTATTGTCTCATGAGCCAAACCTTCAAAATCTTTCTCTCTGATTCAGTCTCTTCAGATACCTTGTATCTGCCTATCACATTAAGAAAGTGATATAAAATCACATATATATATATATATATATATATGTATCAGAATACTAGTTAATATATTTACTGTATAATAACATACTATTGTTTTTTTTTTTTTTTTTTTTGGTCAGTCGTGGGGCTTGAACTCTGGGCTTGGGCGCTGTCCCTCAGCTCTTCAGCTCAAGGCGAGCGCTCTACCACTTGAGCTACAGCGCCACTTCCGGTTTTCTGGTGGTTTATTGGAGATAGGAGTCTCACGGTCTCTCCTGCCCGGGCTGGCTTTGAACCGCGATCCTCAGATCTCAGCCTCCTGAGTAGCTAGGATTACAGGCGTGAGCCACCAGCGCCCGGCTTATACTATTGTTATATATTAACATATTGTATCATATATAATAGTCTGACATGTATTACATACATATGTCAGAATACACACACCAATAGACATACATACATGTGCAGCCCATTGGTTGTTTTTCTTTGGGAAACCTTGATGAATACTCCATCAGCTTGGTTGAAAGTAAAATTAAACAAGGCTTGGGACTTGATTACTTCCCTTTGGGTAATTTGGGTCCCTGAATCTACTACAGACAAACACTGAGCTCCCTGAACTTCCCTTAAGAACTCTGAGCATGTGGTGATGACCCTCTGAAGACCTCAGTTCAGCCTCTGCAATCCCTGCTCCTCAACCACACTATCCCAGATATGTGAAACTTACAGCTACTATTTGGGTTTTAAAACCTTCCCAGTAATAGATGTATATGGCTGCTAGATTAAGAATGCAATAATAACGAAATTGTTTTAGATGTCAAAAGCACACATGAAGCCATATTTGGAGTGTTCAGGGTAAAAGTTAAAGAAAATAGACCATTAGCCTCTCCCGCAAAAACCTTTTAGTCATTCAGAAAAATGTCTACTTAAATAGGCTACATTTTCATTAACACCTGAACTTTGTGAATCACTGGAAGTACATTGCTAATCAGCATTTGTCTTGGTTTCAATAGGTCAGAGTGTTCACACATATAAAAGCTTGGTAAATTAAACATTCCTGTTGGCCACTGTTATTTTAGGTAGAAACATTATCATGAGGATGAGATGCTTAATTCTCAAGTGTTTATCAGGTTTGTGTGTAGGGCTTGGAAAACATAGATTTCTGAGTTCCACCCACTCCTAGAGTTTATCACTTAATAAGCCTTAGGTAGAGCTGCAAAAGATTCTCAGATGATAAGGATATTTCTGGTCCACAAGCAACACATTCAGGAATGTTGACTTTTTAAAAATGCAATAAGATGAATATGATCCATATTGTCTTTATCTGTGTTGAGTATGTGATTGATAGGAAACTGTTCAATAAAAAAAAATGTAATTTAAAAAATAAGTTCGGACCAGCTCAGTCTGACCTTAAACGAATGATTCTCCTTCCTTAGCCTCCTAAATGCTGGGATTATAGAAATGCACTACTACTGTGCCTGGCTCTAAATATGTGCTTGATGAGTTTTTATGATATGTTAGAAATGGCTGCTGATGTTTGAGTGTCACATAAGGACACCAACTTGAAAGGAATTTAGCCAGGCAAAAGGTGAACCATCAGTCCCCAATCTGGCAAGCAATCACAAAGAACAGATAGGCTGCTCCCTTTTTATCCCTAACCCAACAGGATCTGCCCTCTGCTCACTTTGGCTGAGCTCAGATTCACAATCGGCAAAATGATGTGGCTTCATTAACAGAATATAATTAAACATCAAGCAGCTCTTAACAGAATGTCTTAAAGCGCATCAGGAAAAGGATGTAAATAAAATGTGATTAACAAGGGCTAAGCCACCTGGCGAAAGCAAGAGCTTTCAGAAAACCAATTCTCACAAGATTAACAGAAAGGAAGCCAACTACGTTGATAGAAAGGATGCTTTTCTCACAAATATTTGCTGTGATAGATCTTATGGGGACAGATGAGACATAGTTGCTGTCATAGAAGAAAATGTCTTTCCAGGGAATTGAGTTTAACAGAATTTCAGGGAAAAAAGCCATCCGAAAACAACATTTTATGTGGCAGAGATGAACTGTTTGGCAGAAGTTCATAGGAAAGGGAGATAATTCTGGTAATCACAGAACGATTCTGTTGAAGAAGAGACTTGGACTGGTCTTTAAAGAACTGGATGAATAGGTTAGAAAAGAAGAAAGGTATGAACTATTTGAGAACAGAAGCAGAGGCATGAATTATCCTACCATCAGCTGCTTGGGAAAACAGTGTCTTGCATATGTATGAGTATGATAAATAGTTTGATGATTACCGTAATGGCTTCCTTATTGGTGGAGAGCTAGTAACCAGAAGAAAGTTATTATTGCAGAACCTCTAAGACCAAGGAAAATGGAAGCATGATTTATTTTCAATCTAATCCTCTTTTAAAATTAAGCATTCGTTTTATATAAATCTATAGATATTGGACATTTCATGCTCATAATGGAATCTCTTATAAATTACATGTGAATTTGAAAGTACACATGAAATTAATATGAACTGAACTAAATCAATTTCCATTAATGTTATAGATAGTATTGGATTTTATGGGAGTTATTTTATTGAGTGAGATAAATTAAATCTAATAAAAATAAATTATAAAATATTGAGCGGGATAATAAATTGCTTAAGTTCTCTTCTATTTAAAAAAGTTTCAGACAAATGAAGTTATTTTTGCATACACTTCTGCTGTTCCCTGATCTGAGATATTTCCACAGGAGTTTTGCAGGTTTTAGGCAGGGTTGGAGCAATGGAGAATTGCAGATTTGGTAATGGTCAGATGCAAAAGCATGATTCGAGAAAGAAAGTTTATTTATTGGCTTAATTGTGTATATTTGTTGAGAAGTAGGAAATAGCTGTCAGGGAATAGGCAAATTAACATCATCATCATTTATTCTGGAAATTCATTAGTAGTTTTAGGGATCAAGAGTTTAGGTTATTACTCTACCAATGCCTAAAAGAAATCCACTCCTATGCAGAGAACAAGATCAGTCCTGACTAATTGTTTTGGACTTCCAGCCATGATCAGATAGATTCATTGCTTTTAGGCTCCTGATTAGAGGTGCTGGATACCAGTTGTAGGAAGTCCATAGTAGAGCAAAACAGCTTATTGTCTAGATAAGAAACTAAAAAAGGAAAAAGAAAAGGAGGAAGGAACTAGGGTGTGTGTGGTGTCCTGTTTTCTCCTTGAAGGGCATGTCCCCATGACCTGAAGGCCTTCCGCTATGTCCCTGCTTTGAAGGGTCTGACTTCCCATCCATGCTGTGCTAGAGTTCAGCTTTTATACCTACGGCACACTCACTGTTTTATTGCACGTATATGTCTTTATTGCCCAACTCTAGGCTGGTTCTTTACCTACTCTGAGGGTGGCTAAATATTGCATTTCAGTTTTTAATCCTACTACAGAGACTGCCATATACTTTCGAGTAAAACTTAAAAGAACACACGTCAACTTGTAATATCCTGGGAAGGATTTTATTTTACAGTGCTTTACAACCTAATTTTCATCTTGGAAACTTCTTGGAACTCACACAGTTGCTGTGTTCCTGGAAACACAGTTGGAATTAAATTATGCTTCCTCAAGTTTGAACTCAGAAAATCTTTTGATTATTGCATAGCATATGTTTAGAATAGTGATGTTTGTGATTAAGATTTATTGATTTTTTAAATTAACATTTAATTTGGAGGATCGGCTTATCAAAATTGTTCTGAAGTTCCTAAGTTTCTGAGTCTAAGATTCTACTGGGCTAGTAATAGCTTATATGAATAATTTTTAACACATATAAATTCTTCAGGAGATGACACATATTTCTGAGTGAATATGAAGAAGAGGAAC
Organism: Dipodomys merriami; assembly: GCF_024711535.1. Lineage (NCBI taxonomy): Eukaryota > Metazoa > Chordata > Mammalia > Rodentia > Heteromyidae > Dipodomys > Dipodomys merriami. The sequence continues at coordinate 112,685,624 of NW_027203381.1, read as the reverse complement.
TTCAAAATGTGCCCTTGCTTTTCACTATAATTAAATCAATCTATAGCTCTACTTTATCTTCTGCTGTACAAAGCTCTAGTGTGCATCTGTGTGCTTTTGATTAATAAAGAATGAAACGAAGAAATAAGTGTGGCTTAATAAACTCAATGCTTTCAGCAAGTTTCTCAGTTGTGAATTGACAGGACTTTATAGCTCTGTAGCTTCAAAATCCACAAGCCTTTGAAGAAAATGTGTGTGGTACTCCATGATCGAGGCCCTCTTTCTAAGACAACGCCATAGAAAAGGAGTCTGTGCATGTTGGAATGACACCAGCAGCCATTCTTTTATTTTGTCATGTTTTTAATATCCATAAAATAAGTGCCATGGATTCAGCTATAAGGAAGGAACTCACATTTCTGAGATACAACTTGGATTCATTTTCAGACTTGCATGGAACTTATGATAACACAGCCATCTCAGATGTCCATAGTGGTGATGTACCTGTTACCCTGGAAAGATGGAGAGCAAACCTGAAAAGCCTTGCTACATCGTGGGCCCTTTCATTCTTTATTTTTATTGTCTATGTATACCTGTGGACTCAATAATTCCCCCAATGAGACAAGGGAAGGTCCTTCAAACTGGGAGCCCAGCAATGAATGAAGAAAGGAATGCATTGGCTGCAGTCCCAGTTCCGTTCCTGGAAACATAATTGGAATTAAATTATGTTTATTATAAATTTGGATCCAGAAAACCTTTTGGTTATTACATAGTATACTTTAGAATCATGACATTTGTGATGAATATTTATTGATCTTTGAAAAACAAAACATTTAATTTGAAGGCTCAACTACTAATCAGATAGCAGACAGATGGACCAGTATAGCCCTGTGAGAGATGAAGAACTTTTCAAGAATTTCCACCTCCCAGAAACATTTTAATATTATATTAATTAATTAATTTTTATCATGGTAAGAACATTTAATGAGATCCACTCTCCTGACAAATATTCAACTGTCCAGTAGAATATTGTTAGCTATAGGGACAATGATGACTTGAAGATACCTAGAACTTGTTCATTTACAGATCAGAAATATTATAATGGAGGAACAGCTGTCTACATCCTTCCTGCATTCCCCACCCTCCCACCTTGTGGCATCCCCCATTCTGCTGTTTCTATAGATCCTATCAGTGAAATCGTGTAGCCATTGTGCTTCTGACAGTCTGTTTCACCAAGCACAATGCCCTCTGTGTTTGTCCATCCTGTGGCAAATGGCAGAATTTCTACTTATTTATTTCATATAATTTCTCTCTATGTCACCCATGCTGATCATAAACTCCTGGGCTAAAATAATCCCCCCTGCCTCAGCTTCCTGAGTACCCGACGTCTCTGGCAATTTCCTTTCATGTCTTTGTTGAGGGATGAAAAATATCCTTCCCTCTGACTTCTTATACTACATTTCATCAATCTATTCCTTGACCTATGGATGCTTATGTGATTTCCCTTTCTTAAATTGCTATAAATGGTGCCACAGTGCATATGGAAGTACAGATGTCCCCTTGAGACTCTGATTTCAATTCTTTCATGCATGCAGGCAAAAGTAGGATCACATTTCCACTAGTCATAAATAAGACTCCAAGAAGGGGAAACATTAGATGAGAGATGGTGAAATAAAACCAGGGATTAAGTTTCCCAGTATCAGTGTTTTACTAGTTTTAATTGGGCAGTTGTGATTAATGCAAAGAACATTCTAGAGGAGCTACTTCCATTACTTCTCTGTTCTGGGTGATGTTCTAGCTCATGCGGGGCCCACTCATTCTGTGCAAGCTGTGTTCCTTCTGTAGCTGAATTATCCTGGAGGTTTTGCTATGTCAGCTAGGCCCTTTAATAAAGCACTCTACTCAGTGGACTGAGATTAAAGGACTATGAAATTTACAAATAGACGGGGAAAAGTTTAGCAATTACCAAAATGTTCCAAACAAACACAATGACTAAAAGCCATACCAAAGAAATATGACCACATTTTTGGTGTGGATCAGAATACTTTGATGAGCTAAAATAAAGTATGAAGAGATAGAAGCATTGAGAACCTGTTAAGTGATGAGGGAAAACTCTCAGAGATGCATTTGTAGCAGTGAAATCTAAAATGCCTCAAGGATGAGAAACTATGGAGAAATTCCTTTACATGTAAGAGTTGAGACTCTTGAAATCTTAAAAATCCATGTAGTTCAAGATGTTTGGAGCAGATAAACAGATGCTGTAAATAGCAACCATGAAAGTTGTGTTTATGTTGTTTATTAAAACAATTAATTTCTATAGCACAAGAAATAAGACATCCACTTGTATATTGGTTAAACTTTGGCATTAATGGTAATAATAAAATAAGAACATTTCCAGTCATGAAAAATTATGCAACTCCTCTGGGTTGGAATATGGGCCTCAAGAATTATTAAAGCTGTAATCTTCTGTATCTGTGATTGTAACCTTATTTGAACATACTGTCTCTGTGGATGATGAAGTTGAGGTCTGGAGTGGACCCTCACCCAATATATTTTTCATTATAAAGAGGAGCAATGAAGACATAAAAATGAAAACAGAGAGAGGACAATGTGAAGATACAGGAAGACCTAAGAACAACTCAAGAAATCCCTGAGGCCCTGAGAGGTTTGGGGAGAGGCTGGAACTAATTTTCCTCTCCATCCTTCAAAAGAATTTAACCCTGTTGATAGTTTCAGTTTAGTATCCTAGTCTACAGGACTATCAGGTAATAAAAATGCAACTACTTAAATAAGTCACCAATTTGTGGTTCTTTGTTTTGCCTGTCCTCACCAACAGGCTGGTTATCATGAAAATATATGTTTTTCCAATTTCACTTATTTATTTATAGAATTTTCCTGAAATGACCATAAAGAAAAGAAGCAGCAGGGAAATTTTAATAACTAGAAGAGTAAAACCAGATTATTACTTGTAGTAATATGACTTTTTATTTGATTTAAGACAGGAAAACCTTAGAAAATATAATCTTATGTATTATTTTTTGATCATAAAAGTAATGGTTTTATCATATTTTTAAACTGTCAAAAATGTGAGTACTCTATTAAACCATAATTTACACTAACCAGAGAAAATTACTGCTATAATTCTACTCCTTCGAGGCTAGTCTTTAAAAATGGCATATGTGTGTGTGTGCAGATATATTTATTTTTGAATTTTCTGAAGGAATAGTTGTTGAGGATTTTCAAACCCTGGTGTCACAATAGGAGAGAGGATAATATATTATTCCCATTATTTCTGTAACAGGATACATATCAGCAGGTAATCAATACGTTGTATCTGAAAAAGTACACATAATTCCATACTTGTGTTTGAATTTACTTTAAAATATAGTTTCAAAAGCATGGCATGCTATTCTTGCACATTGAAGTGTTTTATTTGGAGCAGAACATGAAACAATAATACAAATGTGGCTCTTATTAAACAGCTAATATTACTCCCTCACATGATGCTTTGTAAAGTGGTTTATAAATGATGTGTAAATGCTTCAAAACAACGCTTCAAAACCGAGGCATGAGCCTATGGTTCTATGGTAAGAGGTAGCCTGATTGTGGTTGTCTGTCCCATTACAAAGACTCTGGGAAAATGCCAAGGATTCAATAATGAGGTTATTTTCTTTTAATGTTATTTCTCAGAGTGAAACCCCAAATCATACATATAAGTAGCCTTGGTTGTAGCTAGTTATAAGTATAGTAACTAGATGGTTGAATTCTGTTCCTTTAGAGCATATCTTAAAAATATGGCTTCAAAAACTAATGATGTCCCTGTAATCCTAGTTACTCAGGAGGCTGAGATCTGAGGAATGTGGTTCAAAGCCAGCCAGGCAGGAAAGTCCTTGAGACTTTCATCTCCAATCAACCACCAGAAAACTGGAAGTGGCGCTGTGGCTCAAGTAGTAGAGTGCTAGCCTTGAGCTGAAGAGCTGAGGGACAGCGCCCAGGCCCAGAGTTCAAGCCCCCCACCGACAAAAAAAAAAACAACCAAAAACAATAACAACAAAAACAACAACCACAGCAACAACAACAAAAAGCTAATGATATTTCACACTTACTCAGATATCAGATTGCTAGACTTAGCATATAAAAGAAAGAATACCTGGTTAAGTCTTAATGTTAAGTAAACAGAAAATAATATTTTAGTATCAGTCTATCCCAAATCCTGCAAGTATTAATGTCAAGTAAACAGAGAATAATATTTTAATATCAGTCTATCTCAAATCCTGCTTAGTATAAAACTGAACTAGATAATTGGTGTATGAATCTAAAACTGAAATGGAGTAGTCTTTCTTTTAGATAGCAGTGACCTAAGCCTAAACATGTGTTTACTAAGCTTGAGAAAATTTTGTGTTTACTAAGTTTTTATAGTAATTAAAGAGAAAAGTTATCTACTCTGATCATGAGGATGGCTTCATGTCAAGTCAAATAAATAGAATAGTAAAAGAAACCACTTCTATTTTCTTATGTGAAGCTTTGCTTTTTTTATAGTGTGAACTTTGTTTTTTGAGAGAGTGAAAATTAGGTCCGATATCATCAATTATATATTGAAATAGCTTGTACAAACCTTCCTTGAGAAGAAAGGCAACTCAGGAAACTCTATCTTGACTTGCTTTGCCTCTACTACCGAATTGCTAGAGATTATTTAGGTTGACATGTTATAAAAGATAAAATACACTATGTAATTCTAAGGGAGTTGTGTTTTCTTCCTAGTGACTAATTGAAATATGAGTAGAAATAATGGTCTTCAAACAACTATGTAAGGGAATATGTGGTTTTTAGCAGATGAAGAGTAATATTCCTTTTGGGAGAGAAAGCATGGTGGAGAGATGCTAAGATCAGAGATCATGGAATTTCATTCTGTATGACACACTTGGAGAGTAAGAACACAGTGACAAGTTTCCATATTCAACTGTGAAAGAGTATCCCTTTGGAGTTCTGAAGTCAATATTTACCTTTCAAGGGAAACAGGTGGTGGGTGGGTATGAATTTATGTAGAGAGCTGTTAATAAGAATTTATAAATCACAGAATCTAAAAAACTAGACATGATACAAAATCCTTCTGAAAAATAGGGAGATAGAAATGAAAGTGCTGCTAAGGAATGGTAAATACTGAAAATGTATTCTGGTTGGGGGAATGGCAATTTGAAGGGGAGGGAAGGGGAGGTAAGTAGAGGTCTGAATGTCTGAGGACTTCACACAGGAGCCTGAAGATCCAGGGCAGATTATTTTCAAAGTAAATTGGCTTTAAATCACCTGTGAGTAGAAAAATAAATTATGAAGAGGCAAACTGCCAACTTTTGGTTTAGGAGATATAGTAATAAATTTAACATAGCTCAAACTTTAGTACTAGATATAATTATAGATTAGTGAAGAAAAAGGCGAGGCATTATTTAGTATCATGACATTTACAGAATATATATTTGCAGAGTATAGCTCTCTGGGAACAGTGTACAGAGACTCCAAGTTACTTCTTAAAGGTCATGATTGACGCGGTGGAATCAAGCTAAGGTTCATAAAATAAAGGGGTCTTTCATGACATGAAGTAAAAGAGAAAGAAGCTTGTTTTTCTCCTCAAAGTATTATTTCATTATTGGCAGAACTGAGCTGAGACTCCTAATCACCAACATAAGCTATTTCACATACAAATTTAATGGAGACGAGAAAGGAAAGCATGACTGTGGTTGCACTCCACAGACCTCTGATTAAACATAGAAAGATCCCACGACAGGATGTAATACTTAAAATTCCAGGAACTCCCATTTCTAAATGGCTGAATTACTGTTTTCTGACACCCTGTGTCTCCCTTACTGTAGGAATGTGTGTGGGAGATGTGGGTGAGGACGGGGCTTTGGGGGTATATGTACTGTTCCTGCTGTGGCTGTCATGGTTCTCATGGTTGTCATGAAGCACAAATATTTTGCTAGAGAAAAGTCCCATTCTGCCCCAGTCGCCCTGAATCCTAATAGTGCTCCACTCAATCCACGATCTTTCTTTGCCTACGGGAGAACTCCAAGTTCCATGAGGTCTTCTAGATCATGATGTGGTGTCACATGTAGAGTTTGCAAACATGACAGGTCATTTTGAAATTTGGAAATATTCTAGTCGTGTGTTTGTGTGGTGGGCAGGGGGAGTAACGTATGTAGGTGTATGAGGGGAGGGATTTACATGAACCAAAACCCACTTTGGGTTTTTCGATCTCTTGGAATCTAGACAACAAAGTTGTTTGAACACGAACTTGAGTGTTTCTGCCTATGATTCATAAAGAGAAACTGGAATTAAGTAGTTATTATAGCCATGGCATATGCAATTCTGAATAATCAGCAACTGATTGGATAGCGTCCTAAAGGTGGAAAAATGAAGAATGGAGGCAGAATAGTGTCATGTTTGGTAGCGAACATGGATCACAGTCATCTAAATGAGAGGAGAGAGGAACAGAGGACATTTTAGGAGGGAAGACTGTCTCAGAGGTGAAGGTGTAACCACTGAAATGAAGAGTCAAAGTTCATGGTAGATATTGTCACAATGCAAGAGTTTTCACTCTATTATTGAACCTCTGTAGAACCTGAGGAATCTTCCATTTTTCAAGATGTTTGTTGCAGAAAGTCTAGCTACAGCCTGGCTACATCCACAGCACATCATAAAAATTATACTTACGGTGGAGAGTTTTTAATTATTAGAAAATAAAACACACTTTATGATGGGTACATTGCTAATGTGTTACACCATGACTAGGAATCATTAAAATAGCTTCTCAGAAAGTTAATTAACCATAGTTCATTATTTCTTGTTTTTACATTTTTAGTATCATACTCCTTGAATGTGCCACAAACAGTGTGGCACTGTCAGTTGGTGTGTGGTATTTACATGAATATTGAAATGGAAAAATTGTGAGCATTGGCCTATATTTCACAATACACAAACAGATTTGAATTTGATTACAGACTTAATTTTACAGTTTAACTGTAAGTTTTCTAGAAGAATACACACAGACTATATGCCGCACTATGCATAAAACTAACTCAAATTAGACAGCATACTTAAAACAAATAAACTAAAACTACAACATTTCTAGAAGAAACATTTTCTTTGACGTTGACAATTTGTGTGTGTGTGTGTGTGTGTGTGTGTGTGTGTGTGTGTGTGTGTGTGTGTGTGTGTGTGTGTGTGTGCTGGTCCTGGGGCTTGAACTCAGGTCTGTGTGCTGTTCTTGAGATTTTTTTTTTTTGGCTCAAGGCTAGCACTCTACCACTTGAGCCATAGCTCTACTTACAGGCTTTTGTTGGTTAAGTGGAGATGAGTCTCATGGAGTTTCCTTCCAGGGATGGCTTCAAACGATGATCCTCAGATTTTAACCTCCTGATTAGTGAGGAATACAGTTATGAGCTATTGGTGACCAACTGTTTTTTTTTTTTTTTTTTTTTTTTTTTTTTTTTTTTTTTTTTTTTTTTTTTTTGTAAATCAGAAAGCAACACACACACACACACTACACAACTTGGGCTTCAAGGTTAAACATTATTTATTCACAACAAACACTATTAAAATATGGGGAAAGCTAGAGCTAGTAAGACAAATATTTTTATGTATATCAGATAAAAGAATTATTTTAAACAAGTGAGTAATTTAAGAGAAATTCAATTAAAAGTGAATGCAATTCTATGCAGTGTCTTCAAGAAGAAAGCATGGACAAAAGGCACTGGAAACAATTCCCTAACGAAATGTGCATTAGTAACAACTAGTTACTACTTAGTCCTCACTGGAATGACTGAAATTATATTAAATAGCAGTAGTAAAGAGTGAAGAGATATGAAAGCATTTTTGATTGGGCTTGAAAAATAACCTTGTGGAAAATACCATAGCTCTTATTAAGTAAAACCTAATGTATGACCTAGCATTGCTGCTCCTAAGTATCTCTCCAGTGTTCAAAGCCATGTTAAAACTGGGTGTAAATGATACATACGTGAAATTTTAACACTTTGGAGCTCGACACAAGAATAATTGGAAATTTGAGGCTCTCGTGTCTATTCAGCAAGACATTGTCTCAAAAATAAAGCACAACAAAGCAAAAATGAAAACAAAATACATTAAAAAATCTTTTGTATTTCAGTTTTTTCCCAGGGAAAGAAAAGGCCACCATCTCAATAGAAAAAAAGGTACCCAATGTTAACTCTTAGTGAATCAGCTATCAGGTGCACAAGAGAAAAAAAGATATCCAATATTAACTCTCATTGAATCAGACCAGTTGCACAAGAGGTACCCTGAGGTGTGGGCATACAGAATACCACTGAGAAACACAGAGGCGTCTCAAAACACATAGAAAATGTAGGAAAGCACCCACACTTTTGCACATTGTGCAAAAAGTGCACAATGGATGGATGAGGATGAGTAACAGACAGGTGGTTGCCTCTGTGGTCAGGAATGGAATATTCTGGAAAGGGATGGAAAAAACTGCCTAGGATGATGGGGATGTTTTGTTTTAATTGTGGTTGTATATATGATTGGATGTATGTAACTTAAACTCATGAAGATGTACATTGAAAATGGGAGCATTTGGGACCGAGAGTGTGACTGAAGAGACTAAAAGTTTGCCTATCAAATGCAATGCCAGATTTTAATCCCTGGCTGTACCAAAATAACAACAACCTGAGAATTTACCTGGTGCCACAATAAAAAAACAAATAGTTTATTAAATGGCTTGATTCTAAAATTAATACCAAACTGATAACTTCTTGGCTATTGCAATAATAATCTCCCACATGAAGCACTTAGAAGCTCTTTTGTACAATGGAGCTCTTGTTCTGAGAAGGGCATCAAGTCCTTTAGACATTTAACGACAACAACTATGGCTTAAAGCTAGGTGGAAAGATGAATGTAGAAAGATGAATGATAAAAAGGTCCCACCATAGAAATATACCTTCCAGGAAGTAAAAACTTATGGTTCTATATTAAGAGATGACTTGAGGAATAGTAATAAGAAAGAGCCAGTGAGTTCCGAATTCTTCTTCTCTCTTTTCTCTCTCTGTCTCTCTTGCTTTGTCTTTTTCAATCTTAGAAGTAGCTAGTTAGAAATTAGAGAAACTTAGGAATCCCTAAGATTTGAATTTTGGTGTGATATTAGAGATAAGTTGCTCCGGAGGAAGTAAGATAGAAGTTTGTTCACAAGTATTTTACCTGATCTAAATTTTTCTTCCTACGTCTTTGTCTCATGGTTTTGTTAGAACTCACGCAGTGTAGAATCACTATAGCCTCTATGTATCTATAAATTTCCTTGTTCTAAAGTCTAAATATATAGATCTGTAAGCATTTATTGAATAATAGGCTTAAACTTTATTTTATATGGAGTAAATGGTTATATGGGGTAAAAATGGTTATCCAATGAATTAATGGAAAATTCTCCTCACAAATTTATTAAGGTATCCATGTCGTTCCTAAATCCTAAAGATGACAACAGAGTTTGTGATTTGTTTTTGTTAGTGATGATCATCAAAGACAACCTCATCCTATAAGCTGATTTTGAAATCAATTGCTGAATTCTTAAGGATCGTAGAAAACTTACTAAAGCCAGGGCTTCAGAAATAATTCTGCCTTCTGTGATCCCTTCTCAAGTTCAGTCTTCTTGAATGGCACCCAGATTCCTGCTGCTCAAGCATGCACATCATTCCTCTTGCTTTGTAAGGACGTAGAGTCTAACTCTTCTGCTTTCCACTCTTTCTTTCTATTCTCCTCGACAATATTAAAACCTTTACTTTCTCTATTTCTAAGACATATAGATTACAGCAAATAAAACTAGAGCTTTTCCTGTCATGCCCAGTCTCAATTTCCTCTTAGGTGCTTCTTTCATGAGGGAAAGTCACGATGTAGAACATCAAACAAGTTTCCTATGACTATTCGTCCCTTAGCACCTGCAGTGTTCTCCCTGCCTGTGATGTTGTGGCATGTTGATGTAAAGCCATGTTCTTGCAGTGAGTAAAGGTGAGGTATCTGAGGCAGTGAAGTGGGATGTCTGACTGGAATGAATCATTTCGCTGAGTGAATCTTGTTTAGTTAGAACAATCTCTAGCTTCTCCGTGGCAGCTCATTTGTGTCAGATGACAGCTCTTGCTTGCTCCTTCTCATCCTCTCTGTTTTCTTCCATATCTGTGTTCCTAAAGCAATTAGGTCATGCCTGACCCCATGTCACCAGCTGACCCATGTCAGTCAATTATCCTTCTAACAAAGTAATTGAAGACATCACAGATCTATGTGTTGTCATTATCTTGTACAGATGCTCATCTCCCTCATTCTTCACTTGATAAAAATCTGTCTTATCAATCAGGATTTAGTTCTTTTCTGTTATATGAATGCTTCCACAATATCCCACTAAATCTATCAACTAACCGCCTGGTATTCTTTTTCTTCGCCTTCTCTTTCTCACTTCCTCTTTTTGCTTTATGTTATGTGCATTCCTCTTTCCTCCTGACAGGATGGACTCTGTATAGTCATGATGTCGAAAGCATGTCATTTCATTTGTTCGATATGTCTCCTTAGTGAGCGAATAAGTAGCTGGGTCTTTAAATATAACTTCTACACAGCCTTTAGTTTGAGGAGGCATTTGTTCAATGTGATAGCACTATTCATTTACCAGAAATTAGCCTTTGTTTAATCTACTGGAGGCATTTGATCCAGCAGGCGAAAGAATTAGAACAAATCCGGACTAAGATCCCTTTTGATACCTTTAACATTAATTCCATTAGGTGAGTAGGATTGGACGTTTCTTTCTTTCTTTTTATTGTGAAAATACTGTACAGAGGAGTTACAATTACATGGGCAAGATAATGAGTACATTTCTTATCAAGCATTGTAGCCTCCTCCTTTGTTTCCCCTTCCATTCCTTCCTATCTTCCTCCTCCCCCCACCCAATCCTCCCCGCCCCAGGATTGGATGTGTCTAACTAGACAAATCTCACTATATAGTCCATATAAAAGCAAAGTTCTTAAATAAAAATTTATAAAGGTATCTAAGAAAGAGAAGAATGGCACAACAAAGATAGTCCCAGTGAACTCAGCAACAGAAAGTTAGAAGAAAGGCACAAGTCAATCATACAGATACCCAGGGATGTGTAAGAACAGTATCCCTCAGATCGAATGATAGAAAGATGTTTCAAAACCTGTGAAGGAATATACCAGTAGATTTTCAAATTAAATTATTCCACTTTTCTTATCTAATTAACATACAACAAAAATAGCTGCCATTCCTAACAAAGATCTAAGAGTTTTAGAGGGCAAATGATTAGAAGGAGAATTTGATTTCCATAACATTCCTCTTATAACTTTAGGGTTTTATTTTAATTGCAGGTTGTGTTTAAACATCACATCAGTAAAAGCATGAAAATGTTTTAATGAATTCTCATCACACACAGTGAGGGAGATGGCATCCCTAGCAGATGAAGCGAAGGTTCTGTGTGCTTCGTGATCATTATTTTCAGATAATATTAATTAAGTCACCTCCTGTACTATAGTGGGACTTAATAGTCCACAGTAAGTATGGAGCAGATGTTGTCCTTGACCTTAAGCATCACAGGAATAAGACATATGGCATTGTTTCATATGTGTTCAGAATAAGAAGTGACTAAAAATTGTGACATGGTACTTATGAATCTGTAATTGTTTGGCAGGAAGTACCTATTATCACTACATATTTACTGTCCATGCAATTCAAGGATATGTTTCCTTCTGTACATTATGGACTATTATTCCTGTAGGGTAGAATTTTTACCTTTCCCTCCAAAAGTGTTAGGGCATTTCATATTTTTTTCCTAGCAATATAATGAAAATGTTAGTCTTCAAGAACTGGCCACTTTAGCTTTGTTTTAAGTTGGACCAATTTTATGCATCAATAGAAGAAGACTGGAAAATGCTATGGAACATCAGTATTTTCAGTTATAGATCCATTGCACATTGTAAGCTATTGGTAAAGGAAAGATGTCTGTCTCCCATAAAGCAAGAGTCTCAGCAAGCTAACAGTTGTATGTGTCTCAGCTTTCAGTTGGTGTAACAAAACAACAGAAGTAGGGAAGGTTTATTGGGATCACAGTTTCAAGGGTTCAGGCCATAGTTATTGGCTTCATTGTGTTGGGGTCTACAGTGAGGCGGAACATCATGGCTAGGAACACATCGGAATGCATAGCTCTCACCTCATGGTGGCCACGAAGTAAAGAAAGACAGAAAAGGGCTGGGGCCATAAGTCCCCCTCGACGGGCACAGGAAATGTCTGTAGAGCTGTGTGTTCTGTAGGCTCACAAGAAGGGTCTTGCCTCACACTTCCAGTGTTTGGTGCTCCTGGCATTCCTTGGCATGTGAAGACATTATCTTAATCTGTGCTGTCTTCATACCATTTCCTTCTGGATGCTTCTTGGTGTCCTTATGGAGAACATTTGTCATTGGACTTGAGATGTATGTGTACCAAGTATCATACTTAGATCCACAACTTACACTTGGTATTTTGAGTGGACGTATTTCTTTCCTTTCTTCTGAAGTTCTTTAGTTTAGAGCCCTGATAAAGCTGCTAAAGGTTTATATTTAGACCCCAGCAGGTTGGCAACATAATTTAGCAACATGGAGAATTTTAAGCCCCTTGTGTTGACTGAATTATATCTTCTCACCTCTAGTTGATAGGTTAAATCCCCTACCTGCAATACAACTGTATTTGGAGATAAGACATTTAAAGAATTGAGAGGAGGATCTAAACCTAATATGATTGATGTCCTTTTAGGAGGAGGAGGTCTCAGGGATGCCAGTACACAGAGATGGACCATATGAGGACACAGAGAGGCAGAGACCATCTGCATGGCAGGAAGACAGGCTGCATCAGACACCAACTCTGTCCAGACTCACAGCCAATCCTGGCCTTGGGATTCCAGCCTTCAGAATGGTGAGGAAACAAATTTCTGCTGTTTTAAGTCTTTCAGCCTACAGTACTTATATGGCAGCTTGAGCTCACTAATAAGTGCCCTCTATGCTAGACTTTCGGAAGCTTGAAGAAAAATTTAGAGGTTCCTTTTCATAGCTTTGTAGTCCCTTGTCTGCATTCCATGATGAAATGTTAATCCTAGCATACTACTGTCTTCTGTTTTTCCCATTTCATTTGTCTTCCCACAATAATCAGATTTTTATAGCTGCTTGAAATAATTTATGGGAAGAATAGGATTAAACGAGTCAAATTGTAAGGCAAGAAATTGGTACAGTAACAAAAAAACCATCAAGAAGACAAAAGATAGGGAGCTGGTGTGGAGTTATCTATTTTACTTTTGTTTCTGTGTAGATATGTTTCTGTACATTTCAAAAAAGTTAGTTAGAATTCTTCATTTTGTCCCATGGCATCATCCCAAAATATCTTCATCAGACATTATGCTGCCAAAGATAAATATAAACTTGCTCTCCTTGCTCTGCTCACTTGGACCATCCATCGACACAGGTTCAAGGAGATGCCACTTAACAATGCCTCCATGAGGCTGCGGCTCTCATCAGTGTTGAGATTCACACAGCTGTGTTTGTAGAGTGAAGCCTGTAGTCTGATGATACTTAGCTTGCAAAGAATAAACCACACATCTGGAAAATCATGGGAGAAGAATATGCACTTTATGGAGAAAAGAGCCACTTAGCTTCTTTCTCCTTAGAAGTACCTAAACAGGCAAATTATGAACGTGGCTGCAAATGAGATAATATCTTTTGCAGAGGCAGAATGGTTTAGTTTGCAGTGATTGCTGGTCTCTGACTCAGAAGAGCTTCGGAAAGTCATTGCAATCAGCTTTCTGCCTTCAGCACCTGGTCAAAGCTGACTGTCCGCTTCTTGTTCTGTCCAAAAATCAGTGATGTACTGACACAACTTACTTGACTAGCTAACCCAGTATTTTATTTAGAAGTATATTGATAGTTTCTCCTTGACACCAAGTTTCTACATTCTGTCTTCAATGACTCTGGTTCACCTTTCTCAGCCTCCATTCTCAATCCTTAACTTTTCCCCGACAATAAAGAGAGGCTTCTGTGTTGGACCTAGGACCTCTTGGCCTTCTGGTCCCAATCTGCTTCTCTATTGTCGTAGGTGTCCACTGGACTCTTCTATCTATAAGTCTAGGTTACTTGGAAATCAGTACACCCAATTTATATCTTTCCTCCTGTTTTAATTTTAATTGCCAACTGCCTCTCAGAAATCTCTCTCATCAAAACACATTTATGCTTTCTTTACGTCTGCTCATCATCTCCTCCATCCTCAATCTTTCCCACCTGTTATCCTCCCCGTATCACTGAAAAGCAATCACTTCTGGGTAACACAGCATTAAAAATTTAGACCGAAGTCAAGTAAGCACCACAAACCTGTAGCTCCCAGAAAATGGAAGAGACAGAAACATTCTCTCTCTGTTAGAGAGCTGGTGAATAGAATCATGGTTCACTTACAACTTCATTTTGGCTCAAAGATACTAACAGGAGACTTCACAGTTCTTGAGTCTCCCAGTGCTACAAGGAAATGCATTTATGTTCTTTTAAACCAATGAGCAGGTGGTAATACCTTCCAGAAGCCATTGAGAATTATAGAATTCCACGAAAGCATGAGTCTTTGTTTCAATGCCATATTCCAAAGCCGGGAACAGTATTAGTGTCCATCAAATATTGGTTGTATAGAGTGAACTCTATTATTCTTTTTATGTAAAATTGCTATTAGTTATGTTTTCAAATGTTATGGATCTGTGTTCTTTCTATTAAGATAGTGTACTTTGCCATTTTCTATCCATCACTGGACCTGGTTTTATTTATGTTCAAGAATATTTTAGAAAATTCTCATTTGTGATATTGGTTACCACTACCTATAAGTTCAGAATCCTTTATCTGAAATGAAATGCTTGGGACCAGACATATTTCTGTCCCTCTCCCCCCCCCCCCTCTCTCATACACACACTACCCCCCACATATGTGCAGTTTTTAAAATCTCTGGCTTCATTGTAGGTTCAAAAATATATTCTGAAATTTTATCATTTCAGAATTGTATTTATTTGAATTGTATTTATTTGACTTATATTTATGAGCCTCATTTGGTTTTAAAAAGTTCATTATTACTTTTCTTTTGTGATACAAAACTACAGTGTTTAGGAAGTAGATGGTGCATTTTGTGTTCTTATGAGCTGAATGTCCAGAAAACACACAGGTTTATTGAAAAATACCTATATTTTTAAAAATGGCTTTTAACAGTGAACACAAATGAAAAAGCAAGACCCTATATATATATATATATATATATATATATACATATATATATGTATATATATATATATAAACACCTTTCCTATTAAGTTCCAATAATTACTAACTACTGCTTTGAATAGGCCTGCATTACTTTAGTCTGAAAAATTGAACATGTCATTCTTAGAATGATAGCCAGCATTTGTATGTAGCTTGGAGACTTCTAGGAGCTTTGTACATGAAGTGTTCTCAGGAAGCTTCAAAGCAGACTTTCATCTTTTCTTTAGTCAGAAACATCTGTATGCTTTGTATACACGGAAAGTTCCCTTTGCTCTTTTCAGTTTCTGTATGCATCTCCATATCCTCTCATAGCCATATACCTCTAGTAGCTAAACAAGTCAAAAATGAAATTTTAACAATATAATTTAGCTTCGTCTATGGTTATCATTTCTAAAGAATGATTTTCCTGTGAGGATCAGTCCTATACTGAACCTACCCTGCAGCAACTCTATTTACAATGGACTCATTTTCATGCAACAATCCTCTATTTTACAATCTTTCTACTCACAGACTGGAATGCAGTTCTATGTAGAAATATAAATTCTCATCTAGGATGGTGAAATGTAAACTCATAGCAGTTGGGTAGTTGTGAACATGTAATGTCATTTTTGTCGCTTATTGTTTTATTAAGATGTATCAGTATGGACAAATTCCATTGCCTGTAGATGAAAAATGAAAACTGGAAGATATAATAGCAACTGCCTTCCAGTCATGATTAAATGTTAACTATATTATTTATCAAAGATGATAAAAGTATAACCAAGTACATCAAAGTTGTACCATCTTCAAAACCCTTCCTCCTCTGTGATCTTCATATTTCTGAGCAGAAAATTCAGTTTCTTTGAAGATGGCCATTGTACCAGAATCCTATCTTGAAATTATTGGACATATGCCAAAACATTTCAGACATAGTAGTATATCTTGTGGCTGCCTTTTTCAGTCTTGGAATCTGAAATCTTTCTGCAATTTCTTATGGATAAAGTCCTTTCATATTTTTCCTAATTACCATTAAACACATGATTCTACAAAGGCTCTTTCTTCCATTTGTCCCTCACTTGGTTTATGTAAAACACATATCATCTTAAGAAAGTCAAGAGTTTCAGGTAGAACCCAATGTAACCACCGCCAATTTGGTGTCCAGATGACTGGTGTTTCAAATGCCACCAAGATCACAGTTCTCTACTTCCCATCTGAAGTCAAAAAGTACATAGGTCCTCCAAGGGAAGGCTTCTCCATGTATAAAATAAAGGAGGGAGGAATGATCAATCTGGGATTTAGGATGGAGAACTCATATTTCCGAAGAAAATTCCTGGAAATATCTCTGGAGGAAAAAATTCTCTTCCTTCTTTAATGTTTTCTTCCTTTCTTTAAAGTTTGTGTGTTGGAATCTAGGTTTTGATTTCAGTGCTGATCATTAGCAAGTATACACTTTAATGTGTTTTAGATTTACTTCATTTTTGTGAGTTAACAGAAAATTGAATTCGTATACCTTTTTAGATGTTCAGGAGCTTATCTGGGCCGGCCTCTCTTGGTTTTAGGTTGGTTGATTCGCTTTGTTACTCAGGGAGAAATTTTAGGTAGGCCATTTACTACTGTGGTTGTTCCAGTAGGAAATTCTACATACTGAGATATCTATGGACAGATATGTTAAGAAAATTGGATAAGAGATATCACAGCTGGAGGCTAATCAGTTTTCCCATTCCTTTCCCAGCGTCTTACCATTTCTTAACAAACATTAATTTGCCTATGTAATCTTAGTTCCAGGAGAATAATTTGATGTTTAATGTCCTGTGTGAATAAATATGAGTTCTTAGAAGAACATAGGCAAAGGAAATTCTCCAGACACTTTCAATTCCTAAGAAATAGAATCATATCCATGGCATTGATAACCTGATGGTCTACCACTAAGTGCTTTATAAAGATGAAAGGTCAGTAATCAAAGTTTTATCATTGGTAAACAGAGGCTATCAGGATATTTCAAACATTTTGATCTCTGGGCTTTGGAATATAGAAGCTAAGGCCTTTCAAATGAGAAACTTTGCATTGAAGGCCAAGAAGAGAAGAATCATAGTATGTTCTTCAAAGTTCTTGCTATAGTATACTTGAGAGATGACTGCACCATACTGGTCTCTGGGGAGCTCCTTTACTTTGTAATTGGTTGAACTGCTCAGAAATATGGCTTATGTCTCTTACAGGCCAAAAGGGCCTGGGGATGTTGAAGCCTTCTGCAGGAAATCTTTGGACCTCATAAAATGAGCTGACTTTCTCTGAACTACATACTTTGTAGTTGAAACCTTTAGTGTCCTGTGATTCTTGAACAAATGTCCCAGGAAGCTGGAATGATGGCTCCATTTTATGGATATCATAACTTTGGAAGGAAATTTCAAAACAGTATTATAAATTGTGGTGAGGGAAAAACTACCCATCAAATATACATCCTACACTGTGCTTCCAAAGGAAATGTGAACAGCAAATGGATTTTCTTTTCATTATTGTATTTCTTTTGAGTTGATGCTTATCTGAGTATTTTGTTTTTTTTTCTGTAGTGGTATTTATTATTATAAGAAATGCATTTTGTACTAGCTTTGTTTATTCATCACATCTACCTTCTCTATTTATTATTACATTTGTACATCTTTCCTATATGAGTCCTCCAAGAGAATATAGACCATCATGGCATTGTATGCCTTCAAGAATTTTCATAGAACTTCTCAGTCTCAGAAATATTGAGGAGATGGGAAATACCTGAATGGTTGTTATGGCAGCAAGGTCTGATTTATCCCAAGTACAACTAAAATGTCCCAATGGATTGCCATAGGTTTGTTCTTTTCTGTTTTTAATTTCTCCCATGAACGCTGTCAAATAGAAGTTATTCAGAAGTGCAATGCTCTGTGAGATTCACCTAATAAAATTTTTAGGAGGTCTCTAATACCACCTCAGTTTTTCATTCTTGGAAACATAGACATTGACTCTTTTATATCCTTCTGGTTTTACAGGACAGTGATACTAATCTATCCCAAAGCTTCCAAGCTTTTTGTGCCTCTACACTCTGTCCTTTTTATAAACCTCTTTCTATCACCTCATAGTACATTTCTTCATTCTTCAAGCAAAGAATCTAGTTTAGATATGACTCCTTTGTGAAGAATTTTCTATACCTTACATATATTTCCATGATTTTATATTTACATGTTATCATAAAAAGCTGTTAAATAATTGTTGCCAATATGAACCATTTTGTTGTTCAAGTATTTAATTAGGTCTTAGAAGGCACCAGGGCATGTAGCCCTTGTAGACAAAACAGGAACCCCAAATACCTGCAAGTGCATTCTTCCATACTAATATTTAAAAATGCCATGCCATATTTATCTAAGTTACTACTGGTACCTGTTACTACTCTCTCTATGGGGTCGCTAGTCCATAGCATTTTCCACCTACCAATAATATATTATTTCATTCATCCTCTCTGTGATTAGGTAAGGGAGATTTATACTTAAAACTCTCTGTGTGTGTGTGTGTGTGTGTGTGTGTGTGTGTGTGTGTGTGTGTGCCTGATGAAACTCATGTGGAAAATGTTAATTATGACTAGTTCTCGCTAAGTAATCAATTAATTTGTCATCATTTGATTTAGTTGCTCAGGGATTTCATCTTGGCTTTCAGTAGCACACAGGTTTTGGTCATTTGTTAACTAATGAACAGGATCTCTGCTTCCGCCTCAGTGTTTCTAGAATCTGATCTGTGGCTCCCTTATCACTTGGTATTCGTTTGCCACTCTTTCCTGCTGTTCTCTGCTGTTTATTTCATATGCCTTTCAGCTTCTGGGCTTACATTGCAAGACCAGTCTCTGGAGTGGTTGCTGAAGTCACTGCAAATCAACAATCTCTCCATGGGAGTCATGCTTAATTCCTCACAAATGCCAAGATGCTAAAGTAGGATTTCTGTGCGTATGCTTGTCTAGGTGAGCATTTTGTGAATCATCAACTCATTGTAGTGACTAAAATGTGTGCTTGAGGGTGAAAAACGCCACAGAAGATCATTTTTTCCATGATTCTTACCTTAGTTATAAGGTGTTTTAGGTAGAACATAGTTGGACAACTAAAATATCAGGTTTGCTGTGGTAATACAGTAAAAGTTGTTACATATAATAAATCAAAAAAATAAAAAAATAATCAAATGCTTGATAAAATTATTATTGTTGCTATTATTATCATTGAGGTAACCTTTTAAGGAATACTTTTGCATAATACATTTCTATGTCCTTTTTCTCCCAAGACTTCACGTGTTGCAATCTTGGAACTCCACTGTGGTAGGGGGTGTGTGACTTTAAGAGGAGTCTAGTGTGAAGTCTTTCCATCACTGGGGGCTCTGTTTTTGGCTCTGTTTCATGGCACGAGACTACTCTACAAGAGCGACCCTGGATCCTTCTCATTTCTTTGACTTCCTTTCTGACATCAGCTCGTTTTCTCATGTGCAACTCTGTCACGATACCATCTGCCATTAGAAGTCTTCACAAGAGGGCTCCAAGTATGGGAGCCAAATAAGCTTATTTTCTTTGTACTCAGCCCAGAATTTTTTCCTATAGCAAATACACTTACTGAGATTGTGGGGAAAGGGTAGGAGAAAGAGTTCCCCATGAGGGCATATTTTCTAGAGGCCTCTTCAAATCCAATATATATATATCCTGTAGTCTTTAGATTAAAAAACAATTTCTGAGTGGATTATATTTCTTCCCAACTTAATTTTAAGCTGTCTACCAACTGAATTAGGTTGTCTATGATTTGGGTACTGGCACTGTTAGGTACATATTTAAGCTCTTTAGGTGCTATTAGTGAACATTCAGGTTTGCAAATTACTGTGCTAGATAATTGAAATTTCTTGTGTCTGAATTATTTTGTTTATACCACTGTAGAGGCAGACTGTTCTAATGTAGGGGAAGCAGGGAGGATGATTCAATGTATGTTTGTTCTTGCTGAACTTGTGGCAGAAATCAAAGGTCAAGAATGTTAAACACAGAACATGAATCTGGTTGTTGCAATGTGATTCATTTCCCATTTTTTAGTGGGTTCAGGACAAAAGCCTGTACAAACTAGCTGAAAATAAATTGGAAAACATTCTAACAAAGAAAAAAAGACTGTAGTGTTTGTGACTGGAGTTAATTCAATATTTTAAAGATAGCAATTATACATTGTCTTTACTCATATAAACCAGGGTGGCAAGCTTTTTTTCATGTGCCATCTCAGAATATGTCTTATGGTTACTACAGTGGATAGATGACACAACAGAGACATGAAAAAATTAAGGAGAATTTGGGTTGAGATTTGAACCAGTCTTTCTGCAGAATGCTAGGGTAATAAAATTTCATGAAGTACTTCAACTTTGACAGGATGAAGTGACAGCACATGAATGAAAACCACTTTTAAAAATAGATCTGTGGGCTGTGAAGGTGACATTTAAATTCAAACAACTTACTTTCCGCCTTCTATCTGAAATGCATACTTCTGAGATCATAGCCAGTAACTCCTAGTCCTCTGTGACAAGTTACCTCAACATGCAAGGACTTAAGACCTTACATAATTATTATGTCTTGTGGTCAGTAATGCTGGTTTGGTTTGACTGAGTTCTCTGATTTAGGCTTTGTTCTCTAGTTGAGGATTTCTTATAAGGGCACAGTTTTGAAGGAACTCAGGACTATGGAAGGCTACTCTTCTAAGCTTACTTACATTTCCAGTGGGAAGAATTCAGTCCTTTGGAGAATGTTGACCAAAGAGTTAAGTTTCTAACTGAGCTTTAGAAGCCACTATTCCTTGCCATATGGGCCTTCCTTGAAAAGAGTCAAGGAGAATAGCAGCAACATGGAAGCCAACATTTTATAACCTGATCTTGAAACTGCTATCCTGTTATATTGGCTGTATTCTGTACTATCCTTTAGAAACAAGTCTGTTGTGGACCTATACTCAAGAGGAGGGGGCTGCAAAAATAAAACAGTGTGTATTCCTGGAGGTGGATCATTTGAGATCTATTTACAAAGGCTGCATGCCTCACAATGAAATGCCAGTGGGAGAGAGACCTGCACATGGCTCTGCCTGGAGCTGTGCCATGAATTTTCTACCTGGGTGTGGCACAGCCATGGAATAGTGGCGGCTTGGTTGCCATGAGCACATCAGTTCTACTTTAGTAGAACCCAATTCCTTGATAAATTAGATAATCACTTTTCTTCTTTATAAGTTTTATGCCTATTGTATAGCCACACAATCATATACTGTGGTATAAAATTTCCATTACATAGGTGATGGTCTCGTATTTCTTAACAGCTCTCTCTCACTCTCTCTCAATCTCAATTTCACACTCATATGGAGGTTAGTCCATAACCACAATCTCTCTCTCAGTAGGACTTTGAAATCAGGCTCCTTGAAATGACTATTTTCAAATAAGGCATTCTTAAATAACCACAATGGGTTTTTGTTTATGAACGCCCCCATTACATTATATCATTTATCTTCTATTTCATCTAAGGAAGAGAATATAAATCAGTCTCCTAGTAAACTTATCTAGCCCAGTAAATATGCTATTTTTCTTCATTAACACACATCAAAAACTTTATAACCTTTTATATTTTATTGGGCCCTCTGACTCCCACAGGGATCGCATAAAAGAACTACCCTGGATGGTGAAATAGAGTAGCTTCATATCATGCCCATCTTCTGTATGTATATGTGTGCCATCGGAGCTGGGAGAGCCCTCAGGAAGGCCGGGACTTTCCTTGTGACCCACGAGCCGCAACAGAATCATGGCTGTCATCAGTCTGTTTCCAGATACAGCACAGGATAAGGACATGCTGGTTATCTTCCACCTCGCCAGGGAGAACTGTCCGTGTTCAGGTCATCTTTTCTAAAAATAATCTCCACCAGGCCAACAGCTCCACAAAATAGCTCCATAAGAATGATCAGATTCTATCACATTGTGCTTCTCGTTCATACATGTGAGGATAAAGCAAAGGAGCTATCAAACACCACGACATTACACAAATTATTCTATATAAATGTCACAATCTATGAAGTAGATATAGCAGTGCAATTTACAAATAGAAAAATAGGGGGGGAATCTATTGCAAAGCAAGGATTTCAATCCAAGTCTACTTGATTCTACCACTCAGTACCATATGGCTTCATCTGAACAGCCCCCTCTTATTTGTTTGATTTCCCCCCCCCCCCCGGATTCTATGATTTTCATTTTTGGGGGGGTACTAGTCCTGGGGCATGAACTCAGGGCCTGGATGCTGTTGTCCTTGAGGGGTGTGTGTGTGTGTGTGTGTCCGTGCGCGCATACACGTGCACATGCACGCTCAAAGCTAGTATTCTACTATGAGCCTCAGCTCAACTTCTGGCTATTTTGGTGATTAATTGGAGATAAGGGTCTCATGGACTTTCCTGCCTGACCTGGCTTTGAACTGAGACCCTTAGATCTCAGCCCCTTGAGTAGCTAGGCTTATAGGCATGTGGTATATTCTGTGTTTTAATCCTAGCTAATTACGGAATGAAAGTGATGAAGATATGATCACCTCTTACCTTGTAAGCTATTTTAATGATTGTCTTTTTCATTTTCATTTATTTACTGTGAAGATTTTAAGCTATTTTAGGCATGATCAATCTATTTTTATTCAGCAGAATGATTTGGAAATATTCCTCAAATCAAATACTTCAATAGTTATGTTCAGTATCTGAAAAGATTTGTGAAGCTTTCTTTAAAAAAACATTCTCATAAAAGTTGTGAACATCTAGGAATTTTGTAATGTGCATCGTTTTGTTTCACATCAGCTAATTGCTACTAGTGAAAACCACAAAGCTATATGCTTAGTAGCATCAATGCAGTCTGAACCTTTGGAACAGCAATGATTGTCTGCATGTCATGGTGTATGTAACAACATGGCAAATTCCTGCAGGATTTCCCCTCAAAGGACTTGTCCTGACCCATCAGCTGTTTATCTTCTTCACTAGTCCCTCAGGAAATCCTCCAGTACCTTAAATGGCCTTATCTAACAACATACCTTCAATTTTCAGAGGTGTCTCAATATTGTATCACTTATCAAAGCCCATGGTCAAAACTTGACCATTTTACCCCACTTACTAATAACTTGTGTTGGATGTTTTTAGGGCCAGAGTGACCCTCTGGGATGTGTGGATATTCTGAACTGTAGTCTGATTTCTCCTGCTGTTCAATCCTGCTTTCTCTTTCCTGTATTCCAGTATTGATTTTGTGGTTTGTTCATAAGCATCCTGTAGGACCAAATTGTTTCTCTCTGTCAGCTTTCCAGAAGATCCAAACAGTGAGGTCGGTTTCAAGCATTTGAAACTTGAGACTTATACCAAACTTCCTATAGCCAGTACATCACAAGTCTTACTAATGCGGATGTTCAGGTGTCTCCTTCTTCATGTTTTATTCAAGGGTTTTCTTCTTTTAGCCATACTCTAGATTCCAACTTCTCTTGCATAGACCATTGTACTTTAACCAGCCCAGACGTAGGCTTAAAAGATTCATTTTGTTTCCTCATCTGATATTTTGTCTTTTCTTTTGTAACTAGCTCAGTTGAAAGGTAAAAACACATGGGTCACTTGTACCTTTTTATTTCATTTGTTTTTAAATTTATTAATCTGTATAAACTGTTAAGTATATAGTATTATAATCTCTGTCAATATGTAATGAGTGCTTCCTGATCAGTTTTTTTTAAAATTATTGAACCTTTGAACAATTTGGTTACATATGCTCTTACCCTTTATGGAGACAATCCTCTATTCTCTTCTGTAATATGATTTTGTCTAACTTTTCCTTTTATATACTCAATCTCCTCATTAAATATTGATGTTCTCAGCTGGGCACTGGTGGCTCACATCTATAATCCTAGCTACCCAGGAAGCTGAGATCTGAGTATCGTGGTTCAAAGCCAGCCCGTGCAGGAAAGTCCGTGAGACTCTTATCGCCAATAAAAAACCAAAAACCAACCAAACAAACAAAAAACACCAGAAAACTGGAAGTGGCGCTGTGGCTCATGTGGTAGACCGCTCGCCTTAAGCTGAAGAGCTGAGGGACAGTGCCCAAGCCCAGAGTTCAAGCCCCAGGAGCAACCAAAAAAAAATTGATGTTCTCCATGACTTTTCTGTGCTTGTCTCTCTTCTAACACTTTAGGTAGTTTCTGAGGATTATCTGATACATTCTCATGCAACCACATACCTCTCTATGTTGAGTATTCACAAGTCAATAACTTGCTCATGGATTTTGTTAATTTCTCTTTCCTTCCTATGCTTATCCTTACTACTTTTCCTCTTTCTAACTCTTCTCTACTTCCACCTTTGCTTCTCCTCCTCTTTTTCCTATTTTATGTATATAGCTATGCTATTATATCAAGCTATCTATCTATGTATAACTCTGTATCTATTTATGGATCTATTTAGCTGTTTGTATCATCTATATCTATCATCAATGTTCCCCAACTTACCATATTTTCTTTCAAAATATGTTCACTTACCTGTGTATCTTATTTCAATGAAAGCTATCTTTTATCTAGATGCACAATTCACAAACTTCAAAGAAATACACTATTCTTTCTCCTGACCTGATCACCCAGACCTATATATACTCTAAATTAATCTAGGTAAACCAATCCACTTTGCTACATCCACACTTTCACATTTCACATCTTAATATTCTTCAGAATAACATGCAGACTCTTTAGCAGGGAAAAGCCATTCTTGATCTGGTTTTAATGTTTAATTTTCATCTGTAATTACTCCTTGTAATTCTCAATTTGACCATGAATAAAACATAGTTTGCACATAAATTCCTTTATGCCAGGGTCATAGTGTATACAGATTCCTTTGCTTCTCTATTCCTTCCCCCTCCCCCACCAGCCAAGTCCTGCTCATCACTTAAGAGTTACCTTGTGTGTCTCTTTCTTTTATGGGAAAGCATCAGAGGCTACTGAGTCTGAGTTGGTGCCCAACTACCATGCTTTAGTAGTCCTCAGTGGTTTATAATATCAATAGTAATCCATTGATCTACTTTTCCCATCAAGCAGTTTCATATAAAAGAGGTCTGAAGATGTTTTCTCAAGCTCTCCTTGAAGTCCAGAACATATGAAATGACTCAACACCTTGGGTGCACAGGAAGTCAAGTGATGTGTGTGTGTGTGTGTTTGTGTGTGTGTGCGTGTGTGTGTGTGTGTATGGGTATGTGTGTGGTAGGAGAGGGTTATGTATACTGAACCACCTGCTCCTGCAAAGCTCCTGTCCATGGGGCTATCTTTGTAAGAAATCAGGGTATAGACTTCCTGAGGTCATATAAGTTAGCAGGCCTATTTTTAAATAAAATCATTTGGTCTTGGGAAGACTTCTGGTATCATTATCTTCATGATGAAGAAATTCAACTCATCTCTTTCTCATTTGGAGGAAGACTGTGTCATTCAATCCCAGTTGCCTGATGCTGCTTTCTAGCATAAGGGAATTACTGCTTTGATATGAGTATATCTAATCAGACAAAACATAGTTCTAATTTGAAATTTGATTTTTCTGGATTGCTAAAAAAGTCCTTTCTTACAAACTTTTATCAAAAGATTATAGACTTCTCTCGTGTGTGTTTGTTATTTTTGTCATACTATAAGTACTATATTTGTACTATAAGTACAAATGTCTGCAATATTTATCAAGCACTTTTATGAGCTGGCCAGGGTGCTAAGTGTTTCTTATGAAAACTTACGTATTCTTCATAACCTTGTGGAGATGTTTTGTTACCATTTACCTGTAAAGGAATGAAAATTGAGAGAAAAAAATAAAAAACAACTCCTACACCTATTTGCTCCAAATCATATAACTAACTAAGCAGTAGAATTGGGACTTAGGGCCACATCTGCCCTATTCAAAATCCCACTATCTGATGTGGTCACACTGGCCTTTCTGTCTGTCAAAGGTTCGTAATTGTCATCTGGCCTTCACATCTTAGCACTGTCACTTTCCAAGAGACACGTTGAATGCTCTTTCTTTTGTGCTGTTTTAAGCATTGAGTAAATGGTCCCTAGACTTTCTCATAGGGGCATTAGAATAGGGGTATTTCATGTTTTATCATTTAGGGGTAGCTTCTTTGTTGTAAGTAAAACTGTGTTTCCCCAGAGGATGTGATAAAATCTACCCTCTCGCAGCTGTGTAACCTTATTTGGCGTTAGGGTCTGTGCATATATAGTTGGCATTGAGGTCTGTACATTTATAGTGAAGAGTCATACTCAGGCTGAGCCCTAGTGCGATATGACTTGAATACTTTATGGAAGCAGAAGCAACAGTGAGAACCTTAGGTTAGAACAGAGGCAATACTGCATGAATCAGCTCTGAGGAATCAGGGGATCCACCAGGACTTCTGCAACACAAGAACCCAGGAGAAACATGGAGGCCAGATAGAGTCTTAGAGACTTGAGAAGACCTTGGACCTGTGGACACTTTACCTTTGTGTTTCTGCCTTAAAATCTACCCTGTTTCTTTTACTTTAACATGGCTAATCCTCAGACTGTTTTCCCTACTTACCTCTGGCTTTTAAAGCTATTTGGAGGTAAGTATGGGAAGGAAAGATAATTTTACTATAAAAAATAGTAAAACAGAAATCAGATCTCATTCCTTTTTTTGGAAGAAGCTGCAATATATTAAGTAAATCATTTTTTTTTCACATGAGTTCAACCATATTGGAAGATAAATCAACTGTTGCTATAGTAGAGGAGAAATTCATATCTGTACTCTAAATGATGTACCGATAGCATTAAAAAAATACCAATTAGACTGGAGTAAACATAAATGAGATCAAAATTCACCAGGACAGACAGATTCAACAGGTTTTTGAAAACTTAAACATGTAAGCATTCTAAAGCATAGCAAAGAAGAAAAGTATTTGATGTCAGAGTTAAACATAAGTTTGACAGGAGGATCTGAAATCAAAATGCTGATATTTGCAATTCAGATGCCTTCTTGTGTGAGATACCAGGAGAGTTTGGTCAGAGTGACAGATCAGACTGACTGTTCATGATGGCCAGCTGGGGGCAGGGAAGGGGTACCTCACAAGTGATATGCCACTTACCAATGGTGGGTGAAAAGGAGATTTCTCATTGGTTAAATGAGCTGAGAATTCTCCAGATAATTGCTTCCAGCTGTCCATTTTGTGTTAGGAGCCAGTGGACATGGTTTCTCGTAGTGAAATGCATATCAGGCCCTCAAGATCCCAAATTTAAGCACAGCCTAATCTTCTATAGCTGCATTATCCAGTGCCAGAACCCCCAGAAAGGTTTCTATAACCATCACTGCCCCGAGGTGTGGGATGATGATAATTATGGGTTAGGAAACAAATGGTCAGTGTCCTAAGCTTGGCTGTTACTATATGTGGGAGGTTTGTATGCTGTTCAGAGTAGCTGAAATTCTCTGGTTTCCTAAACTTATTTGTGTCCAAGTGATAGCTAATTCTGCTGCATGAGAATGAATATATTTAAGATGTGTCAAAGGTGGGATCCCATAGACAGTTGGGCTGTAACTTAAACTGAAAAATCCATAGCCTCCAACAGAAGCACAGATACACATATAAATGGAATATAGTCCTATCTAAGGCTAGAGGATTCAGCTAACACAAGTCATATGTTTGCTGTCTCCTTTATATTCAAAGCAGATGTAACTTCTTTAAATCAGTTGAATGGCAAGCATTTTCAAATACAGTTTTGCTCATGCGGGCCCTTGATACAATTTCATGACATCAAGCCGAAAGCAGCCATCTGAAGATGTAATAAAATACTTTTCAGCTGAGGGTGTTGGGTTTCATTTTGTTGTTGAGATATTCTTCTCGAGAAATAATGATTTCAGCTTCCCACAATACAATTCAGGCGTGATGCATTTTTTTAATGCTCAGGAAATATATGAAGAGATTATAAAGTCTAGCATTTGTAAGCTAAGATGTTGGGAACAAATAGTTTTTTTTTGTGAGAAGTTTAAAGCTGAAACTTTAATATGTAATCTTCCAAGTTCAGGGCACATCAAAGCCAGATTCATACAATTTTTTCCCCCCAAGAACATTGCACTAAAATACACAGTTGCTAACAGCATTGTGCTTTACAAAACTGGTGAATATGTTCTGGCAAGAATATGCCAGAGTTGATGTGGACTTTCATCACAGGTAACAGTAGAGGAAGAGGAGGGAGGAGGGAGGTTTTCCCTATGGCACCTGCAGGTGGCAATTTTGCAAAGCTTTTTTCTTTCTTTGTAGTAGCAATCACCTTGTGCATTCCTGCATTGAGTAGAGCCCCAGGCAGTAGAGTCTGAAGAGCTGTGGAAATCCTTGCAACCCTATGTGTCTGAAATCTTGAGAAAGTTCTTGAGAGAGAGCACTCTTTAAAAAAAATAAGTTCTTTTTATTGTGAAAATACTGTACAGAGGGGTTACAATGACATGAGCAAGGTAATAAGTTCATTTCTTATCAAGCATTGTTACCTCCTCCTTTGTTTTCTCCCTCCCATTCTTTCCCTCCCATCTCCACAACTGTATTCCACCCCCCACTCCTCCCTCCCCCGGCCTAAATTGTAAAGTTCATTTTTCGACATAGCCTCTTGTACATCTCATTGTTGCAATGGGTCAACCTGTATCCCATTTAAATAATTTGTTTTTTCCCTTCCCCCCCCCACAAATTATACCAACATCAAATACAGTGAAAACAGGGGTTATACCATGGGGGAGGGACATACAAAACAACAAAAAATCATGTGGTATCTTATAAATAAGTTAGAAACAATAGCAAGAAAGAAAAAAACTACTTTTGTCCCCTTCTTGGGGTTCATTTTGCTTAACATCATCTTATCTGAACTTTTCTGACCTTTTCTGCTTGTCCTAGACATGTACAAGTTATTGCAAATAAGGGAAACCATGCTAACTATGTTTCTTTGGGCCTGGCTTACTTCACATAATATAATTTTTTCCAAGTCTTTCCATTTCTTAACAGATGGGGCAATGTCATTCTTTCTGATGGAGGAATAGAATTCCATTGTGTATATATACCACATTTTCTTGATTCATTCATCTACTGAGGGGCATCTGGGTTGGTTCCAGATCTTAGCTATGGTAAATAATGCTGCAATAAACATATTTGTGCTGGTAGCTTTAGTATGGTCTTGTTTGTGATCATTTGGGTAAATGCCCAAAAGTGGGATTGCTGGGTCATAGGGGAGCTCTATGTGAAGTCTTTTGAGGAACCTCCATACTATCCAAAGTGGTTGAACAAGTTTACACTCCCACCAACAATGCAGTAAGGTTCCCTTCTGTTGACATCCCCTCTAGAATCTATTGTTATTAGATTTCTTGATTATAGCCATCTTAACTGGGGTGAGGTGGCATCTCAATGTTGTTTTGATTTGGCTAGAGAGGTTGAACATTTCTTCATATGTCTATTGGCCATTCTTATTTCCTCTGCAGAGAAGTTTCTCTTTAAGTCTTTAGCCCACTCATTTATTGGGCAGTTGTTTCTTTGAGGATTTGTTGTTGGAGGATTTAGTTTTTTGAGTTCCAGATATATTTTAGATATGAGACCCTTGTCCATTGTATGGCTAGTGAAGATCTTCTCCCAGTCCGTGGGCTTTCTATTGATCTTGCTAGCTATGTACTTTGCCATGCAGAACCTCTGAAACTTCATGCAATCCCAGTTGTCCAGTCTTTCTTTGACTTTTTTTGTTTCTGGGTCTCTATTAAGAAAATTTCGGCCTATGCCAAGGAACCCTAGGGTTTCTCCTATTCTGTCCTGTAATGTTTTCAGGGTGTCTGCTTTGACTTCGAGGTCTTTGATCCATTTGGAGTTGATTCTGGTGCAGGGTGATATATAAGGATCTAGCTTTAGTTTTCTTCAAGTGATTAACCAATTTTGCCAGCACCATTTACTGAAGAGGCTGTCTTTCTTCCATTCTATTTTTTTAGGTCCTTTATCGAAGATTAGATGGCTATAGGTCTATGGGTTCATTTCTGGGTTTTCAATTCTATTCCATCATTCCTATGGTCTGTTCTTGTGCCAGTACCAAGCTGTTTTGATTACTATGACTTTGTAGAGTTTGTAGTAGAGTTTGAAATTTGGTATTGATATTCCTCCAGTACTGTTCTTTCTGTTAAGGATTGTTTTGCTATTTGGGTCTTTTATTGTTCCGTATGCATTTTTGGATTGCCTCTTCTATTTCCTTGAAGAATGAGGTTGGAATATTGATAGGTATCACATTGAATTTGTAGATAGCCTTGGGAAATATTGCCATTTTCATGATGTTGATCCTTCCAATCCAGGAGCATGGGAGATTTTTCCATTTTCTAAGTTCTGTTTTGATTTCCTTTTTCAAGTTTTTAAAGTTTTCATCATAGAGGTCTCTTCTTATTTATTTATCATAAATGGTCCAAGCTATAGGTTACATTCATGATAATTAAGGGGAATAATTTTAAATACAATTACAAATGGGCCCATGAAATGAATCAATAAAAACCAGGAGGATGACCCTTATGAGAACTACAACTAGCAGTTGAC
The DNA here is from genome assembly GCF_024711535.1 of Dipodomys merriami. NCBI lineage: Eukaryota > Metazoa > Chordata > Mammalia > Rodentia > Heteromyidae > Dipodomys > Dipodomys merriami. Next base: position 112,654,773 of record NW_027203381.1, on the reverse strand, counting down.
CAGTTAAGATAATTCTTAGCTGAGGATATCTCTTACTTCTTCCTGTTTATTAGAAAAGACATTGTGTTGTAATATGTGCTACAAACACAAAGATAGTAAATACCATAAGACTAGAACATTCTTTACATGCCAAATGACCCTCTAACAATATTTTAAGAACTTGGTTGCCATAAGAATGACCATCAGACGGTTTCTACTGTGGACAACAAACTTTGGGAATCTAAAACATCACTTTGCAATACTTTGTTTTATATTTGTGTCTGAAAAGCAAAAGGTAAGATGAAATACATCTTGTTCATCTTTCTAATCTAGATCCTAGCACTAAGTCAGATATTATGAATATCTAGTAAAAACCTATTTAGAGAATGGACTAATCAGATAAGCATACTCCTGTGAACTGCACAGAGGAAACTGTGGCACAACACATTTATACAATCTTGAACTAGTAACACTATATGAAGATTGCCCAAGGAAGGATGTATTGTGTTTTGACCAATTATATGCAAATTAAAATTACTTCTTTATGGAGTGTTACTTATTTCTCAAGATTACATGACAATCACAGAAGACAAAGGAATTGTATTCCACTTGTGAACATGAAGTTTGATTGAGAAGAAGTGGAAAAAAGGCACTTCTCAGAGTTTTTCAAAACAAGATGATTCATATTCAGTCTCATTTCAGTGAAACAATCACATGTCCTTGTCTAAATCTATTCTCTGCATTTCCTTCTGTTAGCTGTGCCTTAAACAATCGCTTTCCTTCTTTGCTAGCAGAGCAAGACGTTTCTCCTGGGAATGGGATAGAGAATGTTTGTTACAACTTCATGCTTATGCTCTCAGTACCTTTTGCATTAGCTCATTGGTTTGGATTTAATGATTATCATATGTTAACAGTAATTTGGAGAATGATACATGAAAATTATTCCTCTTCAGGACCTATAAACACAGCATGTTGGATAAAGACAAAGCATCACAGCATGTTGGATAAAGACAAAGCATCACATGTTTATATACAAGCAGGAAAGTCTTCTAGAGCAGATACCAACAAATAAATCACAGGTCAATAAAGGTCCTAGTCCCCAGAGTGTCTCTAATCGCACATGCCTAGGATTCTGTTGTGTTTGGCCTAAATGAAGCATTCCTTCGGGTTTTAAATGCTTTCTTTATTTGGTGTCATGTTAATTTACCAAATAATACATGCTGAAAATAGGAAGTGAAACAACACAAATACGTAATGATGGAGTTATTTCTTATTTGATTGCTACATAGCCTTTCAGGTATTCTCATTTTCTGTTCCTCATAGGTGGATATAGTCATGCATTTCTAGGGATGGGCTTTGGGTTTTGTGCTCATGAACAAAAATAGTCTTACTATACATATTGGATCCTTTTGTTTTTATTCTGTTCAATAAGTTAATATTGAATATTGTATGTAACATGTATTATATGTAACATGTATAAATGTAAGCATATAAATGATAATTCAGCATTCTGAAAATTATTTTAGTAAACATTTAAAAAAAAATTTCACTGAATATTATACTTCAGCACCTCAGCTCCTAGTGGTAAGAGAAAGAAAAAGAAAGAGACATTCAGAGAGAGAGAGGGAGGTGGGGATAGAGCTAGGGAGAGAGACAGACAGTTTCCAACTATGGAATGTAACCTCCACCCTGCTTACCTGCTTCAAAGAAATTCTTTTTATTTAAAAGACTTAATCCTGCCTAATCTCGGTGGAGTGTGAATCTGGTTTATAAACCGTGCCTGTGTTTTTCCTGATTTACTAACGTATTTGGCACCAGAATAAAACTGTCTGTGCTTTCAAGGTCCATTTGTAATTTTTTGGTTTACAAAAGGGACTGGAAGGCTTTCAATGTGCTGAGCTTATTTTACTCATTATTTTTCTTTTCAGTCTTATACACGTATAAGTTTTGCAATTGCCTTAGCCACTAGGCCAGAAATTTTGCTCTGTTGAAATCATATATTGGTGTAATTTCCTTCACAGATTGTTCTCAGCCTGTCATCCATCGCTACAGCCACTTTGAGAAAATGTCCCCTCTGACCACTTATGGTGCTATATTTCTAAAGTATCAGAACACTTTAAATGTTCTACCACAAATTGCTCTGTGTGGCTTGTAAATAATGCATGGTGATATTTTATCTGTGTTCCTCCAAAGCACATCAGACTGAGATCGTGCAGTTCTGAAGTGAATAAATAAATAATGAGTGAACATTGCAAGCATTTCAGGTCAGAATATTTAATTAGCATAGTATTCAAGGTCGATAGAATGGTGATACTCAATTCAAGTTTATTCTCCCTGTTTATTTACTTTTTAATTTGTGTGTATGTGTGTGTGTGTGTGTGTGTGTGTGTGTGTGTGTGTGTGTGTGTGTGTGTGTGTTATGCATATGTGCTGGGTTTGAATTTACAGCCTTACACATGCTAAGTAAGCACTCTACCACTGACTGTCCTCAGTATTCACTTGCTTATTTTTAAGAATATGGATATTTTATACTCAGTGAGATGACCAGTTTGCATAAGCTGAAAAAAAATTGATGATAAATTGTTTAGCTGGATACAGATAACACAAAGATATGCCTGTACCCAAAGTAGGAGCCATGTGGTGAGCTGGAAATGGATTTTCCAGATTTCCACCCTCATTTTTTTCTTTAGCACACACATTTAACACATCTGCTTTCATCCACAATCCACCAATACTGTTTCTCCATTCCAGAGCTCCTCTCCTTCCCCTCCTTACTCCTCTTCATTCTCACAGCAGTGAGCAAGTCTTTTAAATTCTGCCACTTAATTTCCTAATCCTCTTTGGAATCCAAGATTGGATCAGATCATTCAGAATTCAAGTTGGATGAAGAGGTTTAACAAAGGTTTCATGGTTTCCCTCATTTGTGGTAGAGAGAATATACCTATAAATCTAGAATTTAACACATTGGGATGGGCTGTATGGAAGTGGTTGCGAATGAGTAAATATCATAGGTCCTCTGGAGAGCTCAACTAGTATAATTTATTTTTTTATATTTGTGGGGCTTGACCTCAGGGCCTGGGCATTGTCTGTGAGCCTCTGTGTGCTCAAAACTAGCGTTCTGTGTTCTACTACTTGAGCCATAGCCCCACTGCCAATTTTTGCATTGTTAACTGGAGATAAGAGTCTTATGGACACTTTTCTGTCCAGGTTGGCTTCGAACCATGAGCCTCAGATCTCAGCCTCTTGAATAAGTAGGATTATAAGCATGATTATAGGTGCCTAGTTCAAGCAGGATAATCATTTAGAAAGATTTGGTCAAAACCCAGCAAAATTTGCATTGGCGCATGGGTACGTGCAAAATGGAGGTGTTGGGGCCAAAGGGAAGAAGTAGACTAGTGAAGAGAGGAGGTGTGGTGAATAGAGTTAAGAATTCATCCTATATTACCACTAAATTAAGAAAAGTAAGAGGAGGGGTGGGTCAAAAGGGGGTGAGAATGTTGAAGGGGTGACACAGATCAATATGTGTTGTATTCCTAAGCTGCTTTGTTATAGGGTACCTCCATTTTACAACTACACAAGCCTGATTTAAAGAAAATAAGTAACAAAAAAGTGGGGTAGTCTTTTCTTGGAAACAAGGAGCATCTGGAATGATATTAGTGGTAGCAGTCATGGTCATAGCCATCAGAGCTAAATCTAATCCCACAGCCCTAACTTTCAAAGTACCAACGTCAGGGGCACAACCTTTTTACACCACAGCCATAGTCTAGACTTTCTTATTGGTTGTGATACCTGTGTACTTGGTCAGAATTTCACTGTTCAACTGGTAGATTTTAATGAGTATGAACACCAAATACTTACCCGCCTCTTATGAAATCTCAGTGTAGATGTGACAAATCCCACATACTCTAACATCCCCTAACAGACCAACGTGGATTTAACAGTTTCTTAATCATATGCTATCAGATAAAAGAAGCTCATTAAATCTGACATTATTTCATCAGTATATTAAATTCCTCACCCCCAACTGATGTCCTTATAGGAGATTAAAAAAAAACCAACAACAAAACTAGTTCAACTACAAAACTAGTTCAACTACTTGATTCACAGGGATGCTGAATTTAACCTTCAAAGCCATGCTTCCTAGCACCCTGGGGAGGAAGCAAGTATCATCTTCTTGTGTTGATTTTGCTAATAATACCCTTCATCTTATATGCAGATTTAAAACTTAACCAACACAGCTGTGGTGTCATCTATAAAAATCTTAGGAGCAAACGATGTATTTTCTGCATCAACTGTAACATATGCCAATCACATATTGCTCTGTGGTCTTTGCATTGCTGTTTCTTCAAAGTAGTGTCACTTGTAGTTCTCTCTCATGCCCTCTACTCCCTTCACATATATAGTATAGCCATCTATTTAAAACAATTCTTCAGTTGATCATGCCTACCTGGTTCAGATGGTAGATTTTTTTCTTCGTGGGTCTTTGTTTTTCTTGATTTCTGTCATGACTTGTAATGTTGGTGTTGAAAGCTAAGCATGTTACATAGGGCAATAGAAATGATTATAAATAGGATCTTACTTAGAACATGTAGGTCCCTTTGGCGAGGAGTATGATTGTGTTGTGTTTCATCCAGCATTTGGTATCAAAGTTTGTTTTGTATAGCTGTTTTTATCTTTCCACCTGACTTTGGCTTTCTTTGAGTTACCTTCTTCAGACATAGTCTCTATCTTACAACTCTCATACGAGAGTCCAGTGTGGTGCTGGGTATAATTTGTGAGGGGCAAAGAACATAAAACTTATGATTAAATTAAATTTTAGTAGGATACTGTTTTGTTTCTGTGATCTTCACAAGTTTCAGTCTAATGCTTTAGTTCCTTACTCAGCTTTCTCTGAGAAGACAAGAAGGTTAAAGAAGGCTGCTTGGGCAGAATTTCAAGAAGCTACATGTGACCATACATGCAAAATACAATATAGGTATGTTTTAGGGGCATTTCATAAATTCTAAAATGCAACATTTTTTTGTGAGATAAAGATGTCAAAGATAGCATTTTGCCCATTTTGAAAATATTTGACATGGAAAATCAATTATAAACAGTTCTGATATTCAGTGGTCATTAATAGAGCAAGTACCTTCTGCTTTGTCAATAGTGAAATCTCTTCTTCAGGAAATATAATTTTGCCAGTCCTGGCAATTGTCTGAAGATATAGAAAATAATTAAGACAAGAAAATCCTCATGAAAAAGAGAAAACTATCACCACACAAAATGATCTTTTGAACCTTCTATTGACATAATTTTGTGAAAGAATTTCAATTCTTATTTTTAAATCTTATCTCTCATAAAATACTCCATAAAAATGTCTTTTTTTCAGACTCTTATTATGGAAAATGTCATGGGTATATTTCATAATAATTTATTTCCCCAAATTTCCATCATACCATTATCATTTTTGGATCTTGCCATGAAAAATTGATAGGATTTCTGTGGTATAATCAGGATGGTTTTGAGCACTCCCTATCCACTTTCATTCTAGACCATCCATAGACTATCAGTTTATCAAATTATATTTATGTATCTATACCAATTAATGACTTCAGAGATTACTATTCCAGCTGAGGTACATTACTAAAGTGACTCCCTGAAATTTTCTGTTTCTTCCAATGTGGGGTGATAGGTTGTCCTGTAGTTTTCTGGCTGGCTTGAGAAAAACCAATGAGCTTGAGAGTTATGACTCTCTCAAGCTCTTTACAACTTAGAGACAAAGCTGAAAGTAATTCAGCCACAAAGAAAATAACCAATTTTTAAGAAGAGGCAAATGAAGCAAAGTACAATATTTGATGAAGTATGTATTATACTTACATAAATATTTCCCTATCAGGAGTTTTGTAAGATATGTATTCCATATGTATTCCATAGGTAATTAAAATGAGATTCAAATGAGATTCACTAATTTGTTCCAAGAGCAGTCAAAATTATGAAATAGTCAAATGAAGCTTTAAGGGTAGCAATAAGTCTCTGGTAAGCTCAGCACTATTCTGTTTATGGAGCTATACTATGTTCCATGAATGGATTGACCTATGATTTATATTAGTAAATGATGCTGCTCTTTACCTGAGCTAATGGAAGCTGTACAAAGATGAAGGAATATCTTTAGTGTCTCAAAATAACAATAAAATGGGCAATTTCTTTACTAAGATAATGGTATCTGTTCTCTCTATAGTTAAGGCAAACAATGTTTTTGGTGTCATGCCTATTGTTTAAATTTTCTTTTATAGTTAAATATTTTCATTTCTTAATGTACTGCCTTCACCTATGGTGGTTTATGCAACTTAAGCCAATAATATCTACATCTCCATGGATATAAATGTACATCAATAGAGAGATGCATTTCAAATATATCCATCCAACACTCAACTTTTGACCAAATTTTGTTATGTTTGGAAAGCTAAATTAAAAAAAACCTAATAATTTAATCAGAATGAAAATTTACCCCATCAACAATCTATGAGATTAGATTTCATTCACAGAAGCATTTTTGTAGTAGATGTAGGTAAATGCTAACGGTAATGGGAAATCTATTATTTTCATGTCTTTCAAAGAGAAGTTGGAGTTAGAAAGTTTAGATGGCAAAAATAAAAGTAAAAAAGAAAATCTTGTCTCATCTTTATTTGCCAAGAAGCTAAGCAGGTGTTCCTGGAGGATCTCAGACATGAAGGACTGATAGCCACCCAGCAGGTAGCTACCAGATTAAGGGATAACTGTCCAGTGTTTTGCCTTTGAAGTGAAGAGAAATAGTCAGAATCATGCGATTCACTGAACTGAACAACTTGAAAGACTACTCAACTCTAGAAAGACAGAAAAATCCTATAGCCAGAGGCACTGGGAATGTATGAAGAGAAAGAAGTTTTAGCAACTCCAAGGATTAACCTGAGATGGCTATAGCAAGGAGCAGCAGCTGTGACTGCACGAGCATCAGAAAGAAGCAGATTTTTACAATGACTTCATTAAATAGAATAACAAAAACTTGAATACAGTGACTTCCTATGCACACAATCTCACAATGTACCTAAAACACATAGAGTAGATATAAATTAATATAGGTAGCAACAAATAGCATTATCAGTGGGAAAATTTACTGGAAAATAAGGAGACAGTTTGACAAAGAATGGGATTACTATGATGAAGGAAGTTATGTACAATGTATTAGATAACTCCGATGTTCCCAGTCAATTGAGACTGACATGTCTCAAATCTTAAATTAACTTTTCCAGATGTTCTAATATATATTTGTCATGAGTTGTGATGGAATTACCAAAATAAAATGTACTGGAAGCAGATTCTGAATCCAAGGATAAAGAATACAAGATTGAGTTACTTAGAAAGTTCTACAGGATAAGTATCTGCCTATGGGTGATTAGAACACATATATAGTGGCAGCCATATCTTTGCCAGAGCCAGAATAACTGTGAGTGATGGGAGGTTGCATGCCACAGACTTACTGCACTCAATTTGGATGCAATTTTTTTTAAAGTCCTTTTTTTTTTTTTTTAGAACCAAACCTGTGGATTATACTGAAGTTTGTCAAGTTAGATGAATAGGTATCAGGTCATATTCGTTACACTGTTTTACTGGTTAAAACATGGGCTCATATTTTAGACAGTAAGTTTGGTATCTTTAGATATATGTTTGAGTGTACATTTGTACTCATCCTCTAATCAATCCAAGTATTAGTGCCAATCCTGTATGGACACCTGGATTTTCAGGCAAAACATCAAACTCAGAAGCACTAAAGTTAGCAGATTTTTTTTCCTTTTGCCACCACTATCTTTAGGTGCTATGTGAACTAGAGCTTATTGAAATATGAGCTAGCATCTGTGTGTGTGTGTGTGTGTGTGTGTGTGTGTGTGTGTGTGTGTGTGTGTGTGTGTATTAACAGCATGACCTGTAGTTTTAGAAACATATAATTTGAAAGGTTCTGAAGATTTTGATTTACAAATATTACTAATATAACAAAGCTGAATTATCCTTTTTAGGTAAATGTAGATAAGTTACTCTCTCACTAAAGATATTACTGACATACTATGATCATAATCAGTGACAGTGGGAAGCATCTATTGGACAGAAAGAGCCCAAAGTTTCTCAGGAAATTCCATAAAATTCCAGTCTGCCAAAGAAAGATGGCCTTCAGCAGTCATATCCAAAACCACCTCAGTCACAGCCCCAATGCCAGTGCGATTGCTGCAGCCCAGGCCACCGTAACCATAGCCCAAGCTGTCATGGTGGTTTCCAGAGTAGCTCATGGCATCAGGATGATAGAACAGTTAAGAAGTAGCAGCTGTCTCCTTAGTTTGATGACCATCACTGGCAAGCACGGTGTGTTTTATAAATGATCTGAGGTAAGAGGGGAGAAAAACCACAGGCTTTGCTGCCCTACTAATTTAGATTAGTCTCCAAAAGCAAAAAAAATTAACTGAAAATTTTGTTTACTTAGGGGAAGAGTTTCTCATAAGATGTATCTGAGCTGGGTGCCAGTGGCTCATGCCTGTAATCCTAGCTACTCAGGAGGCTGAGATCTGAGGATGGCAGTTCAAAGCCAGGCCGGGCAGGAAAGTCCATGAAACTCTTATCTCCAATAAACCACCAGAAATCCAGAAGTGGCACTGTAGCTCAAGTGATAGTGTGCTCCCCTTGAGCTGAAGAGCTGAGGGACAGCGCCCAAGCCCAGAGTTCAAGTTCCATGACTGACAAAAAAAAATGTATCTGATATTATATTTGTTTAAAATAAAATCTTTGGATAATAATATAATATTGATTATTATGTGAAAAGGGAAGAATTGGGGCATAGAAAAGTGAGATAGAACCAAAGCAAGAACCTCAACTCAACAGGACAGACATGAAACCTTCAGTTTTGGCATTCAGGAACATGTTTGTAAGATGTCCATCTCCCCTTTTTTAGTTCATGCCTCATTTCCTAACAAATGAGGCAATGTCATTCTTTTTGACAGAGTTGGCCTTGACATTTTCTGTAGCAACCAAGGGTTCAACCTCGAATAGGATGGTCTTCCCCGTAAGAGTTTTGACACAAGACTGCATCCTGGTGGTAGTCTCACTACTGATGGCAGATCAGCAAGACAATGCCAATCACTTTTAAATTCACTTTCATACATTGTCTCAGGGCATGGACAAAATTTAAACACAAATGGCTTCTTATCTAATTCCCAGTTGAACTTTTATTTCCATCTGGAACCTATGAGCATAGTTGCATTCTTTTCAACATTCTGGTCTTCTGAGCTCACAGCAGAATCACAGCATTCTAGGGCAGCCTTGAGGAATGTCCAGCCCTTTGTCCATGTAAGACCTGAAGAGCCACCAAGAATATGGTGGGACAGACATATCTGTTTTATAGTATGCTTCTTATTGGCGTTCTTCAACCGTCTTCCCATATTGATAATTTTGTATGGCTCATGAATGATACTATGAATGTCCAGATCTCCCTTGGCAGGAAACAAATGCTTTCCTGTTTCTGCTAGGCTTTCATAGCCTATACGTCCAAACCTTTCATAACTCTATTCACAACCTAGTTTAAAAGGCTTTTGAATCACATCTTCACAGCAATGACCTCACTTCTCAGCACTAAATTTCTGTTTAAGTCAGCTTTCCTTAGAAAGCCAAGAGAAGAAGAAAATATTTAAATTGGCTCTCCATTTCAGAGTTTGAGCCATTGGTGCGCTATCTCCATTGCTATAGGTCTTTGATAAGGCAGAAAATCATGGTGGACAGATGTGGAGGAGCACAATCACTCACTTCATGATGGAAGCAAAAACAGAATTAGAAAAGGATAGAAAATAGACACAAGGGCATAGCCCTAAGATAAACTTCCTCCATCTATGCCCCACCTGCTAATAGCCAAACAAATTATGAACCTATCAAATGATTAATCCATTCATGATGTAAGATTCACCATGAACCAATCATTTACCAAAGGCCAGCAGTGTGCAACCAAGCCATCAGCATATGGTCTTTGTGGAGACATTTCAGAACCAAAGGACACAGCGACTCATTAACATGCTTACTTTGCTTTTTTGTTTTTTTGTTTTTGTTTTTAAATTAGAATTGCCTCTATAAACTCATGGGAATTTAGACTTTTGTTTCTGTATTTTTATCCATGCTTACCCATATTTATTAATTGAAATAGTTTATCTTGATTACTTAATGTGATAAGATGTCTAGTCCTTTCTCCAAGTTTTGTTTTGTAGGCTGGTTTGCTCTTCCAGTTTTTCAGAAGACAGTGTAAGAATTGGTAGTTGATTATGTGAGTTTGAGAATGTGTAGAATTTTGATCAAGATAATTGGGTTGGACGATCATGATCACTTCTTCAGAGTGAAATTTCTGGGCTTCATAGCCTTATATTTAGGGGGTGACATTTTTAGGGGGTGACATACTTTTGTCATAGGGAGTTGGTTAAAGCCCATGAGGAAAGTATTTACATTCCAGTGTCTGAACTGAGAATGATTAGAAAATACTTGGTATTTTAGTCTTTTCAATTTCAGTTATTCCTGTGGGTATGCAATACTATTTCACTCTGGTTATAATTTGCATTTATCTTGCTCTAATGAGGCTGATAACCTTTTGTTTTAATTTGATGTAAAATGCTTGTGCATGCTGTTCTCCATTTTAATTGTGTTTTGTTAACTGTCATGATTTGTAGTCATTTTTGTTTATTTTTAGTTTGAATTCTTTTTAGATGAGTATAGTGTACAAATATCTTATCCTACCAAATGATATTCTCTCTCTCTTAAGCACAGAATATTGAATTTTAGAAATCACAACTTAATATTTTTCTTTTATGGTCACTGATCTTTATGTCCCTTTTAAAACTTCAGTTAAGTAACAAAGACATTATTTTGATGCAAGTGTCAAGATTTATTTTTGTTTCTATATTTATCAAATTAATTCATCACAATTGCTTTACTATTCTGCATTGAAATGATATTTAGTAGTATCGATGTGTTTGCATCTGTATACAATCTATCTTCACTCCCTTAGTCTGGTTGCTTTTTCTTGAACCAGTACCACCTGCCTTTCCATGAATACAAGTATCTCAACTAGCTTATCTCACTGTATCTGAGACCTCCATGTATCACAAATCCTTTGAAATCTTAGTGCTAGGACTGAGTCTTTTCAAACACAGTTCAAAGTCATTCTCTCTGGTTACTTCTCATCTTATGCTTGCCCTGGGCTTGTTGGAGAGATTTTCTAACTGCAGTAGAAGACCTGGGGCCACTTTTAATCTTGCTCTGCTTTCAGTTAAAAAGAGTTGCATTGTGCAGATGAAGACAATTTTGTGTTCATGGAAAGTTGAATCCAGAATTCAATAGGATTCTGTTTAAAATCTTTCTTAAGGAGAAAGCAGTACATTAGGTTGTTTAATCTAGAATCAGATGGAAGGAATAGGATGAGCTCATGAGAAAGAGTAATGGAAAGTCTCATGGTGTACAGCCTGTCCATGAAATGGTAGGCAGAAAAAAGTCCTCATGCAATCTACTGTGCCTGCATGAATAAATTGATATTAGTACCTTTAATATGTACTCGAATAAGCCATCAGTAATACAGGTTTAACTGAAGAAGATTTACCAAGTAAAGTTCTCGATAAACAGCATGTGTCCTTAATGTTTCTTAGAGTGAAGGGCAGGTAGAATGACGGGCAGAATGTACCTGAGCTATGATGCTGAGTGTCATTTTCTGTTACCTGTACAGTACCATCACACAGTGTCACCTGACCATTCAGACTCTAATATTAGATGCATGCATCTCTTTATGTAAAATCCTGGTTTCATCCATGTAGGTTTAATAAAATCTTAACCACATACATATATAAAAGAGAGGGAATAACACACATAAATGCAAGACATAGTTCAATGAAGGACAAACTTTATGGTAAAAGAAATGGGAATCTTTTACATCCAGGCTGTGAAGCTGTAACAAGTGGTGGTTCAATATCAAATATGAATATTTTCATTACACCGTCTTTGATCAACCAAGGTGAAGCATGCTGAATCTAATGTGTACACTCTGCCAGCAAAATAATCATAAGATAAAAATTTCACTGTTCAGACAAGAAATCAATTTATAAAAAATAACTCTGGAAAGAAATTTAGAGGTATCAGAGGAAAGAGTCCTACTGGTTTGGTGATCCCAGAAGTTTCTTAGTAGAACTCCTAAGACCAGTATCTGCCACAGAAATATGGGCAGCAGCAGCCATATTTATTCCCTCCCTATCCATGATATTTATATCCACATAACAGACCACCGTAGCCATAGCTACAGCCTAGGCCACCACACCCCCAGCTTAGGCCCACATAGAAGTTTCCATAGTAGCACATTGTTTGGGGAGTAGGAGGCAGAGTTGAAAGGCAAGCAATAGTTTCTTAATGTAAATGTCTGTTCACAGGCATGGGGCCTTTTATATGCAACCAGTCTTGGGTAGGAAACACCACAGGCATTGCTGGCCTCATAATTTTAGAGTCATTTCCCATAGATAAAATTTACTGTTGACTTACAAAATGAGAATTTCTCATAATATGATTTTGCTACTATACCAATGATCCTGAAGTTATAAAAACACATATTTTTGGGTCTAATTAATTGAGGCTTGAGTAGTTATTAAACATTCTTTCCTAACCCCCCAAAACCTTAGGTCTGCTAGCTCAAAGAATTAAATTCCCCCAGGTATAGTATCCTAGATGTAATCCCATCAATAAGAGAACCTTGGTTGAGATTTGGAAGACATTAGAAGCATTAGCAATTCCTCTGAGTGTTGGGCTTCGCTCAGCAAAATAAGAACCTTGGTAGGAGGCTCACTGTGATTTTTTTGTTAGGATGACCTACATCAAGTCAAGTAGATTTAGAGATTTTTGTTTCTCTACATGTTTGTACATGTTGACCCATATTTATTCATTGAATGGCTATGTTTTGGTTACTCCATGCAACATAGCATCTGGTCTTTTTTCCAGATTTGGTTTGTTGGTGTGCTTTCTAAAAACTTCAGTTTATTGATGGTAATATAAGAATGTAAAGTTGATATGTGTGAATTTGAAATTGTGCTGGATAGAAATGACTGTTCCTTTAAGGTAGAATTTCTAGGGTTGATGATGAATTCATGTTTTTTACTTTTAGATGGTGCCATAACTGAATGGGAATTATCTGTCAGGAATGTTTACAACATCTAGTGTTCTTAAAATCACCTGTCATTTTTCAGTTTCTGACTTTAGTCCTTCTAATAAGTGTATGGTGCTATTTGATGGTGGGTATAATTTGCATTTTTGTGCCCTAATGAGATCAATTACTTTATTGTTTTTTGTAAAAAATGTTTGAGCAAGATTTGGCCATTTAAAATTCTTTTTTTTTTACCTAATTTTTGCAGTTATTAAAATTTTTTTTGATCAAAATTCCTTTCTAGAAATATACTAGTGATGTATTTTCCTTTTCAGTGACTTTGTTTCATTTCTTAAAAAAGTAGGTGCTATGTTATATTTAGGAGAAATAAATTCTATTTTTGTATTTCATAATACATTAACCATAGGTAATACAATAGTGTATATTCCAAAAAGAGCTTGAAGAAAAGAGTTTAAATTCATTTCAAAATTTCCTTATGTTTCCTATTAAATTTCCTTATGTATTCATTATAGAGAAATGATGATTGAGAATTTAAATCTTGTCACTCTGACTGGCACATTACACAAAGTGTAAGAATTGAAATAGGCATAGGTCTACAGGATTTTTGTACTTCAGTACTAAACATTTTAAAACAGATGATTTAGTTTTGATCATGTCTAATTTCCCAAAGTACTTTTTTTGGCTAGTGCTATTTGTATTTTGTTCAGAAATCATCTTCTATTTCAAATTAATAAAGGGATTCTTATTTTGTTACAAAAGATAAGTCAAGATTTATTTTCTTACCTTGGGGTTTATTTCATTTCTAACATATTTATAAGATATTTCTTTGTTGCTTTGTATGTCCCTCCCCCACGGTATAACCCCTGTTTTCACTGTATTTGATGTTGGTATAATTTGTGGCGGGGAAGGGAAAAAACAAAGTGTTTAAATAGGGATACAGGTGGACCCATTGCAACAATGACATGTATAAGATGTTATGTCAAAAATGAACTTTGACACGGGGAAGGGGAATGGGGTGTGGTGTGGGGGGAGATAGGAAGGGGCAACAAAGGAGGAGGCAACAATGCTTGATTAGAAATGCACTCATTACCTTGCCCATGTAATTGTAGCCCCTCTCTACGGTATTTTTACAATAAGAAAGATTTATTTTCTTTATGTAGTTATTAAATTAAGCTAATAATCTGCCTTATTATGTTAATCTTTCTCATCTTCTGGATTGCATTGATATATCAGTCTCACAAATCTTGCTCTTGTGTATTCTTGAGTGTGTTTGTAATTGAGTCCTTTTCCCCAATGTTCTATATGATTATTTTACAAGTTGGATTGTGTTTGGACATGCTTGACTCTGTAATTAGTTAGTAATAGCAAAGGTTCCATTTGGTTCCATTGATTTATTTCAGTGACTAAGATCTTAAACTTAAATGAAAGTTGTAGGATTTTTGTCATCCTTGTCTTGTTCCTAACTTTGAGGGAAATGATTCTGTCCTACAGAATTAAACATGAAAGAGAAATAGATTTTTTGAGATGCTATTTATCAAATTGAGGAAGTTATTTTCTTCTATTCCTTAGATACATTAAGATTCATGTATGGCTGTTGAATTTTATCCTGTTTTATCTTAATCTACTGAGATATTCATATGACATTGGTTCTTTTTCTGGTAATGTGATGAATTGCAGCAAGTGACTCCTCAGGTCCTAAACGAATGTAGGGGTTCTGCAATTTTTGAAGTATAGTTCCTAGGATTTGATTTGATCCTATATTGTTTTAGATATTCACAGTCATGTTTATAATATATACTCTCCTTTCATGGAAGGCCCTTGCTAGGTATTGATGTTGTTAGTACATTTTGCCCTTTTCCTCTTTTGTGGAAAAGTTAACTTATTGTTGGTACTGTTTTATAAAGAAGTTGTTTAAAGAATTTACTAATCAAAGCAACTGGGCTTAGAGTTTTCTTTGCATGACAATTTTTTCTTTTGTGATGGGCTTGGGTCTTGAACTTAGGGCCCGAGTGCTGTTCTTTAGATTTTTTGCTCAAGGCCATTAAGGGAGGAATAATATCTTATCAATCCTAAACCTTTAAAGGAATAGTGAAATATTGCATATGCCATTGGTCCAACAAGACTTTCAACGTGGGTAGGGCATAGACGGGTATAGAAATTTACCATTAAGAAACAAGTTACTTTTAAGAACCCTGGAAAGAGGTGCAAAGAAACATAGGTCCCACGGTTTCCCTTATTTGCAATAACTAGTATATATCTGAGACAAGCAGAAAAGGTCAGATATGATGATGTTAAGTGAAATGAACTCCAAGATAAGGACACAAGTAGTTTTTTATTTCTTGCTATTGTTTCTAATGTATTTATAAGGTATCAAGTGTTTTTTTTTTTGTTGCTTCGTATGTCCCTCCCCCACAGTATAACCCCTGTTTTCACTGTATTTGATGTTGGTATAATTTGGCGAGGGGAAGGGAAAAAACAAAATGTTTAAATAGGGATACAGGTGGACCCATTGCAACAATGAGATGTACAAGACACTATGTCAAAAAATGAACTTTACAATTTAGGCAGGGGAGTGGAAGATTGGAAAGGTGGAAATGTAATTGTGGAATGGGAGAGAAGGGATGGTAGGGGAAAAACAAAGGAGGGGGCAACAATGCTTGATCAGAAATGTACTCGTTATCTTGCCCACGTAATTGTAACTCCTCTGTATGGTATTCTCACAATAAAAAGAGAGAGAGAGATGTACTCATTACCTTGCTCATGTGATTGTAACCCCTCTGTACAGTATTTTCACAATAAAAAACTTATTTTTTTTTAAAAAAAAGAACCCTGGAAAGGATACTCAGAAAATACAGAATGAAGAGTTTTACTATCTAAGTGACGCTGGTGGTTTCTCAGTAGAACCCATAAGACCTGTATCTGCCACAGCAAGATGGATGGTAGCAGCCATATCCATACCCTCCAAGGCTGCAATAATCATGGCCATAGCCCAGGCCACCATAGCCATAGCCCAATCAATCCACAGCCCAGAACATCATAGTGTTTTCAAAGTAGCACCTGGTATTATAAGTGGGAGTTCAGTAGATGAGGAGAGAATTGGTTTTAATTTAGATGTTATCATTCTCAAATAGGGGCCTTTGTACATGCTGTCATGTATGAGTATGGCAAACCTCAAACCTTACTGCCTTTGTAATTTAGCACAATTTCCACTAATTTTTTAATGTATCTTTTGTTTATTTAGGAAAAGAGAGTTCCTCATGAGAAAGAATTCTTTGCTATATGCTATATATCTAGTTTCCCATGATACTTTGGAACATATTTTCTGTGTGTGTGTGTGTGTGTGTGTGTGTGTGTGTGTGTGTGTGTGTGTGTGTGTGTGTGTGTGTGTGTGTGTGTGTGTGTGTGTGTGTGTGTGTGTGTGTGTGTGTGTGTGTGTGTGTGTGTGTGTATGCCTGACCTGGGTTTGAACACAGGGCCTCAGTGCTGTCCTTGAGCTCAAGGCTAGCTCTCTACCACTTGAGACACAGCTTTACTTCAAGGTTTTTATGTAGCTCATTGGAGATAATGGTGTCATGGACTTTCCTGCCTAGACTGGCTTTGAATCATGATCGTCAGATCTCACCTTCCTAATTAGCTAGGACTACAGGCATAAATCACTAGTGCTCAGCTTATATTTTTTCATTTAAAATAGCCATTTTAAGTATTAGTTTGTCATTCTTGCCACTGCACTACTAGGTCACTCAATTCCTGGAGTACATTTTCACAGATAACCCATAAAACAGCATTCTGCATGCTATTCCATCAATAAGAGCCTGGAATGTGATTTCAAAGATATTAGAAGCATTGGAATTCCTCCAGAATCCTTCTTTACTCCAGAACATGAAGGTCTCATTAGCGAGCTTAATCTGGTTTTATGTCAGAGCACTTCAAACATGTGTCAAAAGATTTGTTTCATTGTTTTTTTTTTTTTTGGAGGGGGGAGCAGATTGATTTTGACCAATATTGATTAACTGACTGTTATAGGTTAGGTCCTCATTACTTGACATAGCACAAGGCATTCAGTCCTTTCTGCAGATCTCTGTGGTTGCTTCCCCAAACTACTTCAGTCTCTCAAAAGGCAGCATAAGAATGCTTATGATACATTTTGTTGACATGTAGAAGGCACACAACAGCTGGGCTAAACAAAAATGTTCATTCTTTAGAGTGGAATTTCTGGCTTTAATAATCTAGAAACATATTAATAGTATATTTAGATACCATACACTTTTCACAGGGCTGGGCTAATTACCTGCCCACCAGGACTGTTTGCAAATTGGTGGCTCTGAGAATTCTCAAAATACTTGATATTTTCAGTCTCTAATTTGAGCTACCCTGGGAGTACACAATGCTATTTTCTTGTACTTATAATTTGCATTTTCTTGCTCTGTGGTTGTCCACCTTTTGTTTTTGTTATAAAATGATGCTTGATATTTTTGTTCATTTTAATAGTGTTTTGTGTCTTTCTCAAATGTCTTCAATATTTTCTTTAATTTGAGTGCATCAGAAATATCTTTCTTTTAGGTGAGCTTTTTTTTTCTTTTTTAAAGACAAGAACTCTAATTGTAACACAACTTTGTCTTTGGTGGATACTATTTTTTATATTTCAAATTTCTTAATTACTTCAATTAATAAAAATGTGTCTTACACTAGTGAGTGAGTCAAGATGTGAGTCAAGAATATTTTCTTGCCGGGCGCCCGTGGCTCACGCCTGTAATCCTAGCTACTCAGGAGGCTGAGATCTGAGAATCGCGGTTCAAAGCCAGCCCAGGCAGGAAAGACCGTGAGACTCCTATCCCCAATAAACCACTAGAAAACTGGAAGTGGAGTGGCGCTGTAGCTCAAGTGGTAGAGCGCTCGCCTTGAGCTGAAGAGCTGAGGGACAGCGCTCAAGCCCAGAGTTCAAGCCCCATGACTGACAAAAAAAAAAAAAAAAAAAAAAAAAAAAGAATAATATTTTCTTTACCCATCTGCCAAGTGAAGCCAACAATCTCTCTTTTGGTCCTTATTTTCATTTTTAAGCGGTGAGATGTTATTATTCAAGGGTGGCTACCCTTTATGCTTGAATCTTTGCACAGAGGTACAGAATGTTCCTTTCCACTGGCCTATGTGCTTCTCAGTGAAACAAGACCATCTGGCTTTTCTATTATTATGTGATTTATTTTTAATGACAAATCTGTATTTTATTTTCCAGTCTCTTTTTCATTGATCTATTAAGTAATTAACCATCAGTAAGCTCACTAGCTAAGAGCCATGCTCCAAGGCTGAATAAATGTTTTGGTAGTAGTCATACTTATCTCATTTCTAATCTCAAGAGAAACTGTCCAATATTTCATTATTAACTATGATATATTAGCTGTAGTTTTTATGAAGATACCATTTGTCAAGATGAGGAAGTTATTTCCTTTGCCTATCTTACTGGCTTAAAAATTTTATAAAGAAGTATTAAATATTATCAAGTTTTATCTTAATCTATTGAAATATTAATACTACTTTCTTTTTTTGTTAATATGATGAATTGCAATGACTGAAATTCCATTTGGGATGTTTGCAATCTGAGAACATAATTCATGGGATTTGGATGAATGCTATACTTTTCTAGGATTTTAGAGTGGTGTTCAAAAATATACATTCCTGTTTTTCTTACTAGCTCTTTATTTCATGAGTAGTTTTGCCAACTTCTTGCTTTCTATATTTAATTAATGATATATGTTAATATTTTCTCACAAAGGAAACCCTGTGTGAGACAATCTTGATAAAAGAATTCCTCTGTGAATCCATCTATATGATGATGAGGAATGACATTTCCTAAGATAAAATTATGTTATTGTTCCTTACATGAGTAAGGAGATCTAGAAGTGTTAGTTTAAAAAAGTCATCCTGGTTTCAGAGGAGAATTGGAAACTAGAACCACAAATAAAAGAATCAGTTCCATGAGTGGGAAGTACTGAGACAGATGTGCAGATCTGGTGACATGTGCTCCTTTCTGGAGAAGTTTTGTGAAAATATTGACCAACTAAGCAAAAAGGAAGCATAATATAGTTTTTCCTGTCTTTTAGCTTGAATTGTCGGGGAGCAATCTGTAGCAGGAACACAGAACAATCACACAAGGACACAGCGTCACCAGGAGCTGTCCACTGTGTGCATATGTGGGAATAATGCAGTTTTTAAAAACTATTATCTGAGAACAGACTTTCAGTCAGATCAGATAAAGGAAGATAATGAATAGTGCAGAGTACCGCAAAGGCATTTTAAATGAGCAGTATTGTCTAAAACTGCTAAGTGTAGATGGTGCCCTTTACTTTCCCTTTAACGTGCTCTTATAATGTACATTGTGATATTTCAAAAAGTTTGAGACCAATACAAAGAGATTCTTCAGTGTTAGCATTGTGCATTTAACAATGTTAACATGTGCATTTAGCATTTTGTTCATTGCTTCATCTTTTTCTCTATCTCTTCTTCCTTTTTCTCCTTGTGCCATCTTCTGCAGCTAACTTAACACAGCTTACATGTGTAAAGGCTCCCTGAGGTGACACCATGGAAGAAGGTTTTCTTTTTTATATCAATTTCTCTAGGGACCCTTCCAACACAATTATGCTTCTTCATTTGAAGTAACCTGTTCTCTTATGCTTAGCTGGACTTTATGTAGATGTTCTACCCCAGCACCAGAAGATATCGGATCACGTTTTCTTTTTCTGCCTGTCAGATGAGAACACAGGTGTTTGTGGAGTTAGAGAGACATTTGTGGCTAAACAACCAGTTGGTGACAGGTCTGCTTAGCTCTGCTTAAGTTTTTATTAAGAACAAAGGTAGCATTTTCTATGTTATTTTTGTCAGCATAGAGTCAGTGAAGAAAAGTGAGGAGCAAAACGAGGATTCTAAGCAGGTAAAACTCTGCTAATAAGGACACTGGGATGTGTAGAACATGCCTCAGTCTGTGTTATATGTGAACATAGGGGAATCACTATTGGGATTGTTATCATGATCTAAAATTAAATTCATCCACCTACAAATTTATTTTTTTTTGTTGGTTGTGGGGCTTGGGCACTGCCCCTCAGCTCCTCAGCTCAAGGCTAGCACTCTACCACTTGAGCCACAGCGCCACTTCCAGCCCTTTCTGTTTATGTGGTGCTGAGGAATCAAACCCAGGGCCTCATGCATGCAAGACAAGCACTCTACCACTGAGCCACCTTCCCAGCCCCAGAAATCTAGTTTTAATTGAAGGAGGTGTGGCTAAACATAGTGATCTATATAAATCCTATAGCGTCCTACTTTTGAAATGACAAAGCTGAACAAAAGATGCCTATTCCTAAGTCTTGCATTTTGCCATCCAGCTCACAATTCCACTTGAATAAATATTAGTATCTGACTTCCCAAACCTTCTAGATATGATGGTGTATTTTCAAAAAGATCCTGATTGATTCCACATACTCTAAGTGAAATACACACACACATCAATACTGTATATCAATAAGCGAGAGAAGGCAAACATCAATGCAAAGCATTTTGGTGTGAAAGAAAGTGTATTAGAAAAATTTTTTTTTTTACATCTAGATCTTTCAACCATGATTAGTGATATAATAATATTTTCAAGTGTAATTTGTTTTTTTGTGAAGACGTGAGGTATTTTGGTCAATGAATCTGAAGTATTCAACCTGGAGGTGAATGTCTAGGGTGAGTCTAGTAGCCCAGCAGCCCCAAACATTTCTTGATAGAATCCATAGGACCATTCAGTATCTGCAAGATGGGCAGCAGCAGCCATATCCATATGCTCCATAGCCATGGTTCAGACCTCCACAGCCATAACCCAGACCACTACAATAGTTGTAGTGGCTCATGTTGTCATGAGTCAAAGCTCTGTGGGAAAGAATAGAATTTAGACTATTTATATATTGTTAGAGGTGGGTGGCATCAACCACAGGTATTGCTGTCCTAATAATTCATAAGCACTTGAACTAGAAAAATGCACAGAATTTTGTTTACTTGGGCGGAGTTTCCTTTTTTAAATAAGGTTTTTTTTTAATTGTGAAAATACCATAAAAAGGGGTTACAATTACATGAGCAGGGTAATGAGTACATTTCTTATCAAGCATTGTGGCCTCCTCTGTTTTTCCCCTACCATCCCTGCCATCCATCTCCACAACTACACTCCACCCCTTGCCCCCCACGCCAAAGTTGTAAAGTTTGTTTTCGACATAGTATCTTGTATATCTCATTGTTGCAATGGGTCCACCTGTACCCCTACTTAAGCAATTTCTTTTTTCCTTTCCCCTCCCCAAGTTATGCCAACATCAAGTACAGTAAAAACAGGGGTTATACCATGGGGGAGCAACAAAAAACTCACATGGTACCTTATAAATATGTTAGAAACAATAGCAAGAAAGAAAAAAACCCACTTATATCCTTCAAGAAGATTGCTTTGTGATTAAGTATCTCAAAAGTAAACCACGTGATTCTATGTTTTCCCCCATAGTGAGAAGTAGTTATGGTGTGTAATTGTGTTATTATTAGTTTATCCTAAACTCAATGACAACCTTGCCAGAGTGAATTACAAAAGAAGATTCTGCGTGTAATTCACAAGGAAAGAAACCTAAGTGAGATTTCAAGGACATTAGATCATTTTCTGCTTCACTCCACACAAGGAAGCTTATCACACACGTTCTGATGTTGTGTTGGGCTGTCTTCCACCAAAGAGTTCTTTTGGCTTTCTATTTTTATTGTCCATTATTTGGTTGAGCTGATATGTACAGAGAACCAGGTGGGACATAAAGAATGCAATGCTTTGTCTACAACTTGTTTTATTAATGTATTTTCTGAACTAGCCTTTTTCTTAAAACACAAGAATTAATCTGGATTTGTGAATTAATGAGTATGTAGATGTGACAAAAAGGTTGGACTGAACAGTAAACATTTCTCTAGAGTGGAATTTCTGAATTTTAGGATGGATTTGTATAATTAGCTTGTTCAGGGACTGCCCTGAAATTTCCATAGCCGTTATACCCAATCACATGTCAAGAAGTAATATTTGCAAGATCCAGGTTCTGATTAGTCTCTCTATTTTTAGCCATTCTGATATAACATTTAGTGCTATTTCATTGTGGTTATGATTTGCATGTTCTTTCTGTAATGAAGTTGGTTACTGAATTTTTTATTTGCTGTAAAATCTTTTTTCAAGTTTTTGGCCATTTAAAATTTCTATTTTGTGTCTTTTTCTAATTATTTGTTTTCAACAAACTATTTTAGGATGTATATTCAAGATCTCTTCTCATAAGTGGCTCTTTTAGTCTCTCAAAAGGAGACATTCTTAATTTTGAGAAAATCTGATTTAATATTTTGTTTCATAACTATTAATCTTCATATCCTGTTTAAAAAACATTAAACATTTTAGATGATGAATATGAGTCAGGATTCATTTTCTTTGTTATGATTATCAAATTAATACTAATTCTGATGTGATCAATACTTCTACTGCTCTGCATTGCTGTTGTGTAATAATTATATATTTATTATATATACAATTAACACATATGTCTGACTTTTTATATAGCTTCTTTCCAGCAGTCGAAGTACTGATTTTTGAGCCAGGACCCTTTCTTCTTTTCACACAAGATTATATAATTTTTAAGCAATGTCTGTTTATCTACTAATTATCTCTCTATCAATCATCTCTCTAATCTATCTATTGTTGCTTGGAATGTAAACTCATGCAACTGTGATGGGAAATACAATGAAGATTCTTTACAAATAAAAAAAATCTACCATACAAGCTACACAATGTAGTTAACCAATTGCTGTGTAAATGTCCATAGGAAATAAAGTCAGCATACCAAAGAGATACTTGCATTCTCATATTTCTTGAGCCATTCACAATGGATAATCTATTCTATCTACCAAGGTATCAGTGGCAATTAAGTGGATAAAAATATGCTACATATATGCTTCCATGCCTATGGAAGATGGTAGGATTGAGGAAACACAGACACACAGACACAGACACAGACACAGACACAGACACAGACACACACACAGACACACACACACACACACACACACACACACACACACACACACACACACACACACTTTAGTGAAAGCTTGAGGCCAGGTGGATTGCTGTCACCCAGATACCCGAGGGACTGAAGACAGCACAGGGTCTGGTTCAGAGTATTTATTTTTACAGTGTTTTTTCATAAGGAAGGGAAGGGACAGATTGACACATTAATAGCAAGTTACATTTAGTTGGTTCTAGAAGCTTCGGCAATACAGAAGGCCTGTGGTTAGAGATAGTTGAACTCAAAGTCTAGCTTTAAAGGTTAAGATGACAGAAATATCCTCTTTCTATGCCGTGTCCGCTCTTGCTACCTCAGACCATAGTCGAGGGTGACAAGGCTCGGGACCGTGGCCCAGGGCTCCTGTCTCTGTTCATACACAGGTATGACAGCTTCACGTCTTTGGCTCCCAAAACATGTACACTATGCAATATTATTCAGCCAAAGAAAGAATGAAATGTGTTTATTTGCAGTGAAGTGGATGGGACTGGAAGATATTTTGTTAAAGAGAATAAACCAGACCTAAAAATGTAGATATGAATATTTCTCTTATATAGAATCTAAAAATGTGCATCAGAATGTGGAGTAATTGTGAATGGTATGTGTGGGGGAATAGGTAAGAAATGTCAAGAACTATTTTTTTTTTTTGGTTGGTCGTGGGGCTTGAACTCTGGGCTTGGGCACTGTCCCTGCGCTCTCCAGCTCAAGGCGAGCGCTCTACAGCTTGAGCCACAGCGCCACTTCCAATAGGTAAGAAATGTACGCATTATCCTGCCCATGTAATTGTAACCCCTCTGTACAGTATGTTCACAAATAAAATAAAATTAAATTAAAAAAAAAGAAAAGTGAGGGAAAAGGTGGGTCGAAGGGGGATCAGATTGTTGAAGAGGGTCACACAGACCAAGATGCATTGTGTTCATGAACAGCTTTGTTGAATGACACCTCCTTTATACACCTACTTAAAAATAATAAAACATTTCAATAAAAGTTTTAAAATAATATTTTCACCTTTATACGTGAGAACCATCCATCAGACACTAGCCATTGTAGTTTAGTTTTTAAAGGTTTAGTATAAATTAGGTTGAAATATTTCAGAGAAAAAATGACTGATAAAAGCTTTCAACATCTTCTTTTGTTAAAAATACGTTTTTGTATTGTAAAAATACTGTACAGAGAGGTTACAGTTACAAGAGCAAGGTCATGAGTACATTTCCTATCAAGCATTGTTACCTCCTCCTTTGTTTTTTCCCTAACCTCCCATCCCTCCCACCTCCACAACTACACTCCCCCCTCTCCCCAATCCCTCTCACCTAAATTGTAAAGGCATAGAATTCCTCTTTCTCATATGAGAAGTGCTTCTGTACATTCAGAGATATTTGTGCTCATGTTAGTCTAAGCCAGAAGTAAGAGATGGGTATGCTTACAATTTTATTTGCCAAATATAATGTTTCACAATTAGTCATTCTTCAACATGAAAACAAGTTGAGCAAAAATGTATTGGCAGGAAATACCAAGTGCACATTTAAAAGGAAATTGGGAAAAGCCTGGCTATATAAGAAGTATATATAAGTCATCTCTCAAGTAATCTGTTTATATATGTATGAAGGAGAATTGATATTCGTATTTTAGCAGGTATCAAAAATAATTGTTTTTCATTAATTTTGTCTTAACTAAATATGGTAATTTAAATAAAGCACATCTTTTCATTTTTCTTAGAGCAACCTATTGGTCATATGAGATGTTTGAACCTGCTACATTGCTGCAGAGTGCAGAGCTATTATTGACCTGTAAATAATGCAATTTAAACTGTCTTGTGACTATCAAGATATTCTATGTAAAGATATGTAAAGATCTCTGATTCTTCCACATGCTCCTTGACAAAATATATACAGTTCAGCTTCCACTCAAATGACAGAAAAATTAAATACACATGCAAAGTATTTTGCCATTATAGACAATATTTATTGAAAAATAGACTGAGGTTTTTCACAAGTCACTAAGCTACAATGAATGAAGAAAATATAATAGCTATTAGAAACACTGTTTGAATGCTAAAATATTTTATGGGATTTTTGTCAATCAAATTGAAGCCTTGCAAATTACAAGTATTCAAGAAGAATAAGAGAAGAGGCGAAGATATCTTGTACTAGGATAGCCATGGAGGGATATCCTGCAAGTATATGAAGAAGAGTTCTAGTGGTTGAGTAGCTCCAGAAATTCCTTAGTAAAATCCATAGGACCAGTATCTACCATAGCAAGATGGACAGTAGCAGCCCAAACCATAGCCACTGTGCTCACCATAGACATAGCCATAACTACAGCCATAACCCAGGCAACCATAGCTGTAGCCCAGGCCACTATAATAGATGCCGTAGTAGCTCAGGCTCTTGAGTGTGAAGGGTTCAACTGGAGAGCAGGTAATTAATAACCTCTGTTGCTATACGGACATGACTTTTTATATACTTTCCATGGTAGGTGGGGCAAACCACATGTAGGTGTTAACCTGTTTGTATAGTAATTTATAATTTTTCAAATTTTAGAGGCCATAATTTATTATGAGAATAAGGAGTCCCTTGCTGTGATGTCAAGATTCTGACAATCAAGGTAGATATTTTTATCAAAGAACTTTGGTTATCTTTGTAATGCCCAGGTGGGACCTGTTTTGTTAGGTTAATGTCTACAAATAGTTTGTTAGAAACATGTTTTCCCAAATTTATTATATATTTGATATTATAATTTTCCTCTTGCAAGGGATGTATACTTAGGTTTTCCAATAGCAGCACAGATCATGTGACTGGTTTTTATCTTTTTAATAGGAGAAGTGCTTTTTGCACATTCTGAAATATTTGTGCTCATGATAACTCTAAGTCAGAAGAAAGAGATGCATATATTTACAAGGATTTCACTATCATGGGAATTTCAACTATTGACTAGAAATATTGTTGAAGTTATGTAACTTTCATATTATTTACGTTAGTGTGTAGATGTTTCCTTTAGAACTAAAATGATTTCTTTTTTATCAAGTAACTTTTTACATATGTCTTTGTAATTTACTCTCATCTTTCACTGAAATTTGTTATTTTAAGTATTACTGTTTTGGTATAGGTGAACTATAAAGTTGAACATATATTTATTTAATGTTTTTCTTGATATGTGAAAGTTTAATCTTTTGAGCAGGTTAATAGCTTTTAAAATTTGTATGCCACATTGTTTTCAATACTCTGACCAAGACTGGGATTCTGAAGATGATGCAGTTATTGTGCAAAGTTTATGATCTTCTTAACTCTTCCCTGTCTGGATTCAGTATTCTTATATCTATTTAGATCACCTGTAGGAGTAGCATTATCATAGCAGAGAGAAGATGAAAACCATGCTAGACATGACTGGTGTTCTTTATGTCAGTCAGAGTTCTTTATTGGAAAGTCTGGACACTATTTTTTCTCAATATGACTATGTAATCACATTCTTTACAGTAATATTCAAAACTTAATATTTGATGTTTCATACTTATATCAGAGAGCACCTTCTGTTGTAGAAAAAGATGGGAACCTAATGTTTTTGAGTAAAACCTAAGGTACTGATATCCTGTTGGCACTGATGTCCATTTATGTCATCATATTCTCCTTTTATATTTCTACTCACAGGCATTTGTGAGTGATTGCTGTAGGTTTTCCAGTCTTTGTGCATTTGAGCAACACTAGTGCCTGAATAATTGCTCTAAGCTCTAGAATTTGAGATTTTTTTTATGAGAAGACACTTAACTTTGGGCTTATGCATAAGGCATCATTTAGGAGGATTGAATGTTGAATATGCCCAAAGAGTTCATGTGGTTTATAAAGTTTCACTGTACTAATTGCTAATTATCATATCAGTAAACTTCCTTATATTGAACCATCCTTGCATTTCAGTGTCAAATCTCACTTGGCAATGGAATATGTCCTTTAAGATACTATTGTATTTTATTTGCTAGTATTTTATTCATAATTTGGCATGTCTGTTCTTGAGGAATGTTGGCTTATAGTTTCTTGTGCTTACTTGTGTGGATTTGATATGAAGCCTATTATGGCTTCATAAAACAAAATTTTAAGCATTTCCCTGCTACATTTCAGGAGTAAATGAGAGAAAGATTGATATTAATTCTTTGAATATGTTGTAGATTTCTTATGTAATGCCAGTTGATTCTGAGCTTCAAAGCATTCTTGGAATCTTTTGATTACTGATAAAACATTCCTGGTAATTTCTGTTTTGTTTAAGCATTTTACATCTTTTAGATTTTGTCTTAATGGGTTTTATGTCCCTAGAAATATACTTGTTCTAAATAACCTGATTGTGGGCATCTAATATTTTATTATACTCCTTTAAACTATTATAAAGTTTTCAACATGATATTTTAAAGTCACTTATTCATTATTGACTTCATTTTATTCTTCTACCTTTTTTATAATTAAGAATGTAGTTATCACTATATTATCAATTTTATTTATATTTTGAAAAATACAACTCAGCTTCATGAAAATTTATGGATTTGATATTTTCTATGGGATTTTTTTTTGAGTACCACAAATAAAAATGACTTATTTGCAATAGCATAAAATATTAAGCTGGGAATGAATACAATGAAATACATTTAAGGCTGATAAGATTCATAAAAATATTTACAAAGGAAATTTTTAAAAGACCAAAATAATCTAAGGACTTTCTCTTAATGCTTTATCAATAACATAATTCTTAGTTATATTTGCTAGTTTTTCTTTTTTACTATGATTGACCAGGTAACTCAACAAGTTATATAGAATATAATATATAATAATTGCAGATACAATGTAGAGGAACAAAATTAAAAACCTATACCATGTAGAACCATAATTAATGTTCAGTAGAGAAATTTGTGTACTATAAAAATGATGTATAAAATTACATATGAGGAATACAGTCCAGAAATAACAATATATTCTAGCCTTATATATATCAAAAGTATAGTTCAATGACTGATGGACAAAATTTTAGTAAATCATATTGAAAATATAGTCCAAATATTTGATATGCATCACAAACTATGTGATACAAATGTACTTAAAATCATTAGAATAATTTGGAAATATTTCAAGTGCCACTCCACTGACATTTTGATACCCAGAAAGTCTGCACAGTCATTCTGTAGGAAAGCTACTTTTGTTAAAATTTAGAAAAATCACACAGTGGCAGAACACTAACTGATATAATCCAATTTTGGTATTGTAGAAAATATAAAGTATTCAAATTTACAATATATTTAAATGTGCTAACCATTACAACAGAAATATCCATGTTTAAAACTTAAATGAGACACAAAGAAAAATAATGTAATAATTTAATAAAACAATAAAACAATATTTGATAAAGTAGTAAAATATGATTTACTTAATAATATAAATCTTTACAAGAGAACAGAGTCAAGTTTGGTCACATTTTACACTGAAGTAAAAAATGAAAAAAAAATTTGCAACCATTACACAATACAATTCAAATTCAACACCTTAATTTAATTTAGATTTAGTGGGGATTTCTGAAGACGATGGGGAGAGCTGTAGTAGGACAGAAGGACACAGACAATCGTCCCAGCAGTGGAGGGAACTCCTCAGTAGAAGCCATAGGACCAGTATCTTCCACAGCACAGTGGGCGGCAGCAGCCATAGCCATAACCACCATAACCATAGCCACCATAGCCGCCATAGCCACCATAGCCACAGCCACAGCCACAGCGATAGCCACAGCCTAGGCCTCCATAGCCATAGCCCAGGCCTCCATAGTAGCTGCCGTAGTAGCACATGGTGTCAGGAGTGGACTGTTGTGACAGGAGCAGAAGGTGGGATTGTTGAGTCTGGATGTGTCTGTGTGCCAGCTGCCTTTTATACCCCTGGGTGGTGGGTGGGAACCACAGGCATGTGAGCATCATGTGCTCCCTGAGAGCTTCCCCCAGCATCCTGAGCACCTCGATTTAGTGCATAAACAAGGCCTTCATAACTGGGATGGTTTTCTTCCCATGTCAGAACTCCATGATCAGTTTATGGGCCAAATTCATCAGTTTTGAAGGCTTTGGCACACTCTATATTTAGTAGATCAAATCATGTGAACTATTTACACAGTATGATGTAAATCATGAAATTAGTTATTCCATTTCTACTTAGATTCTGGCTTCTTTTTCCATTCTTCCATAGGGAAAATATTTTTGGTTTTCATTTTTTGCCTTTTCTTCTGTTCTCTCACTGTTTCTCTCTTGTTCTTTGTTTGTCCCACTTTATCTTTTTGTTGAAAAATGTATCATCTAGACAGAATGTTCAGGGACTTTTTCTCAGGAACAATGAGCTACTTATTTTTGATATTATGATTACATGAGGACAAGTTACTATAACCTGTATGTGTATTTGAGATTTATTTAGAGTTCACTGTTTTGAAAATAATAATTGAAAGTTTTCAGAGACTAAATGACCATCTTTCAGAGTAGAACTAAAGTACTACAAGTTGCAATCTTTCAAAAGGAAAACATAATGTTTTCTATCTTTGAATTGAAAATAAAGCATTACTTTTCTTAAGTGGTTAGGGGTATAGTTACATATATTATACATACTAAATGTTTCTTCTAATAACTAAGATGCATTTCCAAGTTCCCAAATAAAATTTAAGGACTAAGTTTGTCAGTCATAGTGTTATAGATAGTGTTGAGTTTTAAAATATGATAATGGGTAAATTTCTTTGGGCAAAATGTCATGATTTCTTGAAATTTAAGGAAGAAGTTCTCTAGTCAAATCTGCGTAATATTGCTTATCTTATAGCGGTTTCACATTGTAATAGATGCTTATCAAAATAAGGTGTAGGTGATATAGCCTTTGGGAGAAAATTTTAAAAATGTGACTCACAATGTAAATGTCTCTATGAAACTCTTGCAATGTCTAAGCACACAGAATATTATTGCTTTGAGCTGATGAACAGAGATCATTTCTGGAAATTTTTAGGATTAAACATCTACTACACAGCATTTGATCTGTGTTAACTTCGCTGGCTTGTAACATGAATGTAAAATGCCATGATGGAGGGACAGCAAATATTCTGCTTCCTGAGATAACAGTCAGTGCTGTCAATATCCACAACGTAAAGGAAGGTTAGAGCGTCAGGATAAAGGACTCTTTTGATGACCTGAAGTGTCTTTACAATTTTCTTACATTAAGGCCTGGTGTGGTGGTACATGCCTATAATCCTAGTTATCCAGAATGGAGAGAAAGGAGGATCCCTATCCAGGATTTAATGTGGACAAAAGCATGAAATCCAATCTGATACTGTAAGGAAAAGGCTGGTAGCATGACTCAAGTGATAGAACCATTGCATCACCAGTATAAGGGTTTGCGTTCCATTGGCAGCCTTGCAAAAAATAGTTTGATATATTTCTATGAATGGATGGTCTGATGAATAGTCACAGTGACTTCGGGATCTCATGGAAATTGCATAACCCCAGATTAAAGTTTTATATTCAGATCCTTGAATGTGTGGTACAAAACACCGAACGAGCATCCTAAGACAGTATTGTGCTTCAGTACTGTGTCCACTCTGTCTTCTTTCTATCTCTCCATCACTAAGCCTCTCTTTCACATGCATACTTACACATGTACACATACACATAAATAAGCAAACACACACATACACACAGAAGCAGGAAACTAACTGCATTGGAGCCTTATTTAGAGTGGTAACAGTTCATTCAGCATAAACTTTATTTTTCCTATGAAATAAATATAGTCACCCCTGTGTGTTTGTGGATTCTTCATCCGATATTTTGAGTAAACTCAGCTGGAAATGCTGTAGGAAACACTTGCCCCTATAATGAAGAGGGAGAGACATTTCATCTTGTCACTAATACCCCATTATTACTTCTAGTTGGATAGAATTTGCATTTTGGCATCCTTACTCATTAGATTTTATTTAATACATACAGCAAAATATATGTAGGTGATGTGTTACAGTTTTTATTGTTCAAGAAAATATATGAGAAAAAACATCTAAGCTTTTTGTGTGGAGGTTTTATTTCTGTATCTGTGTCTACTGGTAAAGTAACCATATCCAAGAATGAGTAAAGAATTAGGAACATCAATAAGATTGATCAAAATTGTTAAAAATCCTAAAATTCTGAGCAGCTTTATAGAGTAGAGGAAAAATTAGAAACTTTACTAGAAATGGACTGTGAACTTGAATAATTACATTGGAAAACCACTCAATGTTATTTATTTGACATTCAGATAACCTACATCCAGAAATTTTATATCTATTATTATACTGAATAGAAGCGGACATGTTTGTTTTTCTGTTGTGATTTACTATTAAAAGTGAAAGTAAAGTAGATAATTGCTTATTACTTAAAAATGAATTGAGTTAAACACCTGCCATAGACCAACACACACAAGAGAACAGAGTTTTTACTAAACATGTTATTTCAAATCTCAGAAACAGTAACTTGAGCATAATAAGCCAGAGTGCACAATCTCATTTATTTTAAAAAGTTTGTCTATTACTAACACTAACATAGACGACAGAATGTTGCTAACCTTTTCTTATAATGACATGGGAAGACTTTTCCGAGTATTTTTATATTTTCTGTTATGAGTGGATTACATTTTACAAACAATGATTTGCACCTAACTCTGCTTATTATCTATAATTTAAAATCGCATTGACATAAAATGGACATTTTCGTTATGTTTAATAAATGCTCATCAAAGTGTGGATTTAATTTCACTAAATAGTTTTCTGTTAATATTATTCCTTAGCTAATAATCTTAGATTAATGATTTGTTAGAAACAATATTTTTTCATTTTTAAATTTTATTGTAAAGATGCTGTACAGGGGGTTACAGTTACATGAGTAAGGCAATGACTACATGACTTGTCCATCACTGGAACCGCTTCCCTGGTTGTCCCACTATCCATTCCCTCCACCACCTCCCACACTCCTCCCTGCCCCACCCCATCCCCCAAAATTGTAAAGTTCGTTTCCAATATACTGTCCTGTGGGAATCATTGTTGCAATGGCTCGTCCTGTTTCCTTCTTTCACCATTTTGTTATTCCCCTTCCCCTCACCAGACTGGACAAATATATATACAACATGCAAGGTACCATAACCAAGCACAGTGACAACAGGGGATATACCATAGGGGAAAGAAAATACAAAGGAAACAAAAAATTCACATAGTACATTGAAAACAAAACAACAAAGACCATTTGTTTCCATATCTTGGGGTTCATTTCACTTAGCATTATCTTATATGATCGTGTGTACATAGCTTTTGAGCTTTTCAGCTCATCTGATAAGATTATCTTATATGTACATTAATTATTGTAAATAAGGGAACCATGGGACCTAAATTTCTTTGGACTGGTTTACTTAATATGATTTTTTCCAAATCTTTCCATTTCCTAACTAATGGGGCAGTGTCATTCCTTCTGCTGGACGCATAGAATTCACACACTCACACACACACACACACACACACACACACACACACACACACATACACCATATTTTCTTGATCCATTCATCTACTAAGGGACATCTGGGTTGGTTCCATATCTTAGCTATGATGAGTATTGCTGTGATAAACATAGTTGTGCTGGTAGCTTTAGTATTTAATACACAAATGATGTATAATATTGCTCTCTTTTTCTTACTCCCATTCCTTATCTTCTCATGACTCAGAAAGAAATCACACACAGATAAACCTAGGAAATGGATAAAAATAATTTAACAAACACATAAGAAATATTGTTTTAAATTATGCTTTATTTCATAATACATATTATTTCATAAAAATTGAGAGTCATATCTAATAATTCTTCAAGCTATCATACAATCTAAATAACAAATATTGGGTCAAATGAACATTTCATTTTTTTCAGATGGTTGAATGTGTAGTTGGGATTTCTGAAGACATTCAAAAATTTCTCTTGTGATGGAACTTGGAGAGCGTTGCAGCAGGACAGGAGGACACAGGCAGTCGGCTCAGCAGTGGAGGGGACTCCTCAGTAGAGGCCATAGGACCAGTATCTTCCACAGCACAGTGGGCGGCAGCAGCCACAGCCATAGCCACCATAACCATAGCCACCATAGCCACCATAGCCGCCATAGCCACAGCCACAGCCATAGCGATAGCCACAGCCTAGGCCTCCATAGCCGTAGCCCAGGCCTCCATAGTAGCTGCCGTAGTAGCACATGGTGTCAGGAGTGGACTGTTGTGACAGGAGCAGAAGGTGGGATTGTTGCGTCTGGATGTGTCTGTGTGCCAGCTGCCTTTTATACCCCTGGGTGGTGGGTGGGAACCACAGGCATGTGAGCATCATGTGCTCCCTGAGAGCTTCTCCCAGCATCCTGAGCACCTCGATTTAGTGCATAAACAAGGCCCTCATAGCTGGGATGGTTTTCTTCCAATGTCAGAATTCCATGATCAGTTCATGAACCAAATTCTTCCAGCCTAAGGTTTACCCTGACTATATATTGTTTATTCACTGCATGTGACCTCATTACACAGTCTGATGTCAACCATAAGAATAGGTATTCCATTTCCATTTTTATTCTGTTTTGTTTCCATTCCTTGTGGTCACCTTCCACTCTCTCTTACACAACAAACATAGAAAAATCTGTGTATGTCTTGACTCCTTCTCTGTCACTCATTCCTTGTTCTTTACCTTTCTTCTTTACGCTCTCCTTTTTCTTATCCACACCATACTCTGACACTCCCCTATCACCTACCCTTCTCTTATTTCATTTTAAAGTTTCATCTAGAGTCTCATGTACTGCTCTATTGCTCAAGAACAATGAGGTAGTTAATGATTATGTTATGATTACTTGATGGCAAGTAATGATATGATTGAGGCTATTCAAGAGCCATTATTTAACATACATTATTGGAAAATTTCCAGAAAATAAATGACCACCTTATAGAACATAGCTATAAATTCTACACCATTGCAAATTACAAATGGAAATATAATGTTTGCTTTCTTTTGTTTGTTAGATCTTTAGTGGGTAGACATATAAACACATATAATATGTTACACATCCTAAGGCTTTATTCTGGTATTTAAAATCGAACTTCAATTGTCCAAATAAATTGGAAGCCAGTTAAGAGTGATGCCAGTTAAGATTTCATCAATAGTCTTGGCTTTTAAGCTATTGTCTGGGGTAAATAACTTTGGGCAAAATGTTATTTTTAGAAAAATCAATGAAGCAACCTGCATTCAATTTTGTGTAAACTTCCTAATCTAATGATGTTTTATGATGTTCTAGAGATTTGATAGAAAAAATTGAAATTATTGGTATCATTTTGGGGACCTATCAAAGGAAAAATAGTTTCAGAAATATAAATGCACATATTAGAGTCATACAGTGTTTTAACACATTGAAGATTAAGACCCTTGTATTATGAACAGGATGATAGCTGGAAAAATTTAAAAACAAATATGGAGGAACATACAACGCAACAAAAAAAATCACAGGGTACCTAAGAAGCAATAGCAGGAAAGAAAAAACCACTTATATCCCTATCTTGGGGTACATTTCGTTTACTTCATCTTATCTGGTCACATGTACATAGTTTTTGACGTTTTCTTGTCTGAGACTAGTTATTGCAAATAAGGGAAAACATGGGACCTATGTTTCTTCACACCTGGCTTACTTCACTTAATATAATTTTTTCCAAGTCTTTGTATTTCCTAAAATGGGGTGATGTCATTTTTTTCTGATGGAGACATAGAATTCCATTGTGTGTGTGTGTGTGTGTGTGTGTGTGTGTGTGTATCACATTTTCTTGATCTGTTCATCTATTGAGAGGTATCAGTGTTAGTTCCATATTTTAGCTATGGTAACTAATGCTTCAATAAACATAGTTGTGCTGGTGGCTTTGGTATGATCCTATTTGGAATCATTTGTGTAAATGACCAAAAATGGGATATCTGGTCATAAGGGAGCTCTATGTGTAGTCTTTTTAAAATTATTATTAATAATTTTTTTATCGTGAAAATGCCGTATAGAGGGGTTACAATTACATGAGCAAGGTAATGACTAAATTTCTTATCAAGCATTGTTGTCTCCTCCTTTGTTTCCCCTTACCTTCCCTGCCCTTCCAACTCCCCCACAAAGTTGTAAAGTTCATTTTTTGACATAGCATCTTGTAC
This sequence comes from Dipodomys merriami, assembly GCF_024711535.1. Taxonomy (NCBI): domain Eukaryota; kingdom Metazoa; phylum Chordata; class Mammalia; order Rodentia; family Heteromyidae; genus Dipodomys; species Dipodomys merriami. Next base: position 112,619,336 of record NW_027203381.1, on the reverse strand, counting down.
ATCTCATTGTTGCAATGAGTCCACCTGTATCCCTATTTAAACAATTAGTTTCTTCCTTTCCTCTTCCTAAATTATACCAACATCAAATACAGTGAAAACAGGGGTTAACCTGTGGGGGAGGGACATACAAAGCAACAAAAAACATCACCTTATAAATATGTTAGAAACAAAACCAAGAAAAAAAAACATTTGAGTACTTATCTTGGGGGTCATTTCACCTAACATCAACTTATCTGCCATTTTCTGCTTATCTCAAACATATACTAGTTACTACAATTAAGGGAAACCATGGGACCTATATTTCTTTGGGCCTGGCCTACTTCACTTAGTATAATTTTTTCCAAGTCTTTCCATTTCCTAACAAATGGGCAATGTCATTCTTTCCGATGCAGGCATAAAATTCCATTGTTTATACATACCACATTTTTTTGATCCATTCATCTACTGAAGGGCATCTGGGTTGGTTTCATATCTTAGCTATGGTAAATAATGCTGCAATAAACATGGTTGTGCTGATAGCTTTAGTATGTGATCATTTGAGTAAATGCCCAAAAGTGGGATTGCTGGGTCATAGGGGAGCTCTATGTGGAGTTTTTTGAGGAACCTCCATACTACTTTCCAAAGTGGTTGAACAAGTTTACACACCCACCAACAATGCAGTAAGGTTCCCTTCTGTCCACATCCCCTCCAGCATCTGTTGTTATTAGAGTTCTTGATTATAGCCATTCTAACTGGGGTGAGGTGGCATCCCAATGTTGTTTTGATTTTCATTTCTTTTATGGCTAGAGAGGTTGAGAATTTTTTCATGTGTTTATTGGTCATTCTTATTTCCTCTTCAGAGGAGTTTCTCTTTAAATCTTTTATTTTATTTTATTTTTGTGAACATACTGTACAGAGGGGTTACAATTACATGGTTAGGATAATGCGTACATTTCTTATCAAGCATTGCAGCCTCCTCCTTTGTTTACCCTTTACATCCCTTCCCAGCCTCACCCCCCACCCCCCACCCAATCCTCCCCCCCTCCAACTTTGTAAAGCTCGTTTTCCACATGACAACTTGTACTTCTCATTGTTGCAACAGGTCCACCTGTATCCTTAAATGACTTGTTTTTCCCTACCTCCTCCACAAGTTATACTGACATCAAATATAGTGAAAGCAGGGGTTATACTGTCGGGGAGGGACATACAAAGCAACAAAGAGATAATCTTATAAATGCATTAGAAACAAATGCATGAAAGAAAAAAACATTAAAATACATATATAAGGGTTCATTTTCCTAACATCACATTATCTGTCCTTTTCTGCTTGACTCATACATATACTAGATATTGCAAATAAGGGAAACCATGGGACCTGTTTCTTTGGGCCTGGCTTACTTCACTTAATATAATTTTTTCCAAGTTTTTCCATTTCCTAACAAATGGGGCAATGTCATTCTTTCTGATGGAGGCATAGAATTCCATTGTGTATATATACCATATTTTTTGATCCATTCATCTACTGAGGGGCATCTGGGTTGGTTCCATATCTTAGCTATGGTAAATAATGCTGCAATAAACATAGTTGTGCTGGTAGCTGTAGTGTGGTCTTGTTTGTAAGCATTTGGGTAAATGCCCAATAGTGGGATTGCTGGGTCATAGGGGAGCTCTATGTGAAGTCTTTTGAGGAGGAAACTCCATACTGCTTTCCAAAGTGGTTGAACAAGTTTACATTCCCACCAACAATGAAGTAAGGTTCCCTCTGTCCACAACCCCTCTAGCATCTGTTATTGTTAGAGTTCTTGATTTTTGCCGTTCTAACTGGAGTGAGGTGGTATCTCAATGCTGTTTTGATTTGCATTTCTTTTATGGCTAGGGATGTTGAGCATTTCTTCATGTGTCTATTGGCCATCCTTCTTTCTTCTTCAGAGAAGTTTCTCTTTAAGTCTTTAGCCCACTTTTTTATTGGGCAGTTGTTTCTTTGAGGATTTGTTGTTGGGGGATTTAATTTTTTGAGTTCCAAGTATATTTTAGATATGAGACCCTTGTCTGTTGTATGGCTAGTGAAGATCTTCTCCCAATCTGTGGGCTGTCTCTTGATCTTGCTAGCTATGTCCTTTGCCATGCAGAAGTTCTGCAACTTCATGCAATCCCATTTGTCCAACCTTTCTTTGATTTGTTGTGTTTCCGGGTCTCTATTCAGAAAATTCTCTTTAAGTCTTTAACTCACTTATTTATCAGGCAGTTGTTTTCATGATATAACCCCTGTTTTCAGTGTATTTGATGTTGGTATAATTTGGGGAGGGGAAGGGAAAAAAACAAAATGTTTAAATAGGGATACAGGTTCACCCCTTGTAACAATGAGATGTACAAGATACTATGTTGAAAAACAAACTTTTACAATTTAGGCCTGGGAGCAAGTAGTTAAGTTGTGGAGGTGGGAGGGAAGGCATGGTAGGAGAAAAACAAAGGAGGAGACAACAATGCTCCATAAGAAATGTACTCATTACCTTGCTCATGTAACTGTAACCCCTCTGTATAGTATTTTCAAAATAAAAAACTTATTAAAGAAAACAAATATGGAGTAATCAGCAATCATCAGACAGGATTTTTACCAGTCCTGATCTTCACTGAGAGGTTACATAGAGGGAGATCATGTGATGTATGTGGCAGAATTTCTCTCTCTCTTAAGGCACCATACTTATTAACTTGGTCCAAAAATAAGGTGTCAGTAGTAAACAAAGACAGGGCTGACTATATATAGTGACACTATAAAGGTCTATTTCCATGACTAAGGTATCTGGGAAAGTTTGTTGTATTCAATTCAGTTTTGGTGCAGTAGTGTATGTCTATAGTCATAGCTACCCAGATACAGAGGAGTATAACAAGAGTAGCCTGGGCAAAGCATAAAGTTCTATTTGAAACAACCAAAATATAGATAAGGAGAGAGAGAGAGAGAGAGAGAGAGAGAGAGAGAGAGAGAGAGAGAGAGAGAGAGAGAGAGAGAGAGAGAGACAGAGAGAGACAGAGAGAGACAGAGAGAGACAGAGAGAGACAGAGAGAGAGACAGAGAGACAGAGAGAGAGAGAGAGACAGAGAGAGAGAGACAGAGAGAGAGAGACAGAGAGAGAGAGACAGAGAGAGAGAGACAGAGAGAGAGAGAGAGAGAGAGAGAGAGAGAACTGCATTGTTTTTGGCATCATAATTCATGAAGAGTTGATTTAAAAGATACCAGAAAATATATGTAGGTTATATCTATTAGATTTTTATTGTGTTGACAAATATATGAGGAAAACCTATAAGAATTTTATGTCTGCATTTCCATTTCTGTATTTGTGTCTTTTTTATTGTGAAAATACTGTAAAGAGGGGTTACAATTACATTTTTATCAAGCATTTTAGCCTCTTCCTTTGTTTCCCCTTCCTATCCCTTCGCATCCTCCTCCTGCCCCATTTGTGTCTTTTATAAATCTATGAACTTAGATATATAACTAAGTAAATTAACTAGAATAATAAAAATTGGTTAAGACCTAAATATAGTCAGGCTTAGCATGGATAAGGAAGAATTAGAAATACTATTAAAAACAGAATGTGAACTGGAATAATTACTTTGGGAAAAATTAATTTGGGAAAAACCTTCAATATTTAGTCATTCACAAAGAGCATTCAGACACCTACCTCCAGAAATTTTAGGTCTGTTTGAATACTCAATAGAAATGGACACATTTGTTTCCCTGATCTGATTTAATATAAAAAGTAAAAATTTGTAACTGCTTATTGCCTGAAAATGAATTGCATCCTCGGCTTGTGATGGGGCAAGATAGAAAAGATCTCCTGTCTTCATTAGTTTGAATCTCAGAAATTTTAAATAGAGCAAAAATAAAGAAGACTGCACCATCTTGTTTTAACTTTAACATCTATCTACAAAAAAACCTAATTTAAATGACAGACTATTGGTAACCTTTTATTTCAGGGACATGGAGGGGTTTTCAAGGTGCTCTATTCCTTTCTGTTTATTTTTCCCTAATGTGGGTTATATTTTGTACTAATGATTGGCACACAATTCTGCTTATTCTCTACAATTCAAAATGACAGGAGATAAAGAAGCATTTTTGTTATTTTCACAAGTTGCTCATCCAGTTGTACATTTAATTCAGTGAGCAGATTTCTGTCCATTTTTTCTCTTAGTTAATAATCTTAATTTAATGATTGTTAAAAATGATACTTTTGTATTGTATTAGATAATACCCCCTCTAGTTCTCAGTGCATCAATCCCATCCCTCCAACACCCACAGCAAACGTTATAAATTCACAGGACATAATATTTATAGCAAAACATGGTTTATTTAATAATACCTATATTTTGACAAAATCTGAGATTTCCATTTGGATCCATTTTACCCCACAATACAAAATGAAAAGAATATTTCTTCAAGCTAGCATACAATCCATTAAGAAATAATGGGCCAAAATGAACACTATGCATTCAATTAGATGTTTTTGAGAGTTGGATGTCCAGCTGAGATTTCTGAACACATTCCATGATTTCTCATGTGATGATGGAACTTGGAGAGAGTTGCAGCAGGACAGGAGGACACAGACAATGGTCTCAGCAGTGGAGGGAACTCCTCAGTAGAAGCCATAGGACCAGTATCTTCCACAGCACAGTGGGCGGCAGCAGCCACAGCCATAGCCACCATAACCATAGCCACCATAGCCACCATAGCCACAGCCACAGCCATAGCGATAGCCACAGCCTAGGCCTCCATAGCCATAGCCCAGGCCTCCATAGTAGCTGCCGTAGTAGCACATGGTGTCAGGAGTGGACTGTTGTGACAGGAGCAGAAGGTGGGATTGTTGATCTGGATGTGTCTGTGTGCCAGCTGCCTTTTATACCCCTGGGTGGTGGGTGGGAACCACAGGCATGTGAGCATCATGTGCTCCCTGAGAGCTTCCCCCAGCATCCTGAGCACCTCGATTTAGTGCATAAACAAGGCCTTCATAACTGGGCTGATTTTGTTCCTATGCCAGTATTCCATGATCTGTTCAAGAACCAAAGTCTTGTCCCATTTTTAAGGCTCTAGTTAGTTCTATATTTAGTTCTTTGAATACTTATGACCTCATTGCACATTAAGATGAAATTTATGAAAATAGAAATTTTATATTTTCTTTTATTTCCATTTTCCCCCTATAGAAAAAGTTTTTGTTTTAACTCTCTACTTTCTGTCTCTCTGTTTCACTCATTCCTTTTCTTTTTTCTTTCCCTTCTTTTTCCCTCTTTCTCTCTTTTTCTCTCTATATACCTTGCTGCCAAGGCCACTTATCTCCCTCCTGCCTCTTCTTGTTATTAAATATAAATTAAATAAATTAAATAAAAATATATTTCATCTAGATGGACTGGTTATAGAGTTTTGATTGTGAATGATTTGCTAGTTATTTTTTATGTTATAATCATTTCATGGCAAGTTACTATAATCTGTAAATATATTGAGATTTATTCTGAATCTGTTCTTAACAGCATATAATTTGAAACTTTCCAGAAAATACCATCTTACAAACTAGATTTATAAGTAAAAATACAAATTTTAACCTTTAGAGAGGAATAGAAAATATTTTGTTCTCTTTTTATGGAAAATAAAGCATTTCCTTCTCAGTGGATAGAAGTATAGTCACACATATACATTAGAAGTTCCTTCCAATAATTAAGATGGATTTTCAAGTGCCCAAATGAAGTATAAAGCCTGGTTGTCATTCAGAGTTTCATCAATAGTATTGAGTTTTAAAATATTATAATGAGTAAATTTCTTGGAGCATAATGCTACATTTTCTTGAAAATCAAATAAGAAGTCCTGTACTCCACTTTGTGCAAAATTCCTTTATCTAGTAGCTATCTCATAATGTCATAGATACTTGTTTTTCATGTGCATGTGACATCCGTTGGGGATTTCAGAAAATGTGGATTCCAAATGTAAATGATTTTATGAGATGGTTCCAACATCTCAGCACACTGAAGATTGTTGATCTGAGCTGATGAACAGACATCATTTTGGGAAAAATTTCATAGCAAACATCAAGTAGCCAGCATCCACAAGACAGCATTTTGTCTGTACTGACATCACTGACTTGAAGTATGGAGGGAAATTTAAGTGATGTATGTAGAGCAAATATTCTCTTTTCTGAGATAACAACCAGTGCGTAAGGTATCAATATCGACAAAGTAAAGGATAGTCAGGTGTCAGGGTAAAGGACTATTTTGGTGACCAAAAGTGTCTTTACAAATTTGTTATAGTAAGGCCTGGTGTGATAGTACAGGCCTATAATCTTAGCTAATCAGCATGGAGAGAAGGACAATAGTTATCCAAGATTAATTGACAAATCCTTGAAACCTAGTCTGAGACAATAAAAAAAGACTGGTTGCATGACTCCAGTGATAGAACTGTTGCTTGGATAGTACAAGGGTTTAAGTTCTTTTCCCAGCATTGCAAAAAATAATTTGATGTATTTCGATGAATTAATAGTCCGATCAATTACCATGGTGATTTCTGAATTTCATGGAAATTCCATTACCTTAGGTGAAAGTTTTATATTCAGATCCTTGAAGGTTTGGTACAAAACACCCGAGGAGACATCCTAAGATAGTATTGTTCTTCAATGCTCTCCTCATTGACTGTTTGTGTGTAATTTCTCTTCATTTCCCTGTCACTGCTCTTCTCTTTCACATGCATACACACATGTACACATGAACCCAAACACACACACACACACACACACACACACACACACACACACACATACACACATGCACAGAAGGAAAATAAAGCAAATATATAGAGAAATTGAACTGAATGTAGTAAAGCATAACTTAGAGTGGTAACAGATCATTCAACATAACTTCATTTTCTCATAGGAAAAGAAAATAGTCAGTTCTCTGTGTCAGTGGATTTCTCATCCATGTGTTTGGGTAAACTCAGGTAGAAACTATTTGGGAAAAATTGCCTGTATATTACCAAGGAGTGATATTTCATCTCGTCACTATTGCCTAATAAACTGTTAGCAGAGCTAGTTGTGTGGAATTTACATTGATTTATTTATTGTAAGTTATTTTGAGTTGAGTTAAAAGATAAAGGAAAATACATATAAGTGTGTTAGACTTTTTATTGTTCAGTAAAATATATGAGAAAAGCAAGTAAGAATTGTGTGTGTGTGTGTGTGTGTGTGTGTGTGTGTGTGTGTGTGTGTGTGATCTTCTGCATTTGTGTCAATTGGTACAGTAATGTTATCTAAGTTTGGATATATAATCAGAAGCATCTAGTAGAATCATTAAAATTGGGAAAAATCCTAAAACTCCTAACCAGGTTTAGCAGAACTGTAGAAGAATTAGAAGCATTATTAGAAACAGAGTGTGAACTGGAATGATCCCTTTGGAAAACCCCTTGATTTTACCTATTCAACATTCAGGATCCTACATCTACAGAAATATTATGTCTGTTTATACATTCAACAAAAATAGGTACATTTGTTTTCCTGATAGGATTTACTGTTAAAAGAAAACACACAATTGCTTATTACTTAAAAATGAATTGTTATATACCTGTTGTGAATCAATACTGCTGTAAGAAGAAAAGATCTTTTACTAACCACATAAGTCTGAATCTGAAAAACATTAAACTGAGCCAAATATTGTCTATAAATAAAATTAATTTAGAAGAGAGAGGATTGCTAACCTTTTAAAACAGTGACACTGAAAGGATTTTCTGGATATTGCCATATTTTCTGTTTTAATTTGGATGGATTACAATTTGGAATCCACACTCAGACAAGATTGTCAAATGGATGTAAATGGTTACATTAACTCTGAAGAAACAATATTTGTAGTAAAATATGGTTTATTTAATATGTCTTTTTACAAAATGGAGTCAGATTTGATAGAATAATAAAATATACAAATATTTCTTCAAACCATCACACAATGAAAATAAAAATAATGGTGGGTCAACATGAACACTGTGTGTTCCATTTAGTTTTCCTTTTTCAGATAGTATGATGTATAGTTGGGATTTCGGAAGTCATTCAAAAAATTTCTCATGTGATGGAACTTGGAGAGCGCTGCCGTAGGACAGAAAGACACAGACAATGGTCTCAGCAGCGGAGGGAACCCCTCAGTAGAAGCCATAGGACCAGTATCTTCCACAGCACAGTGGGCGGCAGCAGCCATAGCCATAGCCACCATAACCATAGCCACCATAGCCACCATAGCCACAGCCACAGCCACAGCGATAGCCACAGCCTAGGCCTCCATAGCCATAGCCCAGGCCTCCATAGTAGCTGCCGTAGTAGCACATGGTGTCAGGAGTGGACTGTTGTGACAGGAGCAGAAGGTGGGATTGTTGAGTCTGGATGTGTCTGTGTGCCAGCTGCCTTTTATACCCCTGGGTGGTGGGTGGGAACCACAGGCATGTGAGCATCATGTGCTCCCTGAGAGCTTCCCCCAGCATCCTGAGCACCTCGACTTAGTGCATAAACAAGGCCTTCATAACTGGGATGATTTTGTTCTTATGTCAGAATTCCATTAGCCAAATTCTGCAATTTTAAGATTTTTCTCTTGGTCTGTATTTTGTTTATTCAGTACATGTGACCTCACCACACATATTATATAAATCATTCAAATAGATGTACCTTTCCATTTTTTTGTTTCCACTTATCCATAAGGACAAGATTTTGTTTTAACCTTCTAGTTGCTCTGTTTCTCTCTCTCTTACACACACACACACACACACACACACACACACACACACACAGAACACACACACCTTGCCACCACAATCCCTTATCTCTCTGCTTTTTCTCCTTATTTTGAAACAATTTTCATCTAGAGAAAGTGGATAACTGAATGTTGCTCTTGAAGAATTCCCAAGTTACTTTTATATTATGATTACTTAATGGCAGGTTACTAGAATCTGTACATATATTGGAGATTATTCAGAATCTGTTGTTTAGCACATTTTATTTGAAAATTTCTAGAAAATAAATGGCCATATGTAAGTGGTAGAAAGGTAAATCTCACAAAAAAGAAAATAAAATGTGCTTTTATTTTGAATTGAAAATAAAGCATTTTTCTAAGTTGGGTAGATGTATTTACCCACATATTTTACAAATGTTTTTCCAGTAATATAGATAGATAATTTTTTGTTGCTATGTCAGAATACCATGACCAATTTATTGGCCAAATTGTTCTTTCATTTTTTTTGGTCCATTGTGGGGCTTGAACTTAGGGCCTGGGTGCTTATCCTTCAGCTCTTCAGCTCAAAGCAAGCACTCTACCACTTGAGCCACTGAATCACTTTCGGTTTTCTGGCGGTTAATTGGGGATAAGAGTCTCATGGACCTTCCTTCCCAGGCTGGCTTTGAACCACAATCCTCATATCTCTGACTCCTGAGTAGCTAGGATTACAGGCATGAGCCCCTGTTCCCAGCTGTTCTTTCATTTTTAAAGCATTATTTTACTCTATATTAGTTTATGCAGTGCATATGGCTTCATTACACAGTATATGTAAATCAGGAAAATAGGCATCTCATTTCTACTTCTATTATTGTTTCCATTTCTCCACAAGGAAAAGATTTTTGTTTCTACTCGCTTACTCTTTCTCTATCTCTCTGTGTTGGTGTCTCTTTCCCATATATATACAGACATCATTCTTTCCTTTCAAAAATTTTATATTATTGTCAAGATGCTGTAAAGAGAGGTTAAGGTTACATGAGTAACGTAATGAGTACATTTCTTCTCTTTTGTTTTTCTCCTACTCTCCCTTCCCTCCCACCTCCTTCACTCCTCTTCCCCAAGTTGTAAAGTTCATTTTCAACATAGTGTCTTGTGAGTATCATTGTTGCAATACATGGTTCATCCTTCCTTCCTCCCTACTTTCTCCTCCCCTGCTTTCTCTTTAGCTTTTTTCTTTCTGCATACCTTGCTGCCAAAAACCCCTTGTATCTCTCTCACCTCTTCTTTTTATTTTTGAAAATAGTTTTATCCAGAGAGATTTGTTTACTGAGTCTTGCACATGAACAGAGGGCTATTGTATGTTATTATTACTTGATGGCAGGTAACATAAACTGGAGACATATTCAGAATTCATTGCTTACAGTTTATGATCTCAATTTTTCTGGAAAATAAATAGTTATCATATGGACTGGAACTATATGTATGTTCAATCATACAAAAGTGAACACAATGTTTTCCTATTTTAAATTTTAGTGTGTAAATGCATACACGATACATTATACACATTAAATTTTGTTTCAATAATTATGATACATTTTTAAGTGCCCAAAGAAAGTTTGGCCTGAATTTGTCAGTTTAAATATCAACAATACAGTTGAATTTTTAAATTTTACACTGGATAGATAGTTTTGAGCAATATGTTATGATTGTTTTAAAATCAAGTGAAATATTTTGTATTTAATTTTGCACATAATTCTTTTGTGTGATGGTAATTTTAAACAAATATGGAATAATTTATACCATTTCAAAGGAAATGGTATAAATTTCAAAGGAAAAATGGGCTCATCAATATAAATGCTTATAAGAGATGGATGCAAATACCTCAGCATATTGAAGATTATGGCCCTGAGATGGTGAACAGAGATTGTATCAGGAAAAATTGGAAACCAAACATGAAGTAATCAGCAGTCATCCAACAGGGATTTTATCAGTTCTAATATTCACTAATAGGTATGATGAAGGTAGAATTATGTAATATATGTGGCAAAATTATCGCTCTTCTGAGGCACTATGCTTAGTAATTCAGATTATACTTAGGGTGTCAATACTAGACAAAGACAGATTATATGTAGTAACAGGATAAAAATATTTTGGTGACTAAAGTGTCTTTGAAAATTTGTTATGTTAAGGCCTGGTGTGGCAATATATGCCTATAATTATAGCTGGATGCCAAGTAGGAAGGAGTATAGCAATCCAAGACTAGCTTGGGCAAAAGCATGAAATACTCTTTGACACAATGACAAAACAGTGGGGAGGAGCTTGTCCCATAAATCAAGTGACAGAACATTTGCCTAGTGAGTACAAGGCTTTGAGTTCCATTCCCATATTGCAAAAAGTAGTTGGATGCATTACCACGAATGGATAGGGTGATCAATTGTGGCTTCGGAATCACATGGAAGATGGCATGATGTTAGATTAACAAGTTGATTTGCAGATGCTTCACTTTTGGGGTACATAGAAACTGGGGAAACATCCTAAGACAATGTTATCTGTTTCTTTCTCATTTCCCTGTATTTTTCCTTTACTGCTCCGCTTTTGCACATGTATGCAAACACATGACCTATAAACACACATACACACACAAAGAAACAATATTAAAAGCAAAAAATGTTGAAGAAAAATTAAACTAAATGCATTAGATACAATTAAGAATGATAACATTTTTTTCAAAATAAACTTCATTTTCTCCTGTGAGATAAATATAGTCACACCCTCTGTGTCTATAGATTTCTAATCCATTCTTTTGAGTGAATTCAGATACAAACTGTTTTGGAAAAGATTGCCGCTATATTACAGAGGGCGAGATATTTCATCTTGTCACTATTCTCTCTGGTATCATAGCTAACTATATGGAATTTATGTATTTCTTTTACAGTAAGTTGTTTAGAGTGGGCTTAAAAGAACAGGAAAATATGTGTAGGTTATTTCTCTTAGAGTTTTCATTATTTTGAAAAATGTATGAAACACCATATAAGAAATTGGTGGTTTTATTTCCATTTCTGTATGTGTATTTCTTGGTAAAGTAACAATATCTAAGCATATGAGATTGGATTAGTGGAATCTGCTAGAATTAAAATGTTTTCAAACCTGAATGTGGCCAAGTTTAGCAAGGCTGAGGAAGAAGTAGGAGCATTATTGGACACAGAATGTGAACTGCAATTATTACTTTGGGAAAACCTTCACTTTTATCTATTCACACGGTACCTTCAGGCACTCATATCCAGAAATTTTAGGTCTGTTTCTACACTCAACAGAAATAGACACATTTGTTTTCCTGATATGTTTTAATATTAAAAAGGAAAAATATTCAATTGCTTATTGTTTGAAAATGAATTACATTATAGACCTGCCATGGGATAATATAGAAATAAGGAAAACATGTTCTGTTACTCTTTGAGTTTGAATCTCAGCAAAATGAGGAAAATGAGCAGGCCTGCACACTTCTTTAAACTCTATTTACAAATAAAATTAATGTAGAAGACACTGTATTGCTAACCTCTTATTACAGTGATATGGAAGGGCTTTCAGGGTGGTATCAGGCTTCTATTTTACCTGGGTGGCTTATATTTTGTATCAATTATTTGCACATAATTCTACTATTCTGTACAATTCAAAAATGTCATGAATTATAAGGTAGGTATTTTTTTATTTCCAAAAGTTACTTATCAAATTGTACATTTCATTCTGTTGTTCATATTTTTGTTCACATTCTTTCTTAGTTTATAGTCAGATTCAGGATCTGTTAGAAATAGCTAATTTTTTGTTGGTTGTGAAGCCTGAACTCTGGGCCTAGGCACTGTCCCTTGAGGCTAGTGGTCTACCACTTGAGCCATAGCACCACTTTGGGCTTGTTCTGCTTATGTGGTGCTGAGGAATCGAACCCAGGGTCTCATGCATGCGAGGCCAGCACTCTACCACTGAGCCAGCCACCTTCCCATCCCCTTTTCCATTATGTTTTAAAGTATTCCTCTCTCATTTTCACTCTTTATTTCCCATTCTTCAAAAGTCAAGAGCAGACTTGCAACTAATCAAACAAACGTCAAACTGATAGAAATTATAAACTCATAGGAAACACTATTTGTAGTAAAACATGGTTTATTGAATAACACAAATATTTTTACGATAGCTGATTGAAATTTGAACACATTATACTTCAGTGTGCAAAGTGAAAAAAAATTTTCTTCAAGTTATCATATAATAAGTTAAAAAGTATTGGATTATAATGAGCTCTATGCATTTCTTAGATAGATGGCTGTATAGTTGAGATTTCTGAAGTCATTCAGAAAGTTCTCATGTGATGGAACTAAGAGAGCGTTGCAGTAGGACAGGAGGACACAGACAATGGTCTCAGCAGTGGAGGGAACTCCTCAGTAGAAGCCATAGGACCAGTATCTTCCACAGCACAGTGGGCGGCAGCAGCCATAACCATAGCCACCATAACCATAGCCACCATAGCCGCCATAGCCACAGCCACAGCCACAGCGATAGCCACAGCCTAGGCCTCCATAGCCGTAGCCCAGGCCTCCATAGTAGCTGCCGTAGTAGCACATGGTGTCAGGAGTGGACTGTTGTGACAGGAGCAGAAGGTGGGATTGTTGATCTGGATGTGTCTGTGTGCCAGCTGCCTTTTATACCCCTGGGTGGTGGGTGGGAACCACAGGCATGTGAGCATCATGTGCTCCCTGAGAGCTTCCCCCAGCATCCTGAGCACCTCGATTTAGAGCATAAACAAGGTCTTCATAGCTGGGATGGTTTTCTTCCTATGTCAGAATTCCATGATCAGTTTATGGGCCAAATTCATCAGTTTTGAAAGCTTTGGCACACTCTATATTTGGTAGATTCAGTTCATGTCAGCTCACTACACAGAATGATATAAATCATGAAATTAGGTATTCCATTTCTACTTTTGTTCTGTTGTTTTGTTCTTTCTATTTCTCCATAAGGAAAATATTTTTTTTTGTAATTTTCTCCTCTGCCCCCCCTCTCTCTTATTCTTTGCCTATTTTCAGTCTCTCTTTTTGAAAAATGTTTCATCTAGACTAGCCAGTTTACTGAGATTTTTCTCAGGAACTAGAAGCTAGTTATTTTTTATATTATGATTACATGAGGACAAGTTACTATAATCTATACATGTATTTAAGACTTATTCAAAATTCATTATTTAGAGAATATTATTTGAAATTTTCAGAAAATAAATGAACATCTTTCAGAGTAGAACTAAATTACTACTATTTTTAATCTTACAAAAGGAAAACATGATGTTTCTTTCTTTTAAATTGAAAGTAAACATTTTTCCTAAGTGGCTAGAGATACAGTTATAGATAATACATTACACATATTAAAAGTTTATTCTACTAATTAGGATAGATTTTCAAGTTCCCAAATAACATTTAAGGCCTATGTTTACCAGTCATAGTTTTATCAATAGTGTTGTTTTAAAATATATATGAATTTCTTTTGGCATAATGTTGTGATTTCTTAAAAAACCAAATAAGAAGTCTTATGTTCAAATCTGAGTAAATTTCTCTTATATAATAGCTAGTTCACAATGTTATAGATTTTTTTTTACAAAGGCATAGTTGAGAGCCTTTGAGGGGAATTTTTAGAATATGGTTCACAATGTGAATGTTTCTATGAGAATGTTGCAAATATTTCAGCATACTGAAGATTGTTGTTTGAGCTGATGAACAGTGATCATTTCTGGAAAACTTTACTACCAAACATCAAGTAGCCAGCATGTACTGCACAGCATTTTATCTGTACTGACATCACTGACTTTGTAGTATGGAGGTAAAATGACGTGATATATAGAGAGAGCAAATATTCTCTTTTCTGAGATAACAGCTAGTGCTTAGGGAATCAATATCAACAAAGGAAAGGAAGGTTAGAGTGTCAGTATAAAGGACTATTTTAATGACCAAAGTGTCTTTACAAGTTTGTTCTATGAAAGACTGGTGTATTGGAGAGAAAGGAGGATAGGTACCCAAGATTCACCTGGACTAAAGCATGAAATCTAATTTGAGGATGCTAAGCGAAATGAACCCCAAGATAAGGACACAGGTGGTGTTTACCTTTCTTGCTGTCATTAAAAAAATATATATGTATACAAACATATATATATATATATATATATATATATATATATATATATATATATATAAAATGTACTATGTGATTTTTTTTCTTTTGTATGTTCTTCCCCCATGGTGTAACCCTTGTTTTCACTGTGTTTGGTTCTAGTGCCCTGTATCTTGTTTATACATTTTTTCTAATTTGGGAAGGGGAAATGAAATAACAGAGTGTTAAAATAAGGATACAGGTTGGCCCATTGTAACAATGAGATGTACAAGACACTATGTTGAAAGGATCTTTACAAATTCCAGTGGGGAGGGGGAGTTGAGGAGGTGTGGAGAGTAGGTATTATAGAGGTATAACAAAGGAGGAGGTAACAATACAATACTTGATAGGAAATGTACTCATTACCTTACTCATATAACTGTAACCCCTTTGTACAGTATCTTTACAATAAAAATATATACAAAAAAAGTTAAAGAAAAAATAGCTGGTGGCATGGTTCAAGTCATAGACCATTGCCTAGCAAGTACAAGGTTTTGAGTTCCATTCCCAGCAATATGTCCATGAATTGATGGTCTGATCAATTGTCCTGTTGATTTCTGAATTTCATGGAAATTGTATGAGTCTAAATTAAAGTTTTATATTCAGCTCCTTGAATGTTTGGTACAAACACCCGAGGAGACATGGCAGGACAGTATTGTGCTTCAGTACTCTCTCCACTCTCCCTTTTTTCTCTGTACCTCCCTATTACCGAGCCTCTGTTTCACATGCACACACACACATGTACACATACACACAAATAAGCAAACATACATACACACAGAAGCAGGAAAATAAAATAAATGTATTGGAATGTCATTTAGCCTGGTAACAGTTCATTCAGCTTAAGCTATATTTTCTCCAATGAAATAAGAATAGCTAACTGTCAGTATCTGTGGATTTCTCATCATTCTTTTGAGTAAACTTAGAAACCCTGTAGGAAGCAATTGCCCCTATAATAAAGGAGAGATGTTTCATCTTGTCACTGTTCTCTAACAGCCCGTTATCACCTCTAGTTATGTGGAATTTACATTTTTTGACATCCTAAGTTATTTAGATTTTAGTTGATAAATACAGGAAAACATGTAGGTAATGTTTTTATTGTTCAGGAAAATGTATGAGAGAAACATACAAGAGTTATTCTGTGTGTGAGGTCTTATTTCTTTATGTGTATCTATTGGTAAAGTAACTCTAACTAGCCTGAATATCAAATTAGAAACATCTACAAGAATGGTTAAAATAGTTAAAAGTTCTCAAAAATCTAATGGTATAACAAAGTAGAGGAAAAATTAGAAATTTTGCTACAAGAACACTGTAAACTGGGATAATTAATTTGGAAAATCCCTCAATTTTATATATTCAACATTCAGGGATCTTACATCTGGAAATGTGATGTCTGTTACCATACTCAACAGAAATGGGCACATTTGTTTTCCTAATGTGATTTACTATTAAAGTACATACTTGCTTATTATTTACTAATGAATTGTAGATCAATATGAAAGGATAGATTATGTTTTACTACATTGATTGTTTCGAATCTCAGAAACATTAACTTGATCATAATTAGCCGTCGTACACACTCTTATTTTATCATAAAGATTTTGTGTAGATAATAAAACTAACTTAGAGGATTGGACATTGGTAACTTTTTCTTATAGAGACATGAGAAGGCTTTTCTGAGTATTATCATACTTTTGTTTAAATCTTGGTGGATTGCACTTTATAAGAATGATTTGCATCTAATTCTGCTTATTCTCTATAATTCAAGATGATGTGACATAAATAGGCATTTTTGTTATTTCACTAGGTGCTCATCAAATTGTGGATTTCATTTCACTGAACCATTTTCTGGTAATTTTATTTTAGCTAATAATCTTAGATTAATGATATATTACACACAGTATTTTTGCTATTAGAAATTTAATACACATCTGGTGTATACTCTCTCTCTCTTCTTCCCTCCCATTCTCAGGCCTCAGAAAACAACCATACACAGATAAATATATCTAAATATATCAAACCGATGGAAATAATTTAATAAACTCTCAAGAAACAATATTTGTTGTTAAAGATTGTTTATTTAATAATATAAATCTTTGCACAAAAATTAAGAGTCACATTTAAGACCACTTCACATAGAATAATAAAATGTAGAAATAATTTTTCAAACTATCATGAAATCCAACTTGAAAATGAGGGGTCATTATAAGGTACCCTGCATTTTATTTAGATTTTTTTCAGAGAGTTTGATGTACATTTGGAATTTCTAATGATATTGAAAAATTTCTCATGTGATGGAACTTGGAGATCGTTGCAGTAGGACAGGAGGACACAGGCAGTCGGCTCAGCAGTGGAGGGAACCCCTCAGTAGAAGCCATAGGACCAGTATCTTCCACAGCACAGTGGGCGGCAGCAGCCACAGCCATAGCCACCATAACCATAGCCACCATAGCCACCATAGCCACAGCCATAGCCACAGCGATAGCCACAGCCTAGGCCTCCATAGCCGTAGCCCAGGCCTCCATAGTAGCTGCCGTAGTAGCACATGGTGTCAGGAGTGGACTGTTGTGACAGGAGCAGAAGGTGGGATTGTTGCGTCTGGATGTGTCTGTGTGCCAGCTGCCTTTTATACCCCTGGGTGGTGGGTGGGAACCACAGGCATGTGAGCATCATGTGCTCCCTGAGAGCTTCCCCCAGCATCCTGAGCACCTCGATTTGGTGCATAAACAAGGTCCTCATAACTGGAATAATTTTGCTTCACTATAGTAGAATTTTATGACATGTTTATAAAATTATTCTGCAATTTTAAGATTTTCTCTGACTCTATATTTAGTTTATCCAGTATATATGACATCAGTGCACAGTATGATATCAGTCATAAGAATAGATATTGCCAATTTTATTCTGTTTTGTTTTCATTTCTCCAAAGGCAAAGGGTTTTTATTTTGACTTTCTATTCTCTCTGAATCTCTGTCTGTCTCTGTCTGTCTCTGTCTCTGTCTCTCTGTCTCTGTCTCTGTCACTGTCTCTCTCTCTCTCTCTCTCTCTCTCTCTCTCTCTCTCTCTCTCTCACACACACACACACACACATACACACACAGGACCAACAGAACACACACACACACACACACACACACACACACACACACACACACAATTCTCCCCTTATTCCTCATTTGCCACTCTTTGCTCTTTCCCTTTCACTCTTTTCCCTATTTTTTTCTACATACCTTGCTCCCCAAATCACATACTCCCTCTCTTCTCTTGTATTTTTGAAAATATTTTATATAGAGAGATTGGATCACTGAGTCTTGTTTCTGAATAATGAGTTAGTCATTTTTATGCTATGATTACTTGATGGAAATTTACTACAGTCTGTACATAGATGTCAGATTTAATCAGTTTAGTGTACATTTCCAGAAGATAAATGATTATTATATAGAACAGAATACTAAATACTACAATATTCAATCTCACAAAAAGAAATACAATGTTTGTGTTTACTTTTTCAATTTAGATTTTAGTGGGTAGACATATAAGCATACATAACATATCATACGTATTAAATGTTTGTTCCAATAATTAAATTATAATTTGAATCCTGTGCTTGTCAGGATTTCATCAATAGTGTTGATTTTTTAAAATATTGACAAATACTTGGGGCAAAATATTATGATTTATTGAACATCAAATTAAACATACTGTATTGTGTTCAATTTTGTCTAAAATTTGTCAACCTAATGGTAATTTCTCAATGCCATAGAGATTTATTGGAAAGATGAAGTAATTGTTATCATTTTGGGAAAATTTCCAAGGAAAAATGGATTCAGAAATATAAATGTGTATCTGAGATTCATACAGTGTCTCAACACTTTGAAGATTAAGGCCATGAGATGGTAAACAGAGATCATAGCTGGAAAAATTTGAAAACAAATACAAAGTAATCAGCAATCACCAGACAGTGATTTTACCAATCCTGGTATTCCCTGACAGGTATGATAGAGGAGAATCACGAGATATATATGGCAGCAATTATCTCTCTTCATGGACATCATGCTTGGTAACGTAGTCTGTATACTTAAGATATCATGAGTAAATGAAGACAGAGATGCTTATTCATAGTGACAAGAGAAAACACCATTTTAGTGACTCTAGTGTCTTTGAAAAATTGGTTGTATTAAGGCCTGGTGTGGTAGTATATATCTACACCCATAGTATATCTATATCCATAGTTATGCCAGAGGAGTAGAGTATGCCAATTTTGGCAAAAACATGAAATCCTATTTATAGCAACTAATAGAAGGAGGGAGGCGCTGGTTCTACTAATCCACTAATAGAGCATTTGCCCAGGGAGTGCCAGGCTCTGAGTTCCATTCCTAGGGTTGCAAAAAAGAGCTGGATAAATTACCATGAATTGGATCACATGGAAGTTTCCATGCTATTAGAATAATTGATTTTCAGGTCCTTGAATTTGAGCGTACACAAAAATTGAGGAAACATGCTAAACCAGTCTTGTTTTTAGTAGTTTCTTACCTCTCTCTCATTTCTCTGTATCTACCATCACTGTTCCTTTTTTTGACATGTATATACATATACAACCAATAAACACATAAACACACACAGAAGAGCAGGATCAACAGCAAAAATAATGAAGAGAAATTAAATTCAATGTACTGAAGCACAATTTAAAGTGGTAAGATTTTATTCAACACAGACCTCATTTTCTCCTATGAAATGAATATGATTAACTCTGGGTATCTCTGAATTGTCCATATATTCTTTTGAATGAACTCAGAAACTGTTTGGGAATAATTGGTTTGTGTATTAAAGGAGGAATATTTCACTTTGTCAATATTCTCTAATAATCTGTTCTCACAACTAGTTATGGGGAAATTACATTGTTTTTAGCATCATAAGATATTTAGAGTTGCTTTAAAAGATATTCTTTTGAATGAACTCAGAAACTGTTTGGGAATAATTGGTCTGTGTATTAAAGGAGGAATATTTCACTTTGTCAATATTCTCTAATAATCTGTTCTCACAACTAGTTATGGGGAATTTACATTGTTTTTAGCATCATAAGATATTTAGAGTTGCTTTAAAAGATACAGGACATATATGTAGTTTCTGCCAATTAGACTTTCTGTTTTGACAAGGGTATGAGTAAAACATAAGAATTTTGTGTTTTCCATTTCTGTATATGTTTCTATTGATAAAGTAACACAATCTCAGTTTACAACCTTGGATATATAATTAGGGGAATCTGCTAGTAAAATTTAAATTGTTAAAAACCTAAATATTGGAAGGCTTAGCAAGGATGAAGAAGAATTAGCAGCATAATTGGAAACAGAATGTGAACTGAAATAATTGCTTTGGGAAAAACCTCTGATACTAACTATTCGTGAATAGTATTCACTAACCTATATCCAGAAATTTTAGGTTTGTTTCAGTATTCAATAGAAATGGATGCATTTGTTTTCCTGATGTGATTTAATATTAACATATAAAAATTTGTAACTGCTTATTATTTACAAATGAATTGCATTCTAGACCTGGCAAGAGGCAATATAGAAATAAGGAAAAAGTTTTCTATTACATTCATGAGTTTGAATCTCAGGAACATTTAAATGAGCAAAGAGCAGGACTGCATAATCTTATATTTGTCTTTAACTTCAATCTATAAAAAATGTAGAAGACATAATAATGGTAACTTCATTACAGTGATATGGAAGAGTTTTCAGAATGCTATTTTTCTACTGTTTCATTTGTGGTCAATAATATTTTGTAACAATAATTTGCACATATTTTTTCTTGTTCTCTGCAATTCAAAAATGACATGAGCAGAGGGGTTACCATTATATAAATCATAGAAAGAGTGCATTCTTTTTCAACCATGTCATCCCTTCCCTCAATTTCTCCAAGTTTTTCTCTTCTGTCACTTCTCACAAGTTCTTTTTATTTTCAACATATGTCTAGTGAGTATTACTGATGCACTTGTTTACTCTTTGTCCCACTATTTCTGTCCTGCATGGCCCTCCTAAGAATATCCTCCTTTTTCTCACTCTGGGTAAATGTGTAGAATCCTGTATAATTTATCATGTCCCAGTGCTTTTTAAAAAAAAAAATCATCTAGTGGGCTGGGAAGGTGGCTCAGTGGTAGAGCGCTTGCCTTGCATGCTCAAGGCCCTGGGTTCGATTCCTCAGCACCAGAGCTAGCCTTGAGCTGAAGAGCTGAGGGACAGCGCCCAGGCCCAGAGTTCAGGCCCCACGACAGGACCAAAAAATAAAAAAAAATCATCTAGTGTGTTTACTTGTAGATTTATAGACACATTCTAGTTACAACAAATGAGGGAAAATGCGAAACCTGTGTTTCTTTGGGTCTGGCTTCCTTTGTTTAATACAATTTTTTCCTAAGTCTTTCTATTTCCTTACACATGGGGCAATATCATTCTTTCTGTTGGAAGCATAGAATTCCATTGTGCCACATTTTCTTGATCCATTTGTCCACTGAGGTGCATCTGGGTTGATTCCAAATCTTGGCTATCGAAAAATATAATGCTGCAATGAACATGGTTGCGCTGGTAGCTTTAGTGTGGCTTTGTTTGTATTCTATTGCTAGGTCATAGAGATGCTCTATGTTTAGTGCTTTGAGGAACTGCCATGCTATTTTCCTGAGCAGCTGAATAAATTTATATCCCCACCAATAGTGTAATAGAATTCCCTGTGGCCCCAACTCTGCTAACATTTGTTGTTAGATTTCTTAATAATGGCCATTGTGACTGGGGTGTGGTAGAATCCCAATGTTGTTTGATTTACATTTCTTTTAAAAAATGTATATACCTGGATAAAATTGTGTTGTGTGAAGTTAGTCAGGCCCAAAGAGACAATGGAAGAGTGTTTTCCCTCCATGTGAAAGATAGATTTGGCTTAAAAAGCTGTAAGTATGCAAGTGTATATAAATATGTAAAATAAGGTTTATTCAAACAGTATAATTCCTTAGAAAAATCAGCAAAATAAAACACCAACAAGTGTGGACTTGAAAGGTGTGTTATGGAGCTAAGCAGACAGTGGTGGACAAATGAAGGGGAAAAGGAAGAGAGAATTTAGTCAAGAATCCAATGTACTGTTACAAAATTAAGAAGAGCAAGGGAGGGGGAAATTAGGAGAGAGATGGGTGGGAGTGCTGAAAGGTATAAAATTAAGATATATTTATTTATAAGCTACCTTGCTAGATAGCTACTCCTTTGTACAAGAACAGATAATAATTTTTTTAAAAATTGTGTATATTTACAACATAAAAATGGCATGATTTTAATGTTGGTATTTTGGTATTTCCACAAGTTGTTCATTAAGTTGTACATTTAATTCAGAGATCAGTTCTTTTCTTTTGCATTCTTAGTTAATAATCTTAGTTCAATGATTTGTTGAAATAGTTATTTTTCCTATTACACTTTAAACTACCCCTTCTCATTCTCAACTACATTCCCCAAATCAACAGAAAACATGTAACTAATCACAGACAAAGATGTGTGTCAAATGATGGAAATTATAAGCTCATAGGAAATGATATTTGTAATAAAACATGGTTTATTTAATAAAATACATGGTTTCAGAAAAAATGAGATTGAAATTCAATCACATTTCACTACAGATTCAAATGAAAAAAAATATTTCTTCACACTATCACACAATCCCGTTTTTAAAAATGGGTCAAAATAAACACTATGCATTTCATTTAGATTTTTTTCAGATAGTTGAATGTATAGTTGGGATTTCTGAAGTCATTCAAAAAGTTCTCATGTGATGGA
This sequence comes from Dipodomys merriami, assembly GCF_024711535.1. Classification (NCBI taxonomy): domain Eukaryota; kingdom Metazoa; phylum Chordata; class Mammalia; order Rodentia; family Heteromyidae; genus Dipodomys; species Dipodomys merriami. Next base: position 112,596,654 of record NW_027203381.1, on the reverse strand, counting down.
ACTTGGAGAGCATTGCATTAGGACAGGCAGTCGGCTCAGCAGTGGAGGGAACCCCTCAGTAGAAGCCATAGGACCAGTATCTTCCACAGCACAGTGGGCGGCAGCAGCCACAGCCATAGCCACCATAACCATAGCCACCATAGCCGCCATAGCCACAGCCACAGCCACAGCGATAGCCACAGCCTAGGCCTCCATAGCCATAGCCCAGGCCTCCATAGTAGCTGCCGTAGTAGCACATGGTGTCAGGAGTGGACTGTTGTGACAGGAGCAGAAGGTGGGATTGTTGAGTCTGGATGTGTCTGTGTGCCAGCTGCCTTTTATACCCCTGGGTGGTGGGTGGGAACCACAGGCATGTGAGCATCATGTGCTCCCTGAGAGCTTCCCCCAGCATCCTGAGCACCTGGACTTAGTGCATAAACAAGGCCTTCATAACTGGGATGGTTTTCTTACTATGTCAGAATTCCATGATCCGTTTATGAGCCAAATTCTTCTTCTAGCCTAAGTTTTTTTTTAACTGATTCTATATTGTTTATTCTGTACATGCGACCTTACTACACAGTATAATGTCAATCATGAGAATAGGTATTCCATTTCTATTTTTATTCTGTTTTGTTTCCATTCTCCATAGTGAAAATTATTTGTGGTCACTCCCACACAACAAGCACACGCGCGCGCACACACACACACGTCTGTCTGAATTCCTTCTCTCTCACTCATTCCTTCCTCTTTCCTTTTCTTCTTTATGCTCTTCCTTTTTCTTATCTACAACTTACTATTACACTCCCCTATCACCTTCCCTTCTCTTCATTTTTTTTTGAAAAAAATTTCATCTCGACTCTCATATACAGCTCTATTGCTCAGATACAAGAGGTAGTGATTTTTTTATGTTATGATTACTTGATGGCAACTAGCTACAATCTCTACATATGATTGAGACTTATTCAGGAGCCACTGTTTAATACACATTACTTGAAACTTTCCAGAAAATAAATGGTCATCTTATAGATGGAACTATAAATGCTACAACACTGAATATCACAAAAGGAAATATAAAGTCTTCTTACTTTTGTATTTTAGGTTTTTAGTGGGTAGACATATAAGAATATATAATATGTTACACATATTAAACCTTTTTTCTGATATTTAAAATAGTTTTTCAATTATCCCAATAAAGTTTGAAGCCTAACTGTGCCAGTTAGAATTTCATCAATAGTATTGATGTTTAAAATATTGTCTGGGGTAAATAACTTTGGGCAAAATGTTATTATATTTGGAAAATCAATGAAACAACCTGTATTCAATTTTGTGTAAAATTCCCTTGTCTAATGGTTATTTTATGAGGTTCTTGAAATTTGTTAGAAACAAGTGAAGTTATTGGTCTTATTTTGGGGAAGTTTCAAATGAAAAATAGTCTCTGAAGTACAAATGCTTATATGAGATTCATACAGTGTGTCAGCACATTGAAACTTATGGCCCTTAGATTATGAACAGAGATTATAGCTGGAAAAATTTAAAACCAAATCTGGCATAATCAGCAGTCATCAGACAGGGTTTTTACCAGTCCTGATCTTCAGTGACAAGTAACATGGAGCGAGCATCGTGTGATATATGTGGCAGAATTTATCTCTGTTCTAAGGCACCATGCTTATTAACTCATCCCATACATAAGGTGTCAATAGTAGACAAAGACAGACCTGATTGTATATCATGACAGAATAAAGGTCTATTTCTGACTAAAGTTTCTTGGAAATTTTTCTGTATTAGGTTGTACTGTGGTAGTGTTTATCTATAGGTATAGCTACCGTAGATGCAGAGAAAGAGGATAACAATCTAAGACTAGCCTGGTCAAGGCACAAAGTTCTATTTGAAACAACCAAAAAAAAAAAAAAAAGAAGAAGAGGGGAAGCAGGGATGGTGGCATGAATCAAGTGATAGAACATTTGCTTAGTAAATAAAAGGTTCTGAGTTTTATTCCCAGCATTGCCAAAAATAATTGGATTCATTATCATGAATCAAAAATAACCTGATCAATTGTGGCTTCTGAATCACATGGAAGATTGCATGATATTATAATAACAAATTGATTTCAGATCACTGAACTTTGGGACATGCAGAAAATGAGGAACCATCGTAAGCCAGTATTGTTTCTCAGTACTGTCTCTGTTCTCCCTCTCTCTCTACCTCCCTCCCTCCCTCCCTCCCTCCCTCCCTCCCTCCCTCCCTCCCTCCCCCTTCTCTCTCTCTCTCTCTCTCTCTCTTATTTCTCTATATCTGTCTTTGCTGCCTTCTTTTTACACGAATACACACACACACACATAACCCATAAGCACATAAACACACAGAGAAGGGTAGGACCAACAGCAAATATAATGAAGAGAAATTAAAGTAAATGTACTGGAATATAATTTAGAGTGGTAACAATTTATTCACCAAAAACATCATTTTCTCCTATGAAATAAAGATAGCCAACACTGTGTCTGTGGATTTTTCATCAATTAGTTTGAGTAAACTCAGAGAAAATGTCCACTATATTAGTGATAGAGAAAAATTTTCATCATGTGATTATGCTCTAATAGCCAGTTCTGACGTTACCTAGAATTTACATTGTTTTTGGTATCATAACTTATGTAGAGTTAATTAAAAAAAAGAAAACATGTGTAGGTTATGTCTCTGAGGCTTGTTATTGTTTTGACAGATATATGTGGAAAACCTGTAAGAATTTCGTGTCTGCATTTCCATTTCTCTATGTGTCTGTTGGTAAAGTAAAAATACCTAAAGTTATAAGCTTAGATATATAACTAGGGGAGTCAACTGGAATAATAATTGTTTAACGCTTAAGTATATTCAGACAGCAAGCCCAAAGAAGAATAAAAAAATACTCTTGGAAACAGAATGTGAACTGGAATAATTACCTTGGGAAAACCTTTGATATTTAGCCATTCACAAAGAGCATTTGGGCACCTATCTCCAGAAATTTTGGATGTTCTAATACTCAATGAAAATGGACACATTTGTTTCCCTGATATGATTTAATATAAAAAGTAAAAAATTATAACTGCTTATTACTTAAAAATGAATTGTATCCTCGACTTGTGATGGGGCAAGGCAGAATAAGATCTCCTACCCTCATGAGTTTGTATCTTTGAAACTTTAAATAGAGGAAAATAAAGAAGAATGCTCCATCTTGTTTTAACTTTAGCTTGTATGCAAAAAACAAGTTTAGATACAGTCTATTGGTAACCTTTTATTTTGGTGACATGGAAGAGGAAGAATTTTCAGGGTGCGATCATCCTGTTTTTTCTTTTTTTCTAGGGTGGATTATATTTTGTACCAATTATTGGCACACAATTCTGCTTATTCTCTACAATTCAAAATGACAGGAGATAAAGGAGGCATTTTTGTTATTTCAACAAGTTGTTCATCCAGTTGTACATTTAATCAGTGAGCAGATTTCTGTCCATCTTCTCTCTTAGTTAATAACTTGTTACAAATAATAGGGACTTTTGTATTGTATTAGATAATATCCCCTCTAGTTCTCAGTGCATCAATCCCATCCCTCCGAAACCAACAGCAAACATATATACTCATAGGATACAGTATTTATAGCAAAAATGGTTTATTTAATAATATCTATATTTTGGCAAAAATTGAGATTCCAATTTGTACCCATTATACCACAGAATACAAAATGAAAAGAATATTTCTTCAAGCTAGCATACAATCCAATAAAAAATAGTGGGCCAAAATGATTTTTGTGAGAGTTGCATGCACAGTTGAGATTTCTGAAGACATGCCGTGATTTCTCATGTGAAGAAACTTAAGAGAGAGCTGCAGGAGGACAGGACACAGGCAGTCGGCTCAGCAGTGGCGGGAACTCCTCAGTAGAAGCCATAGGACCAGTATCTTCCACAGCACAGTGGGCGGCAGCAGCCACAGCCATAGCCACCATAACCATAGCCACCATAGCCACCATAGCCACAGCCACAGCCACAGCGATAGCCACAGCCTAGGCCTCCATAGCCATAGCCCAGGCCTCCATAGTAGCTGCCGTAGTAGCACATGGTGTCAGGAGTGGACTGTTGTGACAGGAGCAGAAGGTGGGATTGTTGAGTCTGGATGTGTCTGTGTGCCAGCTGCCTTTTATACCCCTGGGTGGTGGGTGGGAACCACAGGCATGTGAGCATCATGTGCTCCCTGAGAGCTTCCCCCAGCATCCTGAGCACCTCGACTTAGTGCATAAACAAGGCCCTCATAGCTGGGCTGATTTAATTTTTATATTATGATTTTGTGATCAGTTTTTCTCCTGCATTTTTAAGATTTTCTTTGACTCTAGTTAATTCAATATACATGACATCACTATGCAGTAGGATGTCATTCATGGGACTAGGTATTCTATTTCTGTTTTTATTCAGTTTTGTTTCATTTTCTCCAGAGGAAAATTTTTTTGTCTTGATCTTTGTCTCTCTCTTTGTCCACTGTTTGTCTCTGTCTCTCTGTCACACATGTAATAGGGACACACACACACACACACACACACACACACACACACACACACACACACACACATCCCAGTCTCCAATCTTCCTTCATCCTTTGGGCCTTCCTTTTTCCCTTTCTTCTTTGCTCTTTCTGTTTGTCTTCCTGCATACCTTACTACCACACACTCTTATTTCCCACTCTTCTCTGTCTGGAGAAGTTTAAAGATTCATCTACTGCTCTTTTGATAATAAACAAGAATGAGATTGTCCCATTTGTAAGGAAATGGAAAAACCAGGAATAAAATATATTAAGCAAAGCAAATATGTCCCAAAGTAATAGAGGTTGCATGGTTTCTCTCATTTGTAAGAACTAGAATATATCTATGATATTCTTATCAGGGGATCACAATAGACCAATCACTAAGTGAATAGGACCATATATAATGAAGTGTATCAAAATTAACTTCAAGAATTGGAAATAAGAGGTTCTTACTATGTCATGCCTGTAGTTATTACTATTTTTTTCTTTCTGTTGTTGTTTTCTGTACCCTTTTTCTTGTATATAAGTTTATCAGTGGAAGGGAAAAGGAATCATGGGAATAGCAGGGCAAAGGGTGAACTAATGCAACCATGCTACTCACTAGACACTACATTGGAAATTACCTTTACAATCTGGAGGGGGGAGAAGGAGAAGGAAGAGATAAGGAGGAAAAATGAGGGAGGGGAGTAACTGTTTAAAAAGAAATGTACTCATTACCTTATTTATGTAACTGTAACCCCTCTGTTCATCACCTTTACAATAAACTATAAAAATAATAAAATATAATGTAATTGTCCAAATAAAATTTGAAGCTTGATTGTGTCAGTCAGGATTTCATCAATGGTGTTGATTTTGAAAAAAATTTATTGGTAAATAACTTTGGGCAAAATGTTATGAGTTCTTGAATATCAAATGAAACATCCTGTATTCAACTTTGTGTACAATTTATTATTCTAATGGATATTTTATAATATCCTAGAGATTTGTTAGAAAAATGTAATGATTGATAGAATTTGGAGGAAATTTCAAGGAAAAATGTGGACTTCCAGCGGAAATGTATGTAGGAGATAGATGTTTTTACACATCAAAGATTATGGCTCTGAAATGGTGATTAGAGATCATATCTGGAAAACTTTGAAACCAAATATGGAGTTATCAGCTGTCATCAGACAGGGATTTTACCATTCCCGGTATTCACTGACAGGTAAGATGTAAGGAGAATCATGTGATGTATGTGCCAGAAATTATCTCTCTTCTGAGACCCCATGCTTTGTAACATAGCTTGTACTTAAGGTGTCAATCATAGACAAAGGCAAGGATGATTATATCTAGTGACAAAATAAAAGAATATTTTTGTGATTACAGTATCTTTGAAAAGTTTGTTCTATGAAGGCCTGCTGTGGTACCATATGCCTTTAATCATAGCTACACTGGATGTCAAGTTGGAGCAGACAACCCAAGACTAGCCTGGGCAAAAGCATGCAATCCTGTTTGACACAACTAAAATATAGTGGGGAGGGGCTGTTTGCTTTGAATCAAGTGATAGAACACTTGACTAATGAGTTCAAGGCTCTGAGTTCCATTCCCAGTATTGCAAAAATTAATTGGATATATTATCAATAATTGGTAGTCTGATCAATTTTGGACTATTGCATGACATTAGATAAATAAATTGATTTTCAGATGTCTAAATTTTTGGGTACACAGAAACAGGAAACATTTCAAGACAGTGTTGTATGTGTTCCATTTCTCTGTATCTCACCATCACAATTTCTCTCTTTCATGAGCATGTGTACAAACCACACACACACACACACACACACACACACACACACACACACAAACAGGATAAAAAGCAAACATAATGAAGAGAAACTAAACTGAATGCATGGAGGCATAATTAAAAGTGAGATCATTTTATTCAACATGAATGTCATTTCCTTCAATTAAATGAGTACACTCAACCTTCTGTGTCTTGGATTTCTCAACTATTGTTTGAGTAAACTCAAACTATTTGGGGAAAAATTATCTGTGTATTAAAGAAGAAAACATATATCATCATGTCACTATTCTCTAAGTAAGTATCCTGGATATTTTGTGGAATTTATGTTACTTTTGTTATCATAAGACATTTATGACTTGATTTAGAAGATACAGGAAAATATCTGTAAGTTATATATGTTAGACTTTTTATTCTTCTGTTAAATATATGAGGAAAATCTATAATATCTATAAGAATTTTGGACATATATTACATAAACACACAATGGAATTCTATGCCTCCATCAGAAAGAATGACATTGCCCCATTTATTAGGAAATGGAAAGACTTGAAAAAATTATATTAAGTGAAGTAAGCCAGGCCCAAAGACAAATAGGTCCTATGGTTTCCCTAATTTGCAATAAACAGTGTATGTCTGGGACAAGCAGAAAAGGTCAAAAGCTATGTACCTGTGACCAGATAAAATGATGTTAAACAAAATGAACCCCAAGATAGGGACACAGTGGTTTTTTCTTTCTTGCTATCATTTCTAACATATTTATAATGTACCATGTGATTTTTTTTGTTGATTTGTATGTTCCTCCCCCATGGTATAGCCCCTGTTCACACTGTATTTGATGTCAGTGCCTTGCATCTTTTTTTTTTTATTGTGAAAATACCTTACAGAGGGATTACAATTACGTGCTCAAGATAATGAGTACATTTCTTATCAAGCATTGTTGCCTCCTCCTTTGTTTCCCCTTCCCATGCCTTTCCATCCCTCGCCTCCCCCGCCAAAGTTGTAAAGTTCATTTTTTCGACATAACGACTTGAACATCTCATTGTTGCACCCTGTGTCTTGTATATACATTTTTCTAATTTGGGGAGGGGAATGGGAAAAATGCTTATATAGGAATACAGGTTGACCCATTGTAACAATGAGATGTACAAGACACTATGTGGAAAAACAAACTTTACAATTTAGGTAGGGAGGGGGAAGAAGGAGGGGATTTAGTTGTGGAGGTGGGAGGGAAGGGAGGAAGGGAAAACAAAGGAGGAGGAAAAACAAAGGAGGAGGTAACAATGCTTGATAGGAAATGCACTTATGACCTTGCTCATGTAACTATAATCCCTCTGTACAGTATTTTACAATAAAAAAGTATTAAAAAACAATTTAATTTATAAGAAAGAAAATCGGTAACCTTTTATCTCTGTGGTATGGAAGTGTTTTCAAGGTGCTATGATCCTTTCTGGTTTTTTCTGATGTGGATTATATTTTGTGCCAACGATTGGCACATAATTGTTCTTATTCTCTATAATTCAAAATGATAGGAGATAAAGGAGGAATTTTTATTAGGTCCAAAAATTGCTCATTAATTTGTACATTTAATTCAGTGAACAGCTTTCTGTTCATTTTCTTTCTTAGTTATTAATCTTAGTTTAATTTTTTGTTAGAAATAATTAACATTTTTCTATTATATTAGAAAGTTTCTCCTCTGATTCTCATTACTTCAACCCCGTCTCTCAAAAATCTATAGCAAATATTATAAACTCATATGAAACAATATTTGTAACAAATTATAGTTTATTTAATAAAATATATCTTTTCACAACAATTCAGATTGAAATTTGAACCCATTTTATCCCAGAATACAAAATGAAAAAATAATGCTTTTAACAATCATCAATTCCAAGTGAAATTAATGGGTTAGAATGAACACTATGTATTTCATTTAGATTTTTTCTGATAGTAGATGCATAGTTAAGATTTCTGAAGTCATTCAAAAATTTCTCATGGAGAGAGCAGCAGCAGGACAGGAAGACACAGACAATCGTCCCAGCAGCGGAGGGAACTCCTCAGTAGAAGCCATAGGACCAGTATCTTCCACAGCACAGTGGACGGCAGCAGCCATAACCATAGCCACCATAACCACCATAGCCACCATAGCCACCATAGCCACAGCCATAGCCATAGCGATAGCCACAGCCTAGGCCTCCATAGCCGTAGCCCAGGCCTCCATAGCCATAGCCCAGGCCTCCATAGTAGCTGCCGTAGTAGCACATGGTGTCAGGAGTGGACTGTTGTGACAGGAGCAGAAGGTGGGATTGTTGAGTCTGGATGTGTCTGTGTGCCAGCTGCCTTTTATACCCCTGGGTGGTGGGTGGGAACCACAGGCATGTGAGCATCATGTGCTCCCTGAGAGCTTCCCCCAGCATCCTGAGCACCTAGATTTAGTGCATAAACAAGGCTCTCGTAGTTTGGATGGTTTTCTTCCTATGTCAGAATTCCATAATCAGTTTATGAACGAAATTCTTCTTCTAGCCTAAGGTTTACCCTGACTCTATATTGTTTATTCACAGCATGTGACCTCACTACACAGTATGATGTCAACCATGTTTTGTTTCCATTCTCAATAGGGAAAAGTATTTGTGGTCACCTTCAACTCTCTCTCACACAACAAACATACAAAAATATGTGTATGTCTTGATTCCTTCTCTGTCACTCATTCCATTCTCTTTCCTTTTCTTCTTAATGCTCTTCCTTTTTCTTTTCTACAACCTGCTACTACACTCCCCTATCACCTTTTCATTTCTTATTTTGTTTTAAAGTTTCATCTAGAGTCTCATGTACTGCACTATTGTTCAAGAACAATGAAATAGTGATTTTTATGTTATGATTACTAGATGGCAACTAGCTCCAATCTGTACATTTGATTGAGACTTGATATTCAGGAGCCATTGTTTAATGCACATTATTTGAAACTTTTCAGGAAATAAATGACGATCTAATAGAACATAGCTATAAATTTACAACATTGAATATTACAAAGGAAATATAATTCTTTCTTTGGTATTTTACATCTTTAGTGGATAGACATATAAACACATATAATATGTTAGACATACTGAACCTTTTTCCTAGTATTTAAAATTGATTTTCAATTGTCCAAATAAATTTGAAGCTAGTTAAGAGTGATACCAGTTAAGATTTCATCAATAGTGTTGACTTTTAAACTATTGTCTGGGGGTAAATAACTTTGGGCAAACTGTTATTTATTTATTTGGAAAATAAATGAATCAACCTGTATTCAATTTTGTATAAACTTCCCTAGTCTAATGGTTATTTTTGATGTTCTAGAGATTTGATAGAAAAAATTGAAATTATTGGTATCATTTTGGGGAACTATCAAAGGAAAAATAGCTTCAGAAATATAAATGCTTACATAAGATTCATACAGTGTCTTAGCACATTGAAGATTGTGGCTCTTGGATTATGAACAGGATGATAGCTGAAAAAATTTAAAACCAAATCTGGAGTAATTACCAATCATCAGACAAGATTTTTACCAGTCCTGATCTTCAATGAAAGGTAACATGGAAGGAGATCATATGATGTATGTGGCAGAATTTCTCTCTCTCTTAAGACACCATGCTTATTAACTTGGTCCAAAAATAAGGTGTCAGTAGTAAACAAAGACAGGACTGACTGTATATAGTGACAGTATAAAGGTCTATTTCCATGACTAAAGTATCTCGGAAAGTTTGTTGTATTCAGTCTTGGTGCAGTAGTGTGTATCTATAGTTATAGCTACCCAGATGCAGAGGAGTATAAGAAGACTAGCCTGGGCAAAGCACAAAGTTCTATTTGAAGCAACCCAAAGATAGATAAGAGAGAGAGAGAGAGAAAGAGAGAGAGACAGAGACAGACAGACAGACAGACAGACAGACAGAGACAGAGACAGAGAGAGACAGACAGACACAGACACAGAGAGAGACAGAAAGAGAGACAGAGAGAGACAGACAAAGACAGAGACAGAGAAAGAGAAGGAGTGAGAGGGGAGAGAGAGAGGGAGAATGAGAGAGAGACAGAGAGAGATACCTAGAATTTGCATTGTTTTCGCATCATAATTCATGTAGAGTTGATTTAAAAGATACCAGAAAATATGTGTAGGCTATGTCTATAGATTTTTTATTGTGTTGACAAATATATGAGGAAAACCTATAAGAATTTTGTGTGTGCATTTCCAATTCTATATTTGTGTCTGTTGGTAACATAACAATATCCAAGTTTATAAACTTAGATATATAACTAGGTAAATTAACTAAAATTGTTTAAAACCTAAATATAGCACAGATGAGGAACAATTAGAAATACTATTGGAAACAGAATGTGAACTGGAATAATTACTTTGGGAAAATTAATTTGGGAAAAACCTTCAATATTTAGCCATTCACAAAGAGCATTCAGACACCTACCTCCAGAAATTTTAGGTCTATTTGAATACTCAATAGAAATGGACACATTTGTTTCCCTGATCTGATTTAATATAAAAAGTAAACATTTGTAACTGCTTATTGCTTGAAAATGAATTGCATCCTCAACTTGTGATGGGGTAAGACAGATATAAGAAAATGATCTCCTACTTTCATGAGTTTGAATCTCAGATTTTTTTTAAATTTAATTTAATTCTATTTGTGAACATACTGTACAGAGGAGTCAATTACATGGGCAGGATAATGCGTACATTTCTTACCAAGCATTGCAGCCTCCTCCTTTGTTTACCCTTCACATCCCTTCCCAGCCTCCCCCCTCCCCCCCATCCCAATCCTTCTCCTTCCCTCCCTTCCCCCCCCCCCCGACGTTGTAAAGTTCGTTTTGGACATGACAACTTGTACTTCTCATTGTTGCAACAGGTGAATCTCAGATATTTTAAATAGAGCAAAAATAAAGAAGACTGCACAATCTTGTTTTAACTTTAACTTCTTTTTTTGTGCTTTTTTTCTTTTTTTTGTGAACATACTGTACAGAGGGGTTACAATTACATGGGCAGAATAATGCGTACATTTCTTAACTTTAACTTCTATCTACAAAAAAACTAATTTAGGGACATGGAAGGGTTATCAAGATTCTCTAATCCTTTTTGTTTATTTTCCCCAAGGTGGGTTATATTTTGTGCCAATAATTGGCACACAATTTTGCTTATTCTCTACAATTCAAAATGACAGGAGATAAAGAAGGCATTTTTGTTATTTCCACAAGTTGTTCATCCAGTTGTACATTTAATTCAGTGAGCACATTTCTGTCCATTTTTTCTCTTAGTTAATAAACTTAATTTAATGATTGTTACAAATAATAGATAATTTTGTATTGTATTAGATAATATCCCCTCTAGTTTTCAGTGCATTGATCCCATCCTTCCTAAAACAACAGCAAACGTTATAAATTCACAGGATGCAAAACATGGTTTATTTAATAATATCTATGTTTTCCAAAAATTGAGATTTCCATTTGGACCCATTTTACTCCAGAATACAAAATGAAAAGAATATTTCTTCAAGCTAGCGTACAATCGAGTGAGAAATAATGGGCCAAAATGAACAAATGCATTTCAATTAGATTTTCCGTGAGAGTTGGATGTACAGCTGAGATTTCTGAACACATTCCGTGATTTCTCATGTGAAGGAACTTGGAGAGAGCTGCAGTAGGACAGAAGGACACAGGCAATTGGCTCAGCAGTGGAGGGAACTCCTCAGTAGAAGCCATAGGACCAGTATCTTCCACAGCACAGTGGGCGGCAGCAGCCATAGCCATAGCCACCATAGCCACCATAGCCACCATAGCCACAGCGATAGCCACAGCCTAGGCCTCCATAGCCATAGCCCAGGCCTCCATAGTAGCTGCCGTAGTAGCACATGGTGTCAGGAGTGGACTGTTGTGACAGGAGCAGAAGGTGGGATTGTTGAGTCTGGATGTGTCTGTGTGCCAGCTGCCTTTTATACCCCTGGGTGGTGGGTGGGAACCACAGGCATGTGAGCATCATGTGCTCCCTGAGAGCTTCTCCCAGCATTCTGAGCACCTCGATTTAGTGCATAAACAAGGTCCTCATGTCTGGGATAATTTTGCTTCTATATTAGAATTTTATGATCTGTTTTTTAACCAAATTATTCCACAATTTTAAGATTTTCTGACTCCATATTTCCTTTGTTCAAGATATATATGTATATACCTATATATATATGACATCACTACACAGTATGATGTCAATCATAAAAATATGTATTCCTTTTCCATGTTGATTCTGTTTTGTTTCAATTTCTCCACAGGAAAAACATTTTTGTGTTGATCTTTGCCTATCTGTCCTTTCTTTATCTGTCTTTCTCACCCACAAAACAGGGATATACACACACACACACAAACACACACACACACACACACACACGCCCCCACAAACACAAATCTCTGCCTCCATTCCTTCTTTTTTACTTACTCCTTTCTTTCCCTTTCTTCATCACTCTTTCTCTTTTGCTTACTGCATACCTTACTACCAAATACATTTATTTGCTTCTCTACTCTTCTTTTTATTATGAAGAAACTTACTTCAGATTCTCATTTACTTCTGTCTTGATCATAAACAATGAGCTAGTCATTTTTTACATTCTGATTGCTAGAAGGCAAGTTACTACAGTCTGTACATATATTTGAGCCATTCAGAAGCTGTGCTTATTTAGCACACACTATTGGAAACTTTAGAACATAAAGGAACATCTCATAGACCCTAAATACTACCACATTCAATCTTACAAAAGGAAATATGTTTTCTTTCCTTTGAATTTTACGTCTTCAGTTGATAAACAGATAAGCAAATGTAATATACTATTTATGTGAAATATTCATTACAATAATTAAAATAGATTTCCATTGCTTAAATAAAGTTTGAAGCTTGATTATGTCAGGATTTTATCAATAGTGTTTATTTTCAATATATTGAAAACTTTGGAAAAAATGTCATGATTTCTTGAACATCCAGTGAAATGTCTTGTATTCAACTTTATGTAAAATTCATTCATGTAATGGTTATTTTACAATGTCCTAGTGATTTGTTAGAAATAATGTAACAATTGCTAAAGTATGGAGGAAATTTCAAAGGAAAATATAGATTCCCAAGCAAAAATGTATAGGAGGTAGATATAATATTTCAGCATATTAAGGATCATGGCTGAGGTTGTGATTAGAGATCATATCTGGAAAAATTTAAAATCAAATATGGAGTACTTAGCAGTCATGAGACAGGGATTTTTGCCAGTCCTGGTATTCACTGATAAGTAACATAAAGGGAGAATCATGTAATGGACCTAAGCAGAAATTATTTCTTTTCTGAGCCAGCATGTTTTGTAACATAGCCTTTAGTTAAGGTGTCATTTGCAGACAAATACAGAGATGGCTATTTATAATGAAAAGATAAAGGACTATTTTGTTGACTAAACTGTCTTTGAAAATTTTGTTATATTAAGGCCTGGTGATAGGATGTGCCTATAATAATAGCTGTGCCACATGGAAAGTAGGAGTATAGCCATCCAAGGCTTACCCGGGCAAAAGCATGAAATCATTTGTCTCCCTCTTTTTTATTGCCAAGGTGATGTATAGAGAGGTTTCAGATGTGTAAGTGAAGTAGTAAGTACATTTCTTATTAAACTTGTTAGCCCTTCCCTCATTTTTCTCCTATTTTTCCTCTTGCTCTACCTCCCCCATGACGCTAAGTGAAATAAACTCCAAGACATAAACACAAGAGATTTTCTTTCTTGTTGTTGATTTTAATGTACTATGTGATTTGTTTCTTTTGTTTTAATTTTAATTTTTTTATTGTGAAAATACTGTACAGAGGGATTACAATTACATGGGCAAGATAATGAGTACATTTTTTATCAAGCATTGTAGCCTCCCCCTTTGTTTCCCCTTCCCATCCCTTCCCATCCTACCCCCACCCGTCTCCCACCCAATCCTCCCCGCCCCCCCCCACCAAAGTTGTAAAGTTCGTTTTTGACATAACGCCTTGTACTTCTCATTGTTTTAATGGGTCCACCTGTATCCCTATTTAAATGACTTGTTTTTTCCCCTTCCCCTCCACAAATTATACTGACAACAAATACAGTGAAAGCAGAGGTTATACTGTGGGGGAGGGACATACAAAGCAACAAAGAAATCATCTTATAAATGTGTTAGAAACAATCGCATGAAAGAAAAAAAAAACGTTTCAATACCTATCTTAGGGTTCATTTCCCAAACATCACCTTATCTGACCTTTTCTGCTTGAGTCAGACATATACTAGATATTGCAAATAAGGGAAACCATGGGACCTATGTTGCTTTGGGCCTGGCTTACTTCACTTAATATAATTTTTTCCAAGCCTTTCCATTTCCTAACAAATAGGGCAATGTCATTCTTTCTGATGCAGGCATAGAATTCCATTGTGTATATAAACCACATTTTCTTGATCTATTCATCTACTGAAGAGCATCTGGGTTGGTTCCATATCTTAGCTATGGTAAATAAGGCTGCAGTAAACATAGTTGTGCTGGTAGTTTTAGTGTGGTAAACATTAGGGTAAATGCCCAAAAGTGGGATTGCTGGGTCATAGGGGAGCTCTATGTGGAGTCTTTTGAGGAACCTCCATACTTCTTTCCAAAGTGGTTGAACAAGTTTACACTCCCACCAACAATGAAGTAAGGTTCCTTTCTGTCCACATCCCCTCCAACATCTGTTGTTGTTAGAGTTCTTGATTTTTGCCGTTCTAACTGGAGTGAGGTGATATCTCAATGTTGTTTTGATTTGCATTTCTTTTATGGCTAGGGATGTTGAGCATATCTTCATGTGTCTATTGGCAATCCTTCTTTCCTCTTCAGAGAAGTTTCTCTTTAACTCTTTAGCCCACTTATTTATTGGGCAGTTGTTTCTTTGAGGATTTGTTGTTGGGGGATTTAATGTTTTGAGTTCAAGGTATATTTTAGATATGAGACCCTTGTCCATTGTATGGCTAGTGAAGATCTTCTCCCAATCTGTGGGCTTTCTATTGATCTTGCTAGCTATGTCCTTTGCCATGCAGAAGCTCTGAAATTTCATGTAATCCCATTTGTCCAACCTTTCTTTGATTTGTTGTGTTTCTGGGTTTCTATTAAGAAAATTTTGGCCTGTGCCAACAAGACCTAGGGTTTCTCCTATTCCATCCTGTAATGTTTTCAGAGTGTGTGCTTTGACTCCGAGGTCTTTGATCCACTTGGAGTTGATTCTGGTGCAGAGTGATATAGGAGGATCTAGCCTTAATTTTCTACAAGTAGTTAACCAATTTTGCCAGCACCATTTACTGAAGAGGCTGTCTTTCTTCCATTCTATTTTTTTAGCTCCCTTATCAAAGATTAGATGACTATAGGTCTGTAGGTTCATTTCTGGGTTTTCAATTCTGTTCCGTTGGTCCTGAGGTCTGTTCTTGTGCCAGTACCAAGCTGTTTTGATTACTATGGCTTTCTAGTAGAGTTTGAAATTTGGTATTGATATTCCTCCAGCAGTGTTCTTTCTGTTGAGGATTGGTTTTGCTATTTGGAGTCTTTTATTGTTCCACAAGAATTTTTGGATTGCCTGTCTACTTCCTTGAAGAATGGGGCTGGACTTTTGATAGGTATTGCATTGAATTTGTAGATAGCCTTTAGAAGTTTTGCCATTTTCACTATGTTGATCTTTCCAATCCAGGAGCATGGAAGTTTTTGCCACTTTCTAAGTTCTGTTTTGATTTCCTTTTTCAAGTTTTTAAAGTTTTCATCATAGAGGTCCTTCACTTTTTGGTTAATTCCTAGGTATTTTATTTTTTGTGGGGCTATTATGAATGGAGTTGCTTTCCTAATTTCAGCCACACTTTTCTTCATTGTTGGCATACAGAAAAGCCATTGATTTTTGAGGGTTAATTTTATACACTGCTACTTTGCCAAAGTTTTGAATCAGCTTGAGTAATTTGGGAGTGGAGTCTATGGGATACTTTAAATACAAGATTATGTCATCTGCAAAGAGGGAGAGTTTTACTTGTTCTGTCTCTATTTGGATCCCCTTTATGTCTGCATCTTGTCTTATTGCTGTAGCTAGGCATTCTAATACTAGGTTGAAGAGAAGTGGAGACAGTGGATATCCTTGTCTTGTTCCTGAGTTAAGAGGAATGGCTTTAGTTTTTCACCATTAAGTATAATGCTGGCTGTAGGTTTGTCATATACAACCTTTATTGTATTGAGGAATGTTCCATGGATTCCTAAATTTTCCAAAATCCTCATCATAAAGGGGTGTTGGATCTTGTCAAATGCTTTTTCTCCATCTATTGAGATAACCATGTGGTTCTTATCCTTGCTCCTGTTAATATGATGAATTATATTAATTGATTTGCATCCTGAAATGAATTTGAATCCTTGAAATGAATCCTGTTTGATCGTGGTATATGACTTTTTGAATGAATTGTTGAAGTCGATTGGCCAAAATTTTGTTGAGAAGTTTTGCGTCAATGTTCATCAAGAAATGGGTCTATAGTTCTCTTTCTTTGATGAGTTCCTGCCTGGTTTTGGGATGAGGGTGATGATGGCTTCATAGAATGTGTTCGGTAGTGAACTTTCTCTTTCAATTTCATTGAAGAGTTGGAGGAGAATTGGTGTGAGCTCTGCTTTGAAGTCCTTGTAGAATTCTGCTGTAAAACCATCTGGTCCTGGACTTTTCTTAGCTGGGAGGTCTCTTATTGCTTTTTCTATTTCAATGCTTGATATGGGCCTGTTAAATGGTTTAACTCATCTTAGTTTAGTTTTGGCATGTCAATATTTGCTAGGAAAAGGTCCATTTTTGCCAAGTTCTCAAACTTATTAGCATAAAGTTTTGAGAAATATTCCCTTATAATGTTCTGAATCTTGATTGTTTCTGTGGTGATGTTTCCATTCTCATCTCTGAGTTTATTTATTTGGGTGTGTTCTCTTCTTTTTCTGATAAGATTTGCTAAGGGTCTGTCAATTTTGTTAATTTTTTCGAAGAACCAACTCTTTGTTTTGTTGATTCTTTCTATAGTTTTTTTGGATTCTAATTCATTTAATTCTGATTTAATTTTAATTATCTTTCCATCTACTGGATTGGGGTTTATCTTGCTGCTCTTTTTCAAGGAGGTTCAGATGTCTCATTAAATTGTTGGTTTCAGTTCTCTCCAATTTGTTGATGTAGGAACTCAGAGCTATGAACTTGCCTCTGAGTACTGCCTTTGCTGTGTCCCAGAGAAGCTGGTGATTTGTGTGCTCATTTTTGTTGAATATGATGAACATTTGAATTTTCCTGTCTAATCTCTTCCATGACCCACTCGTGATTCAGCAGTGTGTTGTTCAGCCTCTATGTGTTACCAGACTTTCTTTGGTGGCTTTTGGTGTTGAGTTCTAATTTTATTCCATCGTGGTCTGAGAGAATGCAAGGATAACTTTAATGTTTCTGAATTTGGACAAGTTTGCTTTGTGGCCTAAAATATGGTCTATTTTAGAAAACGTTCCATGTGCTGCTGAGAAAAACGTGTATTCTGATGCTGCTGGGTGAAATGTTCGGTAGATGTCTGTTAAGTCTAGTTGATATATGTAGTTGTTTAGATCTGCGGTTTCTCTCTTGAGTTTTTGCCAAGTTGATTTATCTAGTGGGGAGAGTGGTGTGTTAAAATCCCCAACAATTAATGGCTTTGGATCTATGTGGGATTTGAGGGAAAGTAGTGTTTCTTGGATAAATTTGGTTGCTCCGTTGTTTGGCGAATAGATGTTTAGAATTGTAATATCCTCCTGAAGGAGAGATCCCTTAATTAGTATGTAGTGACCTTCTTTATCTCTTCTCACGAAATTTAATTTGAAGTCTATTTTATCTGATATTAGGATTGCAACTCCTGCCTGTTTATGGGGGCCGTTTCCTTGGTAGATTTTGTTCCTGCCTTTAACATTGAAAATGTGTTTGTTTTTACGGGCAAGATGTGACTCCTGAAGGCAGCAGATATGAGGATCTTGCTTTTTAATCCAACTAGACAGTCTATGTCACTTAATTGGAGAGTTAAGTCCGTTAATGTTGAGAGATAGGACTGAGAGGTATTTGGGAATTCCTGCCATTTAATCTACCTTCTTGGGGGCTGCAGCTACTAGGTTCCTCTTATGGTTCTTGAATTCTGTTTGGGTGTGGTTTCTTGGTCTTTATTATGGTCTTGTTGGTTTTCTATGTGTAGGGCATCTTTAAGAATCTTTTGTAGGGCTGGTTTGGTGGAGATGTATTGTTTCAATTTTTCTTTGCTATGGAAGGTTTTCATTTGGCCTTCAATTATGAAGGAGAGTTTAGCTGGGTACAGTATTCTTGGTAGATAGGTGTTTGTCTTTAGGGCATGGCATACATCATTCCAGGCTCTTCTTGCTTTGATTGTCTCTGCTGAGAAATCTGGGGTGATTCTAATAGTTTTCCCTTTAGAGGTGATTAATCTTTTCTCCTTGACAGCTTTAAGGACCATTTCCTTGGTCTGAATTGATCCTATGTGACGGTGGGATGTCTTATTCTGGTCTGGTCTATTTGGAGTTCTAAAAGCTTCTTGTATCTGAATAGGCATATCTTTTTGCATGTTTGGGAAGTTCTCTGCTAGGATTCTGTTAAACAAATTTCCTAGACCATTAAGTTCTGTTTCTAGGTGCTCCTCTACACCCATTATCCTTAGATTAGGCCTTCTGATGGTGTCTTCCATGTGTTGGATAGATCTATCATATTTCTTGGACTTGTCTTGGATGGTTGTATGTTCTTTCTCTATAATATCTAGGCTGTCTTCAATCCCCGAGATTCGATCTTCTGCATAGTCTAACCTGCTGTCAAGATTTTCTACTTTGTTTTTTATTTCTTTTCCTTCTAATTGGTCAGCTTTGATGGCTTCAAATTCTTTGTTGAAGCTTTGTTTTAGATCTTGTATGAACTTGTTTACTTCCTTAATTTGGTGTTCAGTGTTTATTCTCAAATCACTTAGTTGATTGGTTATGGGTTCCTTGGACTCCTATTCCTTCTGTTGGGTTCCATTCAGCATTCCCTTTGTGGTCTCCCTAACTTCCTTCAGCTCTTTGTTAATGGATCCCATGAATGCCTTCAGTGATCTTTGTGTATTCTCATCCTGCTCTCTCAATTCCTGTATTACTCTTTTATTAGCTTCCTCCCACTCCCATTCATGCCATTCCTGTAGTTCTCTTTGAGTGTTCTCAGCCTGTTCATGCCATTTCTGCCTTTCTCTTTGAGTATTCTCAAGCTGCTCACACAAATCCTGTATCAGTTTTTGAGTAGCTTCCTCACGCTCATGATATTCCTGTATAAACCTTTGGATTGACTCCTCTCTCTCCCTATCATGCTCATACAGAGTCCTTTGTATGTTTTCAAACTTTTCATTTACCAGTGTTTGTAGAGCTATTTGGGAACTCCTCTGGATTATTCATCATCTGTTCTGTCTCCTGATTATCATGAATGGGAGTTGAGTTACCCGGACTTGCCATTTTTCTTGTGTTTTTCCATCTTACTCTGCCCATTTGGGATGAAAGTAACACCAGTTTTGTTCTAGAACACTATCTTAAGGCAAGCATCAACCAAAGTCTGTATTTGTACAGTCAATAGTCTGCAGATACACTCTAACTCAACAGATATATCTATTCAACATCAAACAATTATATATTAATGGGCTCCAAACCACAAAGAAGAATTTGGCAAACCAGAAATTATTAGGTTTAGGGAGAAATGTGGGTAAAATTAGGAATAGAGAAATGTGGGAGGGCACTGAGAGAGTTAACTAAGCCCTAATCTCATAGCAGGACAAAGGTTGGATAGGATGAAAGTAGAGAGAAAGAAAAAAAGATGAAAGAGAAAGGGAAAAATAGAAAATTAAAAATTAAAAATAGCAACGCTTAAAAATTATGCAGTTCTGAAAACAAAATATTCAGAGAAGAATGTGGATATAATGAGAGAAGGGGAGGGATATAAAGATGTGAAAAACTTAAAAATAAAAATACTTAAAATATTATATAGGTATAAAGAGTTAGTACTACTATTAAGGAATTTAAGTCTAAGAGGTTTTGAATTGAGTAATAAATTTGTGGATTAAGTGTGTACACAATGGGGGATGAAGTCTAATAATCGACTATGGGTATATCTGAGGATGTGCCAAACAGCACTTATGTCACACAAAGAAGAATGAAAGAGAAGTAAAGGTGAAAAGAATGAGAAAGAAAGAAAAAAATCAGAAGTTCAATAGAACTAAACAAAAAAGAAAAAAACATTTTAAAAGAAAGAAAAAAGAAAGAAAAACACACACACACATATGCCCCTAATATAAAAATTAGAAGAGGAAGAAAACAATTACTAGAAAACAATTTTTTAAAAGGTAAAAATTAAAAATTAAAAAAAAGTTTTAGAAATTTTTTTTAATAAAAGGTATTAAAAAAAAAGAAAAAAAGAAAAAAAAAGTTCTTTGATTTTTTTGGGAGGGGTGGGAAGATCCTGTATCTCCCTTGTGTCTTTAACCAGCCTCTTGTTAGAGTCTCTGGTCTGCTTCTGGTGTTTGATTTTCCTGTGATTTGGTTGGTTTCTTAAGTCAGTTTGTTTGAGCAGGCAGAAAAATGTTCTGCTTTACCCAGGATTTTGTGACCCTCCTCCCAGGCTAGTTCAATGGGAGGGAGATCTGCTTTGAGTATCACAAAAGTGGGAGATGGCTGTTTCCTCAAGTTTGGAGATGCTGTGATGAGGCTAGGTTCTGGGTAGAGTTGAGGCCTTTCAGCGAACAGTAGCTTTTCCCTGAGTGGCTGGATGGTGAGAGACTCACAGAGCCCAGCCTAGAGCCCCTCTCAGGGTTTATGTTTACTGAATTTCAATTGATTGTCAAGGCTGCTAAAGGGAGGGGCAGCCTCTGGCTCTGATTACCCAGTGAAGAAAGCCACTCCTGGGGCTGGCAGCCTGAGCTGGGTGACTTTTCCCTGGGTGGCGCTGAGTCTGGCAGGTCAGGTTAGGTTCTTGTGACCTGCTAAATGACTCTAGTTTTCTTCCAAGGCCTGAGTTGGAGCTAGCAGCTCAGCCGAGCTTTGTGAGTATCCAAGATGGTGGTAGTGGTGAGGGAGGGGTGGCCTTCCCTCCTCTGCTCCCTGAGAAGGAGTGAGGACGTTAGGCTTGTACTCATGGCGAGTCTTGGTTCCTGGGTCGTCTCTGGTCTGCGAACTGCAGGATGAAGATGTCTGCTCCTTGTTGGTTCTTGCTGGTGTTGAGTAGAATCTGCTTGCCCACTGCATCTGGCTCCTTAGTCCCGGACTCTCTGTGTTGCAGGTATGGCGGCTATGCCACTGCTGCTGGCGCAGCGGTGGCTGCTGGCGCAGCGGTGGCTGCTGGCAAGTGCTCAGATCTGTCTACTTTCCTGGATTTTCCCTCTCTGGCCTAACTCTCTGTACTGTGATGGCTCACTTGGTGTGATTCTCTGGCTTAGGATTGTTCACTGGAACACTAAAACTGATTTCTATGTGAGAGCTTGTTTAGCCTCCAGCTTCTCCTCCACCATCTTCCTCTCTACTCTGATTTTTTGTTTCTTTTGTAGATTTTTCCCCCATGGTATATCCCCTGTTGTCACTGTATTTGGTTTTGGTACCCTGGTATTGTACATATGCTTATTGGAATTAGGGAAGAGAAGGGGCTCAACAGAATGGTGAGACAAATAGAGACATACACAAGATAGTATTTTGGAAATGAAATCCTTTTGAAACAACAGCACAAAAAACGCACCAAAACAACAAACAAAACAGAAGGGTAAGAATCAAGTGATAGAACATTTGATTAGTGAGTTCAAGGCTCTGAATTCTGTTCTCAGCATTGGCAAAAATATTCACATGTATTATCATGGTAGTCTAATCAGTTGGGGCTTCTGAATAATATGGAGGGTAGCATGACATCGAATTAACAAACTGATTTTCAGATGACTGATTTTTGGGGTACAGAGAAACTGAGGAAACTTTCCAAGACAGTATTGCATCTGTATGTCACTATCACTGTTCCTGTGTTTTATATACATATATACTCACAAACCCCAAACACACACATACTTAGTTATTTTTATATACAGAACAAGATATAAAGAAAAAATAATAATGAAAAATTATTGAGTGAATTGAATGGAGGCATAATATAGTGAGGGAACATTTTATCCAATATAAGCATCATTTTATTCTATGAAATAAATAATCAACCTATATCTGTGGATTTCTCATATTCTTTTTACTGAATTCAAACTATTTTGAAGATTATCTGTATATTAAAGAAGGAATGAGATTCCATCACGTCACAGTTCTTTAAATAAAGTAGTACTATGGCTATTTTCATGGGACTTACATTACTTTCTTTTAGCATCCTAAAGAATTTAGAGTTGATTTAAAAGATAGAGGAGAATATATGTAGGTGATGTGTGTTAGATTTTTGTTTTGTCAAATTTATGAAGAAAACCTATAATAATTTTGTCCATGTATTTCCATTTATGTGTTTGTGTCTGTTGATAAAGTAACAATTTTGAAGTTTAGAAGCTTGGATATAGAATTAGGAGAATCAAATAGAATAGTTAAAATTGCTTAAAACCTAAATACATTCAGGCATAGCAAGACTAAGGAAGAATTAGAAACATATTGGGACCAGAATGAGAACCATAATTATTTTGGGGAAACCTTCCATTTTATGTGTTCATGATGAGCATTCAGGTATCCTACATCCAGACATTTTAGATCTGTTTCTACACTCAACAGACATGGACACATTTATTCTCCTGATGTGATTTAGTATTAAAAGCTTATAACTGGTTATTGCTTGAAATGAATTGCATCTAGATCTGCATGAGGCAGTACAAAAATAAGAAAAAAGATCTCCTACCCTCCTGATTTTCCTATCAGAAATATTAAATAGAAGAAAATAAACAAGAAAGAACAATCTTATTTTATTATTTTATTTTTTTATTGTGAAAATACTGTACAGAGGGGTTACAATTACATGGGCAAGATAATGAGTACATTTCTTTTTTACTTATTTATTTATTTTTATTGTGAAAATACTGTACAGAGGGATTACAATTACATGGGTAAGATAATGAGTACATTTTTATCAAGCATTGTATCCTCCTCCTTTGTTTCCCCTTCCCATCCCTTCCCAACCTCCCCCTGACCCCCCACCCATTCTTCCCCCCACCCCTTTCCCTCCCCCCCCCCCGCACCAAAACTGTAAAGATCGTTTTCGACATAATGACTTGTACATCTCATTGTTGTAATGGGTCCACCTGTATCCCTATTTAAATGATTTGTTTTTCCCCTTCCTCTCCACAAATTATACTGATATCAAATACAGTGAAAGCAGGGGTTATACTGTGGGGGAGGGACATACAAAGCAACAAAGAAATAAACTTATAAATGTGTTAGAAACAATCACATGAAAGAAAAAAAACATTTCAATACATATCTTAGGGTTCATTTCCCTAACATCACCTTATCTGAACTTTTCTGCTTGACTCATACATATACTAACAATTGCAAATAAAGGAAACGATGGGACCTATGTTTCTTTGGGCCTGGCTTACTTCACTTAATATAATTTTTTCCAAGCCTTTCCATTTCCTAACAAATGGGGCAATGTCCCCCACGGATTGGGAGAAGATCTTCACTAGCCATAAAACGGACAAGCGTCTCATATCTAAAATATACCTTGAATTCAAAAAATTAAATCCCCCAACAACAAATCCTCAAAGAAACAACTGCCCAATAAACAAGTGGGCTGAAGACATAAAGAGAAACTTCTCTGAAGAGGAAAGAAGGATGGCCAATAGACACATAAAGAAATGCTCAACCTCTCTAGCTATAAAAGAAATGCAAATCAAAACAACATTGAGATCCCACCTCACCCCAGTTAGAATGGCTAAAATCTAGAACTCTAATAACAGCAGATGCTGGAGGGGATGTGGACACAAGGGAACCTTACTTCATTGTTGGTGGGAGTGTAAACTTGTTCAATCACTTTGGAAAGCAGGATGGAGGTTCCTCAAAAGACTCCACATAGAGCTCCCCTATGACCCAGCAATCCCACTTTTGGGCATTTACCCAAATGCTTACAAACAAGACCACACTAAAGCTACCAGCACGGCTATGTTTATTGTAGCCTTATTTACCATAGCTAAGATATGGAACCAACCCAGATGCTCCTCAGTAGATGAACGGATCAAGAAAATGTGGTATATATACACAATGGAATTCTATGCCTTCACAATCTTATTTTAACGTCTATTTAAAACTGATTTAGAAGATAGACTATTGATAAGCTTTACTTTTGGTAATATGGAAGGGTGTATCATCCTTTCTGTTTTATCTGGGGTGGGTTATATTTTGTACCAATTATGGACACATAATTCTGTTTTTTTCTATATTTCAAAACAAGAGGAGATAAAGTAGGCATTTTTGTTATTTATACAAGTTGCTCATCAAGTAGTACATTTAATTCAATAAGGAGCTTTCTTTCATCTTCTTTCTTAGTTAATAATCTTAATGATTTGGTAAAATAATTAATACTTCTCTACTGTATTATGACACCTTATTATTCTCAATCCTTCCATCCCATCTCTTGAAAAACAGCAGCAAACATTATGAACTCATAGGAAGCAACATCTGTAGCAAAATATGGTTTATTAAAAATATATCTTTCACAACATAATGGGTTAAACAAAAGAATAGTTTAAGTGAACACTATGTATTTATATTTGGGATTTCTGAAGACATTCGCTAACTTCTCATGTGATGATGGAACTTGGAGAGCGTTGCAGTAGGAGAGGAGGACACAGGCAATTGGCTCAGCAGTGGAGGGAACCCCTCAGTAGAAGCCATAGGACCAGTATCTTCCACAGCACAGTGGGCGGCAGCAGCCACAGCCATAGCCACCATAACCATAGCCACCATAGCCGCCATAGCCACCATAGCCACAGCCACAGCGATAGCCACAGCCTAGGCCTCCATAGCCATAGCCCAGGCCTCCATAGTAGCTGCCGTAGTAGCACATGGTGTCAGGAGTGGACTGTTCCAACAGGAGCAGAAGGTGGGATTGTTGATCTGGATGTGTCTGTGTGCCAGCTGCCTTTTATACCCCTGGGTGGTGGGTGGGAACCATAGGCATGTGAGCATCATGTGCTCCCTGAGAGCTTCCCCCAGCATTCTGAGCACCTCGATTTAGTGCATAAACAAGGCCCTCATAACAGAGATGATTTTGTTCCCATATCAGAATCCCATGATCTGTTTTGTGAGCCAAATTCTTTCATTTCTAAGGCTTTAACACATCCTATATTTAATTTATCGAATAGATGTGACTTCAGTATATAATTTGATAAACATTTTTGAAATTTGTTCTCCCATTTCTACTCTCATTCTGTTTTGTTTCCTATTCCTCTAAAATATTTTTGGTTTCCATTTTTCCCCATCTTTCACTCTTTCTCTTCCTTTCCTTCCCCCCTTTTCATTGTTTGGATACAGTTTGTTCTGGTCAAACTGGTTTACTGAATTTTGCTCTAGAAGAATGTGCTTGCTGTTTTTATAGTGTGATTAGTTGATAACATGTTACTACTTTCTGTACATATATGTAAGACTTTTTCAGGATCTATTGTTTAGAGAATATTATTTGAAACTTCCCACAAAATAAATGACCATCTTATTGACCACAACTTTTACTGCAAATATATGAGGTAAACATAAACAAGAAAAAAGCTTTAGTTGGGGTTAGTACTTCAGTCCAAGTTGTGCTGGACCTGTTGCTTTGGGTACTAGGTGAGGCAGGTTTCTTGTGGTAAGACTATGTGGCAAATATTGTTTATATCAGAATGACTAGGAAACTGAGAGGGGTCCTGTACAAAATATAGCCTACATCCTGTGTGTCAGTGACCTATTTACTACAAGGAGGCCTTATCTCTGAAAGTTTCCCTCCAATTCCAATACTGTAATGCCATCAAATTATCAATCTAAGGATTAATCCATTGATTATGTCAGAGCCTTGAAATCCTATTACCTCTCAAAGTTTGGACCTACCAGTTAGGGGGCAGTCCTGCAACAAATACAGAAGCCATACCAACATGGAGAAAAAGGCATCATTTTATATTGAGCATCAATAGATTAAGTGTCACCAAGAGTTCTGACAATCAAGTTAGTGGAAATACATTATGTTATCATTGCTAATTGTTTTTTTTAAAAAAAGTATTTTAAATGGGACATTCCTTGTTTTCAAGAACAACCAAAGAGGGCTGGGAAGGTGGCTCAGTGGTAGTGCTTGCCTTGTATGCATGATGCCCTGAGTTTGAGTGCTCAGCACCACATAAGCAGAAAAGGCTGGGTGTCACTGTGGCTCAAGTGGTAGAGTACTAGCCTTGAGCTGAAGAGCTGAGAGACAGCACCCAGGCCCAGAGTTCAAGCCCCATGACCAACACCAAAACAAAACAAACAAACAAAAAACCACCAGAGAGATTTTATTTCAGACTAATAAAAATGTGGGCATTAATTTGCATTTGATTTTGTAACTTTCATATCCTAAATATTATGTGCCCATTAAGACATAACTAAATGCATCAAATAGGACTTAAAAGTAGTATAGGAAAAAGTATAAAAGTAAGAGAAATAGCAGGTTATTCAACCACTGAGAATTTTGTGAGGAAAAAAAAATGAAGAAATGCATCCCCACAGCTGAGACTTCCTTTTGAGCCTCTGAGTGAGGAAACCTCAGGAAACACAGGCAGTTCTCAGGAGACTAACTCCAACTTGCTGTGAAGGCTCACACATTCTGAAAGGAATACATCACCCCTTCGTTGTTCAATAAAAGGACTTCCTGTTCTTTTCAAATCAATCATATTGAATTTTGACTGTCAGCCTTTTATTGGGACACTTTGTCTTGAAATGCTTCTAAGAGAAGAGCCTAAGAAATGTAATTTTCAGTTCCTACCATAAATAAAAGTAAACAGAAAGTAGACAATAATATGGAGTTGCTTCCTCAAATCAAATACCAGAAGTTTCTCTTGGTTTTGCAGGTAATAGACTCTTTGGGGTATTTTTTCCCCATAGAAACATCTCTTGTCCTATTATGTAGCTCCTGTTAGAACCCTGAATTTGGATAAGGGTCTTTCTCATTATCACGTGAGAATTTCAAAAGGCATAGGTGGGTTTATCTCATTAGAAACTAAAGTTCTACCTCTAGAGACCCAAGGAATACACTGTAATGGAAAACAAGATCAAGGTAAAATCCGTCTATTCAGAGTGAAGAAACAAATGAAAATGTACATAAAGATATCTCTTGGGTGAATGAATGAGCCTATTATGTCCCATAAATAACTGTTGGAGATATGTGGCTAGGAGAGGCCTTTGCCTTGTAAAATGCTCTGTTGCTCAGAACTGTGGTGTTTTTGCTGTGACTGTGGCTCCAGTTGTTCCTGTTCTTCAGACAGATACTGCTTCTACGAATTTTGCTCCAACATCTGTAGAACCATTCAGACTAAATTATTCCAAGTTCACTTTATTTTTTTACTAAACATCTCTTATTTATTTCCAAAAGTACAAACTTCACCCAAGTATACCTGAAAAACAAAACTAAACAAATTCACAGAAATGTCAGGTCTAGTGTGTTTCAACTTAATGAAATATTGTGATTAAATGTCTCATAAAATGTAGCCAGACTCTGTTAACATGGGAGACTGCGCTTTGAGGATGGAGGCTCTGAGCCAGCTCCAGAAGGAAAATCTGTAAGATGCTTATCTCTAATTAGCCAGCAAAGAGCCAGCAGTGGAGCTGTGGCTTAAGTGGTGGAGCACTAGCCTGGAGCAAAAAAGCTCAGGGACAGAGTCCAGGCCCTGAGTTCAAGTTCTAGGACTGGCACATAAAACGTGCACTAACTTCACTCATTGATACCGCATTAAAATTCTATTTATCATCGTTATAATTGTGATATTAGAAAGAAGAAGAAAAAAGGAGAGAGGAAGTATGAAGTTGTACCCATTTTCTCTTCCAAGGAATAGTGTCACCAAAACATCAATGAATTCCTGCTCTATACAACAGTGACTGAGTCTTTGGGCTGTCCCTGTCACCTCCATCTGCAGATTTTGCCTTCTTTACCTTGGGTCATCAACAAATCAAATGTTTTGGAACTCCTCCTTGTGTAGCTGCAACTTGATCACCAAGGCAATGTTTTAGTCCACTATTTTTAATTTTAGGATACATTTTTAATAGATCTCAATACTTACTATTTGGTATCAGATGTATCATGTTAATAGAATCATTGTCTTGGTATTTTTTATCTCAAGTAGCATGCATATAATATAGTAACTTGGACTTTATTTTCAGATTCTGATGGTTTTCTATTTTTCATCTGTCTTGGACATGACAAACTACCTTGTAAATAATTTATGTATATGTAAATATGTATATGTACACTCCAACATTGAAAATATCCCAATAAAGAACTCAATAGCAATGCCCTGGGGACATTTTGATATTCTCAAATGGCTTTGCAACACAGCTGTGTCTTATAGTGCATAATGCTGGCAATGATAGATTGTATTTGGAAGTATAGTCACACTAATGATAATATAATCCCATTGTCTCTCAGTATCTCCCCAATAATGAAATAATGTTTGTTTAAATGATGGGATATAGGAAACTATTACATAACTTCAATAACTCTAATTCAATTGAAAGAAGGAAAGAAATTAGAGCATTCTTCTTGTACAAATGGTCTTATTACATGTTATTAAAGGAAATCTGCATGTAAGACAGATATAGACTTGGGGTGAATACTCCTTTCTATTGCCAAACCTCTCTTAATATGAAAACATGGTATAAATAAAGATTGCTTTGCTTGGCAAATGTAAGAACTAAGTAAGATTGAGCTGGACTACAATAGCTTTCAATATTGATTCATTGTACTCATAAACGAAAATGCTGAACTATATAACCCATTTGTACAACTACTGAAAGATAAAAATAATTAAAATAAAATAGCTATAAGTAAATTATAATTGATTCTTTAGACCATTGAAAAATACATTAGTTATGTTACATACAAAAATCAACAGTTTGAGAGAACCTACATATGCTTTCCTGTATTCTTTAAATCATCCAGAAATAATGTATGATGCCCAAAGCACTATAAATTCTGTGTAAATAGAGTAGATACTGGGCTATTTGGGGATACACACATGATGAAATATCTGTATTTGTTTAATAAAAATGCAAACATTTTCTTCACAAAGTGTCCACATGTGCTCAGATGAACCATGGATGAGGAATCTCAAATATATAGAAGGCTGGGTATGTTTATTTTATATGAGAAAATGAAATTCATATTTAATAAGCTGTTACCACTCTAAATGGTGCTTCAATATATTTAGTTTTCTTTCTATCATTTTTGCTTTTATTCAGAGAGACACAGACAGTGAACAGGAAGATAAAAGGGACACATAAAGAGAAGTGTACAACAAAACTCTTCTTTGAGGAGGGATAAAAACAAAACAGAGCAAATGTAGAAATGAGATTCCTATTTTCATGACGTATATCATATTGAGTGGTGAGTTCACATGTATTGAATCAATTAAATATAGAACTAAACAGAGCCTTAAAAATGGAAGAAGAATTTGGCCCATAAACCCATCATGGAATTCTGACATAAGAACAAAATTATGCCAGTTATGAGGGCCTTGTTTATGCACTAAATCAAGGTGCTCAGGATGCTGGGGGAAGCTCTCAGGGAGCACATGATGCTCACATGCCTGTGGTTCCCACCCACCACCCAGGGGTATAAAAGGCAGCTGGCACACAGACACATCCAGACTCAACAATCCCACCTTCTGCTCCTGTCACAACAGTCCACTCCTGACACATGTGCTACTACGGCAGCTACTATGGAGGCCTGGGCTATGGCTATGGAGGCCTAGGCTGTGGCTATCGCTGTGGCTATGGCTGTGGCTATGGTGGCTATGGTGGCTATGGCTATGGTGGCTATGGCTGTGGCTGCTGCCGCCCACTGTGCTGTGGAAGATACTGGTCCTATGGCCTCTACTGAGGAGTTCCCTCCACTGCTGAGCCGACTGCCTGTGTCCTCCTGTCCTGCTGCAGCTCTCTCCAAGTTTCTTCACATGAGACATTTTTGCATGACTTCAGAAATCTCAACTATACATCCAACTTTAAATTAAATACATAGTGCTCATTTAACCCATTACTTTTTTCATTGGATTGTGTCATAGTTTGAAAAATTATGTTTACAGTTGGTACTCTGGGGTAAAATGGGTTCAACTTTCAATCTCAATTTTTGTGAAAAGGTAGATATTATTAAAATAAACCATATTTTGCTACAAAAATTGTTTCCTATGAGTTTGTAGTGTTTGTTCTTGGTATTGGAGAGAGGGTATTTAAGGACTGAGAATGAGAGGGGTTAATTTCTAATATAATACAAAAGTATGAATTATTTCTAGCAAATCACTAAACTAAGATTATTAACTAAGAGAGAAGATGAACAGAGAGCTACTTACTGAATTAAATGTAGAACTTGATAAGTAACTTATGAAATAGCAGAAATGCCTACTTTATCTCTTGTCATTTTGAATTATAGAGAATAAGCAGCATTGTGTGGCAATCATTTCTACAAAATATAACCCATCTCAGATAAAACAGAAAGGATGATACACCCTGAAAACCCTTCCAAGTCACCAAAATAAAACGTTACCAATATTCAGTCCTCTAAATTATTTTTTCTTATAGATAGAAGTTAAAATTAAAATAATATTGTACACTCCTCTTTATTTTGCTCTATTTAATATTTCTGAGATTCCAACTCATGAGGATAGATCTTTTCTTATTCCTGTAAGAAATAAGAATGCAATTTATTTTCAAGTAATAAGCAAGTACAAATTTTTGCTTTTTAATATTAAATCATATCAAGAAAACAAATGTGTCCACTTCAATTGAGTATAGAAACAGACTTAAAATTTCTGGATGTAGGTGCCTGCATTGAAGGTTTTCTCAAAGCAATTATTTCAGTTCACATTCTGTTTCCAATAATGCTGTTAATTCTTCCTATTCTTCCTCAGCTTTGCTAAGGCTCCCAATATTTAGGTTTTAAACAATTTTACTTATATTAGCATATTTCTCTAATTGTACATCCAAACTTATTAACTCAGATTTTGTTACTTTACTGGTACTCACATACAGAGAAATGAAATCTACAAAATTCTGATGTTTTTCTCATACATTTGTCAAAACAACAGATAGTCTAATTGGCATAAGCTATGTATGTTTCCCTGTATTTTTAAATCAGCTCTAAATATCTTACCATGCTAAAAACAGTGTAATTTCCACATAACTAGCTGTGAGAACAGGTTATTAGAGAATATTAACAAAATGAAATATCCCTCCTTCTTTAATATAAATGCCATTTATTCCCAAATAGTTTCTAAGTTCATTCAAAAGAATGGAGATCCAGAGATAGACAGTTGACTATCCTCATTTCACAGGAGCAAATGAAGTCTATGTTGAATAAACCTTACCACTCTACATTATGCCGCGGGATAGTGAGTTTAATTTCTCTTTATTACTTCTGATGTTGATCCTGCTCTTCTCTGTGTCTATGTTTTTGGGGATTGTGTGAGCACATACATGTGAAAAAAAGGAGCACCGATGGCAGATGCAGGGAAATGAGAGAAAACAGACAACAGAGATAATACTGAAAAACAATACTGGCTTAGAATTTCCCCAAAGTTTCTGTGTACCTCCAAATTCAAGGATTCGGAAATCAGTTTGTTACTCTTATATCATGCAATCTTTCATGTGATGCAGAAACCACAATTGATCAGCCAGTCAATTGATGGTAATTTATCCACTTACTTTTTGCAATGCAGGGAATGGAACTCAGAGCCCTGTACTCCCTAGACCAGTGTTCTATCTCCGGATTCATGCAGCCAGGCCCTCCCACTTATTCTTTTCTCTTTTGTTGCTACAAATAGGATTTCATTCTTCTGCCCAGCATGGATTTCCATATTCCTCTACATCAGGCATATCTATGGGTATAGACATGTACTACCTCACTAGGCCTTAAGAAAAGAAACTTTTCAAAGATATTGTGGTTGCCAAAACATTTCCTTATCTTGTCACTATATATATATAGATATATATATATATATCTATATATATATCTATATATCTGTCTTTGCCTACTAATCACACCGTAACTGCAGGCTATGTAATAAAGCTTGGTGTCTCAGAAGAGAGATAAGTTTTGACACATATATCACAGGATTCTTTCTCCACTTTACCTGTCAGTGAATATACCACAATGGATAAAAACCTTGTCTGATGACTACTGATTGCTCAGTATTTGGTGCCAAACTTTTCCAAATATCTGCTGACCATCTCAGGGCCATAATCTTCAATGTGCTGAGACGCTGCATCCTTTTCATATAAGAATTTATACTTGCAAGTGCACATATTTCCTTTAAATTTCCCCCAAATGATATCAATTATTTCAGTTTTTTCAACAAATCTCTATGACCATTAAACTGAGGAATTTTCACAATATGGAGTAAATACAGGATGTTTCACTTGATGTTCAAGAAGTCACAACATTTTACCCAAAATTATTTACCCCAGACAATTTTTAAAAAATCAACACTATTTATGAAATCCTGACAAGCTTAGGATGCAAATTTATTTTAATTATTGGAACAAACACTTAATATGTACAATATACTATATATGCTTATATGTCTACTCACTAAAGATCTAAAATAAAAAAAATAACCAAACATTATATCTCTTTTTGCAGCTTGAATGTTGTAGTATTTAGTGTTCTAGTTTATAAATGACCATGTATTTTCAGGGAAGTTTCAATAATGTGCACTAAACAATGGCTTTGGAATAAGTGTCAAATATGTGTACAGTCTCTAGTGAGTTTCTACCAAGTAATCAAAACCTAAAAAACAACAAGCTCATTTTTCAGGACAAAAATTATTATGCAGTCTGTCAACATGAAACTTTTATAAAAAGAATAGAAGGAGAGGGATATGGGATCTGGGTCTTGGCAGCAAAGTGTGCAGAACTAAATAAGGAGAAAAAGTGAAGAAGAAAGGGAAAGAGGAAGGAGTGATGGAGGAATAAAGGCAGAGAGAAGTGTGTGTGTGTGGGGGGAGGTATAGATAAAGAGGGGAGACAGTGAAGGAGAGACAGAGAGTGTACAGATTTAAGCAAAAAATTTTCCTTATGGAGAAATGGAAAACAATCAGACTAAAAATAGAAATGAGATACCTATTTTCTGATTTATATAGTACTGTGTATGGAGGTCTCATGTGCTAAATAAACTAAATATGCAGTAAGAGAAAGCTTGAACATGATAAAAGAATTTGGCTCATAAACTGATCATGGAATTCTGATGTAAGCACAAAATTATCTCAGTTATGAGGGTCTTGATTATCCACCAAACTGAGGCGCTCAGGATGCTGGGGGAAGCTCTCAGGGAGCACATGATGCTCACATGCCTGTGGTTCCCACCCACCACCCAGGGGTATAAAAGGCAGCTGGCACACAGACACATCCAGATCAACAATCCCACCTTCTGCTCCTGTCACAACAGTCCACTCCTGACACCATGTGCTACTACGGCAGCTACTATGGAGGCCTGGGCTATGGCTATGGAGGCCTAGGCTGTGGCTATCGCTGTGGCTGTGGCTGTGGCTATGGTGGCTATGGTGGCTATGGTTATGGTGGCTATGGTTATGGCTGCTGCCGCCCACTGTGCTGTGGAAGATACTGGTCCTATGGCTTCTACTGAGGGGTTCCCTCCACTGCTGAGCCGACTGCCTGTGTTCTCCTGTCCTACTGCAGCTCTCTTCAAGTTCCTTCACATGAGAAATTTATGCATGTCTTCAGAAATCTCAACTATACATTCAACTATCAGAGAAATTCTAAATGAAATACCTAGTACTTATTCTATTCCATTCGTTTTTACTTGGATTGTGTAATAGTTTGAAGAAATAACCTTTTCGTTTTGTATTCTGGGGTTAAATGGGTTCAAATTTTAATCTCCATTTCTGTGCAAAGATATATTTTATTAAATAAACTGTATTTTGCTATAAAAATTGTTTCCTATGGGTTTATAATATTTGCTATAGTTTTTGAGAGATGGGATTAAAGTACCGAGAATGAGAGGAGGAATTAATATAATAGAAAACGATAATTATTTCTTTAAAAATCATTAAACCTAGCTTATTAACCAAGAGAGAAAATGAACAGAAACCTGTTTAGTGGGTTAACTGAACAACTTAATGGGCAACTTGTGGAAATAACAAAAATTACTACTTTATCTTCTGTCATTTTGAATTATAGAGAATAATCAGAATTAGATGTCAGTCATTGGTACAAAATATAATCCACTCCAGAAAAACTAGAAATGATGATGGCACCCTGAAAACATTTCCATATTACAGAAATAAAATGTTACCAACATTCTGTCATCTCCAATTCTTTGTAGATACAAGTTACAGTTAAAATAAGATTGTGAACTCCTCTTTATTTTGCTCTATTTACTATTTTTGAGATTCAAACTCATGAGGATAGGAGATTTTTCTTAGTATTTTATCACCCCATCAGGTCTACAATACAATTCATTATCAAATAATAAGGGGTTATACATTTTTACTTTTTATTAGTAAATCATATCAGTAAAAGTATATCTCTTTTATTGAATAGGGTGTCGGCACCCTGAATGCTTTTCATGAATAGATAAAATTAAAGGCTTCCCAAAGTAATTCTTCCAGTATACAATCTATTTCCAATAATGTTTCTAATTAATTCTACCTCAGCCTTGCTAAGCCTGACTCTATTTAGGTTTTTAAACATTTCAATTATTCCAATAGATTACCCTAAGTATATATCCAAGCCTATAAACTAAGCTATTGTTACTTTACCAACAGATACAAACACAGAAATAGAAATGTACCCACAAAATTCTTATAGCATTTCCTCATATATTTGACAGAACAATAAAAAATCTAATATATATAACATATATGTATTTTCTTGTAACTTGTAAATCAACTCATACATTTCAAATGATGCTAAAAGTAACATAAATTTCACTAACTATCCAGAATATTTATTTAGAGAATGGTGACATGATGATATATTTTTCCTTCTTTAATGTACAGGTAAATTTTTCCCCAAATAGATTGAGTTTACTCTAAGAATGGATGAGAAATCCAAAACACAGAAGGTTGACTGTACTTATTTCATAGGAGGAAATGACATTCTTGTTGAATAAAATGATCTCACTCTGAATTATGCCCCCATGCATTCAGTTTAATTTCTCTTCATTATGTTTGCATTTTATCCTGTTCTTTATGTATCTGTGTGTGTGTGTGTGTGTGTGTGTGTGTGTGTGTGTGTGTGTGTGTGTGTATGCCACATTTTCTTGATCCATTCATCTACTGAGGGGTATCTGGGTTGGTTCCACATGTTACCTATGGTTAATAATGCTGTGATAAATATAGTTGTGCTGGTAGCTTTAGTATAGCCTTGTTTGCGATTGTTCGGGTAAATGCCCCAAAGTGGGATTGCTGGGTCATATATCCTATCTTTTTACAATACTGAGAATGGACTCAGAGCCTTGAACTCAGTAGGCAAATGTTCCTTCACTTGATTCATGCAACCAGCCCCTTCCCACTGCATTTTGTTGTGTCAAACAGGATTTCATGCTTTTGCCCAGCTAGTCTTGGATTGCTTAGCTCCGACTTGGCATCTGATGTAGCTATGATTCTAAGCATATGCTACCACACCAGGCCTTCATACAACAAACTTTTCAAAGATGCTTTAATCCCCAAAATATTCTTTTATCCTGTCACTATATATAATCATTCCTGCCTTTGTCTACGATTGACACCTTAAGTACAAGCTATGTTAGAAAGCATGGTATCTCAGAAGAGAGATAATTTCTGGCACACATATTACATGATTCTTCCTCCATCTTACCTCTCAGTGAATACCAGGACTGGTAAAATCCCTATCTGATGATTGCTGATTACTCCATATTTGGTTTCAAATTTTTCCAGATGTGATTTCTAACCATCTCAGAGCCATAATCGTTAATGCACCAAGACATCTGTCTCCTACGTGCATTGATACTGTGAGTCCACATTTTCCTTTGAAATTTCCCCAAAATTATATTCATTATTATTTTTTCTAACAAATCGGTAGGACATCGTAAAATAACCATTAGACTAATGAATTTTAT
Source organism: Dipodomys merriami (assembly GCF_024711535.1). Lineage (NCBI taxonomy): Eukaryota > Metazoa > Chordata > Mammalia > Rodentia > Heteromyidae > Dipodomys > Dipodomys merriami. The sequence continues at coordinate 112,560,028 of NW_027203381.1, read as the reverse complement.
ACATGTTGAATATAGGATGTTTCATTTGATGTTCAAGAAATCATAACATTTTACCCAAAGTTATTTACCCAATATAATATTTTCAAAATAAACACCATTGATGAAATCCTGACTGATACAATCAGGCTTCAAACTTTATCTGGGTGATTAAAATCTATTTTAATTATTGTTACAAACATGTAATATATGTTTATATTAGATATGTTTGCCTATCTATCAATATTTAAAGGCCTAAAATTTCAAAAGAAAGAATACATTATATTTCCTTTTGTAAGAGTGAATGTTGTATTTGTAAGATTATTTTCTTGATGCTTTGTATGTCCCTCCCCCACGGTATAACCCCTGCTTTCACTGTATTTGATGGTATAATTTGTGGAGGGGAAGGGAAAAAAACAAATCCTTTAAAAAGGGATACAGGTGGAACCATTGCAACAATGAGATGTACAAGTTGTTATGTCAAAAAACAAACTTTACAACTTTGGTCAGGGTGGGGGGGAGGATTGGGTGGGGGGATGGGAAGGGATGGAAAGGGGAAACAAAGGAGGAAGCAACAATGCTTGATAAGAAATGTACTTATTATTTTGCCCAGGTAATTGCAACCCCTCTATACAGTATTTTCACAATAAGAAAAAGTAAAAAAAAACACTGAATGTTGTAGTATTTAAGGTACTGGTGTAGAATTTAAGGTACTGAGATAGACCTTTATTTTCTTTATGTTTCAAGCAATGTGTGCTAAATAAAAATGGCTTCTGAATAAGTCTCAAATATATGTACAGACTTAGTAATTTGTCTTTAAGCAATCATAATATAAAAAATGACTACCTCATTATTCATGACCAAGAGAGCAATACATGAGGTGCTAGATCAAAGTTTCTTCAAAAAACAAAAACATAAAAATAAAAAAAGAGGAGAATGGGAATGTTTGCCGGTAAGGTATTCAGTAAGAGAAAGAGTAAAGAAGAAAGGGACAGAGGAAGACCTGAGTAATACAGGAGTTATGAAGAGAGAGATGTGTGTGCGTGTGTGTGTGTGTCCCTGTTGTGTGTGTGTGTGTGAGAGAGAGAGATAAAGAGAAGACAGAAAGTCCAAAATGAATACGTTTCCCCCCTATAGACAAATGGAAGCAGAATAAAAATAGTCATGGAATACCCATTCTCATGATTGATATCCTACTGTATATGGTATCATATTTTTTGAATAAACTAAATATAGAGTCAAAGAAAATCTTAAAATTACAGAAGAATTTGGCTTAAAAACTGATCACAAAATCCTAATATAGAAGCGAAACCATCCCAGCTATGAGGGCCTTGTTTATGCACCAAATCGAGGTGCTCAGGATGCTGGGGGAAGCTCTCAGGGAGCACAGGATGCTCACATGCCTGTGGTTCCCACCCACCACCCAGGGGTATAAAAGGCAGCTGGCACACAGACACATCCAGACTCAACAATCCCACCTCCTGCTCCTGTCACAACAGTCCACTCCTGACACCATGTGCTACTACGGCAGCTACTATGGAGGCCTGGGCTATGGCTATGGAGGCCTAGGCTGTGGCTATCGCTGTGGCTGTGGCTATGGTGGCTATGGTGGCTATGGTGGCTATGGTTATGGTGGCTATGGCTGTGGCTGCTGCCGCCCACTGTGCTGTGGAAGATACTGGTCCTATGGCTTCTACTGAGGGGTTCCCTCCACTGCTGAGCCGACTGCCTGTGTCCTCCTGTCCTGCTGCCGCTCTCTCCAAGTTCCTTCACATGAGAAATCATGGAATGTCTTCAGAACCCTCAGCTGTACATCCAACTCTAAATGAAATGCATAGTGTTCATTTTGACCCATTATTTTTAATTGGATTGTATGCTAGCTTGAAGAAATATTTATTTTGTCTTCTAGTTAAAATGGGTCCAAATTGCAATCTCCATTTTTGTCAAAATTTACATATTAAATAACCATATTTTGCTACAAAACTTGTTTCCTATGAGTTTATAAGGTTTGCTGTTGCTTTTGGAGGGATGGGATTGAAACACTGAGAACGTGAGGGCATACTTTCTAATACAACTCAAAAGTATTCATTATTTCTAACAAGTTATTAACCTACTAAGAGAGAAGATGAATAGAAGTCTGCTCACTGAATTAAATGTACAACTGGATGAGCAACTTATGGAAATGCCTGCTTTACACTATGCCATTTTTGAATTATAAAGAATAATTATGTGCCAATCATTGGTACAAAATATCACCCAGCCCAGATAAAACAGAAAGGATGATACCACCCTGAAAACCCTTACACCTCACCAAATTAAAAGATTACAAATATTCTGTCTACTAAATTTGTTTTTCTGTAGATAAACATTAATAGTAAAAATAAGATTGTGCATTCCTCTTGATTTTGCTCTAATATTTCTGGGATTAAAATTCATGAGTTATAGATCTTTTTCTTATTTCTGTATTGCCCCTTGCAAGTCTAGAATGTAACTCATTTTTAAGTGATCAGAATTTACAAATTTTTACTTTTTAATATAAATCATATCAGGAGAACAAATGTGTCTATTTGTATTGAGTATTGAGACATACCTAAAATTTCTGGAGGTAGGTGATTGAATGCTCTTCCTGAATGGATAAAATCAAAGGTTTCCCCAAAGTAATTCTTCCAGTTCATATTGTTTCCAATAATATTTTTATTTCTTCCTCACCCTTGCTAAGTTTGAATATGTTTAGGTTTTAAACAATTTTAGTTGTTCTAGTTATTTCCCCTAGTTGTACAGGTCAGCTTATAAACTTAGATTGTTGTTATTATACCAATGGACAGAAGTACAGAAATGGAAATGCACGCACAAAATTCTTATAGGTTTTCCTCATATATTGGTCAGAACAGAAAAAGTCTAAGAGATATAACCTACACATGGTTTCCAGCATCTTTTAAATCAACTCTACAAATGTTATAATGTCAAAAACAATGTAAATTCCATGTAACTGGCTGTGAGAACTGGCTAGAGACTAATCACAAGATGAAATAGTTCTCAATCATTAATATAATGGACATTTTCTCTCCAATAGTTTCTGAGTTCACGCAAAAGATGAGAAATCTTCAGACACAGAGTATCTTTATTTCATAGGAGAAAATGGCATTTATGTCGAACAAATTGTTACCATTCTAAATTATATTCCAGTACATTTATTTTAATTTCTCTTCATTATTTTTGGTGTTTGTCCTGCTTTCCTCTGTCTGTTTATGTGTTTATGGGTTGTGTGTGATTATACATGTTAAAAAAGGAGCAACTACGGCAAATACAGAAACGAGAGAGAAACAGAGACAGTACTGAGAAACAATACTGGCTTAGGATGGTTCCTCAGTTTCTTTGTATCCTCAAGTTCAGTGCTCTGAAAATCAACTTGTTAATCTAATGCCATGCCATTTTTCATGTGATTCAGAAGCCACAGTTGATCAGACTATCAATTTATGATAATGCACCTAATTATTTTTTGCAATGCAGGGAATGAAACCCAGAACCTTGTATTAACTAAACAAATGTTGTATCACTGGATTCATGTGACCAACGCTTCTTCCCCTCACTTTTTATTTTTCTTTTATATTTCTGTGTTTTTTCAAATAGGATTTTGTGCTCTCTCCCAGGCTAGTCCTGGATTGTTATACTCCTTCTCTGCATCTGCTATGACTATAGACATACAGTACCATACCAGGACTTAATACAACAAATATTCCAAGCACTTTAGCTTTAGTCATGGAAATAGACCTTTATACAATCATCCCTTTCTTTGTCTAATATTGATACCTTATGAGTAGGTGAGTTAAGAAGCATGGTGCTTTAGAATAGAAATTAATTCTTCACATACATCACATGATTCTCCCTCCATGTTACCTCTCAGTGAACAACAGAACTGGTAAAATCTGTCTGATGATTGCTGATTACTCCATATTTGGTTTTAAAATTTTCCCACATATCATCTCTGTTCTAAGGGCAATGATCTTTTTTTTAATGTTTTTTATTGTGAAAATACTGTACAGAGGGGTTACAGTTACATGAGCAAGGTAATGAGTACATTTCTTATCAAGCATTGTTGCTTCCTCCTTTGTTTTTCCTCTACCATCCCTGCCCTGCCACTTCCACAATTACACCCCTCCCCCACCTAAATTGTTCAACAGTGTCTAGTACATCTCATTGTTATAAAGGGTCAAACTGTATCCCTATTTAAACATTTTGATTTTTTTCCCTTCTCCTCCCCAAATTATACCAACATCAAATACAATGAAAACAGGGTTATACCCTGGGGGAGAAACATACAAAGAAACAAAAAAAAATCACATGGTACCTTATAAATACATTAGAAACAATAGCATGTAAGAAAAAAAGCCACTTGTGTCCCTATCTTGGGGTTCATTTCGGTTAACATCATCTTATCTGCTCATATGTACATAGCTTTTGACCTTTTCTGTTTGTCCCAGACATATACTAGTTATTGCAAATAAGGGAAACTATTGCACCTATATTTCTTTGGGCCTGGTTTACTTCACTTAATCTAATTTTTTCCAAGTCTTCCATTTCCTAATAAATGGGGAAATGTCATTCTTTCTGATGGAGGCATAGAATTCTATCATGTATATATATGCTATATTTTCTTGATCCATTCATTTACTGAGGGGCATCTGGGCTGGTTCCATATCTTAGCTATGGCAAATAATGCTGCAATAAACATAGTTGTACTGGTAGTTTAGTATGGTCTTGTTTGTGATCATTTGGGTAAATGTCCAAAATGGGATTTCTGGGTCATAGGGGAGCTCTATGTGTAATCTTTGAAGAACCTCCATACTACTTTCCAAAGTGGCTGAACAAGTTTACACTCCCACCAACAATGCAGTACGGTTCCCTTCTGTCCACATCCCCTCCAGCATCTGCTGTTATTAGAGTTCTTGATTATTGCCATTCTAACTGGGATGAGGTGGTATCTCAATGTTGTTGTTTTTTTCTCAATGTTGTTTTGATTTGCATTTCCTTCTTTCTTTTCTTTTTGGTCAGCTGTGGGGCTTGAACTCTGGGCCTGGGTGCTGTCCCTCAGCTCAAGAGGAGCACTCTACCGCTTGAGCTACAATGCTATTTCTGGTTTTCTAGTGGTTTTTATTAGAGATAAGAGTCTCACAGACTTTCCTGACCAGGCTGGCTTTGAACAGTGATCCTCAGATCTCAGCCTTTTGAGTAGCTAGGATTACAGGCGTGAGCCATCGGCACCCAGCTTGCATTTCTTTTATGCCTAGAGAAGTTGAGAATTTCTTCATGTGTCTATTGGCCATTCTTATTTCCTCTCCTGAGGAAATAAGTTTTTAGCTTACTTATTTATTGGGCAGTTGTTTCTCTGAGGATTTGTTGTTGGGGAATTTAATTTTTTGAGTTTAAGTGTATTTTAGATATGAGACTCTTGTCCATTGTATGGCTAGTGAAGATCTTCTCCTAATCCATGGGCTTTCTATTGATCTTGCTAGCTATGTCCTTTGCCATGCAGAAGCTCTGCAATTTCATGCAATCCCATTTGTCCAACCTTTCTTTGATTTGTTGTGTTTCTGGGTCTCTATTAAGAAAATTTTGACCTGTGCCAAGGAGCCCTAGGATTTCTCCTATTCCTTCCTGTAATGTTTTCAGGGTGTTTTTGACTCCAAGGTCTTTGATCCATTTGGAGCTGATTCTGGTGCAGGGTGATATATAAGCATCTATCTTTAGATTTCTACAGGTGATTAACAAATCTTAAGGGCAATAATCTTAATTGTGCTGAGACACCTTATTTCAGACCCCATTTTTCCTTTGAAATTTTCCCTGAAATTATACCAATAATTTCATTTTTTCTAACAAATCTCTAGAGCACCATAAAATAACCATGAGACTGTTGAATTTTACACAAACTTGTATACTGGCTGCTTTATTGATTTTCCAAAAATAACATTTTGCCCAAAATTATTTATCACAGACAATATTTTAAAAATCAACACTATGGATGAAATCTTAACTGTCACAGGCTTCAAACTTTATTTGGACAATTGAAAATCTATTTTAAATATCAGAACAAATATTTAGTTGTCTAACATATTATATATACTTATATGTCTACTCACTAAAAGATCTAAAATACATGCTGGATGCTGATGGCTCATGCCTGTAATCCTAGCTACTCAGGAGGCTAAGATCTGAGGCTCATGGATTTAAAGCCAGCCTGGGCAGGAAAGTCCATGAGACTCTTTTTTCCAATAAACCACTAGAAAACCTGAAGTGGCACTGTGTATCAAGCGGTAGAGTGCTCGCCTTGAGCTGAAGAGTGCAGGGACAGCGCCCAAGCCCAGAGTTCCAGCCCCATGCCCGACCAAAAAAAAATAAGATCTAAAATACAAAAGATAGAATACATGTTTTCCTTTTGTAACATTCACTGTTGTAGAATTTATGGCTCTCTTCTATATGATGCTCATTTACTTTCTAGAAACTATGAAATAACGTGCATTAAACAATGGCTTCTGAATAAGTCTCAATTGTAGCTAGTTGCCATCTAGTAATCAAATATAAAAAAATAACTGCTTCATACTTCTTGAGCAATAGAGCAGTAAATGAGACTCTAGATGAAAGTTTTTTTCAAAAAAGTGAAAAAAAGGGAATGTGATGGGGATGTGGAGAAGAAAAAAGGAGAGAGTAAAGAAGAAAAGAAAGAGGAAGGAATGAGTGACATAAGGAATCCAGAAAGATGTATGTGTATGTGTGCTTGTTGTGTGAGAGAGACACCCACAGATAGAGAGACTAGGGAGAGGGACACAGGGAGAGAGAGAGATGGAGAGTGTTGAAGGTGATCCCCCAAATTTTCCCTATGGAGAATGGAAACAGAAAAAGAATCAAAATAGAAATGGAATACAGATTGTCATGGTTAACATACTATGTAGTGAGGTCACATGTACTGAGCAAACAACACTGAGTGAGGGAAAATCTTAGGCTGGAAGAAGAATTTGACTCATAAACTGATCGTGGAATTCTGACATAGGAAGAAAACCATCCCAGTTATGAGGGCCTTGTTTATGCACTAAATCGAGGTGCTCAGGATGCTGGGGAAGCTCTCAGGGAGCACATGATGCTCACATGCCTGTGGTTCCCACCCACCACCCAGGGGTATAAAAGGCAGCTGGCACACAGACACATCCAGATCAACAATCCCACCTTCTGCTCCTGTCACAACAGTCCACTCCTGACACCATGTGCTACTACGGCAGCTACTATGGAGGCCTGGGCTACGGCTATGGAGGCCTAGGCTGTGGCTATCGCTATGGCTGTGGCTGTGGCTATGGTGGCTATGGTGGCTATGGTTATGGTGGCTATGGTTATGGCTGCTGCCGCCCACTGTGCTGTGGAAGATACTGGTCCTATGGCCTCTACTGAGGAGTCCCCTCCACTGCTGAGCCGACTGCCTGTGTCCTCCTGTCCTACTGCAACGATCTCCAAGTTCCATCACAAGAGAAATTTTTGAATGTCTTCAGAAATCCCAACTACACATTCAACCATCTGATAAAAATGAAATGTTCATTTGACCCATTATTTGTTAGTTGGATTGTGTGGTATCTTGAAGAATTATTAGATATGACTCTCAATTTTTATGAAATGATGTGTATTATGAAATAAACCATAATTTAAACCAATATTATTTATGTGTTTGTTAAATTATTTTTATCCATTTCATAGGTTTATCTGTGTGTGGTTTCTTTCTGAGTCATGAGAAGATAAGGAATGGGAGTAAGAAAAAGAGAGCAAGATTGTACATCATTTGTGTATTAAATACTAAAGCTACCAGCACAACTATGTTTATCACAGCAATACTCAACATAGCTAAGATATGGAACCAGCCCAGATGCCCCTTAGTAGATGAATGGATCAAGAAAATATGGTGTATATATATATATATATATATATATATACACACATATCATATATAATTACCATATATATATTTACCACCACATATATATGTATGTGAATATATATACATATATATATATATATATATATATATATCTCCAAGGGAATTCCATGCTTCCATCAGAAAGAATAACATTGCTCCATTTGTTAGGAAATGGAAAGATTTGGAAAAAATCATATTAAGTGAAGTAAACCAGTCCCAAAGTAATTTAGGTCCCAAGGTTTTCTTTATTTGCAATAATTAATATACACATAAGATAATCTTATCAGATGAGCTGAAAAGCTCAAAAGCTATGTATACACAATCATATAAGATAATGCTAAGTGAAATGAACCCCAAGATATGGAAGCAAATGGTCTTTGTTGTTTTTGTTTTCAATGTACTATGTGAGTTTTTTGTTTCCTTTGTATTTTCTTTCCCCTATGGTATATCCCCTGTTGTCACTGTGCTTCGTTTTGGTACCCTGCATGTTGTATATATATTTGTCCAGTCTGGTGAGGGAAGGGGAATAACAAAATGGTGAAAGAAGGAAACAGGATGAGCCATTGCAACAATGATTCCCACAGGACAGTATATTGGAAATGAACTTTAAAATTATGGGGGGATGGGGTGGGGCAGGGAGGAGTGTGGTAGGTGGTGGAGGGAATGGATAGTGGGACAACAACAAGGGAAGTGGTTCCAGTGATGGACAAGTCATGTAGTCATTGCCTTACTCATGTAACTGTAACCCCCTGTACAGCATCTTTACAATGAAATTGAAAAAAGAAAAAATATTGTTTCTAACAAATCATTAATCTAAAATTATTAGCCAAGGAATAAAATTAACAGAAAACTACTTAGTGAAATTAAATCCACACTTTGATGAGCATTTATTAAACATAACAAAAATGTCCACTTTATGTCAATGTGATTTTAAATTATAGAGAATACGCAGAGTTAGGTGCAGATCATTGTTTAAAATGTAATCCATTCATAACAGTAAGTATAATAATATTAAGAAAAGCCTTCCCATGTCACTATAAGAAAAGGTTAGCAACATTCTGTCCTCTATGTTAGCTTTATTAATAGACAAAAATTTTTTAAAATAAATGAGATTGTGCACTCTGGCTTATTATGCTCAAGTTAATGTTTCTAAGATCTGAAATAATGTGTTTAGTAAAAACTCTATTTTCATATGTGTGTTGATCTATGACAGGTGTTTAACACAATTCATTTTTAAGTAATAAGCAATTATCTACTTTACTTTTACTTTTAATAGAAAAATCACAACAGGAAAACAAAAGTTTTAACTTCTGTTTAGTATAAAAATAGATATAAAATTTCTGAATGTAGCTGGACGCCGAGGCTCATGCCTGTAATCCTAGCTACTCAAGAGGCTGAGATCTGAGGATCATGGTTCAAAGCCAGCACAGGCAGGAAAGACCTTGAGACTCTTATCTCCAATAAACCAATAGAAAACTGGAAGTGGCTCTGTGGCTCAAGTGGTAGAGTGCTCACCTTGAGCTGAAGAGTGGAGGGACAGCACCCAAGCCCAGAGTTCAAGCTCCACGACTGATCAAAAAAAAAAATTCTGGATGTAGGTTATCTGAAGGTTGAATATATAACATTGAGTGGTTTTCCAATGTAATTATTCAAGTTCACAGTCCATTTCTAATAAAGTTTCTAATTTTTCCTCTACTCTATAAAGCTGCTTAGGGATTTTAGGATTTTTAACAGTTTTGATCAATCTTATTGATGCTCCTAATTCTATACTCATTCTTTGATATGGTTACTTTACCAGTAGACACAGATACAGAAATAAAACCTCCACACACAAAAAGCTTAGATGTTTTTTCTCATATATTTTCTTGAACAATAAAAGCTATAACACACACCACCTACATATATTATCCTGTATGTATTAAATAAAATCTAATGAGTAAGGATGCCAAAATGCAAATTCTATCCAACTAGAAGTAATAATGGGGTATTAGTGACAAGATGAAATGTCTCTCCCTCTTCATTATAGGGGCAAGTGTTTCCTACAGCATTTCCAGCTGAGTTTACTCAAAATATCGGATGAGGAATCCACAAACACACAGGGGTGACTATACTTATTTCATAGGAAAAAATAAAGTTTATGCTGAATGAACTGTTACCACTCTAAATAAGGCTCCAATGCATTTAGTTTAATTTCCTGCTTCCGTGTGTATGTGTGTGTTTGCTTATTTGTGTGTATGTGTACATGTGTAAGTATGCATGTGAAAGAGAGGCTTAGTGATGGGGAGATAGAAAGAAGACAGAGTGGACACAGTACTGAAGCACAATACTGTCTTAGGATGCTTGTTCGGTGTTTTGTACCAAACATTCAAGTATCTGAATATAAAACTTTAATCTGGGGTTATGCAATTTCCATGAAATCCCGAAGTCACTGTGACTATTAATCAGACCATCCATTCATAGAAATATATCAAACTATTTTTTGCAAGGCTGCAAATGGAACGCAAACCCTTATACTGGTGATGCAATGGTTCTATCACTTGAGTCATGCTACCAGCCTTTTCCTTACAGTATCAGATTGGATTTCATGCTTTTGTCCACATTAAATCCTGGATAGGGATCCTCCTTTCTCTTCATTCTGGATAACTAGGATTATAGGCATGTACCACCACACCAGGCCTTAATGTAAGAAAATTGTAAAGACACTTCAGGTCATCAAAAGAGTCCTTTATCCTGACGCTCTAACCTTCCTTTACGTTGTGGATATTGACAGCACTGACTGTTATCTCAGGAAGCAGAATATTTGCTGTCCCTCCATCATGGCATTTTACATTCATGCTACAAGCCAGCGAAGTTAACACAGATCAAATGCTGTCTAGTAGATGTTTGATCCTAAAAATTTCCAGAAATGGTATCTGTTCATCAGCTCAAAGCAATACAATTTTGATTGCTTAAACATTGCAAGAGTCTCATAGAAACATTTACATTGTGAGGCATATTTTTAAAATCCTCCCCCAAAGGCTATATTACCTACACCTTATTTTGATAAACATCTATTACCATGTGAAACAGCTATTAGATAAGCAATTTACACAGATTTGACTAGAGACCTTCTTCTTTAATTTTCAAGAAATCATGACATTCAACACTATTTATAACACTATGACTGACAAACTTAGTCCTTAAATTTTATTTGGGAACTTTAAAATGCATCTTAATTATTAGAAGAAACATTTAGTATGTGTAATATATTAAATGCAACTATACCTCTAACCACTTAAGAAATGTAATTCTTTATTTTCAATTCAAAGATAGAAAACATTTTCCTTTTGAAAGATTGCAACCTGTAGTACTTTAGTTCCACTCTGAAAGATGGTCATTTAGTCTGAAAACTTTCAAATATTATTTTCAAAACAGTGAACTCTAAATAAATCTCAAATACACGTACAGATTATAGTAACTTGTTCTCATATAATCATAATATCAAAAATAAGTAGCTCATTATTCCTGAGAAAAAGTCCCTGAACAGTCTGTCTAGATGATACATTTTTCAATGAAAAGATAAAGTGGGGGAAACAAAGAACAAGAGAGAAACAGTGAGAGGACAGAAGAAAAGGCAAAAAATGCAAACCAAAAATATTTTCCCTATGGAAGAATGGAAAAAGAAGCCAGAATCTAAGTAGAAATGGAATAACGAATTTCATGATTTACATCATACTGTGTAAATAGTTCACATGATTTGATCTACTAAATATAGAGTGTGCCAAAGCCTTCAAAACTGATGAATTTGGCCCATAAACTGATCATGGAGTTCTGACATGGGAAGAAAACCATCCCAGCTATGAAGGCCTTGTTTATGCACTAAATCGAGGTGCTCAGGATGCTGGGGGAAGCTCTCAGGGAGCACATGATGCTCACATGCCTGTGGTTCCCACCCACCACCCAGGGGTATAAAAGGCAGCTGGCACACAGACACATCCAGACTCAACAATCCCACCTTCTGCTCCTGTCACAACAGTCCACTCCTGACACCATGTGCTACTACGGCAGCTACTATGGAGGCCTGGGCTACGGCTATGGAGGCCTAGGCTGTGGCTGTGGCTGTGGCTATGGCTATGGTGGCTATGGTTATGGCTCCTGCCGCCCACTGAGCTGTGGAAGATACTGGTCCTATGGCTTCTACTGAGCAGTTCCTCCACTGCTGAGACCATTGCCTGTGTCCTCTACACATGAAAAAAATTTAGATGTCTTTAGAAATACCACCCATTTGCTGAGCAAACACTAGATAAATGTTCCATACTCTATCAACTTTCATTCTTCCTTGAAATTGTGTGATAGGACAGAAATATTTTGCATTTCTATAATGTTATGTAAACTTGATCCACTGTGACTTTCAAATTTTGGTAAAGATATGAATGATTAAATAAAATGTATTTTGCAAATATGACTGTCTATACATTATTAAATTATATCATATATATGTGTGTAATGAATATATATGTGTGTGTGTATGTGTGTGTGTGTGTGTGTGTCTGTCTGTGTGTGTGTGTGCGTGCTTGTTTGTTGGTACCTGGGAAACAAGGACTCAGAAAGGAGAGAGAGAGAAGGGAGAATGTGTGTGTGTGTGTGTGTGTGTGTGTGTGTGTGTGTTTGTGTGTGTGTGTGTGTGTGTGTGTGTGTGAGAGAGAGAGAGAGAGAGAGAGAGGGTGGGGAAGAGAGAGAGCAGTTTAGTCATTGTTAGATTTCTAAAATTATAGGAACATTATCAAATTTTTTCTAGAACATTATTAAAGAACAGCTCTTTATGTGTCTTTTAATCTCTACTATGGCTTTTTTCTTTGTTTATGCTCGTTATGTAATTTTAAACATGGATATTTTCTATAGCAATGGTTGTATTTCAAATCAGGGCATTTACATTTATGTATGTTCGATGTTTTGTGTCATTTACAACACCAGAAATTGTGTTTCATACCTCCTATTCTGCGCCTGTGAGATGTTTGTCAATTAAAAAAAGCCTACAGAAAAATGAATATAGAAAAAAAGAAAAATGAATATAGGGTTTGTCATACTGTAAATTTCAGCTAACAGTGACATTGTTGTCATTAAAATGGGAGCCCAGTAGCATTGGAAAAGATACTGTATATTCTAATGATTTAGATAAATATGTGTATTATTATTAGTAAAATAAATTTTAGAAGATCATATTATATTTGCTAAGTATCAAATTAGCATTAGATTATTTTTACACAACACTGAGCTCTATATGTATCTTTTTATCATCTATCTATCTATCTATCTATCTATCTATCTATCTATCTATCTATCTATCTATTTATCTATCAATCTACACACACACCTATGTGTATTGATTCTCAGAATCAAGTTGTTCTTGTCAGTAAAGTAATATTACTCACCTAGGAATTTCAAGGTAACAATAACCTAGAGGCCAATCTTCTAAAGATGGAGAAATAAGGAGATGGGGAATTAGGAGAAATGAGTGTAAATGTTGAAGTTCTTGATTTTAGGAGTGAGAAAAGAAGTTGCTGGGGGAAGAGTAACCAGCAGAATTAGATTGCTTTCTTCTTCAGAATAACAAACCATTATGTTGGAGAACTGACCTCAGATAGAAATGGGTTTGTGAGGTAGTGTGCTCTTCTTTAGATTGTCGATGAATTCTCAAGTTGCAAGGGTCAGTGGCAGAAGAAAACAAGCAGAAATGTTTAAAAATTAGATCAAAGTCTTTCTTTATCAAAATGATCAGAAAATAATCATCAGATTTCAGATGCTGCCTAAATTAATTATCATTAAATAACACAGGCACTGGTTCTGCCCTTATAGATTGGTCTAATGAAGGCAGATGGTGCCTTTTGTCCAATATCAAAAGCATCTTTTTGTGTAAGTCTTTGTTTGAATCAGGACAACCTAATTTAGTTTTTGATATGGGATCTTACTTTGCTTCCCAAGCTGTCCTACAATTCCTCAGCTAAAGTTATCTAACAGGACTTGAGCTATAGGCAGATGCCCCTAGACTAGCTCAATCATGACTTTTGTAATAGCTTCTAAGCTATTACAAATGTTCAATTGGTCCTCTATTATTTTTTATTCATTATTATTTTTTTGTTGGTCGTGGGACCTGAACTCTGGGCCTGGGTGCTGTCCTTTAGCTCTTCAGCTGAAGACAAGCACCCTACCACTTCTGCCACAGTGCCACTTCCAGTTCTATGGTGGTTTATTGGAGATAAGAGTCTAAGGGACTTTTCCTACCTGAGTTGGCTTTGAACCTTGATCCTCAGATCTCAGCCTCTTGAGTAGCTAGGATGACAGGCGTGAGCCACTGGCACCCTGCTGGTCCATTTTTCATGCACTTGTTATTGTTATCATAAAGGTGATGTATGGAAGGTCACGGTTCTATAAGTCAGATAAAGAGTATATTTCTTTTTGAAATGTGTCACTCCTTCCCACACTCTCTCCCAGTTTTTCTCTCCCATCTTCATCCACAAGTTGTATAAGATCATTTTCAACACAATGCCATTGATTCTTGTGGGTTGATTTTATACTCTGCTACTTTGCCAAACCTCTGGATCAGCACTAATCGCTTGGGGTGAATATAATTCTTTTTTGGACCCTTTCCTTCACTTTCTCTCAGATTCCTCCTCCCATCCCTGCCCACAAGTTTCTTTTGAAGATTTAATATGTAGAGAAGAGATAACAACAAAACTTCTATATAACATAAAAGACAAGAATATAAAGATTATATAGCCTCAAGTTCCTAAGCTTATTAGAAAAGAAGAAAACACCACCATATTTTGATATGAATGTAGTTACCATATTTTATTTTTTTGCCTAAAGTTTGTAATGTATAATTTTCTGATGTACTGACTCTTAAACATCCATTATATGACATTATAGTTATGTCTGTTAAAATATGTAGTTAGGTATTCCATATTTTCTAGGTTAGTAATTTTTGTGTTTTCATTGAAATATGTAACCTACTAATGTGACAGACTTTTTGGGGTTTTAATCTACATTTCTGTTTGTTTTATGTTTATCATAAAACAAGTGTTCTCTGTTTTCTTGAATTGCTTAAATTAATATAATGTGTTACGTCCCATTTTTTCCCTCTCTTGACTTGAAAACTATACATTTTAAAATCATTCTTGAAATGCTTTATTGCAGAATAAAACATGTACTTTTTCTTACTGAATTCTAACATAAATTAGCATTTTGATTACTTTTATAGCTCAAGAGCCTTCAGACACATTTACAAAAATCATATTACCTTCTTTGTTTTTTTTTGTAGTATTATTCAAGTATGATGGACTCACATACTTACATCCTGTAGAGATGATAATAGGATGATGATTCTTATTTACATAGACATTATCGATTGTTTTCTCATATAAATAAAAATATTTTGCTCGTCACTCTTTAGGTCTTTCCAACTAAATTTTTTTCTTTCTGCCTAAATTACCTGGATAGTTCTATAAAGACTAGTATGTTAGTGACACCAAGCCTCTGTGCTTACTCAAAGGAACTATAACTTTTTTTGTTTTAAGTTATAATTTCACTACTAATTATTTAATAAAGTACTTTTAAAGAGGGCATTCCTTTTAAGGAAAGCTATTTGTTTTTTGATGAAAACTTTAAAAAGACAATGATTTGCATATCATTTTTATAAGTTCCGTCTCCTTAATAAAATTACAAATGTACCAAGATGCTAAATGTGCCAAATGGAACTTGGAAACAAAGCAGAAAACATTTAGAGCTTCTGAACCTGGAAAAGAACAAAAGGACTGAAGGAGCAAATTCCGGAGGGAAAGATGAGAAAGATTCCTCCACTGAGGAAGTCAAGAAATGATGCAACAATAGTGATCTCAGGGAACTATCCACCATCCCTCAGAGCAGCTCACATATCCCCAAGGCCATGTTAGACGCAGGAGGTGACAAGACCAGCTAAACTCACCAGGTGTGCTCACAGCTCTGTGGGATACAATTCAACACCACCCAAATACTCATGTCAATTTTCTTTATCTTTGAGCAATAAGCTTCTTTGTAGCTCAATAACATTCTTTGTCTTCTTATGGAAATTTTTGGGTAAAATAATTTTTTTTCAAACACAATAGAATGGTGCTATTCAGAGGATAAATTAAGTGATTATAACATGTAAATCATAATAGGTGAATATAATACTCATTCTTATTGCACTGCCCAGATGTGCCCTGGTAAAGGACAAAAGTTTAAACTTGATGGTCCAGGTTGTCTTTTCTCTATTTTATTACACAGCTCTGTGGTTGTATTTATAACTTCGACAGAGATGGCTACAAGGTTAAACTTCGGGGCTTTTGAGAATGTAGAACTGGGAAAGGCTCCTCCTGTGGCTCTCTGCTCCTTGGGGAAGACTTCCTGGAGCTGGTAGGCCTTTCTGGGGAAAATAATTTTTATTATTGTGAAAATACCAAACAGAGGGGTTTCAATTACCTGGGCAAGGTAATGAGTACATTTCTTATCAAGCATTGTTGCCTCCTCCTTTGTTTTCCCTTCCCATCCCTTCCCATCTCCACCCGCCCCCTTTTCCCCACCCCTCTGGCCAAAGTTGTAAAGTTCGTTTTTCGATATAATGACTTGTACATCTCATTGTTGCAATGGGTCCACCTGTATCTCTATTTAAACAATCTGTTTTTTCCCTTCCCCTCCACAAATTATACCGACATCAAATACGGTGAAAGCAGGGGGTATACTGTGGCGGTGGTACACACAAAGCAACAAAGAAATAATCTTATAAACAATTGCAACAAAGAAATCATCTTATAAGTATGTTAGAAACAATTGCAACAAAGAAATTATTTCATAAATAGTTAGAAACAATTGCAAGAAAGAAAAAAAACATTTGAATCCTTATCTTGGGGCTCATTTCGCCTAACATCAACTTATCTGACCATTTCTGCTTGACTCAGATATATACTAGTTATTGCAAATAAGGGAAACCATGGGACCTGTATTTCTTTGGGCCTGGCTTACTTCACTTAATATAATTATTTCCAAGTCTTTCCATTTCCTAAGAAATGGGGCAATGTCATTCTTTCTGATGGAGGTATAGAATTCCTTGTATATATATACCGCATTTTCTTGATCCATTCATTTACTGAGGGGCATCTGGGTTGGTTCCAGATCTTAGCTATGGTAAATAATGCTGCAATAAACATAGTTGTGCTGGTAGCTTTAGTATGGTCTTGTTTGTGATCATTTGGGTAAATGCCCAAAAGTGGGATTGCTGGGTCATAGGGTAGCTCTATGTGGAGTCTTTTGAGGAACCTCCATCCTGCTTTCCAAAGTGGTTGAACAAGTTTACACTCCCACCAACAATGCAGTAAGATTTCCTTCTGTCCACATCCCCTCCAACATCTGTTGTTATTAGAGTTCTTGATTATAGCCATTCTAACTGGGGTGAGGTGGTATCTCAATGTTGTTTTGATTTGCATTTCTTTTATGGCTAGGGAGGTTGAGCATTTCTTCATGTGTCTTTGGCCATCCTTCTTTCCTCTTCAGAGAAGTTTCTCTTTAAGTCTTTAGCTCACTTATTTTTGGGCAGTTGTTTCTTTGAGAGTTTGTTTTTGGGGAATTTAATTTTTTGAGTTCCAGGTATATTTTAGGTATGAGACCCTTGTCCATTGTATGGCTAGTGAAGATCTTCTCCCAATCTGTGGGATTTCTAGCTATGACATTTGCCATGAAGAAGCTCTGCAATTTCATGCATATTGATAGGTATCACATTGAATTTGTAGATAGCTTTGGGAAGTACTACCATTTTTACGATGTTGATCCTTCCAATCCAGGAGCATGGGAGGTTTTGCCACTTTCTAATTTCTGTTTTGATTTCCTTTTTCAAGTTTTCAATGTTTTCATCATAGAGGTCCTTCACTTCTGTGGTTAAGTTAATTTCGACGTATTTTATTTTTTGTGGGGCTAATTATTAATGGAGAATGGAGTTGCTTTCCTGATTTCAGCCACACTTGTCTCATTGTTGGCATACAGAAAAGCCATTGATTTTTTGAGGGTTAATTTTATACCCTGCTATTTTGCCAAAGTTTTGAATCAGCTTGAGTAATTTAGGAGTGGAGTCCATGGGATTCTTTAGATACAAGATCATGTCATCTGCAAAGTGAGAGAATTTTACTTCATCTTTCTCTATTTGGATCCCTTTTATGTTTGGATCTTGTCTTATTGCTGTAGGAAGGCTTTCTAATACTACATTGAAGAGAAGTAGAGAGTCTCATTCCTGAGTTAAGAGAAAATGGCTTTTGTTTTTTGGTAAAATAATTTTAACAGAAATGAAGATAATTTTCAGAAAAGGTTGTCACTGAGATCATGATTTACTCATCTTCTATTGATCTATTTATCTATCACCTATCTGTAAAGTCAACTAAAAAAGAAAATGAAAGCAAAACTCTTCAATAAGATTAAATTAAGTGTTCTGTTTGATAAGTGCCTTGGGGATATAACGCAAATGCTGTTCTATCATGTCATTTTAAATTGCAGAATATAAGCACAATTATGTGCAAATGATTGCAACAAAATGCAAACCACTACAGATCAAACAGTAAGTATTAAAGAACTCTGAAAGCCCTTTCTGCATCACTTTAACTCTAGGTAACCAATATTATGTCTTCTAAGTTATTTAACTTGTAAATGAAATATTCTAAATTAAAAAGTTGTGTGCACTCTTGCTTATTGATCAAATTTAATATTTCTTTTTTTATTGTGAGAATACCATACAGAGGAGTTACAATTACATGGACAAGATAACGAGTTCATTTCTTATCAAGCATTGTTGCCTCCTCTGTTTCCCCTTTCCATCCCTTCCCATACTCTCCCAACCCGCCCCCACCCGATCTTTCCACTTCCACCAAAATTGTAAAGTTCATTTTTCGACATAACGACTTGTACATCTCATTGTTACAATGGGTCCACCTTATCCCTATTTAAACAATTTGTTTTTTCCCTTCCCCTTCACAAATTACACCAACAAATACAGTGAAAGCAGGGGTTATACCATGGGGGAGGGACATACAAAGCAACAAAGAAATCATCTTATAAATATCTTAGAAAAAATCGTAAGGAAGAAAAAATATTTGAATACTTATCTTGAGGTTCATTTCCCTAACATCATCTTATCTGACTTTTTCTGCTTGACTCAGATATATACTAGTTATTGCAAATAAGGGAAACCATGGTACCTATGTTTCTTTGGGCCTGGCTTACTTCAGTTAATATAATTTTTTTTTCAAGTCTTTCTATTTCCTAACAAATGGGGCAATGTCATTCTTTCTGATGGAGGCATAGAATTCCATTGGGTATATATACCACATTTTCTTGATCTATTCATCTACTGAGAGGCATCTGGGTGGGTTCCATACCCAAATGATCACAAACAAGACCATACTAATGCTACCAGCACAACTATGTTTATTGCAGCATTATTTACCATAGCTAAGTTATGGAACCAACTCAATTTAATATTTCTGAGACTTGAACTCAGAAGAAAATCTTTTCTTTTGGTTTCTGTATTTTTCCATAGCAGGACTATACCATTATTTATTTTTTAGTAATAAGCAACTATGTGTTTTTAGCTTTTAATATTACACATCATCTGGAAAACTTGTGTGTATTTCTGTTGCATATAAAACTACACACAGAATTTCTAGATGCAGAGTACCCAAATGTTTCCCATAGATAAAACCAAAGGGTTGTAAAATACTTACTTCAGTTCACATTCTGCTTCTAATGAGGTAAGTCTTCCTCAGTCTTCCTTTTTCATGTTTATAATAATCCCTATATTTGTCAACTAGTCTTACCTTGTATACAGGCTCATTTAGCCGGGTGCTCCAGAAGAGATAATTTTTGCCACATATATTATGTGTTTCTACATATCATTAAACATCAGTATTCATAAAATTCCCTGTCTGATGACTGCAGCTTACTCAGTTTGGTTTAAAAAATTTTCAGAACTGATTTCTGCTCAACATCTAAGATATTGAGCCCATCTCATATAATAATTTAAACTTGTGAATCCATATTTTTCCTTTGAAATTCCCCCCAAATATGATCAAATATTCTATTTTTCTAACAAATCTCTACAACACTGTTACAAACCATTAGATAGAGAATTATACAAAGTTTGAATACAGGCCTTAAAACATCTGTCAAATGTTATTTATCCATTTTAATATTTACCAACTCAACACTCTCAAAATTCCGACAGACTAACAGAGATGTCAAATTTTATCTGGGCATTAAAAATTGTCTCTTAATTATTTGAATAAAAATTTTAATATGTATAATATTTTATATATGGGCATTTATCCAACTATTAAACGAAATAATACTATAGTTTTCAATAGGCAAGAAATAAAATATTTTATTTTCCTTTTCTAAAACTTAAAATTGGAATACATGTAGTTTTGGTCCATAAGATAGTCATTTGTTTTCTTCAAAGTTCAAAGTATTATACTCTCAAGAATGAGCTCAGATCAATCTCAAATATGTTTATAGATAATAGTAACTTGTCAACCAGTAATCATAACATGACAAATAGCTCATTGCTCATGAATAAGAATCAGAAAACCTCTCTGTTTCTTGATTAAACTTCTTTTAAAAAGAGAGAGTAAGGGACCAAGGAAAGGGGAAAAAAGAAAGAATGAGATAGGAAGGAAGGAAGGAAGAAAAGAAGGAAGGAAAAAAGTGAGGGAGAGAGAGAGGGAACAGATAGGGAAGGAATGAGAGAGGGAGGAAGACAGAAAAGAAGAGCAAGAGAGTAAATTACATTAAAATTTTTTCCCTTATGGAGAAATTGAAACAATACACAACAGAAGTAGAAATGAGATACCTATTTTCCCATGGTTTATATCATACTGTATAGTGAAGTCACATGTATTGAGTAAACTAAATATAGATCCATGATCAATTTATAATTTACTGATCATGGAATTCTGACATAAGAACAAAACCATCCCAGTTATGAGGACCTTGTTTATGCACTAAATCGAGGTGCTCAGGATGCTGGGGAAGCTCTCAGGGAGCACATGATGCTCACATGCCTGTGGTTCCCACCCACCACCCAGGGGTATAAAAGGCAGCTGGCACACAGACACATCCAGACTCAACAATCCCACCTTCTGCTCCTGTCACAACAGTCCACTCCTGACACCATGTGCTACTACGGCAGCTACTATGGAGGCCTGGGCTATGGCTATGGAGGCCTAGGCTGTGGCTATCGCTGTGGCTGTGGCTGTGGCTATGGTGGCTATGGTGGCTGTGGTTATGGTGGCTATGGCTGTGGCTGCTGCCGCCCACTGTGCTGTGGAAGATACTGGTCCTATGGCCTCTACTGAGGGGTTCCCTCCACTGCTGAGACCATTGTCTGTGTCCTCCTGTCCTGCTGCAATGCTCTCCAAGTTTCTTCACATGAACAAAATTTAGATGTCTTCATAAATGCCACCTATACACTGATCTGGAAAACTAAATAGAATGCATCATGCTCATGTTGATGAATTATTCATGTTGCATTTTGTGATAGTGCAGAAGTATTTTATAGTGTTATGCTGTGCAATGTTATCAAATTTGACTTGCAAATTCTATTAAACTATTCTACCATAATATTTTGTTCTTATAGTTTTATTACATTATATTAATTACTTTGACATGTATGTTTAGAAATTTTCAGTCACTTGTATGTGGTTGTGGTCTTTTTTTCAGAAAGAAGGGGTAAAAGAGGAAAAAGAAGGGAATTGTAGTCATTATTTTTCTAATAAAATTGGAAATTATGTACTTTTCTTTTATGTGTGCCTTCTAATTTCTACAAGCTTTTCTTTGTCTAAGCTCCTCATATAATTTTAAACATAGTTTCCATGACAATAGTTGTATTTCATATAGGATTATTTATACTTATGCATGTTTAAATGTTTTGTGTTTTTCGCAACATCAACTCTGGATCATTTCATCCAGTAGTCTTATCTCTGTATAATGGTTCTCAATTAAAAAACACAAAATATCTTCTCTACAGAATATAGACTTTATTACACTAAAAATACCAATAATAATAATATTAGGAGTTATCAAAATGTAGCCCAAAAGTTCTTAAAAATACATAAATGTAAAATACATAAATGTATTCTAATGATTTAGAAACATGAATGTATTAGGCATATGATAGTAGAGAGAGAAGGAAATGGGTTAAAGGTGCTGGTGGTGGTGGCTCAAGCTTGGAATCCCAGCTCTCAGGAGGCTGAGATCTGGGGACTGCAGTTTGGAGCCAGCATAGGCAGGGAAGTCTGTGAGACTCTCATCTCCAATTAAGCAACAAAAAGCCACTAATAAAGCTGTGGTTGAAGTGACAGTGTTCTAGCCCTGAGCCAAAAAGCTCAGGGACAGCTTCTAAGCTCTGAGTTCAAGCCCTAAGACTGCCAGATAAAAAGTAAGAAGTGAGTTAGGTTTTGCAGTTCTGGAGCCAGGCAAGAAGCTGTGCAGAATAAGTGTAGAACCAGGCTACATTCCCTTTTCACGCTATCCACATGGTAAGGGAAATACAGAGACTCAACATGTCAGGAATGTACTAGGAAGATACATGAGTCTAATACTTAACCATAGTTCACCTTGAGAGAGTATACAAATTCATAAGTTGCAAGGATCAGTTTCACGTGAAACCAAGCCAAATTATTTAAAAATTAAATTTTTTTCTTTATCAATATGACAAAAATAATCACTAGATGTCCATACCTGCTAAAAAATAAGAATTAGGAGATACTCAGGCTTAGCCCTAATAAGTTGAAGCAAGTAAATAGACAGATTATTACCAAAACACCAGGAACTCCATGATGTTAGTCCTTACTTGCCTATCTGATATGAGGGTCTTACTCTGTTGCCTAGCCTTTCTTGCAACTGCTGAACCCAAGTAATCTGGAATAGCTTGAATTATAAGTAGGTGCCACCACACCAGGCTCAACTGTAACATTTGTGATAACCTAGACTCAACAACAAAAATGCATTTAAATCTAAAGATTAATGAAGATACACTAAAATTTGCAGAGCATAAAGCAACCAATGTGCAGAGTGAAATTTAAAATTTATTATGCATATTAGAATGAGAAATATGTGTAGTGCTGTGGGCACTGAATAACCTTTGTGATAAATAGTGCTTGTTGATTAATCATTCATGTAGAGTAAAAGACTTCTCCCTCTATATTACATTACTTCAAAACGATTCTTAAAGAGTAAATCAATGAAGCCTCAGGAAATTTGCATCATTAGTAGCATGAGAGAATAACTATAATACTTGCATACCTACATTCCAGAGTGTTCTAAAGATTTTTTCAAATACAGAGAAAACCAATTGAAAACCAACTGAAGACAGGATTATACACCTCCCAAATAATGTTGACAAATTTGAAATGGTGTTTTATCTTCATTAACTGTCAGGTAAATGCAATGTGTCCATGCACTGAAACAGCTTAACATCATGTGTAATTGTTAAATTTAAATTTCTTAAAGTTTAATTATCTTAAAATTTTGACACTAGCCATATGTTAAACACCTAAAACCTCAACACAATACTGATGGTGATGTAAACTGGCATGTCGTCTTTGGAAAACCACTTCTTAAGCCCAATTTTAAGACCCATACTTTGCATTTTAAATGCATTAAGAAAAATGTGAAAAAGGGTATTTGCTAAAAATATGGGCAAAAGTTGGGCACCCATGGCCCACAACTGTCATCCTAGCTACTCATGAAGCTGAGATCTGAGGATCGCGGTTCAAAGCCAACCTAGGCAGGAAAGTCTGTGAGACTCTTATCTACAATTAACTACCAGAAAAGCTGGAAGCTGGAAGTGAAGGTGTGACTCAAGTAGCAGAATGTTAGACTTGAGCTAAAAAAGCTTAGAAACAGTGTCCGGGCCCTGAATTCAAGCCCAGTACACATACACACACACACACACACACACACACACACACACACACAAACACACACACACAATGGATGAAATATTTATAGCAATACTATTAATAATAACAAAATGTTTTAAATTACAAGTATCTGCATATGAGAAATATATAGGATATTTATGCAGAATGATAATGGTAATTTATCATCCAATGTGGTGTCCATTTGCACATGTGGTTATTAGAGTTTACAGTTTTTATTGATTTTTGCATGTTTTTATGCCTGTACATTAAGCTTCTCTAGCATTTTTTGCAGTGAATTTTATTTATGGGTTGCATATTGTTGAGTCATATGCTTTTGTTCCAGCTTTGCTGCTTCATAGCAGGTTATAACTTTTGGTGAGTAATTTTCAGCAATTTTATATGGATAAAAATTCTATCCACTTTTTAAATAATTCTCCTTTGGGTCTTAGGAAATTGGTCTCTATACGTTCAGAATTCACACAACATCTCAAGGAGGAAACTGACTCTATATGAAGCTCATCATCCTTTCAGAGCACTTCTAGAGATCTTGATTCATGTTTCCAACCAGGGATTGCTGTTCTGAAAAAAACAAAGCTGGTTCTTAGGCTGGTTCTTCTTCTACTGTCAGACTTGTTTACCTGGCTCCTTGTATCAAGAACTGCCGAGATGAACCCATGTCTTCCAGTTTCTGACGTTCCCAACTGTTGTCAGCTTGAGTTTCCCAATTGAAAGCTAAGTGCATTAAAAGTGCCAAGAATTGAATTTTGGAGAAAAATCTATGTACATAGTCATCTAATCGTGATAAAAACTTGACTTTCTAGACAAAAAGGAAATAATATTAATTTACTACTGATAAATGGCCTAATTTATCTCACTATGCACTAACATGTATTTTTTGTAAATAGAATAGGTATGCATTGAAGTGCTATTTGGCTACTATGTGGGTGAGCTAGTATTTTCAATAGCCTAAATCCATTGGGTAGGAACAGTATTTTTAAAACTTGAAAGACATTTTAGGTGGCAGAGTTCTAGATTAGTGAGTCTGATCACTGTTGTTATACAGAGTAGAGAATTAGACATAATTTGAAATTCTCAGATGTGAATACCACTGTTGTTGTAGGAAGCAGGCAATATTAAAATATCCATGAAAACTGTAAACAAAGACAATATAGGAGAGATTAAAATACACACGAAAAGCAGATTTTTGTGGGGGGTTGGAAAGGACTGGTATTTTCACCCCATTATCTTTAGACCCCCCGTGACCAAACTGTTTCCACTTTCATAAATATTTGCACATAGGTGACATGTAATTACATACATACATGTGCCAGACTGATAGAAAATTCAGTAGAACATTACAAAAGCAGTAACCAGTATAGTTTGTTAAATATTTATTTAATAATATGTATCTCTTTACATAGAAGTTGGGAGTTACATATGTCCAAATTTTACATATTATTGTTAGGATAATACATTTCAAATAAAGCATTTCCTACAAGTATCCCATGATCCAATTGAAAATGATGAGTCAAAATGGGCGTATTGAATTCCATTTCCTTTGCTTTAGATAGTATTTCTGGATGTCCTTGCTCAGGAAGGTATAGCTCCTCTCCCTCAGCAGTGGAGGGAACTCCTCAGTAGAAGCCATAGGACCAGTATCTTCCACAGCACAGTGGGCGGCAGCAGCCATAGCCATAGCCACCATAGCCACCATAGCCGCCATAGCCACAGCCACAGCCATAGCGATAGCCACAGCCTAGGCCTCCATAGCCATAGCCCAGGCCTCCATAGTAGCTGCCGTAGTAGCACATGGTGTCAGGAGTGGACTGTTGTGACAGGAGCAGAAGGTGGGATTGTTGAGTCTGGATGTGTCTGTGTGCCAGCTACCTTTTATACCCCTGGGTGGTGGGTGGGAACCACAGGCATGTGAGCATCCTGTGCTCCCTGAGAGCTTCCCCCAGCATCCTGAGCACCTCGGTTTAGTGCATAAACAAGGCCCTCATAGCTGGGATGGTTTTCTTCCTATGTCAGAATTCCATGTTCAGTTTATGGGCCTGTAAGATGAAATTCTTTTTCTATTTTCAATGCTCTGCTCACTGTCTATGGAGTTGGCTATGTACTGCCTGATTATATGACATGACCAGTCATCAGAATAAGTATGCCATTTTCATTTTTGCTTTATTTCCATCACTTCGCAGGAAGCCTTGGGGGTTGTGTGGGTTTGTTTGTCTTGCTTTGCTTTGTGAATAAATGCAGATATGTTGGAGCAAGTCTCCTGAGTCTGACTCATGAAGATAAGCTACTTATTGGTTCTGTTAAATGGTATTACTATGATATGTAAACAAAAATGTCATTTGCTTCTGAATGCTTTCCTTTAGTATGTCTTATATTCGTCTTTTCAGAAAAAAATTGAAATGTTAAAAACCAAGATAGTGTGTTAGCTCTGCTTCTTTTTCATATTAAATAGTGATGATATATATGTGAAACAGTATAATTAAGCTGGGCACCTCCATTTTCAGTTTTTATGTATTTTTTTAACCAAGGATTTCCTTTGCTATTTGACATGATCTGAAATTATAGCAGTCACGTTATCTATGACGAAGTTTGTAGACCAAAAGCAATGTATTTTTCTATAGTTTGCAGCTCTTCGAGATAACCTTGTCTAATCATGGAAAACCTTTTCTTTTGTTTGGCTTTACCTACTTAATGAAATCTGCCAATATTAAACAAACTCCACTTATTGTATGAATTGCTGTACAAATCTGTGGCCATACAAATCCTGCCAAATCATTCACATTTTCTAAAAATAAAATTGTAAAACACTGAAACTAATGATAGATTCATGGGTATAGTGAAAAACTTTGCTTTCCTTCTGTTCCTTCTATGTGCTTATATTATTTATATGAGAGTAGTTGTGTTGTTACATTCCTGACATATTTAAATATATCCTAATCAATCTCACCCTATCACTCATCTTTTCTCCTGTTCTCGGACTTTCTAAAATAACTTCAAACTTTCGTTGTCTATTATCTAATTTTGATTGAATTTCAGAGAGGAATTCCCAAGTATCTTACCCTCTTCAACCTCTTTCAGATAGCCAGTTGTTATGTATTTTTTAACCATCTGTATACCAATTATTTTGAAGGTGTGTTTTGTAGCATTTATGACGATTTCTTGGTAGTCTCCTCTGACTGGTTTCTTGGCTTTATATGTCAGAAATGGTAAGAGGACATAGAGAAATTTCTAGTATGACAGAAAAATAAAATAAGTCTTTTCTTTCTATTGAATCTAAAATAAATCTCTTTTATTCATTGCCTAAAGTTTTTGTTATTGTCATACATACTTTTAAAAAATAAGATAGATATTCAGGTGTCTACATAATGGCTGGCATCTGTGTTGTTTTGTCAAAATTTTATTGTTAGGTTTTACTTTTCATATATTATGATGACAAAACAACTTGGGACAAGATTTTGTGATTTCTTGAAAATGAAACAAAAATTTTTTTTAACCAAACTGATATTTTTGTCTAAGTGCTGTCAGACATTTTAAAAAATTCTTTTGTCTTCCTGTCATTTCTGAATGTGACAGAGACTCTTAAGAAAACAAGGAACATCTGGGCCTATTCAGTTTTGAAAGTTCAAAGGAAAAATAAAGAATCCCAAGAAAAGCCATGTTAACTAAGTGGGAAACAGTAAGTTAGGACCATGACAACAGCTACGCGAAACTCATGTGTCAGTCAGCTTTCAGCCACAATTATTAAATAACGAAGAACACTATTTTAAGAAAGAAAATGTATTATTTTTGTTTCATAGTACATATACAGATATGAAGTATATATATATACTTATAAATATATACTATATATTACAGTATATAATGTATTATATATTTTATAATTATAAGTTATATAATATAAGCTTATATATACTTTATTTAATATATAGTCTATAATGAATTATATATAAATAAAATTTGATATAAATCATATGCATAAATTATATAAAATCACATATATTATATATAAAATATATGAATATGGATATACTTAAGTATAAATAAATACAAACTGTATATATATAATATATATTATATATGTATATATATTATATATATACATATATATATATATATACATTTGGTTTATATTTGATTTGGTGCTATTCCTATGTCTTGCCCTGGGGCTCATGTGCTGGCTGTAGTCTTTTGTTCAAGGTTTAAACCATTTGAGCCACACCTTCTCCACTGGCTTTGTTTTTTCTTTCGTAATTTATTGTAGATAAGAGTCTCACACGGACTTTCCTGGTCTCAGCTTCCTGAGTAGCTAGGATGGCAGATGTGAGCCACTGGCATTTGGCAAGTGTTTGCAATTCCAGCTTATGACCAGTGGATCCTGCCCTTTGGATCCAGGGTTAGGCAGCACATCACTACAGAAGCATATGGTGGAAGAAAACTTGCTTGTTTCATGAACTGCAGACAAAGGAGGAAAAGAAGGGGACAGAGACCCACGGATCCTTTTGGAGTTTTGTCCTCCTGTTGTAAAGATCTTGCATGAGACCCCAATTCTCAAAGGGAGCACTGTCTCCCAAACCACATGGTAGTGAGACTTAATACTTGATTCTCTGGAGGACATGTAAGATCTGAAGTGTGACAGGTGGACAACTGATAAGCAGCTGGCAAATTGATAAACATATCCTTTCTGAAGTATTTTCACATCAAATATTGTGAAGTTAACAGGCACCAGACAGGGATTGTACTGTGCCTGCCATCAGAGTGACAGGTTCCTTGTAGATGGAATCAGTTGAGGAGTGAGGAATAGATTATCTCCGCATGATGTATGTCACTAAGGATTTCAGCCAAGATTTATGGTGTCAAGGAGTAGAGTATTTTGTGAGGAACCTGTAGCCTGACCTGCTCTCAGTCTGCCTGGCAGCCTCCACAACTAGACCTGTGAGAGGCCCCCAATTGGAACTCATTTTTGAGCAAGCAAGTGGGGCTAGCCAGAGAGGAGCTATCTGGGTTAGAGTAAAAGTCAGTGGCCCTTGTCTTGAAACTGCCATGGGCTAAATGGCAAAGCACACGGATGATTGGTGGCACTGCACTATGACAATGTCTTTCTGTTTCTCTCTCATTCCTTTCTCCTCATTTCTCACTCTTCTCTCTTGTGTA
This sequence comes from Dipodomys merriami, assembly GCF_024711535.1. Taxonomy (NCBI): domain Eukaryota; kingdom Metazoa; phylum Chordata; class Mammalia; order Rodentia; family Heteromyidae; genus Dipodomys; species Dipodomys merriami. The sequence continues at coordinate 112,530,979 of NW_027203381.1, read as the reverse complement.
TACGTGCACACACACAAATAGAGATAAGCAGTATGAAATGTAATGTCCAGGTGTACTTGACTTATTGAATACAAACTTTGTTCTCACATGAAATACAAGACTTGACCATGTGTGGAGAACAATAATGTTCGCATTAGGTGAGAAGCAATATTTTGAAAAAGATGACATTTCAGTTAAGCACGGTGAAACATACTGACTTGGAATTCCTTTTTCTTCAAGACTAAAGAATGAGGTTCTCATTTTTTATGCAAGTATGGAGTGTGGGGTATAAAATAGAAGGAAAGGGGTCCTATAGATTGAGCTGCTCATGAAGAGCCTTAGTAAAACATGAAGGACCAGAGTAATGTCCTGTGAGGTGAACAGCTTATAGTCAGAAACCAGCTGTCACCAAGGTTGCCGTGTTTCCCCATGATGTTGGAAATGAAAAGCTCAGTAGCATAGCGGGGAATCTCTGTCCTCAGGCACGATGTTAACAGCTGCACAGTGCATGGCTCATTAAACATCATGCAATTCAGATTAATCACTCAAATAAAATATCACTGGCAAGCATATAGGTAAATTCCTGTTTATAGTTAGTATATTAATGGATTTTTAAATTTTGTTAAAAAATCAATCATGCCTTATTTTGCTTAAAAATATTTTTTTTTGGCTAGGTGCTAGTAGCCCATGCCTGTCATCCTAGCTACTCAGGAGACTGAGATCTGAGAATTACAGTTCAAAGCCTTCCCTGGACAGAAAAGTTCTTGAGACTCTTATCTCCAATTCACCACCAAAAAAAAGCTGGAAGTAGAGCTCTAGTTCAAGTGGTAGAGTGCTCACTGAACAAAAAAGCGTAGGGACAATGCTCAGGCCCTGGGTTCAACACAGACAAATAATTTTTTCTTTAGTCCAAACCTATTACATTATCTAAACAGTGTTCACCAATTAAACCAGGACTATCAGTGATATCTACATCACAAAGCCATTTGAGACTTTTACATTGTCCCGAGGAAACAATATTAATTTTTTTCTAAGTTAGAAATATCCAGATGAGATGATGAACATATTTTGGTATCTTTGGTACTTACATTAGGAAAACAAGGTCTTAGATTCCCATAACATGACAAATAGAGTCAGAATACGGTATTCTATATGAAGTGCTTGCTGCTTTCATTATGAAAAACTAAACTCACCAAGACCTATTTGCATACTCTTACTAAGAATAAGGTGAATAGTAATGAAACAAGAGTTGCTTGAGTCAAAAACTGGAAATAGCCATGAAAACAGCCTTGTCTTAATTAGTTCCCCAAATTTTGATATTCATGAGATAATTAAATTTGTCAATAAGAGATAGAAAAGTGAAATTACTAGTTGTAAATCTCAAGCTGTATGCCTTTCCCTTGTAGCTATAAAGTTGGTCCTCACATAAATGTGCCAACAAGCAGCCTCACAATTAAGTGCTAAAGTCAACTTGTACCAACCTGGAGAAATGATTCTATGATCTCTGCATTTAGTAGCATGATATTGGCAGCATTCTATCAGAAATTGTGTGGCATTCATGCTAAGACAAGCTGCCTTGCCACAGATGAAGATTTGCCTTTTGGTCCAATTGAGAATGGTTTAACAACACACAAGGGCAACACACCTAAAGCCATTTGCTGTGGATATTGAAGTTGGGGAAAAGAACTATTGTTCAGAACTGTGTAACTTTGCAGAGCAAGGGGCTAAGATTCTATCCTGATCAGGAAGAGGGAACACTAACTAAAAAACTATGATAGGGACAGCAAATTGGCTCAGTGGTAGAGCACTTGCCTTGCATGCATGAGGCCCTGGGTTTGATTCCTCAGTACCACATAAGCAGAAAAAAGCCAGAAGTGGTGCTGTAGCTCAAGTGGTAGAATGCTAGGTTTGAGCTGAAGAACTGAGGGACAGCTCCCAGGCCCAGAGTTCAAATCCAGGACTGGCAAAAAAATGTGATAAAGTATGTGTTTTATAATAATAGATGATATGTATATAAAATAGATTATATATCATAATATGATAATATATCATTGTAATAGTAGGTTATATATGTATCATTTATCTGTACAAAATGATGTCAGATTCTTGTTGTTCTGTCATCAGAATCTTTTTAACGATTAATTTTTTAAACTACAAATGTTTAAGTAGTTGTACAAAGGGGCTTCAATTCACTGAGTCAGATTATGAGTATAATATGTCCTGATTGTGTCACCCCTTCCAGTGTCAAGCCCATCCATACCTTCAAGTTATATAGCTCAGCTTATTATCTAATGTACACTAAATATAATGACTATATTTGCCTTTCCTTCTCCTGTTCATTCATCTTTCCCCCTCCCTTTCCCTCCTTAACCCCAACAAATATGTTTCATCTTTATAGTATTTATTTTGTTAATTTTTCCTTAATTGTTCAGAGAAGTTACTATACTAGAATTCTTTCCTGAGTATAGTATCCATTTAAAGAGTTCTATTTTTACTTTCATATGTTCCTTTCCCATTGCTTTACCAGAAAACACACACACACACACACACACACACACACACACACACACACACACACACGCACACACACACTTACATGCACTAAGTCCACATTCAAAATAAGATGAAGTGTTAAAGTAAATATTTCACATAAATGTTGTTTAAGTCCTTACAATATCAAAGACAAAGCTTTTAAAAAATTGTTAAGTATTTCACATGAGTCTTCCAGAATCTGACATACAATTCGGAAATATTCATGTGAGGAAGGCTGATTCAATGAGTCCGGATGGACAGGGATGGATTGACTTTTTTTATGGGGGTGCGGGAGGCGGGGGGCATGCAGGGAGATGGGAAGAGATAGGAAGGGGAAACGAAAGAGGAAGCAACAATGTTTGATAAGAAATGTACTCATTACCTTGCCCACATAATTATAACTCCTCTGTACGGTATTTTCACAATAAAAAATTTAAAAAAGAATATACCTAACATCAACTTATCTGACCTTTTCTGCTGTCTCAGTCATATACTAGTTATTGCAAATAAGGGAAACCATGGGGCCTATGTTTCTTTGGGCCTAGCTTACCTCACTTAATATAATTTTTTCCAAGTCTTTCCATTTCCTAAGAAATGGGGCAATGTCATTCTTTCTGATGGAGGCATAGAATTCCATTGTGTATATATACCACGTTTTCTTGATCCATTCATCTACTGAGGGGCATCTGGGTTGGTTCCAGATGGTAAATAATGCTGAGATAAGCATAGTTGTGCTGGTAGCTTTAGTATGGTCTTATTTGTGATCATTTGGGTAAAGGCCCAAAAGTGGGATTGCTGGGTTGTAGGGGAGCTCTATGTGGAGTCTTTTGAGGAACCTCCATCTTGCTTTCCAAAGTGGTTGAACAAGTTTACACTCCCACCAACAATGCAGTAGGGTTCCCTTCTGTCCGCATGCCTTCCAGATTCTGTTGTTATTAGAGTTCTTGATTATAGCCATTCTAACAATGTTGTTTTGATTTGCATTTCTTTTATGGCTAGGGAGGTTGAGCATTTTTTCATGTGTCTGTTGATCATCCTTCTTTCCTTCTTTTCTCTTCAGAGAAGTTTCTCTTTAAGTCGTTAGCCCACTTATTTATTGGGCAGTTTCTTTGAGGATTTGTTGATGGGGATTAAGTTTTTCAGTTCCAGGTATATTTTAGATATGAGACCCTTGTCGGTTACATGGCTAGAAAAGATCCCCCAATCCGTGGGCTTTCTATTGACCTTGCTAGCTATGTCCTTTGCCATGCAGAAGTTCTGCAATTTCATGCAATCCCATTTGTCCAACCTTTCTTTGATTTTTTGTGTTTCTGGGTCTGTATTAAGAAAATTTTGGCCTGTGCCAAGAAGACCTAGGGTTTCTCCTATTCCATCCTGTAATGTTTTCAGAGTGTCTGCTTTGATTCTGAGGTCTTTGATTCATTTAGAGTTGATTCTGGTGCAGGGTGATATATAAAGATCGAGCTGTAGTTTTCTACAAGTAGTTAACCAGTTTTGCCAGCACCTACTGTCTTTCTTCCATTCTATTTTTTAGCTCCCTTATTGAAGATTAGATGGCTATAAGTCTGTAGGTTCATTTCTGGGTTTTCAATTCTATTCTATTGGTCCTGAGGTCTGTTCTTGTGCCAGTACCAAGCTGTTTTGATTACTATGGCTTTGTAGTAGAGTTTGAAATTTGGTTTTGATATTCCTACAGCAGTGTTCCTTCTGTTGAGGATTGTTTTTGCTATTCGAGGTCTTTTGTTGTTCCATATGAATTTTTGGATTGCCTCTTCTATTTCCTTGAAGAATGAGGTTGGAATAGATAGGTATCACATTGAATTTGTAGATAGCCTTGGGAAGTATTGCCATTTTTACGATGTTGATGCTTCCAATCCAGGAATGGGAGGTTTTGCCACTTCCTAAGTTCTGTTTTGATTTCCTTTTTCAGGTTTTTAATGTTTTCATCATAGAGGTCCTTCACTTCTTTGGTTAAGTTAATTCCTAGGTTTTTTATTTTTTGTGGGGCTATTACAAATGGAGTTGCTTTCCTGATTTCAGCCATGCTTTTCTTATTGTTGGCATACAGAAAAGCGATTAATTTTTGAGGGTTAATTTTATACCCTGCTACTTTGCAATGTTTTGAATCAGCTTGAATAATTTGGGAGTGGATTCCATGGGATTCTTAAAGAAATATCTTATAAATATATTAGAAACCATAGCCAGAAGGGCTGGGAAGTTGACTTAGTGGTAAAGTGCTTGCCTTGCATGCCTGAGGCCCTGGGTTTGATTCCTCAGCACCACATAAGCAAAAAGTAAAAAGCCGGAAGTGGTGCTGTGGCTCAAGTGGTAGAGCACTAGCCTTGAGCTGAAGAGCTGAGGGACAGTGCCCAGGCCCAGAGTTCAGGCCCCATAACCGGACTCAAAAAAAAAAAAAAAAAAAAGAAAAAGAAAAAGAAAAGAAACCATAGCAAGAAGAAAAATTATTTGAGTCCTTATCTTGGGTTTCATTTCATCAACTTATCTGACCATTTCTGCTTGTCTCAGACATACTAGTTATTGCAAATAAGGGAAACCATGGACCTATGTTTCTTTAGGCCTGTCTTAGACAAACAATTGAAATTCATTAAACATAAACCCTACTGGATTGACTTTTACTGAAAGGTTTTCAGTAGAAGTTATAGAACCAGTACCTGCTACAGCACAGTTGACAGCAGCAGCCATATCCATACCCACCATAACTACAAAAGCTACAGCCAGAGCCCAGGCCACTGTAGATGCACCCAGACCTCCACAGAAGTTGCTTCAGGTGCATATGGTTCAGAACTGGGTTCAGTGTTTATTGAGAAGCAAGGAATTGATTTTTTTCAGTGTGAACAGCCCCATTTGCCCATATACTTTTATATACATCCTTAGTGATACTTGGGACACATCACAAGACCCATGCATCATGTATTTCCTACTCTTTTGAATCACTACTATATTTCCTTAATTCTTGTTTCACTAAACAATATGTCACTATTTTTTTTGTCGGCCATGTTCCCTGACCTCTGGGCCTGGGTGCTGTCCCTCAGCTCTTCAGTTCATGGCTAGCAATTGAACCACAACACCACTTCGGGCATTTTCTGCGTATGTGGTGCTTAGGAATCGAACCCAGTACCTCATGCATGCAAGGCAAGCACTCTGCCACTGAGCCCACCTTCCCAGCCCCAATATGTCACTATTTTAAGCAAGACTTCTTTGCTCTCAAACCAGCATTCCTTTGACTAAATCATGTATCTCCAATGTATTTTTCTTATTCAGATGTGGAACTCTGACTCATTCTTTGTTTATCTGAAAACGAATGCCAGGTCTTTAAAATCTAGTTTAATAACTCTGTGTGTGAAAATGTTGCTTTTAAAAATTATGTCTTTATTTCTCTATATGGTAGGTAGAGATCTTCTCCAAAGAGAAAATTGACTTTTCTCAAGTCAAAGAAGCTTTTCTTGGTTATTATTTATTTTAATAAGTAAGTTTTCATACATGCATAAAATATATTAAATTGAAGCTTTATGAACACATCCCTGTGGTTTAATAACTGTCAGTATCCAGCTAACAGTTTCTGTCTCCTTGTATACCACCAGTAGTTTCTGTTTTTTAAAAAAAAACAAATCCTAGATGAGGTAAAATTTTCACAAAAGTAATTCATCCTTATTGTATAAGAAGTACACACCCTCCAATACCTCTAGCACATCAATGAAATTTAAAAAAATCTTGTCACTCTCTATATTTAATTCATATTCAATTTTTCTGAATTTTCTGACAAATATATTTTATGGTAACTTTTGTAATATTATAACCATATTATGCTTAAATATACCTAAATTTTATAATGAAGTATTTTTCTTCTTCTTCTTCTTCTTCTTCTTCTTCTTCTTCTTCTTCTTCTTCTTCTTCTTCTTCTTCTTCTTCTTCTTCTGCTTCTGCTTCTGCTTCTGTTTCTGCTTCTGCTTCTTCTTCTTCTTCTTCGGCTTCTTCTTCTGCTGCTGCTTCTTCTTCTCATTATTATTATTATTATTATTATTATTATTATTATTATTATTATTATTATTATTATTATTGTGCTTGAACTCAAGGCCCAGGTGCTGTCCCTGAGTTTTTTTGTTCAAGGCAAGCACTCTACCACTTAAAGCCATAGCTTCACTTACAGCTTTTTGGTGGTTACTTGGAAATAAGAGTTTCACAAACTTCTCTGTCCAGGCTGACTTTGAACAGATCTCAGCCTCCTGAATAGCTAGTATTATAGGAAAAGTCACTGGCACCTGGCTACATTTTACTTTTTGAACAAACCACAGAATAGCATTATAGGATTTAAAAATTTTGGCTATGGCTGATTGCTTCCTTAATTTTATTTTTATGTATTCCTAGATTCCCTCCTACAATCTATATATAGAAATAGAGGGTTGATGTGAATGCTAATAGTTCTAATGTCTTAGTAAGTGCTATAGTTTGGATACAAAGTGCCAAGTATTAAAAGTCCCCCTAAAGTGTCAGGTATTAAAAGCTGTCCTCCCAACTCATGATACCACTGGGTGAAGCTTTTACGGTTGGGTGGTCCTCTGGGCTTCAGGTAATTGAAGATTTGTGCTTGAAATGATAGAGAGACTCCAGCCCCATCTTTCTTCTTTTTGTTTTTTCTCTCCTCTATTTTCATTTTTTTCAGTTGATATATATATATATATATATATATATATATATATATACACACACACACACATATATATGTATATATATATTATAGTAAAGATGCTGGACAGAGGCGTTACAGTTATATGAGTAAGGCAATGAGTACATTTTTTTCGAGCATTGTTATCCCCTCCCTTGTGGTTCTTCCCTCCTCTACCTGTCTTACTCCTCTCCCCACCCCACCCCCACCCCCACCCCCAGAAGTTGTAAAGTTCATTTTCAACCACTTCTTTTAAATTTGGGAAAAAGAAAAAAACTCTACCTACCATAGCTGTACTATTTGCATTCTAATGAACAGTTTATAAAGGTTTCAAATTCTTAACCTTTTCATGAGCACATATCTTTTTTTAAATTGTGAAAATACTGTACAGAGGGGTTACAATTAAATGGGCAAGATAATGAGTCTATTTCTTATCAAGCATTGTAGCCTCCTCCTTTGTTTCCCTTCCCATCCCTTCCCATCCCTTCCCATCCTCCGCCTGCCCTCCCACCTAACCCTTCCCCCCACCAAAGTTGTAAAGTTCATTTTTGACATAATGACTTGTACATCTATAACTATGTGGTTCTTATCCTTGCTCTTGTTGATATGATGAATTATATTAATTGATTTGCGTTTATTGATCCAGCTTTGCATCCCTGAAATGAATCCTGTTTGATCGTGGTATATGATTATGTTGGATGAATTGTTGAAGGTGATTGGCCAAAATTTTGTTGAAAAGTTTTGCATTGATGTTCATCAAAAAAATGGGTCTATATTTCTCTTTCTTTGATGAGTCCCTGCCTGGTTTTGTATAGACCACATTTTCTTGATCCATTCATTTACTGAGGGGCATCTGGGTTAGTTCCATATCAACCCAGATGCATATTTTTAAATATTAATTTCTTACCAAATATAGGGTTTGTCAGTTCTTCCATTCTGTGAATTCTCTTCTTATTCTTATTCTGGTTCTCTTCTTTTATTCCTTTACTAGGTGAAAGGAGTTTGGTGTGATATATTACCACTTAGCTATTTTGCTTTTGTTGCTGTGTCATATTGTTAAAACCAGTGTCATGAAACTTGTTTTTAATTTTAATTTTAATTTTTTGTGAACATACTGTACAGAGGGGTTACAATTGCATGGGCAAGATAATGAGTACATTTCTTATCAAGCATTGCAGCCTCCTCCTTTGAGTGTTCATGAAACTTTTACTTGTTTTTTTTTTTCTGTTTCATATCCTATAGGTCTTTGACCCATAGCCACTTGAATTTTATATGGTGTTAGACACTGTATAGTAACCTTTTTGTGTGAGGATTTCTAGTTTCCCAACACCATATTTTGAAGAGACTGTCCTCTTTACATTGTGTATACTTGGCAATCTTCTTAAGTATCAATTCACTCTATTGGTATAGATCTACACCTGGGCTCTGTATACTGTTCTTTTGGTTCTATTGATTTTGGTTTCTATTGATTTCTATTTTTGGTTCTATTGATTTTACATAGTGACTTTTTCATATAGGCTTCTTCTGCACTGAATAGAACAACCAAAGTATCTATTTTATAAAGCAATAATTGAGTGCAAAAGTTAACAAAACAAATACAATTTTTATGTGTCAGATTTAGTTTGTAGGTCTTCCTTTTTCTTGACAGTAATGAGGATGGAAACCAGGGCCTCACACTTGCTAAGAACTCTTCCACTCAAGAAAAACTCCTGTCATTTTGCTCATAGTTTGGTTTTTAGAAAGAGTTCTGTGCTTTTAGCTGGAGTGGCATAAAATTACCTTGGCATTTCAAGTAGCTTAGATTATAGGCATACAGTTCCATATCCAGCTTACTTTCCTTTCTATCTCTTTATTTTTTAGTTTTTGCACAAGCATTCACTATATTAAATAGGAAGTAATTTGGTTATAATTTGTTACACTAAGTATTTCATTTTTTCATAATGAACCAACAAAACTGGAGACATAAACTTCAAAAGACTTGTGAAGAGTTACACTTTATTTTTTTTCCAAATGAGATGTCATGAAAATACATTGTCACAAGAATATAAGAGTTGTGTGTACACAAACATAGAAACTTCCTTAAAAGATGAAGACATATTTATATTTATGAAAGATAAAATTCTAAAAATATTAAATCTTTAATCTTTTTTCTCTCTCTCTTCTTCTTCTTCTTTCTTCTTCTTCTTCTTCTTCTTCTTCTTCTTCTTCTTCTTCTTCTTCTTCTTCTTCTTCTTCTTCTTCTTCTTCTTCTTCTCTCCTCTCTCTCTCTCTGTCTCTGTCTCTGTCTCTCCCCTCTCTCTCTCTCTCTCTTCTTCTTCTTCTTCTTCTTCTTCTTCTTCTTCTTCTTCTCTCCTCTCTCTCTCTGTCTCTCTCTGTCTCTCTGTCTCTCTGTCTCTCTCTGTCTCTCTCTGTCTCTCTGTCTCTCTGTCTCTCTGTCTCTCTCTGTCTCTCTCTGTCTCTCTCTGTCTCTCTCTCTCTCTCTCTCTCTCTCCTCCCCCCCAGGGCTTGAACCCAGACCTGAGCACGGTCCCTAAATGCAAGGTCGGCATTCTAACACTGTTACCACAGTGCCACTTCTGCTTTTTGTTGGTTAATTAGAGGTAAGAGTCTCAAGGATTTTCCTACCTAACTGGGATTCTCAGGTTTTGCCTCTTGAGTAGATAGGATTTCAGTTGTGAGTCATTAGCTCTTGGCTAAGACATTTCATAGAGATGACCCATGGACTTTAAACTGTTTTACCAAGAGTTATACTGTAACCAGGTGCTGGTGGCTCATGCCTGTAATCCTAGCTACTCAGGAGGCTGAGATCTGTGGATCGTGGTTCAAAGCTAGCCTGGGCAAGAAAGTCCTTGAGACTCTTATCTCCAATAAACCACCAGAAAACCAGAAGTGGTGCTGTGGATCAAGTGGTAGAGTGCTAGTCTTAAGCTAAAGAGCTCTGGTACAATGCCCAGGCCCAGAGTTCAAGCCCCATGACTGACAAAAAATTAAAGAGTTGTACTGTAAGCCTGTACAATTTACAGCTTAACAATGTTGTATGATATTTCAGATGACCATAATTATAAAGCTGAGTGCCCCCAAGTGCCAACCATAATAAATACCCATTCATATATTTTGCTTTTTGACCTACTTCTTTATGACTATATTTCATCTTCTCTTAATAGTCATAGCTTCTGATCATGATTAATACACCAGTGTTTACACTTGCAGAAACACATAGGTTATTCTAATCTATTTTATTGTATGAAATGGTCTATGATGTGTTTTATAATGTTTTGGGGAATTTCCCAAGTGAGTCTCTATTTAAAACGTTAATCAATATCTTAAACAATTATTCCTTTTGTTGGAAGCATTGGGATTTGAATTCAAGTCCTTGTGCTTGCAAATCAAGCACTCTCCTATGGGAATGATGCCTTCAGCACTTGTTTTAGTATATTATCTCATGCTTTTGTCTGATGCTGGTCTATGAATCCAACATGGTCAGGATTTCAGTCATGCAATATTATATTTGGCCCTTTGAAAGAACTTTAGCATATTTTCTCTAGAATTTTAATTTTGGAAATTTGATTATTTGAGTTAGGAATTATGATCTTTCAGAGTTTCCACCTCTTGGATTATGTATGGCGCAAATTCACAATTTTAGGAACTTAGGAATTTTAGGAAAGACCTTTAAGAATACTTTAGCTTTTGGATTTCATGTCTTGAGATCTTGAGACAGCTACCATGACAAACATTTCTTGCATAGCTTTGTAGAGAGTAAAAGGCAACATATAAGAAAACAGAGGCTCTCCAGTTACAGCTACTGCTAGAAAAACCTCTTTGATGTGAGAAAGTCCAATATTTCAGAATAGCCCCTACTTGTTCTGTGGTTTAGATAGGAATATGGAAGAATCTATTTATGGTACAATAAGCTACTCGGCTAATGATGAATATAAAGTAGGTTGCTGACATTCTGTAGTTAATAATAATCCCAGTTTCTTTTCTGTGTTGCTCAAGACCCATCTATTCCATTAAGGAGTAACTTACCATTCATTTCATGAGAATTTTGGCAGAGAACAGATAGTTGTAAATTTCAAAGAGCCAGGTCTGAGAAAAATATGCTTTTTTTCTCACTTCAGTATTACTGACTGTGTTAAAATGAATACCTTTTCTGTGGCTTCAAATTTATATATTAAAACCCCTACAAATAGTGGAAAGGGATATGATGGGAAATGAAAGTGATAATATTTTGTTTATGAAACTGAATTTTCAATGATGCTACTAGAATAATCCTTTCAAGAAAGGTATAAGGGACATATGAGAGAAATGACGAAGTTGTTCTGTTTAGATGAATAGAAATAATCAGTTTAGTTTCTGGTAGATTTAAACATATAATGCAATTCTTTCATCACACACATCAGAGAATTTGATACAGGGTACTTTACCCTGCATTTATGGTCCAAGAATAAGTGTGGAGAATGGTGGAGTAAAACTACTGTACTTTACACTGCTAGTGAATTTGTCTTCTACTTTGAGGTTTTTTTTTTTAAATGGTAAAGATCTGAATTTGAATAGTACAATTTAGACAAAACAGAATACAAGTTGAAATCATTTCAGTAGTGAGGCTCTGGAGATAAATGTGTAGACATTTTAGCCTCCCCCCACCATATGCTCCTACTTTTAAAATCATGAAAGTCAAATAAAGTATCAACAAAGGGTTTTCGGCTTTATTCATAAATTTTTCATTTAAAAACACTGCTTGCTTCTTCCAGGAACTGTCCAAGGTGCTGAATCATTCAGCCTTTCTGAGAAATTATCATAATTAGTATGTTTATCTCTTCTAACGCAAGCTGTGATATTTGTAGAAGTCTATCTGAGAAAATTCTGTTATAACACAAGGATACATCAACTGTCTTATATAATAAGAAAATAAAATGTGTTTCTAATTGTTTATGACAAAATTATTTGTAATTTAGAATTGAAAGTTAATATAAACTTCCCATTTTAAATAATTTTCTGACACATATAATTCTTAGAATGTAATATCTATCATATGCAGTGAGCAGATATTTTAAAATTTCAAAGCTTCTATTTATTATTTGGAGAAAACTTAGTTTCAAAATAATTCAAATTACTGTGAAATCATTGATCAAAATAGGTCTTATTAAGGAGTCATGTGCCCGTGTTCTTCAAAAAGATTATTCTATAGTTATCTTTTATTGTTGAGTTCCTGCTTGGTTTTAGACTGAGTATAATTTTGGCTTCATAGGATGAGTTTATTAATGGTTTCTCCCTTTTCTTTTCTTTTCTCTTTTTTTTCCTTTTCTTTTTCCTTTTTTCTTTTAAATTCTTTGTATATCTCCTTTAGTTTGTAAGTCATTGATTTTTTTCTCTAATCATTATTATTTCTTTTCTACCTCCTGCTTTTGTCCTTGGCTTGGTATTGCTTTTCTAAAATGGTAGGCAACAGTAATTACAGATCTCTTTGTTTTGTTGATGTAGTTGCTCATAGCCACAAACTTTCCTCTAGCAATTGTTTTTGTTCTGTCTAAAAACAATTGTGTCCAAACACAATACATTGTGTTTCATTTTCATTAAATTCTAGGAAGCTTTTTATTTATTCTCTAATCTCTTCAATGACATAGTCCTTGTTCAGCAAGGTATTATTCAATGTTCTTGAGTTTGATTCTCATCTCCAGAGTTCCTGGGATTACTAGTGTGATCCACCATATTTCCCAAATTATTAATATGTTTACTAGTTCCATCCATTGGAATAAATTCTACTTCAAACCATTTCATTGTTATAAAAATGCTAAAAAATTTACTAATAACCTAACATTTCACTCTGTACATTCTTGAAAATTAACTTTCACCCAAGATTCATAGCAGTAAAGATATAAAAAAAACCTGGGCTAGTTTATTCTTAATGTAGATTGACCCTAACTCAAACTATAAAGGATAATTGCCTTCAAAAGTGGATGTGAATTGAGATTTGTCACTTGAGGTACTAGTGGCTTGGTCACATTCTTTAAAACACTTGTTAGAATACACATCTATAATTATGGTATGTTCTTTTTTGGTGGTCTATCATGTGGCCCTAGAGGCTCTTTTTTTGGTAATGAAACTGTCAGGAAGTAGAAAGAAAGCAGATTACTTAATCTTACAGAACTCACAGAAGCATCTGGTAAAATGGCAGGGTTTTCCTGTGTGCTCTAGGGATGATAATAACAGGTAGTAACACACAGACTCGTGTTTCAGGAGTGTTTTGGACTCTTTTGCTTGTCAATTAAAGGAAAGGAGAAAAACCTATATGAGGATAAAGCCTTCAATATATCCATGTGGATGTTGAGATGTATATGGTACACAGAGGAATAAAAAAATGAAAGTATTGAGGAAGTAAACACAGTCACTTCATGGAGTAATTATACACTTAGAGTGATAGAACATATGTTATATACAGTATATATAGGAATTCCATCTTATAAATACAACTATGCCAAATTGATGGTATAAACAAACATAAAAGTGTATTGTATTTGCAAACAGATTAAACTTATTACAAGTACTTGGAGATCAAGGTAAAATTTTGTTATGTTTTTGAGGACATTATCATCTTTCAAAGTAGAATGGTATAAAGGTGATGTACATGGCTCTTTACTGGTAGCCTACATTTACCTTTGGGGCATCTTTCAGAGTCTGGATAAGATGAGTAAGAATAGTAAGCAGCAGAATTCATCTTTCATAGGTGCACAAATCCAGTGGATTCAAGGGCTGAATTTCTCAGTGTAATCCATAAGACCGTATCTGCTATTGCAAGCTGAGTGGCAGCAGCCATAGCCATACCCTCTATAAGCATGTTAGCCACAGCCACAGCCTAGCCCATTATAGCCACAGCTCCCATCGTAGAATGTTAGAATGTGGTGTTAAGAGAGGATGCTCAGATATGGAAGAGGAAGGAAGCTTCCTAAGTTTAAACATCACCATCTTCACAAGATCTCTTATACTTCTGCAGTAGCGGGTGTGGCAGGTCACCAGCAATTTGGCCCTCCCTGTAACTTACTTTGGATAAACCACAAGCAATGCCAACAACAAAACTGTCATAAATTGTTTTATTTCATTTGGCATAGTGAAGCTTTTATAGCTAAGATTTATTTTTACAAACTGTATGCTTTGAATGACACAGATGTTTTCTTTAAACCTGGCCTTCAAGTACTTCCTCATTAAAAGCTCAATTTTAAATTCCATGAGACGATTCTAGAAACTATGAAAACAGCAACAGATTCAAATTATTCCTGGATAATTAATATTATTGGATTCATCTACTGACTTTAAGTCATAAATATATGGCTTTGGTGGCCTAACTATAACCAGAGTTCTAATATTGTTCAATAAGTCTTTCCAGAGACAATTCATCTTACTTTAAGTATATAGGAAATAAGCATCTTTATAGGGCACAACTTTATAAATGCTTGCACAAACTGTACTTTCTTGTAACAGATTTTATCTTGAATCATAATTTTTCTTTCTGAGAAGACATCGCTGCCTATTCCTTCCAGGAAAACACTACAGATTCATGATTTTCTAGCTGTCAGATTTAAGCAAAGTTACATTTCAGATGTCTCGACTCCAGCTCCTCCTCCTTAAGTGACTACTGTCACACTAGCCTGTTGTTGATGAGATGGCACAATTCATGTCTTATGCTGACATTGGTGGATGACATGCAAATAGCAACTTTCTACTTTTATCATTGTCTGACATGTAGTGATACATTGTATAGCCCCTCAGTCAGAAAGGTATTATCTAGGAAATCTCTAAGTCTCCCTTTAGGTCCTGGGGTATATACCTATTGAGCTAATATTTACTAGGAAACTCACTAGCACAGTTTTAATGAAGAATTTCTTGATCTCTCTACTTCAATGACATCCCTTTGGTGAGGACTGAAGCATATTTCTGTTCTCTTATTCAGCTCATCAATTTCCCACTAAACTTTTCTCCAGAAAAACAGCAATAGGGTAGAATAAGCAGCAATAGAAACATTTCTTCTGATACTTACTAGTCTAGTGCAACCATCAGTCCTAAGAGTTTAATATATACTGAATCTTTTGATCCTCAAAACTGTCTAGTGAGGTGGATGTTACTTTGACCATTCCATCTGAATGTGGAGGAAACTCTGACACGTGAAAATGTTCATTACCCAGTTGTAAGTAGTATTGGTAAGGTAGAGAACTCATTCCAAAAGTATAAGTTCATCGCTGTGTTCTACTGACTGGGAAGAAGTCATCTTACTAAGGGCAAAAGCATAATGGCTTGACATAGTCATTGTAGCTTGAACTTCATTGTATCAGACAAAGAGAGTTGCTTGAAGAAATAATTTTATTATCTGAGGCCTAAGCAAGAATTCCTTGTGTGTTGTGAAAATCTTCTAGATCTCATGAAAAGATATCTCTAATTCCTATTATTCTTATTACTAAAGAAAAACGTATCTATCCTACATTCAGGCTAGAACACAAACATAAGAAATATTTCAAAATTTAAAAGAATACATTTTATGTACAGTTTTACAAAAAAAGACGAAATACATTTTGATGTTCTGCTCATGACTTCAAAATTTGAAATTAAAATGATAAGAAGGAAAAAACCAACATTTTTAAAAACAGAGTAAAATATAAAAGTAGGTGTATATGCAACAGAAAAAATGGTTTTATCAGGCCTGAGCAAGAGTTTCAAACTATTGCCTTGAAATTCAGTAACACGTCATTGATTTTAGCTGTAAAACTTTTGGTGTGTGAAAAATGAAGAGAACCTTTGGTGGGGAAAATGGGGTTAACACAAAGAGAAGAGATGGAGAAGCTAAAGCTACAGGGAAACTGTGAAGATCTGCCATGTCATCGAGAGCAATGTAAAATTACAATCTGTCTACAGCAAGTCAGAGTTTTCTTATTATAAATACATGTCTTCCCAAACAGGCTGGTTACAAACAACAAATAGCTGGTCTTTGTAGTGGCTCAAGGATGAGACATGGTTTCTCATTAATGAACCACAGATATTCACAGGTGACTATAAAACAGGAAATAGCCTTAATGTCTACAAGGCCAACTGTAAAAAAAGTCAACAGATTACTCAGATTGGTGCTGTCATTTAGCCAATAGCATGAGCCCATATTGAGCGTCCCACCCACAATGAGGACATATAAAAGGCCCTCTGCAGGGAGGACTCTCCAGACTCAAGTCACCTACACTCCTCCTCCACCAAGGACAACTCAACCACCAGCACCATGTGTGGCTACTACGGAAACTACTATGGCGGCCGCGGCTATGGCTGCTGTGGCTATGGAGGCCTGGGCTATGGCTACGGAGGCCTGGGCTGTGGCTATGGCTGTGGCTATGGCAGACTGGGCTGTGGCTATGGCTGTGGCTATGGCTATGGCTCCCGTTCTCTCTGTGGCTGTGGCTATGGCTATGGCTCAGGCTATGGCTCTGGCTTTGGCTACTACTATTGAAGATGAGATGGGAGACCCTCATTCTCTCCAGCTATGACATCCAGATTCACCAGTTCTGACCCAGCATGCTGTAACACTTGGATAATGGCGATCTTGCAATAGAAGTATATTATGCTCTGCAGTTTACCAACGCGGGACTAACCAACTTCCTGTCATTTCTTCATAAAAGAGGGAATGGCAATACCTTACACCTGTCACTTCTGCTCTCGTCAAAGTGATGATGTCAGAAGAATGCTTTCAGAACTTCATGCTGGAGTGTGTTTCTCTGTTGACTTAATAAACTTGAATAATTTATAAAATAGTTTTAATCAATCATTTAGTGTTCAAAATTATATTTCTTATTTTGGTTGGTCTTCATAAAAGAACTATCTCCTTTCTTTTTTTCCTTTTTTTGTGGTACTGGTTCTGGGGCTTGAATGTAGGGCTTGGGCTCTGTCCCTAACCTTCCCCCCTCCTCCCTCAAGACTAGTGCTCTGCCTCTGGAGCCACAATTCCACTTCCAGCTTCTTTTTGGTAGTTCATTGAACATAAGGATTTCACAGACTTTCTTGTCTGGGCTGGCTTTGAACCACAATCCATAGATTTCAGTCGCCTGAGTAGCTAGGATAACAGGTGTGAACCACCAGTGTCCAGACTATCTCTTTGGAAGTTATTTTCCATTACTTCTTGTAGATTTTGTTTTTTTACTAATTCAAGGATAAATTGCATTAGGAATACAACTTCTTTTTCTATACAACTTCAATTTCTTTTTCTCCTTCTATAGAAATAAGTCAAGGGGGGGGGAAGGAATAGGATTGGGATGGGGGGGAGGGGGGAGGCTGGGAAGGGATGTGAAGGGTAAACAAAGGAGGAGGCTGCAATGCTTGGTAAGAAATGTATGCATTATCCTGCCCATGTAATTGTAACTCCTCTGTACAGTATGTTCACAAATAAAATAAAATTAAATTAAAAAAAAGAAATAAGTCAATTGTTGCAGGGTAAGCATTTCAGGGCATCTAGTACATAAGAAGAAACTAAATTAATTGGCCAAATTGTTTGAAAATGTATATTCATGTCATGGCTATATTCTCTACTTTTAATATCCCATTTAAAATGCTGTCTTCTCTGTAATCTGAGGCATAATCTACTGAGTAATTTTAAAATTGAGTGTATTCTAGTAGATTATAGTAGATTATAACATGTTTGGTCTGAAGAGTAGGCTCAATAATTAGTGAAAAACTATTTCATTTATAGTTAGGGAAGCGTCTAGGACTGGAAAGTTCTACAGTTCAACAATTCGAGATGGCGGAAGGGTTTGTAATCAGATCCTAGGTTTGGTTGGGGGAAGATCCACTTCCAAGCTCACTTCTTTGACAGCAGAATTCAATTCCTCACAATCCTTAATCTAAACAAATTTATTGTCTTGCTGGATGTTGTCTAGAGGCTTCTTTTGGCTTAGGCTGCCCACTGAGTAGGTACCCAAAGATATATGCTTACTTTTCTCACAGTCCAAAATGGAAGAAAACATTTTGCAGCAAGGTGAGTGCTATAATCTTATCTAACTGAATCACAGAATCACACATTATCATACACATTTTCAGTAGTCTACTGATTAGAAGTAAGTCAGCTGGGCACCAGTAGCTTATGCCTGTAATCCTACCTACTCAGGAGGCTGAGATCGGAGGATCATGATTCAAAGCCAACCCAGGTAGCAACGTCTGTGAGTCTTATCTCTAGGTAACCATGAAAAGCCAGAAATCATATTAACTGAAGTAAACCAGATCCAAAGAAATATAGGTCCCATGCTTTCCCTTATTTGCAATAATTAGTATATGTCTAGGATAATCTTATCAGATAAGAAGAAAAGCTCAAAAGCTATGTACATATGACCATATAAGATGACGCTGTTTATGATTTTAAAATTAAATGGTTCAGTTTAGAAATTGTTCTCCTCAGAAATGTTCTATTTCATCTAACTGTTAAAGTTTATATACATATAATATTGAAAAGCACTCTCATTTGATATGCCAAATTTCTTGTGCTTTAATATTTATTTCCATCATGTTTTTAAATGTTTTTTATTATTCCTCCCTTTTGTTCTTGACTAAGTTAGTGAGTAGCTTATAAGCTTGAGTTTTCAACTGAAAAAATTGTGTCTCATTATTTTCAACTGTTTTTGTTCTTTACCACAGCTATTTTTGCTATTTTGTTTATTGTTTCTACCCTGATACATCTTTAGTTTTGTTTTTTATTATCTTTTATATATGTTTTTATTGTAAAAATATTGTACAGAGGGGTTACAGTTACATTAGTAAGGTAATGAGTCCATTTCCTATCAATCATTGTTATCTCCTCCTTTGTTTTTCCCATCCATCCCTTCCCTGCTCAACTCCCCATCCCCCCCAAAGTTCTAAAGTTCATTTTCTTTTTTCTTTTGTTTTTTCCTTTCTTTTTTTTATTGTGAAAATACTGTACAGAAGGGTTACAATTACATGGGCAAGATAATGAGTACATTTCTTATCAAGTATTGTAGCTTCCTCCTTTGTTTCCCCTTCCCATCCCACCCTCCCCCAGCCCCCCTAATCCTCCCCGTTCTCCTCCTTTCTCTCCCCCCTCACCAAAGTTGTAAAGTTCGTTTTCGACATAACAACTTGTACATTTCATTGTTGCAATGGGTCCACCTCTATCCCTATTTAAACGATTTGTTTTTCCCCTTCCTCTTCACAAATTATACTGACATAAACCTGCTTTCACTGTAGTTGATGTCAGTAAAGTTCGTTTTTAACATAGTGTCTTGTACATCTCATGGATACAATGGGCCAATCTTATCCTTATTTCAGCATTTTGTTATTTCCCTTTTCCTCCACAAATTATATACAGAGCACTGGAATCAAATACAGTGAAAACAGGGACTAGTCCATGGAGGAAGAACATACAAAGAAACAAAAAAACCCACATAGTACTTTATAAATACATTAGAAACAATAGCAAGTAAGAAAAAAACCACTTGTGTCCCCTATCTTGGGGTTCACTTCACTTAAGATTGTCTTATATGGGCATATGTACATAGCTTTTGACCTTTTCTGCTTGTCCTAGACATATACTAGTTATTGCAAATAAGGGAAACCATGGGACCTATGTTTCTTTGGGCCTGGCTTTCCTCACTTAATATAATTTTTTGCATCCTTTCCATTTCCTAACAAATGGGGCAATGTCATTCTTTCTGATGGACGCATAGAATTCCATTGTGTTTGTGTGTGTGTATGTATGCCACATTTTCTTGATCCATTCATCTACTGAGGGGTATCTGGGTTGGTTCCATATCTTAGCTATGGTAAATAAGGCTGCAATCAACATAGTTGTGCTGGTAGCTTTAGTGTGGTCTTGTTTGTGATCATTTGGGTAAAGGCCCAAAAGTGGGATTGCTGGGTTGTAGAGGAGCTCTATGTGGAATCTTTTGAGGAACCTCCATACTGCTTTCCAAAGTGGTTGAACAAGTTTACACACCCACCAACAATGCAGTAAGGTTCCCTTCTGTCCACATCCCCCCCAGCATCTGTTGTTATTAGAGTTCTTGATTTTAGCCATTGTAATTGGGGTGAGGTGGAATCTCAATATTGATTTTATTTGCCTTTCTTTCTTTCTTTCTTTTTTATTGTGAAAATACTGTACAGAGGGGTTATAATTACATGGGCAAGATAAGGAGTACATTTCTTATCAAGCATTGTAGCCTCCTCCTTTGTTTCCCCTTTCATGTCTTCCCATCCTCCCCCTGACCCCTCCACCCAATCCTCCCTGCCCGTCCACCCCCCCACCAAAGTTGTAAAGTTCGTTTTCAACATAAGGACTTGTACATATCATTGTTGCAATGGGTCCACCTGTATCCCTATTTAAACGATTTGTTTTTTCCCTTCCCCTCCACAAATTATAACAACATCAAATACAGTGAAAGCAGGGGTTTTACTGTGGGGGAGGGACATACAAAGCAACAAAAAATAATCTTATAAATGTGTTAGAAATAATCACATGAAAGAAAAAAAAACATTTGAATACATATCATAGGGTTCATTTCCCTAACATCACCTTATCTGACCTTTACTGCTTGACTCAGACATATACTAGCTATTGTAAATAAGGGTAACCATGGGACCTATGTTTCTTTGGGCCTGGCTTACTTCACTTAATATATTTTTTTCCAAGCCTTTCTATTTACTAACAAATGGGGGGCAATGTCATTCTTTCTGATGGAAGCATAGAATTCCATTGTGTATATATACCACATTTTCTTGATCCATTCATCTACTGAGGGGCATCTGGGTTGGTTCCATATCTTAGCTATGGTAAATAAGGCTGCAGTAAACATAGTTGTGCTGGTTGCTTTAATATGGGCTTTTTTGTGATCATTTGGGTAAAGGCCCAAAAGTGGGATTGCTGGGTTGTACAGGAGCAATATGTGGAATCTTATGAGGAACCTCCATATTGCTTTCCAAAGTGGTTGAACAAGTTTATACTCCCACCAACAATGCAGTAAGGTTCCCTTCTGTCCACATCCCCTCCAACATCTGTTGTTATTACAGTTCTTGGTTTTAGCCATTCTAACTGGGGTGAGGTGGAATCTCAATATTGATTTTATTTGCATTTCTTTCCTTTTTTTTGCCAGTCATGGGGCTTGAACTCTGGGCCTGGGCACTGTCCCTCAGCTATTCCCCTGAAGGCCAGGACTCTACTACTTGAGCCACAATGCCACTTGAGGCTTTTTCTGCTCATGTGGTGCTCAGGAATTGAACCCAGGGCCTCATGCATGTAGGGCAGGCACTTTACCACTGAGCTATTTTCCCAGCCATTGAGAAGTTGAGCATTTCTTCATGTGTCTATTAGCCATTCTTATTTCCCCTTCACAGAAGTTTATCTTTAAGTCTTCAGCCCACTTATGTATCAAGCAGTTGTTTCTCTGAGGATTTGTTGTTGAGGGATTTAATCTTTTCAGTTCTAAGTATATTTTAGATATGAGATGCTTGTCCATTTCATGGCTAGTAAAGGTCTTCTAATCCTTGGGTTTTCTCTTAATCTTGCTAGCTATGTCCTTTGCCATGCAGAAGCTCTGCAAGTTCCTGCAATCCCATTTGTCCAACCTTTCCTTGATTTGTTGTGTTTCTGGGTCTCTATTAAGAAAATTTTGATGTGTGCCAAGGAGCCGTAGGGATTCTCCTATTCCTTCCTGTAATGTTTTCATGGTGTCTGCTTTGACTTTGAGGTCTTTGATCTATTTGGAGTTGATTCTAGTTCATGGTGATATATAAGGATTTAGCTTTAATTTTCTACAGGTGTTACATTTTTGATTTTCTTAAAGATCCATTTTGTCATAGATTTTGGAAATCAAAAATTAATTTGTCTTCATAACAGTTTATTTTATATGAACAGGTATTTTATATGAATTTTTCTTAAATATAGTTTAAAGAATTTCCCATAAACCATAGGCTATTTTATTATCCTTAACTATTTAACATTTATCTGTACATCTTTTTGGGTCTAAGAATTTTTAATGGGAATGCCTCTTCTATTTCCTTGAATGAGTTTGGAATATTGATAGGTATCACATTGAATTTGTAGATAGCCTTGGAAAGTACTGCCATTTTCACGATGTTGACCCTTCCAATCCAGGAGCATGGGAGGTTTTGCCACTACCTAAGTTCTGTTTTGATTTCCTTTTTCAGGTTTTTAAAGTTTTCATCATAGTGGTCCTTCACTTCTTTGGTTAAGTTAATTCCTATGTATTTTATTTTTTGTGTGGCTATTACGAATGGAGTTGCTTTCCTAATTTCAGCCATGATTTTCTCATTGTTGGCATACAGAAAAGCCATTGGTTTTTGAGGGTTAATTTTAAACCCTGCTACTTTGCCAAACTTTTGAATCAGCTTGAGTAATTTGGGAGTGGAGTCCATGGGATTCTTTAAATACAAGATTATGTCATCTGCAAAGAGGGAGAGTTTTACTTCTTTCCCTATTTGGATCCCCTTTGTGTTTGCATCTTGTCTTATTGCTATTGCTAGGCATTCTAATACTACATTGAAGAGAAGTGGACAGAGTGGACATCCTTTTCTCGCTCCTGAGTTAAGAGGAAATGGCTTCAGTTTTTCACCATTGAGTATAATTCTGGCTGTAGCTTTGTCATATACAGCCTTTATTGTATTGAGGAATGTTCCATGGATTCCTAATTTTTCTAGAACTTTCATCATAAAGGGGTGTTGGATCTTGTCAAATGCTTTTTCTGCATCTATTGAGATAACCATGTGGTTCTTATACTTGCTCTTATATTAATTGATTTGAACATATTGTACCACCTTTGCATCCCTGAAATGAATCCTGTTTGAATGTGATGTATGATTTTTTGGATGAATTTTTGAAGATGATTGGCCAAAATTTTGTTGAGAAGTTTTGCATCAATGTTCATTAAAGAAATGGGTCTATAGTTCTCTTTCTTTGATGAGTCCCTGCCTGGTTTTGACATAAGGGTTATGATGGCTTCATAGAATGAGTTTGGTAGAGACAATCCAAAAATTCACATGGAACAATAAAAGACCCCGATCCTTAGCAGAAAGAACAATGCTAGAGGTATATTAATACCAAATTTCAAACTCTACTACAAAGCCATAGTAATCAAAACAGCTTGGTACTGGCACAAAAACAGACCTCAGGACCAATGGAATAGAATTGAAAACCCAGAAATGAACCCACAGACCTACAGCCATCTAATCTTTGATAAGGGAGCTAAAAAAATTCAGTAAATGGTGATGGCAAAATTGGTTAACTACTTGTGGAAAACTAATGCTAGATCTTTATATATCACTCTGCACCAGAATCAACTCCAAATGGATCAAAGACCTCGGAGTCAAGCAGACACTCTGAAAACATTACTGGATGGAATAGGAGAAACCCTAGGTCTCCTTGGCAGAGGAAGAAATTTTCTTAATAGAGACCCAGAAACACAACAAATCAAAGAAAGGTTGGACAAATGGGATTGCATGAAATTGCAGAGCTTCTGCATGGCAAAGGGCATAGCTAGCAAGATCAATAGAAAGCCCATGGATTGGGAGATCTTCACTAGCCATACAACGGACAAGGGTCTCATATCTAAAATATACCTGGCACTCAAAATATTAAATCCCCCAACAACAAATTCTCAAAGAAACAACTGCCCAATAAATAAGTGGGGTAAAGACTTAAAGAGAAACTTCTCTGAAGAGGAAAGAAGGATGGCCAATAGACAGATGAAGAAATGCTCATCTTCCCTAGCTATAAAAGAAATACAAATCAAAACAACATTGAGATATCACCTCACCCCAGTTAGAATGACTATAATCAAGATCTGTAATAACAACAGATGCTGGAGGGGATGTGGACAGAAGAGAACCCTACTGCATTGTTGATAGGAGTGTAAACTTGTTCAACCACTTGGGAAAGCAGTATGGAAGTTCATCAAAAGACTTCACATAGTGCTCCCCTATGAACTAGCAATCCCACTTTTGGGCATTTACCCAGATGATCACAAACAAGACCACACTAAATCTACCAGCATGACTATGTTTATTGCAGCATTATTTACCATAGTTAAGATATGGAACCAACCCAAATGCTCCTCAGTAGATGAATGGATCAAAAAAAATGTGATATATATACACAATGGAATTCTATGCGTCCATCAGAAAGAATGACATTGCCCCATTTGTTAGGAAATGGAAATTATGGAAAAAAATATATTAAGTGAAGTAAGCCAGGCCCAAAGAACATAGATCCCATGCTTTTCCTTATTTGCAGTAACTAGTATATATCTGAGACAAGCAGAAATGGTCAGAGAAGTTGATGTTAGGCGAAATGAACTGCAAGATAAGGATTCCATGTTCTTTTCTTCCTTGTGTTTTTTTCTAACATATTTATTAGATGATTTCTTTGTTGCTTTGTATGTCCCTCCCTCACGGTATAACCCCTGCTTTCACTGTAGTTGATGTTGGTATAATTTGTGGAGGGGAAGGGAAAAAACTAATCGTTTAAATAGGGGTACAGGTGGACCCATTGCAACAATGAGATGTGGAAGTCGTTATGCCAAAAAAATGAACTTTTTCAACTTTGGGTGGGTGGGGAGTGGAGGGGATGGGAAGGGATGGGAAGTGGAAACAAAGGAGGAGGCAACCATGCTTGATAAGAAATGTACTCATTATCTTGCCCATGTAATTGTAACCCCTCTATACAGTATTTTCACCATTAAAAACAAATAATTTTTATTGGGAGAGTTTTTACCTTCCAGGTTGAAGTTTTTTTTTTTTTTTTTGCTAGTAATTTCTAAACTTTTCTTTTTTGCTTGGAGATGGTTTTTACTAATATTCTACTTCATGAATCATGCTCATTATTTCTTTACAATATACGATTATTTCTTTGGTAGATACTCTGTGGGAACTTGAAAACATGCTCATTATAGTTAGGATCGGAAGGTTGATCTATTTTTACTGTACAACCTTCTGAGAGGTGCATTGTTTAGGTCTTCTCTGTGCTTTTTTCTGTACTTAATGTGTTTTGTTTTGACAGGGCTTTTTGGTTCTCCCTCATTTTTCTCTCTCAACATTATATTTCTAGACTCCTGTAATCACAAATGCATAAGTTACCATGTAATTTGTGTGACATTTCCTTTGAATTGGAGACAAATAAGGAATTGTTGCTTTAGACAACATAAATACAGTCATATGTACTGATATAGATGACATGTGGCAATATTGTTTATTTTTTAATACATTAAAAACTGCTTTGTTGTAGTTTTGTGGAATAAATTTTCTTTATTTAATCTTCAAGAATTTTGCGGTAAATCTACATGCAACTCCTATTCACTTTATTCTGTGAGGTAGTGATTGAGCAAGTGGTTACATGATTTTGAGCTTAATAAAACACAACAACATAAAAATTCAGTTAAAGTTGCTATTGTGCTGGTTGTGGTTCTGTTGAACATATTCAAATTTATTTAAAAATTTTCTTTTTGTTACCATGTTTCCTGTGTTATTCAATATTCAAAACTTTTTGTTCTTCCTCTTCCTGTATTTCTTCTCTAGAAGTTATAAACTTTATCAATGAATCTTTAAGGCTCCTTTCTGATTAACTCTTTGGTTACCTAAAATGATCATTTTGTTTTGCATTTTCTTCTTTTCTTCATTGTTTTGCAATTCTATTACTTTCTGTGTTGAATGGGACCCATTTATACCTTCGTTATGTTTACTTCACTAACCATAGTTTGCTTTACTACTTTGAATGTATTTATAGTGGCTTTCTTGGAATATTCCATAAGTCTGATATGCAGGTCCTCTCATGTTCAACTTTTACTGCCTAAGGGGATTGTTCTTCTTGTGTAAAAGTCACATCTTCTTGGTTCTTGTGTATCTCATAATTTTCTTAGAAACTGGACATTTAAGTTGTATTCTGTAGTGACTTTGAGTATTTCTTCTCCCTTAGTTTAATGCTATTTTTTCATTTTTACTTTCATGGAGCAACAAGATTCCAATTAATGACATCACCAAAATTTTTATTGTTTTTTGTTTTGTTTTGTTCTGATCAGTCCTGGAGCTTGAACTCAGTCCTGAGCTCCTTTGTTCAAGGCTAGTTTTCTACCACTTTGATCCACAGGCCACTTCCCATTTTCTGGAGGTTAATTGGAGTCCCATGGACTTTCTTGCCTTGGCTAGTTTTCAACCATGATCCTTGGATCTCAGCCTACTGAGTAGCTTAAAATATATTAATAAGATTAGATTTTCTACACACAACTCTAATAAACCAGTTTGAGATGTTTAGTACTGTACTTTCTTTGTCCTAGAAAATTTGTTAAGTAAACTAAAAAATGTATATGGATATATAAATATAAATTTATAATTACTAGATACTATGCATTATAATAATTATATATATCATCACCACATGAAAGGATTTATTTAATGCCTTTCATAGACCTTCTAGATAAATAAGCAAAGACATTTTAATGTGAGGTATTGTAGATTAAGAACTGGATGTGAGGTTTTGAGTAAGAGACAGTGTTATATTTTCAGTTCAATATGTATGTTAGGTATTAATAATGTGTATAATTAACAATATGTATGTTAAGAAAAAATGTAGTTAAAGTATATTTTGCCTCATAAGAAAAAAAGACAAAAAAACATCAAAGACCTTGAATTCTTTAGGAGAAATTAGAAGACCAATTTATTGCATAACAATATGGGTGTCAACAGGTATAATCGCAACCACAGCCAGCTCAGGCCATCACAATAATTTTTGTAGAAACTCAATGATGTCATCAGTAGAAGGCTTAGTTGAATACCCGGATCCGATTTTGGAATTTTAAGTTCATCATCTGCACAAGGCTTTTCATGTTAACAGAGTGGTATGTGGGACAAGCCACAGATGTGTTTTATTCACATTCCCCAGTAATGGCAATGAAGCCATCTGAAATATTTCTCAGTCAATTTACCAAAGACAACTTTGTGTGTCAAGATGCCTGTAATAAAATTATGAGATTTTTAAATTTTACTTTGGTGGTATGTTTATTTCAGATGCTAAATTTAACTGATAGTTAGCAGTAGATCTTTGGACAAAAGAGATACCTCTTATGAAGCATTCTAGTTATGCCCTGATAGTATTATTATTCTCACATGCAAATATGAGTTCTTGAGAGCAAAAAGGCATGGAATATTCTGTCTCTTTATGGAGAAAGAATAAAGGAAATATTAAAGAGAAGATAATGGTAACAGGATTTAATCACATAAAATATTGAACAAAGATATTTCACATAGATCTCCCCTATGATCCAGCAATCCCACTTTTGGGCATTTACCCAAATGTTTACAAACAAGACCACACTAAAGCTACCAGCACAACTATGTTTATTGCAGCATTATTTACCATAGCTAAGATATGGAACCAACCCAGATGCCCCTCAGTAGATGAATGGCTCAAGAAAATGTGGTATATATACACAATGGAATTCTATGCCTCCATCAGAAAGAATGACATTTCCCCATTTGTTAGGAAATGGAAAGGCTTGGAAAAAATTATATTAAGTGAAGTAAGCCAGGCCCAAAGAAGCATAGGTCCCATGGTTTCCCTTATTTGCAATATCTAGTATAGGTATGAGTCAAGCAGAAAAGGTCAGATAATGTGATGTTAGGAAAATGAACCCTTAAATATGTATTTTAATGTTTTCGTTTCTTTCACGCATATGTTTCTAACGCATTTATAAGATTTTATTTCTTTGTTGCTTTGTATGTCCCTCCCCCACAGTGTAACCCCTGCTTTCACTATATTTGATGTCAGTATAACATGTGGAGGAGATGGGGGCAAACAAGTCGTTTAAGGATTCAGGTGGACCTGTTGCAACAATGAGAAGTACAAAATGTCATGTCAAAACCAGCTTTACAATGTCGGTGGGGGGGGGGAAGGGAGGGGGGAGGCTGGGAAGGGAGGTGAAGGGTAAACAAAGGAGGAGGCTGCAATGCTTGGTAAGAAATGTATGCATTATCCTGCCCATGTAATTGTAGCCCCTCTGTACAGTATGTTCTCAAATAAAATAAAATAATATTAAAAAAAAAGAAATGTACTCATTACCTTGTTCATGTAACTGTAACCCCTCTGTACAGTATTTTCACAATAAAAAACCTATTTAAAAAAATTAAAAAATAAAATAATGTCTAGTGATTAAAAAAAAGATATTTCATATTTTGTGTGAAGCAATATTATTTGCTTTGGTTTATACCTTTATATACCTGAATTATTCATTTATATTTTACCTAAAACCATTTCATAAACTCTGTTATTTAACTCTAGATCCTAAATATATAAAAGAGGCTTTATTTATCATTAGTAGGAAAACATTTTTCTATTCCATTAGGCTCTTTTTTTTTTCTCTTTACCCTCTTGAAATAGCTACTAAGTATGACAAGTTATGTAATTAAAAATAACCCATGTCCTTATTCTGGTTCTCATCAGAGAAGAGTTCATTAAAATACAGAGTATATTGAATATCTTTTCCTTCTTCATTGTGCTGTAAACCACACCCAGGTTCCAAAATGAAAATTGTACCTCAAGGGATTCATTAATCAGTAGTATGTCTAGCAACTAACTTTTGGATCTCAGAAATATGATTAGAATATCACAAATTCATCAATAGGTGAGGATAATGTTGCTTTTCAATGTGCATTTTTAATGAAAAAAACAGAGGTGTATTTGTAAATTTTAATACCAAAAACTACATCCGATTTTGATTGGCTCCCAGTAGGATGGGTTACTACACTAGCAGTGTGGTCATTCAAGGGTTATGCCTGAGAACTCAGGGTGCCTCATTTAAAAAGATATTGACTGGATATTTAGAGGAAGACACAGATGACTGTCTGACTCATGCTTGAGCAGAGATATATGACACCAATTGTGAAATTACTCAAGAATGTTGGCCTATATTCTTAATGACCATTTTTAAACATGTACAATTTTGGAAAACAAGAAATTAAATTCCAGAAGATAACATGTATCTTTGTACTTTTCAGTAGAAATAGGATATTAGTAGGAAAATAAAACACATTTTAATCAGGTCTGCTTCTATTGCATTTTTAATTAGTTGGATTGTTACCAAGAATATGGGAATAAAAGATAAATTAGAGTTTGGTATGGAATCGGTGATAAGGTAGATGGTGATAATTAATTCTGATCATGAGAGAAGAAAATACCAAATGGATTTTATTCTTGGAAAATGTTTAAAAAATAGTAAAATTTTCGGGGGCCAGGGCAAATAAGATTGCAATGAAAAAAGATATGCCTTTGTTTCACAAAGAATGGCTAGAGCAGAATAAAAAGTCTAGTTTGAAGAAAGAAGGATCAAGAGCATCTTCTATCATTAGAGATTTTAATTAGATCACAAAGGTAAAAACTCAGAATACAAAACAAGCCTGTTGAATAATGCTGAGGCTTTATCTAATGGTTGAGGAACAAAATAATTAGACTAATCATAAAACTAGTCAATACCCTAAGCTCACACTGTGGGTCCCACCCACAGTGAGGACATATAAAAGGCCCTCTGCAGGGAGGACTCTCCAGACTCAAGTCACCTACACTCCTCCTCCACCAAGGACAACTCAACCACCAGCACCATGTGTGGCTACTACGGAAACTACTATGGCGGCCGCGGCTATGGCTGCTGTGGCTATGGAGGCCTGGGCTATGGCTACGGAGGCCTGGGCTGTGGCTATGGCTGTGGCTATGGCAGACTGGGCTGTGGCTATGGCTGTGGCTATGGCTATGGCTCCCGTTCTCTCTGTGGCTGTGGCTATGGCTATGGCTCAGGCTCTGGCTCTGGCTTTGGCTACTACTATTGAAGACGAGATGGAAGACCCTCACTCTCTCCAGCTATGTCATCAAGACTCATCCATTCTGACACCAGAATATTCTGAGCCTTATGATTTGGTTCTCATCTTCCAACATCTTTCTGATGTGATCCTGCTGAAAATGAGCCTTCTGGTACCTCAGAATTTTACTCTCCTGGACTTGATTCCTAAATATTAAGAGAAGCTGGAATGCATCCTATACTCTTCTGAATGATCTTTCACTGGGACAATATTACCACAGATCTTGGACTGTATTCCTAATAAACTTATTCTTTCTCTTAACATGACCAGTTTTCTTTATTTACATTTAATATTTCACTCTTCCCTGGTTCTAATTAGGGAAACAATGGTTTCTAAGGTTACACCTTCTTTATAATTTCTATTTCAGATGTCCCAGAAGAGTCTTGATTTGTGACATGTTGAATGCAATAGTCAGTGTGTGTTGGAGGGAGGGGTATGATGTTTCACACTAATAATCTCATGAACTTGGGAGTCACCAGCAGGAGAATCATGGTTTAGGGCTATGCTAAGGGAAAAAAACCCCACCATATTCTCTCTGAAAAATTAAATGAAAGAAAATAGATCGGGAACTGGGCTCAAGTGTAGAACATTAGTTTAGTAAGTTCAAACTAAATTCAAACTCCATTACTCAAAAAAGGAGAATTTTTGCCACACTCAGTTTTGTATTCTGCTTAAAGAAGTGATGATATGTGTTATTTTGACAAATTACTAGGCCAAACAAGTTAATAGTTTCTAGTCTAGTTAAGAGATGACTAAAAACGAATAGCTCTTGAACAAATAATATAATTTCTGATAGGTATGAAAGCTTCCAAAATCAAATAAAACCAATTAACTTTTTATCTTTACTTGGAAAATTTGCTATTAAATTGGGTCATCAAAGAACCTGTGATTGTGGTACTTGGGTAGGGGTTATAGATGATATCAGAAAAGCTGAATTACTAGAAGACATCCTTTCTTAATGTAATAGAAGTCTGTGAAGAATATGCTTCTGGAGCATTCTATGGTTTCTTTCTTTTTTTTTTTTTGAGAAAACTTCTATTGTCACAAGAAATCATGGGCTTTTGTCCTGGTGATATTAAATTTCCAGTGGACTTAAAAATAATAGCCATTTGGATATAAATCATCCAAAGAGTGAAGATAAAATAATAAACAGAAGGCCAAGAACATCACCTTGCAAGTGAGGTCAAGCTGTTGCAAAGATAAAACAGAAATCCCGTAAAGCTGGATACTGAGAAAGAGTCTGTCTGAAAGGAAGCCAGAGTTCAATTGACCTGAAACTTGTGACAGACCTTCAGTAAGATGAAGACAAAGAAAATAAAAGCATATTTTAAGTAGAAATTGACAGGAGATTTCAGTAGAGTGTGCAGTCAAAAAGTCTAAATGATTTAGAGAGAGAGAATGAGTTAAAAATGTGAAGCATAAAGCTTTGAGGTGCATTTTTTAAAAAAATATTCTGTACATGCTGGCACTTTGGGAAGTTGGGGAATTGAGGAAATGATTTGGGAAACTGAGTCAGTTATATATTGGTAACATGTGCTTTTTGTTT
The DNA here is from genome assembly GCF_024711535.1 of Dipodomys merriami. Classification (NCBI taxonomy): domain Eukaryota; kingdom Metazoa; phylum Chordata; class Mammalia; order Rodentia; family Heteromyidae; genus Dipodomys; species Dipodomys merriami. Next base: position 112,499,360 of record NW_027203381.1, on the reverse strand, counting down.
TGTTGCCAGAGGAGATAATGAATCATTAATACATTTTACATCATCAGGGTAGCAATATAAGTTTAAGAAATAGAAAGCCATGTTGTATACATTGGTGTACCATGGTACATTTTATGGTAGTAAACTGTTTTGGATAGCAATACAAAAATGAGTATGTATGGTTACTTTGTCAAAACTCCATACATGAATGAGCAGTTAGAAAACCACACTCAGGGTGACAGTGGCTCTTTGCAGGTTCTTTTATTGTAATAACTATAGGATACAGGATTAGGATACTGGACATTGATATGAGTAAGTTCATGTATGTGATGACAAGGAATCCATGGTAACGTAAATCCATAACTGCTCGAACAACCTTTACTAATTAAAAAGAATTACTGTATGCATGGGCAAAGTATCACAGTGAAACCTTTTCAAATAATTTATATACACTTGAAAAATGAATGCCTGGTATGTAAAACAGATCCTAAACAGGATCTGTTGTAGAAATACATACAAACAGAGAAAAGAAGGCTGAGTATGCTCAAATTACTTTTTGTTCATGGGAGAAAACAGAACAAGGCAGCTTGTTGGTTTTGGAAGGAGGAGGAATGAAGGAGAGTGATGGAAGAAATAGCTCTGATCTAGGTATGTGTATACATATAAAGGACATATCAAAAATGAATCCCCTATATAACTTATTGGTGCTAGTGAGAATGTGAAAAGAAGAATGGAAATGTGGTAGTAAGTACTCATTGTCTGAATCGTATGTATGTATGTATGTACGTATGTATGTATGTATGTATGTATGTATGTATGTATGTATGTATGTATGTATGTATGTATGTATCTATCTATCTATCTATCTATCTATCTATCTATCTATCTATCTATCTATCTATCATCTCTCTGTACCAGTTATTCATAAAGAACTTCTGAACAATTACTAAGAAAATTGTTCTCATACATTTGTGTACTGGAAACCTTGAGTTATATATCAGTTTGGACTTTCTACAGGTATTTTAATAAATGTTAAGACTGTGCTGAGTGATTATTTTATCATAAATCACATAATTTTGCTCAGAATTTGATATAATATAGTCATACTTCTTTCTGATCTATGAAGTTGTATAATTTGGAGAACATAACGCTTAGAAATGACTCTCATATTGTTTTAACCAGTGGTCATTAAAAATAATTGTAAGTTGAGTGATTGTTGTTTGATGGAATCTAAATTATAAGACTTGAAGCCACTGACATTTTCTGTAGCGACAAAGTGGGGATTTTAAATGGTATAGTCAAGATTTCCCAATAATTGTTATCATGTAGGAAGGATTGCAGTAATATGAAACCCTCTTAAGGTGTCTAATAGAAATACACTTACCAATCCTTTACCTAGAAAACCTTAAATCTATGGAAAATGATTATATGTGACTTGATTACTAATAAAAAATGTTATATTATTAAGAGTCTATGTTGATGAATTTGAGTTATTATCAACTATTTCAAACCAATAGGAAGAGGTAATTATATGATTACTACTACTACAACTAATATTTGGACATGAAGTATCATGTTGATGTATTATATGTCTAGTCATTGATTCTGGAAATGCTATGTAATCACATATTTATGTCTTCATGATTTTCACTATAATTATATCCGGTATAGTAGAATACACAGCAGAGCTAAGAGTCTTGCTTTTGTCTAAAAATATTCACTCTTTGGGAAGGTGCAAAAAAGATGATTTCCAGAATCAATGACAAGAAGTGTAATACATCAACATTTTGATGTCAAAATATTATTAGTCGTAGTAATCATATTATCTCTTCCTATTGGTATGAATTAGTTGATAATAACTCAAACTCATCAAAATACACTCAGTAATATAACCTTTTTCTATTAGCAATCAAGTCACATATAATCATTTTTGCACCTTCCCAACATTTTTAGACAAAAGCAAAACTCTTAGCTATGCTATGTATTCTACTATACCAGATATAATTATAGTGAAATCATGAAGACATAAATATTTCATATTTAATGCTCATTCAATAGAGTTCCACATGATTGACTAAATTTTGTTTCTTATTTAATATTATATATTTTTACAGAGGAACTTACTTTTTCTTAATATTTTGGTAAAGGTATATTCTAGAATTTCACCTTATTTGTAAGTGAGGAATTTAAGAAAATAATTCTTGGGAAACCATGACACTTCAGAACACAAATCTAGTAAAAATTCTTAAACATTTCAAAATATTTGAGTCAAAATTTAATAAAATAAATTATATTACTATTGTTTATGTTGTTAAACATGAAGAAAAATGAAAATTCATATGAGACACCCAATTTTGTAGTGTCCTAGAGGAAAAAATATTCTATAATTTAATTTTGTCTCAGATCTAAACTTGTGCTGGATCGCTTATTCACAAAATGTTAGCATTGTAATGCAGAGACAAATGACATTTAATTTTTCTCTGCTGCATTCTTTCATAGGTAGACAGACAGGTGAAATACTGAAGAATATTGTTTTGACAAATAACACATGGGCAGAATGTCTGGGTTTGAAGTGCCTGCTGTTGGCAATGGGAGGAAAAGTACATACATTATATTTGTTTTGCCAAAGCCAACTCAAAATTGGCTTGCTACAAATGCCACTTCTGGAAACAATGCATGCTTAAAGCAGTTGAAATGAGTGTTCGGTGTCAGGCAATAATTTGTTCTGACTGCCTCATCTCACTAACATGGAATTGTTTCTTAGGAAACATGACTGGCCAAACAAAAGAAGCTGAGGCTTTATCTCATGATGGACAAAAAACAAACTAATTAAATTACATCAGTCATAAAACTAGCCAATGGCATAAGCTCACACTGTGAGTCCCGCCCACAGTGAGGACATATAAAAGGCCCTCTGCAGGGAGGACTCTCCAGACTCAAGTCACCTACACTCCTCCTCCAGCCAAGGACAACTCAACCACCAGCACCATGTGTGGCTACTACGGAAACTACTATGGCGGCCGCGGCTATGGCTGCTGTGGCTATGGAGGCCTGGGCTATGGCTACGGAGGCCTGGGCTGTGGCTATGGCTGTGGCTATGGCAGACTGGGCTGTGGCTATGGCTGTGGCTATGGCTATGGCTCCCGTTCTCTCTGTGGCTGTGGCTATGGCTATGGCTCAGGCTATGGCTCTGGTTTTGGCTACTACTATTGAAGACACAGTGGGAGCAACAACTAGACATAGGATATCATGATTTATCTGCCCTGAATTTCATGCGTTTGTGTCCTGCAGACTTCTGATGGCATCTGTTAGTACCCTAAAATCCGGTGGTTCCGGTCTGGATCCAGCCCTATTAATTATCTATTCCTTTCTTTCCCTCAGGACAAGTGACTTATCATCCCCTAGAATGATGGAGTCACTGCTCCTGCTTTGATCACTTTCTCAGTATTAAACTTGGTCAAATGAAACAAAATTCTGGTCTTCATTGGTTTTGTATTTTAGGTTTTGTATGAGTACTGCCACTTGATCATGGTACTCCAAAGCAAGCTCTCTACCATTTGAGTCACCCTCCACCTTCCTTTTCACTTTACTTCCTTTCTATGATCTCACATTTTTTGCCCGAGTCAGGCCTCAGACGTTGATTTTCTTATAACTCCCACATAGCTGTGATCACAGTGACATACCATTAATTAGCTTCTTAGTTGAGATAGGCTCTTGTTGACATTTGTGTCCTGCCTGCAATTGAACTGTATTCCTCCTGCTGCAGTCCTAGTAGTTAGGGTTACAGATGTGTACCATCAGACTCATCATTGTTTTCATATATTTTTTCTGGAAAGATTTCATAAAGTTGTTGTTATTTCTTTCTCACATGATTGATGAAGTTCACCAGATGCTGTAGTTTGGATTTTAGGTGTCCTCTAAGTGTCCATATGTTTCAGGCTTGTTTCTCAGGATGCAGTTATTTTTTGGAGGCAGAAGTCTTTTGTTTACTTGAATAGCATTATGGGCATGGATCTCTGGAATGCTTTCTGTGTCTTCCTTGCCATGAGGTGAGTAGCTTTACTCTACCACATGGTTCCACCATGATGAGTTTCTTAGAAGCTTCGAAACAGCGAGGCTAATTAATTATTGGCTAAGACCTCCAAAATGAAAGCCAAAATCAATCATGCCTCTTTATAAATTGATTTAATCTCGGGAATTTTTTCTAATAAGGGAATGAAAGCTATCAGGAAATTGTTACCCAGGATGAGGTATTTCAGTCTTAGTATATATCTGGTGAATGTATGAGAGACTTTGGAAAAAGTTTACAAGAAGAAGTTGAAATAGTTTGATCAAAACAAAGTAGAAAAAAATATTCTTTATAAGCAAAACTTCCTGAGTAATTCTGGTGAAGGCTAGAAGACAAGAATGCTGATGGAAATATGGATATTAGGACATGCTGATGATATTTCAGATGGAAATGAGTGTTATGTTGGGAATTGAGCTGAGGTCAACCCTGTCCCACTGTTCCAAAGATGTGATTATATTTTGTCTCTTCCCTGAGACTTTGTGAGAAGCCAAGTTTAAAAGCGATTGGACTAGTTCATCTAGTAGTGGAAATTTAAAGGGAACAAAATGTTTAGACAATAATGTGGGTATTCCTGGTTGCTTTGAGCTTAATTCACTGTTAAGAGTCAGGAACAAATGAGAGCAAGTGGAAAGATTGAATACTTGGAGATTGGCCGTGTAAAAGAATGTGAATAAGGGTTTGGCCATAGAAAGTATGGTTAATAAATCAGGTTCCATGACCAGAACAACAGACAAGACATTTTGAGCATGCATAGTTAACATGATTTTTAAAAGCCTTTAAAGAAAACATATAATCTCCCCCAAATATGTATAATTTCCTATTTTTTTATTTCTGAGGTCCCAAGTTTCCCTTTAATATGATTTGCCTTTAATCTGACAAACTTTCTTTAGTATGTCTTTTAAGGAAGTTTTTGAGGTCACAAATTCTCTTAAGTTTTCCTTAACCAGAGAAATATTTTATTTTACCTTTTGCATGAGGGATATTATTGGTTATGTATATAATACTAGCTTCTTTTTCTATGAGTACTTTAGTCTTTTTTCACTCCCTTTTGTACTTGTAGTTTCTCATGAGAAAACCACACTAAATTATTATTCTTTGTTAGTAACATGTTGTTTTTCTTTAGTTGCTTTCAAGTATATTTTTGTTTTGTTATCAGAAACTTGACTATAATGGATGTAGACATACTTTCCTTTGTGTGTGTTCTATTGCTCTCACAACATAGATTTCTTCTACCAAATTTGGAAGATTTACACAATTATTCCCCTAAACAAATTTGTCTATCAGTTTATACTTCCCCTCTCCATTTGAGATCCTAGTGCTATGAATCTTAGAACTTTTGATATATTCTATACATTCCTTTGACTCTATTTATATTTTAAAAATTTAAGACAAAATAATATTTAGCATTATTATATGACTGAATATCTAGGGATCTTATAAATATGCTGCCTTTAAAAAAATTGTTAGTTTGAGGTATATAAAAGTCAAGTAAAAGAAAAACATTTTAACTTTTATTTCACTTTCAACAGTCATGAATATTTACTAAATTTTCATTATGTAATTATTATTATCTTTAAGTAGTTGAAAAAAGGTGATGGCATTTAAAGCAGTTTTATAACTACTATATATATTTATCAATGTCACCCCTTTCAATATTCTCACATTACCTCCCCTGAACACCATCACTCTTTTTAATTTTGTAAAATATGCATTGGATTTTTACCTGCCTTACCCCTCTTCTCCTCTTTCCTTGTTTACCCCTTTCCCTGTAACCACAACCTACACCACTTCATGGTATTTTATTTTGCTGAACTTTGATTTTGCTTACTAAGGAATCACACTATTTGCAATCTCTCTTGAATCTACTGTATTTTAGTTAATATATTTGGACATACTTGCATAGCACACAATGTATTTACTTACGAGAACCTGTCAGAAATGGATACATTCCTAGAGCCCATCAATTTCCCTAAACTGAACAAGAAGATATAAACCAATCAAATAATTCCATAACAAGCAAGAAAAGTCAAGGATCTGATAGATTTACAGTCATATTCTATAAGATCTTCAGAGGAAAACTAACACCAATATTCATGAAGCTGTTCAATGAAATAGAAAGGGAAGGATCATTATCCAATTCATTCTATAAAGCCAGTATTACACTCATCCCCAAACCAGATAGGGACTTATAAAAGAAAGAGAACTTTAGACCTATTCTTTGATGACCATATATGAAAAATTTCTCAATAAAATTCTGGTCAACTGAATTCAACAATTAACTTCTTTACCTTTTGTTCAGAGAAAGTATAGCAAATAAGTTTGTGTTTAAACATGTCCTGCATTGAGACTGATATTAGAAATCATTTATTAGCATCCATTTTTTTTCAAAATGAATTTTTTGTATGTGTCAGTCATGGAGCTTGAACTCTGGGCCTGAGTGTAGTCCGTGAGCTCTTTACCTCTAGAAGAGTACTCTACCACTTGAGCCACAGCGCCATTTCCTGTTTTCTGGTGGTTAATTGGAGGTTAGAGTCCCATGGACTTTCCTGCCCAGGGTGGCTTTGAATCATGATCCTCAGATCTCAGTCTCCTAAGTAACTAGGATTACAGGCATGAGCCACTGGTGCCTTGCCTTCAAAAGGATTTTATACAGATAATGGTTTTGGTAAAATAATACTTAGAATATTCAGAGCTTTCCATAATGGTAAACCAAACTGACTATTATTATCTCTCATAGCTAACAGCAGAAGCCCATGAAGACACATCATTTCTGCTTAACCAAAGCAGAAATTTGATGGTCCCAAAATATTACTTTTACTGAGACATGACAAGGATTACAGAAAGTAGTATTTTCTCTCCATAATTATCCCTTGATTATTTTGTTGTTGCTGTTATTTATGCTCTGTACTACCACTTGAACTCAAAGCCTATACTTGTTCAGATAGATTTCTACCACTTGAACTACCAGCGTTTTGTTGGTTATTGTGGAGGTGGAGTCTGCTGGACTTTTCTACAAAGACTGGACATAAACTTCAATCTACCATATATTAGCCTCCTTAATAGCTAGAATTACAGGAATCAGGCACTGAAATCTGGATGTTAGATTCTTTTTGTATATATATATATATATATATTATATACATACAATATGTAATATATGTTATATTATATATTGTATAGTATAATATATTATGAGTATATTTTACATATTTATAAATATATGTACATATGTTATATATCCACGTAAATTATAAAGTGTTAATAATTGTTAACTCAAACATAATAACAGACATTGTATTTTAAATAAAAGAAAACCACATCATTCCAGATTAAATAATTTTATTGAAAATTTTCAGAAAATATTCTGACCTAAACATCAAAAGACAGGATATCTGAAAGCATCATCCCGAGGAAAGATAAGGTACAAATTCACGAGATGAATTTCACAGTCTCCCACTTTTTGTGAGTTAAACCCACAGAAGAGTGAATTTGGAACTTCAGATTTAGTAGGCGTCACACAGTAGACTTTAGTAAAATAACAACAACAGAATCCTGTGATGTAAGATCAGAATCAGCAGGGTTGAGGCTCAGAGCACGCTCGGTCAGAACTGGGGAATCTGGATGTCACAGCTGGAGAGAATGAGGGTCTCCCATCTCATCTTCAATAGTAGTAGCCAAAGCCAGAGCCATAGCCTGAGCCATAACCATAGCCACAGCCACAGAGAGAACGGGAGCCATAGCCATAGCCACAGCCATAGCCACAGCCCAGTCTGCCATAGCCACAGCCATAGCCACAGCCCAGGCCTCCGTAGCCATAGCCCAGGCCTCCATAGCCACAGCAGCCATAGCCGCGGCCGCCATAGTAGTTTCCGTAGTAGCCACACATGGTGCTGGTGGTTGAGTTGTCCTTGGTGGAGGAGGAGTGTAGGTGACTTGAGTCTGGAGAGTCCTCCCTGCAGACGGCCTTTTATATGTCCTCACTGTGGGTGGGACCCACAGTAGGTGCTAATGTCACTGGTTAATTCTATGAGTAATCTAATTATTTTGTTGTTTCTTAAACATAAACTCAGGCCTCACAGGTATTAGAGAGTCTTGTTTTGCTTGGTTTATCATGTGAACTCATCCAATTTAGGATTTCATTGGGAGGAGGCACAAATGCTTGGCTTGTGTTTATATGATTGTGCCCCATAGGACACTCTGATTTTTTTAAGCTCCCATAGTCCTACTGTATACAACAACAACAAGACATGATTTTTCACAATCATATGTTTTGTACCTCCATAGTTTCATTACTTTTGAAAAACATTTCACCTCCCCCCCCAAAAAAAATTAAACCATTATTATGACTCAGAAGATTTTTTTTCTCATTTAATGCAAATTTATTTTCTTCTGGTATTCAGTTCATTTCTATAATGAGTGCAGATATATATTTTATAATACTTATAATAACACAATTAGTATAATTAGTATATCCAGAAAACCAAGCTGAACAAAATGCTTTAGAATTTCCTATTTATGCCATTGACTCTTAAACTAATTTAGGTTTAATTTCTATTGAATTACAGTAGAATTTCTGTTAAATTACTGAACTTGTTCCCTGGAATCCAATTTTTTCCAAGTTGAATATAGAGTGATTAGTTAATATTCACTACAGTACTTTATTTATATTGTATGTAACTACTCAATGATCTTACCATATATTTACGTTTATCTATGTAAAGAGCCCTCTTTATCCAAATATCTTAGCATAATATTCTTTGTAAGCAGGTATTCTGACTTCTCTTATAAAATCCTGCAATTATTAGTTATTAATTCATCTTACTGTGGTAATTATTCCTATCAAAGGCACAAAAAAGTGGGAGTAATTTCATGCTTTATTTGAAAAATGTAATTTCATGTCTATAAGGAATTGAGCATGATTATAATATTCTCCTATTCAATACACTTACCTTGTTAAGCACACCACAAAAGTTAAAAATTCTGTTAATAGAATATTTTCACATTATAAAAATTAATTTTTTAAAATCTCTGTCTTCAATAGAAATAGAGCTACTTAGTGATATTTCTTTTTTTCTGCTGGGATTTTCTTATCTACATCAAGTTCTTAAGTTTATTGCATAAAAAGGCAGAAAGAAATGACCTTTCTTAGACTCCAATTCTTTCTAATATTTTTCTGTTCTATCACAAAATTTCATATTTATTTCAATGTTGGGTCTTTCCCATTTATTTCTTTTGGCCACTTTTGGTCTTTGGTATTTACTTATGAAATTCTTCCCACATGTATCATCCAGTCCTCAGTAGTGTCAATACTAGTGTTCAAGCCATTTTCACTTTACTGGGGCTAAAATAGCTCCAGTAAATGTTCAGATTTAACCATCTTTCTTTTCAAAGCTTACCCCATCTTTTCTTTCATCTTACTATGCATTCTGGTTTAATTCCAGTTTCACTAGCTGCTTCTGCTCAGTAATCTTCTTCTTTTCATTAGAAGTTTTTCTCCAATGTGAGGGCATACAACCAGGTGCTTGCCCTTTGCGTACTCTCTACCTAACCTGTCTGTTCTGGGATAGATAGGTTCTCTGGGTTAATCTCATACCAAAGTCCCAATTAAATTTACAGATACATATCTCCAAATAATTACTTGACATCTTCTTGGATAGTTGAAAAAGAAGTAACTATCGTGCATGGTTATTCATATTTCAAGTTCTATTCCATTGTAATTTTTAAAAATAAGCAGTGAGGAAGGGTATACATTAGATCAGGCCATTTTTTAAGGAAAACTTTCTTAAAGAATATTTATTCTTTATGCTATTTATTTATTTATTTATTTATGCTAACTAGACACCCAGTTAAGCATGAATTTAAGAATAATGATATTCAGAATGTTGAGCACCTCAAATATAACATTAGAAATGTGTATAATCATTAATTTTCTAAAATCAACATTTTCTGCAATTCCTATATTTTTATTTGCTATGTCTGGCCATGTGAAACTTAGAAACCATGACTTTTATGGTCTACTCCATCTTATCCTTGATTATCTATACATATATCTCTGAGGGTATTTTATAACACTCCACTTTTCTTTATCCTTCAGTGATTACAATACACTTGCTGTTCTTCAGATTTACCAGCTTTGTTTCTAACTTAAAGCCTCTGTCTGTAAATTACTTCCTTCTGAAAGTCGCAGCAGGAATGGCAAAATCTTTCTCTTCCTCCTAGTTCTCTCAAACACTTGCTGACTAACTACTCTGAAGTGTTCTTTAAATCCACCATGGCTCACCTTGACATATATCACTTACATAACATTAGTGGCTTTGTCGGCCCTGTTCACTACTGTATATCAAATTATCACAGTCAAGCCCTACAGACACCTGATTAATTTTGATGTGGTAAAAAAAAGAAAGAATGGATGACCAAATTAATAAAAGCAAGTAGCACTTAAAAATTATCTTCTTGGTCTGGGAAGGTGGCTCAGTGGTAGAGTGCTTGCCTTGCATGCTTGAGGCCCTGGGTTCAACTCCTCAGCACCACATAAGAAAAAAGCTGGAAGTGGCGCTGTGGCTCAAGTGGTAGAGTGCTAGCCTTGAGCTGAAGAGCTGAGGAACAGCACCCAGGCCCAGAGTTCAGGCCCCCATGACCAGACCCCCCCCCCAAAAATAAATAAAATAAAAAATTATCTTCTCAACTTTATTATTACTTTAGGCTTGTTTTGGAGCTTGAACTCAGAGCTTTGTACTTTTGCTCACCTTGTTTCTTCCTGGATGATGTTCTACCATATGGATTCTGCCTTCAGACCCACTTTTGGCTGAGTATTTTGAGGATATGGTTTTATAGACTTTTCTGCCCAGGCTGGTTTTGAACCAAAATTCTTCAGACCTCAGTTTCTTGAGAAGTTAGAATTGCAGTCATGAGTCATTGCCATGGGGTTTTAGATGAAATATTTTGTACACCTTTCATGAAATTACCTTCTCATATCTTTTATATTCAAGACAGCATAATGCTTACTAGCCTTTATAATGGTCTTCACTGAGCTATGAATTTCATTTTTATTTCACCACTTTAAACAATTAGTGTGTTTTTATGTGTCCCAATCCAAGCTTCCATAGGGCATTTATTTGTCATATCTCTTTATCACCTCCAAGTGGAGACTCCTTTTTAACATTAAAAAAATTTCAATGGCAATGACAATTTCTAGAGTGAAATAACTTATAAAATGTCATTTTATGGATAGATATTTTGGGAAAGTAAACAGGATGGAACGTTCCTATATCCTTGTGCTAAAAGTATGATGTCAGAAACCCTTTGAATGTTTTCAAAATGCAAGGTTCTAAAAGAATAAAGCTCTTTCTCTTTATAACCATGGTCCATGGCTTTAAACTTCACACTGGACTCTACCTTGCTTTGAATCCTATAAAAAGTGATATATGCATCACTATGTAAAGGAAAAACCAAAGTGAATATAGTTCTATATAAGACAACAGTAAAACAACTTATCATTTAGCAATTTACAAAGCAACCTGGCCCCACTCTTTAGAAATCAGATTTTGTTATCATCAAAGACTGCAAATGTGACAACTGAAAGGAAGATATTATTAAAGGAAAATATCTTAAAGTGAAGCCCATAGTAGTTAGATGATATCATGGCTGAAAACAACAGAATTTAAAATTGGCATCGAGAACAAACAAGTCAGTAAAATTTGAGAATCTCTTGTTAAAATTGCATGATTTTATTACAGGCACTTGACACACAACCGAGCTGGCTTGCATGTGTTGACTAGAAGTATTTTAGATGGCTTCAGTGCCAATTACTTGAGAATGGGACTGTAACATACCATGCTCTGTGTGAATTCTGTCTGTGGTTTGCCCCATATATCATTCAGTTGCCACGTCAAACCCTGTGTAGATTGTGAACTTAATACCTTAAATCTGGCCCGGCAATACCCTTGACCTTTCCACTGTTGACCACTGAGTTCCTATAGCAACCACAATGAAGACCTGTGTTATGGTTATGGCTGTAGCTATGGTGGCTGTGGATATGTCTGTTTTCTGCCCATATGGGCAGGATACTGGTTCTCTGGCTTCCTTTGGAAAGTCACAGATTGGTAATCTCTTTAGGTCATTTTCCTGTGAGTCATTATATTTTCCTATGTTTCCAAGGTTGTTGTCTCCTCAGACAGTGGCAGTGGAGCCTTCTTAGAGTATCAAGCATCAGGACTTCTTCCACTGAAATGATCAATTTAGGGTAACATTTCTTTGATGTTGTTACTAGGTTGTGATTGAGTATAAACTATTTAGCCAATTTTATCAAAGAAGCTCTCTAAATTCGTATTTTACTGAAGATAATCGCTTCTAAATATCTCCTATTTTTTCTGTATACTTTTTAAAAAAGTATGTACAATTGAGTATGGAATTGTTTACATTGTTGTTCTCTGGCAGGTGAAATTGTAGATGTGTTGATCCTGAGCAACATCTACTTTGATTTAATGAAAATCTCATCTTTGACATAGGAAATATTTGTCCAAAGACAATCTGAAAACTACTTTTCTGCTTCTGCTTTCTACTTTGTATTTATAACATTTTCTTCTTTTACATTATTTGATATTTGAATGTACTTTAGTTTGATATTATCTATTTTTCCTGTATAGATGTAATTTCCTCCTATACAGATTTCTACCCTAAATTATATACTACTGCTGTTTCAGTTCACTTGTAGACAACATGTCCTTGAATGCATGCAGTACACATGATTTTTTTTGTCTGCCGTTTTTATCTTTGTCACAAGAAAGTTGGTAATTTCAAGAATCAGATTTCTGCTTGTCTTTGGAAAAAGACTTACTGTCTTTTATAAAAAGCAGTGGCTTAATCAGAATAAAATCAGCAGTATATGGTACAAATATTAGTTTTAATCCTGGTAGTCTGGATAATATTTACTAAATCTGTTTACAAAATATGCATCAATTCTCTGTAACATTATGAAATAGCAACAATATCAAGAAATGTAAAATACAAATGAACCACTTACTAAAATGTCAGTGATGTTAGAATTTGGTGTGCCTATAACGTTTGAGTAAGTACACATAACATTAGGAATAAAAATGAATACACAATGAATTTGACCAAAATAATATATTTGTCTCTCCCTGTCCCCCACTGAACTGGACTTTATTCTCCCTACTTCTGCTTCTCATGAAGCTGAGATTTCAGATATGAGCTACCACAATGAGAAATAACCAGTATTTTCAAATATGTCAAAGAAAGAAGTAGAAAAATGTTTTCAATACTATTAAAATTACCCTTAATACATCGATGAGTTAAAATATTTCAAAATGCAAGAAATTAAATGGTTCCATGCCTGCAGACAAACGTTAGACAAACTATGGAAGATTCTTCCACTCAAGGAATAACTTTTTAATTCAGCAAAATATTAGTAGACGGGGAAGACCAATATAAATTGTCATACTGTTACTAAAAATAGGAAAGAGAAGAGAGATTTAAAGAAGAAAATATACAAATAACTTGTCATTTAGAAAAGAGTGAGAATTAAAGAATATATATTAAAGGGACAAATAAGATAAGCAATAGTAAAATGAGAAAAGATGAGAATAAGGACATTATAACTGATATATACAATACAAAGACAATTATTGGATAAAATCACCTAAATGTTTTTGTTTTGTTAAAGTATAGAAGTATGAGCCAATATGACAATCACATCATTGTATGCTAATGGTTTAGTTTAATTAATTTATTGAATCAAAACCTCTGTGAATCAGTAAACATTAATACATATAATTAATATTGATAAATATATTTACCTCATCAACTAAAGAAAAAATCTTTTTCCTAGCTCTCAGAAAATTTATAGAAAATTGACTATACATTGAAGCACAAAGAATGTATTTTTAAAGTAGAAATATGACTAATAAAAATGGCATACTAAGCCAGGCACTGGTGGCTCATGCCTGTAATCCTAGCTACTCAGGAGGCTGAAGTCTGAAGATCATGGTTCAAAGATACCCCAGGCAGGAAAGTCCATGAGACACTTATCTCCAGTTAACCACCAGAAAACAGGAAGTGATGCTGTGACTCAAGTGGTAGAGTGCTTGCCTTGAGCTGAAGAGCACAGGGTCACTGCCCAAGCCCAAAGTTCAAGCCCCATGTCCGGAAAAAAAAAGGCATCCTATTGTCATGAAGCAAAGCCAAAACTGGCTAAGAACAACAATTGAAAGATTCATAAAGATCTGTATATATATAGAGATTCATAAAGATCTGTATATCTTTATTAATATAACTTGGAAACATAGATATAGTGGTTAATTTCCTAAAGGAATATAAATTTCCCAAGTTACCATGATAGACTTACAAACTGTAAAGACATGCATTTTTTAGAGTCATCAGAGAAAATTACTGAAGCAAGGAACTACAAGTAAGCCTCTTATCTGCAGGATTTTCAAGAATATTCTATCAAATCTTCAAGTACCAAAGAACCCTAATGTCATTCTAATTTCCCCAGAGCATTACAAATGAAGCAAAACTTTCTATTTCCTGTTCTAAAAGATTCCAAGTATTCCTATGAAGGTGGGCAGACAATTACGGTGCCTCCATGATTCCTGCCTGTGTGGTGAAGAATACCCTTCAATGATCCCCTCCTCTGGAGGATGGAAAAGTCTTGGAACTTGCTTCTAACACATAGAGAATAGCAAACTTGGAAGGCTGTGTGTGTGTGTGTGTGTGTGTGTGTGTGTGTGTGTGTGTGTGTGTGTTGATTATGTGTGTGGGATTATGTTTGTGTGGGATTATGTTACATAAAATTAGAGTGTTTACATTTATAAGATTATTTCTTTTTTGCTTTGTATGTCCCTCCCCCGTGGTATAATTCCTGCTTTCACTGTATTTGATGTTGTTATAATTTGTGGAGGGGAAGGGAAAAAAACCAAATCATTTAAATAGGGATACAGGTGGACCCATTGCAACAATGAGACCTACAAGTCGTTATGTCGAAAACAAACTTTACAACTTTGGTGGGGGGAGGGAGGAGTTTGGGTGGGGGAGGATGGAGGGAGGATGGGAAAGGATGGGAAGGGGAAACAAAGGAGGAGGCTACAATGCTTGATAAGAAATGTATTCATTATCTTGCCCATGTAATTGTAATCCCTTTGTACAGTATTTTCACAATAAAAAAAATTAGAGTGTTTATCTTTCTGGAGTCACTTTCCCTTTTATGATGGTCTAGAGAAAGCATGAAAAGATATGTGGGAATTCCCATGACAGAGAACCATTGGTAATCTTTCAGGTAAGGGTGGCTCCTAGCAGATATCATGCAAAGGCTGCCATGCCACAGTTAGTGCTGAACACATCCATACACAACCACAGGGAACTCAATCTTTCCAATCAGTCCATAAGCATGGAAAAAGGCTCTTCCTCAGTTGAATGATACCACAGGCGTGATCATCACCAAGATGATCTTCACTATGTGATCCTGAAACTCTCACACTAAATATAAAATGTTATTTTATTCAATTATTATGAATCCAAAGGCAGGCTTACTCTACTATTAAGTAATATTATCTACTATGTACTACTATGAAGTAGTTCAATCTACTATTACTTCATGATCTAAAAGTCTGTTAAAACTTTCCTGAAGTTATGTTTTCTTCCATTAAACTTGTTATACAAACATTAGTAACATTAATGTTGAAATACTGGTTATATAGGAATTGTGGCAATTATTATTTTACTTACATGTGCCATTTAATATTTATCCAAAGTTGTAGATAACACTGTATTTAGTAGTGAGCTGTTCAGCAGCACAACTATTTCTTGATTAGTTAAAGAATGAGTTCACAGAAATGATGTTATTTTTGTATGGCATGTATGTTTGAAGAAGTTGATGTAAGAAAGGAATCATTATATCTTTCATACAGAACACATCCAAAAGGTAGATGTCACTTTGGAAATCAAATGATTGAAATAACAACTAGGATTGCATTTAACAATGTAGTTTATTAAATCAACAGAGAAACAAATTCCACCATGAAAGTCGTCAAGGCCCATGTTCTGATAGCATCACTCTGATGTGAGCAGGAGTGGCAGGTGTAAGGTGAGTTTCACCTCTTCCTCCTTTACGAGGAAATGGCTGGGAGTTGGGAGGTCCCATGAAGGTCAACAGCAAACCACAAAAAGCCTTCCATTGCAGGATCACCATCCTCCAAGTGTGAGGCTCAGAGTGTGCTGAATCAGAATTAAGGAGTCAGGATGACATAGGTAGAGAGAGCGAGGGTCTTCCATCTTGTCTTCAATAGTAGTAGCCAAAGCCAGAGCCATAGCCTGAGCCATAGCCATAGCCACAGCCACAGAGAGAACGGGAGCCATAGCCATAGCCACAGCCATAGCCACAGCCCAGTCTGCCATAGCCACAGCCATAGCCACAGCCCAGGCCTCCGTAGCCATAGCCCAGGCCTCCATAGCCACAGCAGCCATAGCCGCGGCCGCCATAGTAGTTTCCGTAGTAGCCACACATGGTGCTGGTGGTTGAGTTGTCCTTGGGTGGAGGAGTGTAGATGTTTTGGGTCTGTTCAGTGGGCCTTTTATACGTGCTCAGTGTGGGTGGAACCCACAATTTGAGTGCCTGCCATTGGCTAATATATGTGCTATAAAAAGATGCCTGAAGACATTAAAGAAGCTGGCTTTCAGAAATCACAACAGCCTTTAATGAAGTTGTACAGTCATACACAGAAAGCTGTCAATTATATCATGTTTTCTGTTTACAGTTTCCAAACAAGTTATCATGTCAACTTGGAGCACTTCCAGTATTTTAAATCACAAATTACTTTTCTCTTGATCTTCTACAATTATCATCCCTCATTTGATAGTTTTTAAAACTTGTTCAAAGTCCAGAGCCAAACTATAGAGGGTTGGGTGGTTTTTCAACTGTGATAAGATTAAAGCATCCAAATTAACTCAGCAAATTCCATTTTCTCCATTCTCAGAAACAGGAGGACAGCAAATGTTGATTTCAGTTTTGATAACAAGTTCAAGTAAGAACAGTTCACATTAATATAGTGATAGTGAGAAATGTTCTAGTCAAACTTTCCATTTTATGTGTGTGCCATCGTGGGTATTCTTTGGTAAGTAAAATATACAAATACATTTTTTATATAAAACAAGTCTGTAATTATTTTCCATTTAAGAATTAAGAAACAACAATACCCTGAACTTGTGAAGATTCAACAAATCAACCCATCCAGCAACAGATACTCTTTTGATGAATTAATGGCAGTAATTCAAAAGACATACATCCTCTAAGTTCAAGGATTTACTATATTGAAGCACATCCCCTGATTAAAGTGCATTAGTTTTTTAAGTAATACCATAAATGCATAATTTCATCAAACTTTAAATGGCTTTGAAAAAAATGTTTATTTTGCAACAACATGTTAATGATGCCAGAACTAATAAGGGGTTACACAGCAGGTGGACCACTGTGGAAAACAGCCAAGTAAGGGGAAAACCTCAAAAAGCCTCGGTGTATTATACACATAATTGACATGAAGAATTGAAATCCTTTGAACAACTATTAAAAATACTAAAATTAAAATTTAAGAAACAAACCAAACTAAAACAATATGTCTGAAATAATTTTCCTTTTCCCCAATCTGTGATGATTGGCATATGCTAATATACATCATAGGGTTTTGTGCATGTATGTGTATGGTCTAAGTGTGTGTATGTGTATATGTGTGTGTGTGTATATATGTGTGTTACTAGGGTTTGAACTTAGGGCCTCTCATGCTTGCTCCTTTGGTTGCTTGGCTGGTGGTGTACCATTTAGGCCATGCTTCCACTCTGACTTCTTCTTTGTTATTTTTGGGATGGATTCTCATAGATTCAACATTTGGAGTAGATAGGGTTAAGATATTTGCATGTCTACACCAACAGAAATATTTGATAAGCTACAAAACAACCTTCTCTCAAAGAATCTCCTTACAGTTGTGGAAAACAATGACTTTATAGTGAACTTGGTGAAGACAAATGCACTAAATTTAGCATTATCAGCTCTCTACTATCATTGGCTTCATAATATAATGCACTCAATGCCACTCTAGTAATATGTCAAAAGTACCTAAGCCAAAGCTATTCATAAAGAAACAACAGGCAAACATGTTTGGGAACATTCCGACAATCTGAATGTACTCTGCAAAAAATCTTTCCAGGTCATATAATTTAATAAAAGGCTGAGGAACTACATAGATGTCTCCTGACATCAGTTGTATGACTTACACAAAAAAATCAGCTCATTCTTTTTGTATATTTTTTATTATCTTTAAGTAGCTATACAAAGGAGTTGCCATTTAACAAAGCAATTTATGAATACAAAGTATCTGGATCAGTGTCACCCCTTTCAATATTCTCACCCTTCCACAGTACAATTTCTTTGTTCCCAACTTCACAAACTACCTTCCTTTGTTGGACTGGATAGAATTGACCTTAAAAATCTTAGCATCCTAGGGGGCTATGTGTTGGTCTTTATTATAAACTCTATCAAAGGAAGGTTTTTTTCCCCCTAGAACACACTCAATACCAGGGATCTAAATGCCTTGGATACTCCAATCAATCCCAATTTTAACCTTCAAGCCTGAAGTCTTGCATCTGTGTCCCAAGGACACCTTGACTTGTTTATTGACATCACAACAACTTGGCTTATCCAACTCCAATTTCATCTTTTATTATCATCTCCCATGCAAGGTCCCATTGTTTTGCAGCTCCTCAAATATGTCATGTCTATTGATCTTGATAAGGCACTGTCTTTCTACTCAGTTTGCCTATTAAATTATCATCAGAAATGGTTGGTTCCACCTTCTATTTAAACTGAAATAAAACTTCCATGACTGCTCTTAGTTAATCTGCCCCTAATAACTTGTTAAAGTTAGTGTTACTTACGGAGTTTTATTATTCTTGCTGAATTACCCACTATTAGAAATCTATCCAGTTTTTCATTTTAAAAACCTGTCTCCTCTCCTTCGCTATTTGAATTATAACCCTACAGATTAGACCCTACCTGTTTTATTCATCTGTTCCATCATTACTCCATCATTATTATTTTATTTTACTTTTTTATTAATAAGTTTTTTATTGTGAAAATACCATACAGAGAGGTTACAATTACATGGGCAAGGTAATGAGTACATTTCTTATCAAGCATTTTTGTCTCCTCCTTTGTTTCCCTTTCCCATCCCTTCCCATTTCTCCCCCACCCCTCCCCCAAAAGTTGTAAAGTTCATTTTTCGACATAACGTCTTGTACATCTCATTGTTGCAATGTATTCCTATTTAAACAATTTCTTTTTTCCCTTCCCCTTCCCAAATTATAGCAACATCAAATATAGTGAAAATGGGGGTTATACCATGTGGGAGGGACATATAAAGCAACAGAGAAATCATCTTATAAATATGATAGAAAAAATAACAAGAAAGAAAAACCATTAGAGTCCTTATCTTGGGGTTAATTTCGCCTAACACCAACTTATCTGACCGTTTCTGCTTGTCTCAGATGTATACTTGACCCAGCAATCCCACTTTTGGGCATTTACCCAATTGATCACAAACAAGACCATACTAAAGCTACCAGCACAACTATGTTTATTGCAGCATTATTTACCATAGCTAAGATGTGGAACCAACCCAGATGCCCCTCAGTAGATGAATGGATCAAGAAAATGTGATATATTTACACAATGCAATTCTATGCCTCCATCAGAAAGAATGGCATTGCCCCATTTGTTAGGAAATGGAAAGACTTGGAAAACATTATATTAAGTGAAGTAAGCCAGGTCCAAAGAAACATAGGTCCCATGGTTTCCGTTATTGTTTTTTTTATAAGCAGTAATGTCACAAGAGGTTTTAAGTAAATATCTGACTCACAAGTAAAAAGTAAATAAGACTATACTATGGTATAGTCTTCTGTATTGTATAAAATAAGCCACACTTAATATTAAGCCATAGTGTTTGGAGGTACATTCATACACTCTGAGACCTTGAATTGTATGAAAGATGTAAACTAAATTATTACTTTAATTTTTTTCTAGTTTCTAAACCCAAATCATTTAGATTATTAAAAGGTGGTGTGTAATTCTTTCCCTCTCTCTGCCTATCTGTCCCTTCCTCCTTCTCTCTCTCTATATGTTCTATTTGTTTTATTGATATAATTGATATAATTATTACTGTTCAGAATTTGGAATCATGGTTTTTAAAGTTGATTCATTAAAGTCATTAATTTAAAATATATGGATACTTATTAAATCCTGAGAGGAAAAAAACCACGAATTTTGAAACAATGGGTTAATGTTCAGTGAGAAAGTGTAAAAATCATTTAGGAGGTAAGAGGTAATTGTAGATAAAGTGAATAGACTCATTCCGGTTTTCGGTGGCTCACACCTGAAATCCTAGCTACTCAGGAGGCAGGGATCTAAGGATCACGGTTCAAAGCCAGCCTGGGCAGGAAAGTCCATGAAACACTTATCTCCAGTAAACCACCAGAAAACCGAAAGTGTCACTGTAGCTCAAGTGGTAGAGTGCTTGCCTTAAGCTGAAGAGCTGAGGGACAGCGCCAGGCCCAGAGTTTAAGCCCTATGACCAACAACAACAACAAAAAGTGTAGAGACTAAGGAAAATCATAAAGAATGTGAGAAAAGCAGAATTTGATAGTAGAGATTTGGAAGCCATAAACATAATAGAGAAATGAGAAAAATATGAGTAAAGCTTAAGCATGAAATATGTTTACAACAATCTTTTAAATATTTTTTCCTGAGTGATCAGACATCTCAGACTATTTCTCTGTGCAAAGTCATCTTGGTTTGGCACAAATTTCTAGTAGAACAATTTCTCATTTATTAAAATGATTTAATTAACATAGATGTAGTAATACATACAAAATATGGGTGGTTCAGGAGGTAATAGTTGCTCTTTAACAATATAAACTAATCATAAACTAATGATTTTTATTCCTATAGAATAGGCAAAAGATTGAATCAAAAATAAAATATGCACACATATATTCAAGAAAGTTCAGATATTTTTGCCTACTTATTTCTCCACCCTTCCCAAATCCCCTAAGTGATCACATGAGAACTGGTCATCAATTTTAAGTTTAGGATTTTAAGTAAACAAAAGGTCACAGCATACAGAAATAGTCGTAGGCATTCTGACTCAGTGACGATTTTTGTCTTGGGCACATGACTGGGACATTTCTGAGGGTTTATTTATTTGAAAGAATGAGTTCAAAACACACTGTGGTTTGCCTCTCCTGGCACCTAGGCGCTATAAAAGGATCTGCGCAGGATGGGAGACTCAGAATCCAGAATTCATCTGCCTCAACTCACCCTCCCACTCCTAACACCATGTGCTACTACGGAAGCTACTACGGCGGCCTGGGCTACGGCTATGGAGGCCTAGGCTACGGCTATGGCGGTCTGGGCTACGGCTATGGCGGCCTGGGCTATGGCTATGGCTGCGGCTATGGCTCTGGATATGGCAGATATACCTGCTATCGCCCATGCTGCTATGGAAGATACTGGTCTTTTGGCTACTAAAAACAACTTCTGATTGCTACTAATTTGGGGCCCTCTTCTTAGGAAGTATCAGAGTACCACCAGGGCTATTTATGTATGGTTGCTGTCTCTTTGAACACATCTGACAATTGATTGCCATAGATCATACATAACTATTGATGGGTAGAATATATCACCCATGAGGGGCACTTTAGGGGAATAGTCCTTCAATCTTTGGTTACTATCATGTTTTACCTCACATTGAAAACTTGCCTGTGGGAAATTCTATCATTTTGCTTTCTAATAAACCTAATCATTGTCATATTGTATGTTGCTTGTCATATGTACTTATTTCTCTCCATCATTTGAGTGTAGTTTCAGGAGTGTGTATGTGTGTATGTGTGTGTGTGTGTGTGTGGTGTATACACAAGAGAGAGAAAGAGACAGAGAGAGGAAGGGAGACAGAGACTCAGAGACATAGAAAACAGCTGCTATCTTCTGGGCTGGTAGTTAATGGTATAACAAAATGTTCATGGCAAGACATGTTATTTTTCAGAGAGTCTCTGGTAAAAGAATGTTCATGTGCTGTTTTTAGAACTTCTATGAACCTAGTACTGGTGTCTCATACCTGTAATTGTAGCTACTAAGAAGGGTGAGATCTGAGGATTAAAGTTTGAAGCTCGTCTAGCCAGACAAATCTGAGGGACTCATCTCCAAGTAACCAGCAAAAAGCTAAAAGTGAAGCTGTGGCTCAAGTGGTAGAGTGCCAGCTTTGAAACAAAAAAAAAGTTAAGGATGAGTAAGAGAACCTGGGTTCAAAACCCAGTGCAGGTACCAAAATATAGAAAATTTAAAAAGAACTGTTGTGAGCTACATTTATCTGAATCAATTTTCAGTTTTAGAAAGTTCTGTGTTGGACTCATGTAGCTGGTAAAATAGTAGCATCATTGTCTATCAATATTGTTTTATTTTCCTGCAGTTTTTTCTACATTCAAGGATTCTGCCTTTACATCATGTCTTCCAACTTTTCCTTCTAACTAATGTGTAAGAATTCTCTTTTGTCCTGCTTTGTTGTGTATATTATAGTCCTGTTTTTTATGGTAACGATTCCCTCAGAATCTTGAGATGTCCATTTTTATGTTTTCCAAACACTTCCTTTTGATTTTTGTGAATCTCTTCACAGCAACTTCAGATGTTGACAAATATTTCAAAGAGAAATGTGGTTTGTGTCGAGTTTCATGGCCCACAAGAATCTACAATATGTTTATTCTTCTTCTGAATCTCCAGCTCTGCTCTTTTTGGAACCTTAAATTCTTTGTTCCTAGTTTCTTCCATTGTACCTTGTTCACTTTTTCTAATACTTCAAAGTGAAATTCCAATTTGCCATGAATCACATTTTTTTTCTATTTCCACTATGTTCTTTGAGTGGTACTTTGATTAGATTTCAATAATTATCTGATATGTTGTTTATTGTTAGGTTAATGTTACATGAAAATTAGAAATTTTGGAGGAGCTATAATGCTGAACTTACACATTTTAAAATTTAAGTGACTATGGATATTTCCAAATACATAAATAAGACAACAATAAATGACAATTGTATACCTTTAGCCAAGTTTCAATACTTATAAGTATTTACTAATAGTTGTACTTATTTTTGTGTAGCTAGAAAAACTAATTTTTATGTTTTGTTTACTTTCTTGGACGTAGCGTAAAAATAAATCAAGATCACAAGCTGTACTTCTCTATGTATTTAAGGTTTGCTAATTGCTCTTGTTCTCTTCTTTCCTTTGCTTGTAGTCTTTGGATTTGAACCCAGAGCCTTGTGTGTGTTGCACAAGGGTTCTTACACTTGAGCTACCAATCCTTTTTTTTTTTTTTTTTTTTTTTTACTATTTTGTTTTTGTAATAACATCACTAATTTTGCCCAGGCTGACCTTGAACTTCAGACCCTCTTGCTTCTGTCTCCCGAGTAGTGGGCTTATAGGCATAGAACTCCACATCTAGTCATTCTTCTCTACTTTTGAACTCACTGACTTTTCATTCAGTAATGTTAAATTTGAGTTTAATATGACCATGTTAACCAGCCTTCATCACTGTGACCAAACACCTGACAAAAACAACTTCAAGGAAGAAATACTTTATGTTGATTTATAGTTCCAGAGGTTTCAGTCTATCTTCAGGTTTCAGTCTATGGTTGAGCCTAGGCACTGTCCCTCAGCTCTTGAGCTCAAGGCTATCACTCTACCACTTGAGCCACAGCGCCACTTCCGGCTTTTTTCTGCTTATGTGGTGCTGAGGAATCAAACCCAGGGCCTCATGCATGCAAGGCAAGCACTCTACCACTGAGACAACTTTCCAACCCAAGACAGAACATCTTAACCAACATCTGGGCTATGAGAACCTGGGACAGAAGGAGCCATCCATGCTCTGGGAGCCAGGAAGAGTGAGAGACATGAAGAGGGGCCAAGAGCAAGGTAGATCTTTACTGGGAAGGCTTTTGTGACCTATTTCCTACAACTAGACCCATCTGCTTTTCACTGCTTTTCCATATTGTCATCATATTATGACTCCATTGAAGTATTCCTCTGGTTAGGTCAGATTCCCTCAGAATCCTCCCCATAACATCCCAAAGCCTCTCAGCTAGCAATTAACCCTCTACCGTGGGTTTTGTGGAGGAACAGAGACTTCATACACAAATCATGACAATCATTTAAAATTAACTAAAAGTTGTTATACAAGGCGATTTCAATTCAATGTGCCAGTTTATGAGTACAATGCAGTTTGATCAACACCACCCCTTCATTATTCTTCCCATCTTTTTCAACCCTGTTCATCTCCTCTGTTTCCCTAGTTCCATTTTCACATATAACCATTAAACAATACGATGCATTTGCCCATGCTTCCTGTCTCCATTTGTCTACCTTTTGACCTCATTCCCTCTCAATGACATCAGAAGTTCCAACTAGTTCATTCGGTAAACTGTAGATTAGTTGTTCCAAGGAGTTACACCGCTGGAATAATTTAGATTTAACTTCCACATATGAGAGAAAACATATGTCCTTAGTCTCTCTGATCCTGACTTATTTCATTTAATGTATTTTTTCCAAATCCAACTATTTCTCTGCAAATGACATACTATGCACTGAATTTTTTATTTTTATTTTTATTGTGAAAATACCATATAGAGGGGTTACAATTACATGGGCAAGATAATGAGTACATTTCTTGTCAAGCATTGTTGCCTCCTCCTTTGTTTCCCCTTCCTATCCCTTCCCATCTCCTCCCCCCTCTTCCCCCCACTGAATTTTTGAGAGGTAATTTATAAAATCTTATCTCCCACCAATTCTATAGTTTTCCAGTGTTGTTTATATCCTTGAGCATATTTAAAATAATTCCATCTCTATCATTTCTGGGGGGTGTCTAGGTTCATAATGATTAATTTCATTTCTTGGTGTTATAACTTTTTTCTGCTTTTTTCCCCTTTCATTTTGTGACAGTGCCTTTCTTTGTAGTCTAAACTAGGCTAAAACTGTACTGTAAAAATGTAGCATGGGTTGTCCTTGAACTCATGATCCTTTTGTCTCAGCCTCCCAAATGCTTGGATTATAGGCCTTTTCCAGACTCCCAAGCTTCTTTGCTGCTTTCCTTGCCTAGTAATTCACATATGACATTGTTAATAGTATGTTGTTTAGAAGTGAGATTGTACTCTCCTCATTCAAATAGTATGAATGTTAGTTTGGCCAGGAAACAATCTGTTGACCCTTGATTCTGTCATACTTGCTTGACTCAATCTAACCTTTAGTGTCAGCTTGCCTCACTATTAAATTGCTACCTTTTGGAGGTTTAATTTAATAAAGTGTCTCTAGTCTGGCAGGAGTTCAAATATCTCCCAGCCCTGTTAGAGCTCTAAAAAGTATTTGCAGTAATGATGTATAGTTATTTTTTGCTCCTCCTAACAAAGTTTATTATTCCATCTGGTAATTTCAGGACCACTGAGTAGAGTCCTCTTCACAGTGGTCTTTAGTTTGTTTTTTTTCTTTTGATTTAAAAAATTATAGCAAATATCTGAATTTTGATCCTTTTATCACAAACACAGTGTGATCATCATATCATATGTGGATATTAATTCCCTGAAATACAGGCCTGAAAACTAAAGCTTTCAGTGTAAAGCTTTAACAAGTTATATCTCTTGTTGGTATTGTGTTCATGAGCTACATGCTACAAAATTATGAAAAGAATTATTTGACATAATGTATCCAGTTGAACGTGACACATTGATGAGTCCATTATTTCTTACTCCAATATAGCTAAACGTGTGTTTCTTCTATGTACTTTTGAGAAGAGTGAGATAGATTTCTATTTGGGGGCAGGGGGAAGATTTTTTAATTCAACTAAGATGACTTATGTGTAAAATTGCTGAGATATTTTATAAAGAAAAATGTGATAGCTGATATTTACAGAGGTATGAATATGATTGATTTCTTTACTGATAAAGAGATGCAAATTTTAGAATAAGAAAGTGAGTCAAGAAGATGTTATACTCTTCATTGTTTCACAAATTCTTGCCTATATATAGTCAGCTCTGCCTGTAGGTTTGAACTCTGAATGAAGCCTGACTTCTAAGCATGTACAGTACAGAAGCAGGGCTTATTCTCCATTGCTTAGGGTAATCAGTAGAAATAGTCTTGTAGCACGCAGTTGAGCCTGTGAGTTAAATGAGTTCATGTTCTAAAGAGAAGGCATTAGTGGGGCCCTCCTCATTACCATCTCTTCAAACAGATGTTGTGTGCCCTTGTAGACTTCCAATTTCAACTCCCTTCCTTCATTTGGTATTCTAATAAGCTTTTAAGAAATTCTTTAATAGAAAAAAAGTTAATCTGCAGGTGCTATATTGCCTTCTTCTGGAACTTTTCTATCTCCTGTAGAAGGACAGTTAGTGTCAGAGCAGCATGCTAATCGACAGCAGAAAATGGTCACAGATGTTCTTCTGTTTAAATGAAACACAGAAACATGGTTCAACATGAGGACAATAGGTCGTTTCCTCCAAGGGATCCTTCCTTAGGGTTTGAGACTTGATAATGTTATACAATATGTGAAAGGTTGACTTAAAAATGGTGAAATATGATCCATAAATGGTGGGGAAAAAGGTGAACCGGTGCAACAGTGATACTCACTAGACACTCTGATGGAAATAACTTTACTGGTGGGGAAGGGGTTGGGGAGGAAGGGGGAGAAAATGAGGGAGGGATGACACTGTTCAAAAAATGTACTCATTACCTGACTTATGTAACTGTAACCCCTCTGTACATCAACTTTACAGTAAAATTTTTAAAAAAAGAGCAAAAACAAAACATTGGGAAATTGAAGTGTCTCAAGAATCACATATTATCAATATATAGATCACTGAGAACATGTTAGTCCCATTAGAAAATATTAACTAAAAAGACAAAGCTAAAACATATGTTTAAAGTAGAAAAAAATTAAAAGGTATTTAAACTAAAAATAGAAAAAATATAGGAAGGATACATATAAAATTATCTACATTCATTATTGTAAAGTAATAAAAATATGTAACTTTTTTTGGTCTGTTTCTGCAAAAATTCCAATATTTTACTTTCAGTTATGTTCATTTGAAAGAACTAACTTATAAGTCAGTATTAAATATTGTTTGGTTGAAGAATAAAAACTCATTCATATAAGAAAGGTAGGCTACCATATTATTGTCTTATATAAAATCCTCCTTTCAATATCTAACTGCACAATATGTCATAAGCAAAATGGACTTCAGTTTATTTCTCTTTCTTATCATCTTGTTCCTTGGTATTTAGGATTTTAAAGTTCAATATAATTTTGTAAAGAATTTATATATATATACAACTATATATAAGTATATGTGCTTATATATGTATTTATAATCCATGTATTCAACGTACATATGCATTTGTGTATCTGTATGTATGTATGTATGCATGCATCTGTATGTATAATATGAGCTCATTTTGTTTTCCCTCCAGAGCAAAAGAGTGAAAGAAATTTTACTGGAGAAAAAGAAACAAGTTTTGAAAACAGAAGTGTTTTAAAAACAAATTTAATAACAAAAAATATAGTTAACATTGTAAAAAAAGTTAATTTTATAAAATTTTCATTATAATTCACTTCTTACTTATTCTGCATATTTTGTGGAAACTCAGTCAAAACATTAACTTCTGAAATGTAAGCAGGTTTGTCAATGATGAAAAGAGACAATACAGTCCCAATAAATAATTTTTTTCCTCAACCTCTTCACCTGAAGCTAGAAACTTGTTGTCTGGTTTACAAATCATTGCACAAACTAACTTTACTGTGTGTTCTCCATTCCTACCCTGCACTGATTATTATTTTAACCCCAAACCACTGAATCAAACAATTATGTCTCACTCAAGCTACAGTGGTCTGGTCTTCATGTTTTTTTATCTGAGACCTAGGCAAAAAGGTAATCCCCTCCTGAGGACATTAGTGACAAAAGGAGAGAAGTCAAGATTGATATAACTGATGATGCCTCTTCAAGGCTCTGTTCAGATGTGATTTAAACCATAGCTGCGCATCGTACTGAACCAAATGAGCATCAGTGGCAATTAGGATATGTCCAAAAGCCAATAGCCAACTCTAAATCTTTTCTTCCAGTTGCTCACATTTTTATTTCAGTCATGCTGTCTCCCTTACATAACTAAAGACATGTTGTCCCTTTATCACCAGCATCACGTTCTGCTCTTAACTTCCTATATGTGTACTTGTTTACATCCAGTGTTTCCATATCAATGTTAAGAGGGTCGCCTTTTATATTCGAGGGTACTAATTCTGGCTAACTCTATGCCCCTTCTCTGCATTCTTCATGTCATTAATCACACTTTAAGCGAGTTCTATTCTCATCTGTCAGTCTATACTTTCCTGTCAGTCCTTCATTGGATATTAATTCAAGTTAGGCTCCTAATTGCTGCTAAAGAAATCTCTGAACTACAATGATTGGTACCAGGTCTCTCTCTCTTTTTTAAAATCATTTCAGCTTTGAGCTGACTCCTAGTACAACTCCGTAACCCTTTCACTTGTTTTTAGTCCAGTTTTCTTTCTCATGTTCACTACTGCTCTCTCACTCAACTTTTCCCATCATCCGTCAAACTCCTGTTCAAAGCTTACTTTCAAGACCCCATGTCTGCAACACTTGTCTCTTATTTCATGAAGAAAAGAGACTCTATCAGGGGGAAATTCTATCAACTCCCTTCCCACATACTTATCTGTATTTGCACCTGTCTTTGCCTTTTATCTCAGTCTCAGAGGAAGCTATATCCTCTCTTCTGTCCAAAAACATCATTCTACTTTGCTTTAAATGCCATTTCTTTCAGTGGTTTGCTTGATAAATTATCCCTCCAGTGTACTATATTTTCAGCTTCTCTTTTTTTTTCCCACTGGCACCTTCCCCCGAGTCTATAAACATGCTCAAGTCCTTTGATATTAAAAAAGTCTGCCACAATGCCAGATCAGCCCTGGTGAGCTTCCTTCCTCTAAACTTATTTTAAATCTCAGATTTTTAGTCACTTTCTCCGATGCCTCTAATCTGGTCTTCATTTCCCTCCATTCCATCTATTTCTCTCACTGTAATCCAATCCATGTTCTCAGTCAGATCACTAATGATCTACTAATTCTATTGTCCTTGAGATACTTCATGTTGATTGGCTTTGTGGCATTTGACATCAATAATTACTTTGGCTTTCACTGTATGCTTTTCTTGATTTGGTTCCCTTCTTTTATGATCCTCTAAGGCTTCTTGGGTCAGACAGAAGTCTGTTCTTATTATTGTAAAGGTGGTATACAGAGGAGTTACAGTTACATAAGTCAGGTAATGAGTACATTTCTTATTGAACAGTGTCACCTCTTCCCTTGTTCTCTCTCAGTTTTTCCCTCCCAGCTCCCTGACTCCCAAGTATAGCTCATTTTCAACATAGTGTCTCATGGGTATCACTGCTGCATTAGTTCACCCTTTATCCCACCATTTCTGTGTTTCTCCTTACACTCCCCAACACAGATAAACTTACATACAAGACAAAAGGTACAGAAATCAGAAAGAGTGAACAAGGGATGAAAAAAAAGCCAAGAAGCAAAATAACATAAATATTCAATAGGTAAATGCTAACCTCATGCAAGACCCGAAAATCCTTTCAGATCCAGTGTCTGTGTTAGTGTCTACTACTTCTCGTATACCAGTAGTGACAAAATATTTTTTCTACTTAAAATTGTAGCATGCATTCTTCAACCTTCATGTCTGTAGACACTCCATGTTATCTAAGACGATGGATCTTCCATCTGTCTAGCAGGCTATATCTGAATCAACTGCTAAGACTCCATTTAGGTGTCACGTCATCTGAGAATGCTTCCTTATGTGTTTCCCATCTGCCATACTTAGTCCTGGCAGGCAAACCTAGATTCTCTCTTCACTAGCACCCACCAAGGTCTTCCTTTCCTTTCCTTTGTATCTACTTGCCTCAGATCTACACCAATAGAATTGTTGCTTCCTATAATTTACACCTAGGTCAACTGAATACCTATCATAAAAGGAAAAATAAACTAATAAGATATGAAGACATGTACGTCTGAAACAGGAGCTGTACTCATGATTAATTTGCATATCTTATGTTAGCAGAATTCCTACAACAGAGGTCTGATTCTTAAGTGAATGAAACAGTTAACAAATCAATAAAAATATATTATTATTCAGCTAAAATACTCAATATAGGCCTAGCAGTTGTTTCCTCCAGCGTGTGTCTTGTTAAAAACAAAGTTCTGCACATTATTGCAGTAATTGCCGCTAATTATCCCTAATCATGGTAAACTTTTACTCTCATTGAGTCATAGCATAATCAATGCCTATTGTCAAAAACCATTCCTCTGTTTTCCCTCGTGCATGGCCTTTAGTTATTTCCTGTCGGGCTACAGCTTTGTGGCATCATTTTGTATTGAGGTTCTCTGTGGTTGTCATTTACATTTTCTATTTCACATTGTTTGGTTATTGTTCTTCAGCTTATTAGCAGAGAATCTGAGCAACAATGCAATAGGTCTCATGGCCTTATAACCGGTCATCTTTCTTGGAATAACTCTGGTTTACTCAAGCCTTCATTTATATTCCCTTATCAGGAGATTTTTAATATGTTTTCACTGAATTTTTGGCATTACTCCAATTTCAATCTTCATAATTGATTAATGTAGTAAAAATTTCTGATCACAAAGTGGCTATAACTGACCCAGAGAGATGTGCTGGGGAAAAAGTAAACATCTCAACTCTGAATTTTTCTAAGGGAGGAAAACTGATTCCAGTTGTAGTGAATAGAAAAATTACAAAACATATGCTCATATAGATAAAAGATGAAATAAATAAAAGCCAACATCATATAGCTAGATACATTTGATTACTTTTTATTTTATGCTTTCTTTGGCGACTTATTCAAATGCTGCATGTTTCAGATGCTTGGTCTGCAAAATTAGGGATTTGTTTATATTAATGAGATGAAATACAAAATGCTTTCCAACATATGTTATTTCCTCATACTTATGAATATTACAAAAGGTTTTCCAATAAATTCAGAGATAATGGAATAGTGAAAAGGACTGTACCTGACATGTCAGCTCTTCTTTCATGCCAAGTGTTTGATGACTTTGGACTTGATTCCTTAGTAACAGCAGAGGATGACAGAATTAATGACCAGTTTGTGGGATGCATACAAAACTGTGCTTCAAGACTGATATTTTTGCACACAATGTGATTCATACACATGTCCCTAATTTCCTACTTCTTAAATCAGAGCACCATTTCTATCTTTTGCATTTTCATTGAGGCAGCTAAAGGTTGTAGCAAGCCGAAAGGACGCTTAAGAATAAATTCTAAAAGGTCCACAGTTCAGGTGCATCTGGAGGAGCCATTGAACTTGCAAGAAAGAACTATTCATAGTCAAATTGAGTAATAGAGGAACATTTACTGGGAAGAAACCTATGTCCTGATTAGAAAGTTAAAATGTGTTTCTTTGAGGATTTGTTGTTGGGGAATTTAATTTTTTGAGTTCTAAGTATATTTTAGATATGAGAGCCTTGTCTGTTGTATGGCTAGTGAAGATCTTCTCCCAATCCGTGGGCTTTCTATTGATCTTGCTAGCTATGTCCTTTGCCATGCAGAAGCTCTGCAGTTTCACACAATCTCATTTGTCCAACCTTTCTTTGATTTGTTGTGTTTCTGGGTCTTTATTAAGAAAGTTTTACACTGTGCCAAGAAGCCCTACAGTTTCTCCTATGCCTCCCTGGAATGTTTTCAGAGTGTCTGCTTTGACTTCGAGGTCTATGATCCATTTGGAGTTGATTCTAGTGCAGGGTGATATATAAAGATCTAGTTTTAGTGTTCTACAGTTGTTTAACCAATTTTGCCAATACTATTTACTGAAGAGACTGTCTTTTTTCCACTGCCCAATTAATACATGGGCTAAAGACTTAAAGAGAAACTTTTCTGAAGAGGAAATAAGAATGTCCAATAGACACATGAAAAACTGCTCAACTTCTCTAGCCATAAAAGAAATGCAACTCAAAACAACATTGAGGTACCACCTCACCACATTTAGAATGGCTATAGTCAAGAAATTTAGTAACAACAGATGCTGGAGGGGATGTGGACAGAAGGGAAACCTACTTCATTGTTGGTGGGAGTGTAAATTTGTTCAACTACTTTGGAAAGCAGTATGGAGGTTCCTCAAAAGACTCCACATAGAGTTCCCCTATGACCCAGCAATCCCACTTTTGGACATTTACCCAAATGATCACAAACAAGACCATACTAAAGCCAACAGCACCACTATGATTATTACAGCATTATTTACCATAGCTAAGATATGGAACCAACCCAGATGCCCCTCAGTAGATGAATGGATTAAGAAAATGTGACACACACACACACACACACACACACACACACACACACACAGTGGAATTCTGTGCTTCCATCAGAAAGAATAACACTGCTCCATTTGTTAGGAAATGGAAAGACTTGGAAAATTATATTAAATGAAGTAAGCCAGACTCAAACAAACATAGGTCCCATGGTTTCCCTTATCTGCAATAGCTAGTATATGTCTAGGACAAGCAGAAGAGGTCAAAAGCTATATACATATGACCATATAACCTGATGCTAAGCAAAATGAATCCCAAGACAGGGAGGGACACATGAGATTTTATCTTTTTGTTGTTCTTTTTATGTACTTATAATGTACTTTGTGTGTTTTTTTGTTTCTTTGTATGTTCTTCCCCCATGGTACAATCTCTGTTGTCTGTTTTTGATTCTAGTGCTCTGCATCTTGTATATACATTTTTATAATTTGGGGAGGGAATAGGAAATAACAAAATGCTGAAATAAGGATTCAGAATGACCCACTGTAACAATGAGATGTATAAGACACTATGTTGAAAACAAACTTTACTACTTTGCGGGGGCAGGGGGGAGAAGAGAGGGCCGT
This sequence comes from Dipodomys merriami, assembly GCF_024711535.1. Lineage (NCBI taxonomy): Eukaryota > Metazoa > Chordata > Mammalia > Rodentia > Heteromyidae > Dipodomys > Dipodomys merriami. The sequence continues at coordinate 112,466,242 of NW_027203381.1, read as the reverse complement.
GAGGAGGAAAAGGATGACAGGGGAAAAACAATGGAGGGGGTAACAATGCTTGATAGGAAATGGACTCATCACCTTGCTCATGTAACTGTAAACCCTCTGTACAGTATCTTTACAGTAAAAATATATTTAAAATAAAAAAGAGATTTAAAATGTGGAGGGTTTTTCTAAAAAAGAAATTAACAGAGACTGGGGAGGTGGCTCAGTGGTAGAGCGCTTGCCTTGCATGCATGAGGCCCTGGGTTCGATTCCTCAGCACCACATAAGCAAAAAGAAAAAAGCTGTAAGTGGCGCTGTGGCTCAAGTGGTAGAGCGCTAGCCTAGAGCTGAAGAGCTGAGGGACAGCACCCAGGCCCAGAGTTCAGGACCCATGACCAGACCCCAAAAAACAAACAAACAGACAAAAAATAGAAATTAACAACAGACTAGGAATAAAATTATTGAGCAGCTATTTGACAGTGATTGAAATTACCTTGATTCTGTGCATTTTTTGTGTTATTAGTCACATCAAAATAAGACATATGGTTAGCTGGGCTCACACCTGTAATCCTAGCTACTCAAGACACTGAGATCTGAAGATCCCGGTTTGAAGCCAGCCTTGGCAGGAAAGTTATGAGACTTTTATCCCCAATAAACTACTCAGTAAAAGCTGGAAGTGGCACTGTGGCTCAATGTGCTAGCCTTGAGCCAAAGAAGCTCAGGGATAGTGCCAAAGCCCTGAGTTCAAGCCCCACAACAAGCAAAAGTAGGTAAATAAATAAATAAAATAAAAATAAATGATCTTACTTTTGGGAAAACTTTTGCCAATTGTTTTGTAAGTCATTTTGTGTAAATATGCTTAAAGCTTACTGAATTATCAATACTTACAATAATCCAAACACCTGCCTGGCTTCCTCCAGGATCACAAGATAATCCTCTTATCTAAATATGTCATTATTCAAATAAAAAGACCATACTCATTCACAAGGACAATAGTGCTTTTAATGACACAGTACGGGCAGCATTACGACAGCCTGAAGATAAATTATATGTGTATCACTATGTCATAAAGAGTGCTGGCTATCTAGGTCTTTGATGAGTACTTTTCTGGAAGAACTAAGGTCGTGTAGGTGGAATTCATGCCCAGTAACCAATTCTGATGGGAATATAAGGGAAGAAAGACTCTTCCATGAACTCATCAGACAGAGAACTACCTTCACCTCTTTGGGGATTGATTTAGTATAATTGATGCAAATAGCACCCAGCATATTAAGCGAAGTAACTATACAACTTTTTTTTACAAAGCCTAGAGAACTTAGGGTCCACTTAAGCTGACATGTTTGAAATGGAGCTTCTCATATTCCTTTATTGCAAAGACAATTTGACCTGCCCATAATATTTTTTCATATCTGGTGATAACATTTCCTTTTCATGAACTGAAATACAAGATTTGGCTTGATGCCTCCCTTTCTCTTGATGTCAAACTCCAGTCTTTCACAGCGATAGTTACTCCACTTTGAAAATCTGCCAAGAATCCAGCTACTTCTTTCCACCTCATCTGGAGAAGCTGAGTCTTCACTCCTGCTTTAAATAGGAAACAATTCTTCTAGTGTTCACCCACATATGTCCTTGGATCTCTTCACCAGTGGTCACTGCCAAATGGCACCTGTGTGAGTTGGAAGGTACTGAACTATATTGCTGGCTTCCCACAGGAAGATCCCCACCTACCTGGGAACTCATGTCTTTCCCCCATCCCTCTCCAACTTTCTCATCCAACTCTCTCATCCACCAGGGCACTTGGATCTCCATTCTCACTAATGCTCGCAATACCCTAGCTTCCATTCTTACTTTGCTACTTCAGAATATGCAAGTTACTCTTTTCAGCTTGTGCCTTGGTGTTTGCAGCTTTTAACTGGAAGACTCCTCTCTCCAATTCTGCATAGCTTGGTCCCCCTTTTCTGACAACTGTCTCAAAATTTGTTTCCCTGTGATGCTTCCCAAATATTCTGTAAAATTTCAACTTCCTTTTTTAGCTTCTAGACTCTTCTAGGCTCTGTCTTCTCCATAAAGGTTATCATCTTTTAGATTCACTCTTAGGAGAAGAGCTTTTGAAATATTGTCCTTCAGCTCATGCACAATATATACTTGTTGAAAGAAGAAAATGGAAAAATCAATTAGTTGAAAGCCAGTATGATTTTCTCCTTTCATAGTATTTTACTTTGGATGGACAACTTCAGGTCTCACTGGAAAAGACTTTGGCATCTTTCCTTTTTTATGTGTACTCTGCATCATTTTTCTACACTTTTTTAAAAATTTGCCTGCACTTATAACCTGGCAACCCAGGACCTAGGTAGGGTCTGTCTTCATGGAAATTTATGAGTAAATGATCCATTTTCACTTATCGCATGCCATCTGCTTCAGTAGTGTCCTGTTTCATTGTGTGTGTGTCCAGTCAAGAGCATTATCTCTGATTAGATGATGCTTACTCTCATAAGCCAACACTTGTCTTCTGGTTATTAAGATGTTAAGTGAATGTTTTCTAAATGCCCCCGATGATACATAAGTTCTGTCATTTATCTAGTTTTTCTATTTTTTTTCAGGGTTTTTTAAAATTTATTTTATTTTATTTTATTTGAGAACATACTGTACAGAGGGGCTACAATTACATGGGCAGGATAATGCATACTTTTCTTACCAAGCATTGCAGCCTCTTCCTTTGTTTTATCTAGTTTTTCTTAATTGAGCAGAATCATGAGATTCTTTATGTTGTTTTCATCTGATGTGTTTCAAAGAAGAGAAGAGCATACTGTTAAATTTTGTACAGTAATAACAAATGACACTTACTGACTACTTATGGGATAAAAGCTATTCTATTGGGCTGGGAAGGTGGCTCAGTGGTAGAGTTCTTGCCTTGTATGCATGAGGCCCTGGGTTCAATTCCTCAGCACCACATAAGCAGAAAAAGCTGGAAGTGGCACTGTGGCCCAAGTGGTAGAGTGCTCACCTTGCATTGAAGGGCTGAGGGACTGCCCAGGTCCAGACTTCAGGCCCCACGTCCAGCCAAAAACAAACAAACAAACAAACAAAAAGCTATTCTATTGATTTCTTTACTTTTTAAATCTCTTATTGTTCTCACCGTCTCCCTATAAAGGAAGCTGTGCTAGTTACCTCTGGCTTCATTAGTTCAACACCCCGATTTAGTAATTCAGATCATGCTACTTGTTATTCAGGCTTGTGTGATTAGTGATTTTCCATAACATTAAAATGCCTTATCAACATTGCTTTTAATTATAATAAAATACTGCTTAATATTTCATGCTAGCAAAAAACTCTTGACTATTGCTGTATTAAAATTTTTCATTCTTTTTCTTTTTACAGAGACAATAATGTAAATGTTTTTGTACAGTTACTTTCCCCATTGGTTTTCATTGTTGCTTTACGATGAAATCTTATGATTATGACATATACCCTATGTTAGAATCTTCTTTTTTATGTTTTTTTTTTTTTTTGGTTTTTCCTTTTTCTTAGAGTGGCCCTTCATTGGTGTTCAATATATTTTTTTCACTGTTGTAGGGTTTATTTTTCATCTGCTGATCCACATTGTTGTAAGAAAAAAAGTGCACTTGAAGCACAGTATTAACTACCTGTGGGTTTTTTTTTAGTACACTTATGTGTACTGATCCAAGGATACGTTTAAAAATTAGAATCCAAAAAGTGACTTTGAAGAGGAAGACCTACTTTATGCAATATTGCCAAAATATTAATTGAATTTGTCATACCAACATCATCTTTATATTTTGTATCAAATTGTACTTGCTGATTTCTTTTTTTTTTTTTTTATTGTGAGAATACCGTACAGAGGAGTTACAGTTACAAGGGCAAGATAACGAGTATATTTCTTATCAAGCATTGTTGCCTCCTCATTTTTTCCCCTTCCCATCCCTTCCTGTACTCTTTTCCTCCCCCCACCCGATCCTCCCTCCACCTCCCACCAAAGTTGTTAAGTTCATTTTTTGACATAACGACTTGTACATCTTGTTGTTGCAATGGGTCCACCTGTATCCCTAGTTAAATGATTTGTTTCTTTTTCCCTTCCCCTCCACAAATTATACCAACATCAAATACAGTGAAAGTATGGGTTATACTGTGGGGGAGGGACATACAAAGCAACAAAGAAATCATCTTATAAATATGATAGAAACAATTGCATGAAAGGAAAAAAACAAAAAAAAACCATTTAAATACTTATCTTGGGGTTCATTCCCTTAACATCGACTTATCTGACCTTTCCTGCTTGACTCAGACATATACTAGTTATTGCAAATAAGGGAAACCATGGACCTATGATTCTTTGGGCCTGGCTTACTTCACTTAATATAATTTTTCCAAGTCTTTCCATTTCCTAACAAATGGGGCAATGTCATTCTTTCTGATGGAGGCATAGAATTCCATTGTGTATATATACCACATTTTCTTGATCCATTCATCTACTGAGGGACATCTGGGTTGGTTCCACAGCTTAGCTATGTAAATAATGCTGTAATAAACATAGTCATGCTGGTAGCTTTAGTGTGGTCTTGTTTGTGATCATTTGGGCAAATACCCCAAAGTGGGATTTCTGGGTCATAGGGGAGTTCTATGTGGAGTCTTTTTATTTTTATTTTTTACATTTTTTATTGTGAAAATACTGTACAGAGGGGTTACAATTACATGGGCAAGATAAAGAGTACAATTCTTATCAAGCATTGTAGCCTCCTCCTTTGTTTCCCCTTCCCATTCCCCCCACCCTCCCCGCTCCCTCCCCACCGAAGTTGTAAAGTTTCTTTTCTTTTTTTTTATTTTTTATTTTTATTTTTTGTGAACATACTGTACAGAAGGGTTACAATTACATGGGCAAGATAATGAGTACATTTCTTATCAAGCATTGTAGCCTCCTCCTTTGTTTACCCTTCACATCCCTTCCCAGCTTCCCCCCACACCCCCACCCAGTTCTCCCCCCCCAAAGTTGTAAAGTTCATTTTCGACATGACAACTTGTACTTCTCATTGTTGCAACGGGTCCACCTGTATCCTTAAACGACTTGTTTTTCCTCCTCTCCTCCACAAATTATACTGACATCAAATATAGTGAAAGCAGGGGTTATACTGTGGGGGAGGGACATACAAAGCAACAAAGAAATAATCTTATAAATGCGTTAGAAACAAATGCATGAAAGAAAAAAAAAACATTAAAATATATACCTAAGGGTTCGTTTTCCTAACATCACATTATCTGACCTTTTCTGCTTGACTCATACATATACTAGATATTGCAAATAAGGGAAAACATGGCCAAGCCCAAAGAAACATAGGTCCCATGGTTTCTATGTGGAGTCTTTTGAGGAACCTCCATACTGCTTTCCAAAGTGGTTGAACAAGCTTACACTCCCACCAATAATGCAGTAAGGTTCCCTTCCGTCCACATCCCCTCCAGCATCTGTTGTTATTACAGTTCTTTATTTTTTTTTGGGGGGGGTCCGGTTGTGGGGCCCTCAGCTCTTCAGCTCAAGGCTAGCGCTCTACCACTTGAGCCACAGCACCACTTCCGGCTTTTTTCTTTTTGCTTATATGGTGCTAAGGGCCTTAGGCATGTAAGGCACTACCACTGAGCCACCTTCCCAGCCCCTACAGTTCTTGATTATAGCCATTCTAACTGGGGTGAGATGGTATCTCAATGTTTTGATTTGCATTTCTTTTATGGCTAGAGAGGTTGAGCATTTCTTCATGTGTCTATTGGTCATCCTTCTTTCCTCTTCAGAGAAGTTTCTCTTTAAGTCTTTAGCCCACTTATTTATTGGACAGTTGTTTCTTTGAGGATTTGTTGTTGGGGGATTTAATGTTTTGAGTTCAAGGTATATTTTAGATATGAGAACCTTGTCTGTTGTATGGCTAGTGAAGAAGACCTTCTCCCAATCCGTGGGCTTTCTGTTGATCTTGCTAGCTATGTGCTTTGCCATGCAGAAGCTCTGCAATTTCATGCAATCCCATTTGTCCACCTTTCTTTGATTTGTTGTGTTTCTGGGTCTCTATTAAGAAAATTTCAGCCTCTGCCAAGGAGACCTAGGGTTTCTCCTATTCCATCCTGTAATGTTTTCAGAGTGTCTGCTTTGACTTCAAGGTCTTTGATCCATTTGGAGTTGATTCTGGTGCAGGGTGATATATAAGGATCTAGCTTTAGTTTTCTACAAGTAGTTAACTAATTTTGCCACTACCATTTACTGAAGAGGCTGTCTTTCTTCCATTCTATTTTTTTAGCTCTATTATCGAAGATTAGATGGCTATAGGTCTGAGGGTTCATTTGTGGGTTTTCAATTCTATTCCATTGGTCCTGATGTTTGTTCTTCTGCCAGTACCAAGCTGTTTTGATTACTATGGCTTTGTAGTAGAGTTTGAAATTTGGTATTGATATTCCTCCAGCACTGTTCTTTCTGTTAAGAATCGTTTTTGGAGAGGAGGGACCAAGATGGCGACGGGGCAGTAGGGAAACGCCACAGCTCTCTCCAACCAAAAAGAGAGTTCGAGTTCCAACGCTTAATCTCCCCAAGAGACCGACAACAACAAAAAGACGAACACTCAGAGAAAAACCAGAGGCGGAGAATAACAAAAAAAGAAAGAGAGGAAAAGAAGAATTTCAGAACAGAAAAAAGCGAAGACCCCTCCCCCAACCTTTACTGGCCGTGCGGCAGTGCGCCAAGCCGCCGGCCAGCCGCCCGGCGGGGGCTGCGGGAGCCCCAGAGACACAGCAGAGACACAGGGGGCCACTTTCAGAACATCAGGTACTGGTTTGCAGAACAGCAGATCACCAGGAACAGAGAAACCTACCAGCCGGGAGTCTCCACGAGGATCCCACCCCCACCCCTCACTCTCCACCCGAGCAGAGAGGCTCCATCCTGCCAAAGCCGCTCGGCATCAGCAGAGTGACAAAAGGACCTGTCTGCAGACCACCCGCCCGCCCGATCACGAGCGCAACGACCCGGCGGGGTCACTCCGGCCCCAGAGGTACTGCGAAGAAGCTGCCTGAGCGTGGACACTCTTGACCTGACAGCTTCGACAGAGGCAGAGACAGAAAAGAATCACACAGAGCCACCACCACCCAACCCAGCCCGGATTGCAACAACAACTGACGACTTACACCACACAGAAACAACCAGCTCCAGGGTGAGTACCCCACAGGGGAAGTGTATCCCTCAAGGGAGACCAGAGCTGGAGGGAATCCCCAGACCCTGACCTAGACTCCCTACCCCAGCACCCGGACCACAGGACCCACTAAAACTGGGAACTGTTTGAGAGCTCCACCAGCCCGTGGAGCACACTCAGCTGGCCAGGCTAGAGCAAGAACACCCCTGGAAGGGAGCTAAAATGCCCAAGCCAGGAACAGCACCCCTGGGTCAAGACTACCAACAGTAGAAGAAATTTGAACTGTGTCCCCCAGGCTGTATAACCTAGGTGGTATACACATCAGCACAGGCCTAACGAGTGCGCTCCAGGCTGCATAACCTAGGTGGTATACACATCAGCACAGGCCTAACAAGTGCGCTCCAGGCTGGGGCCGGAACCAGGCCCGGGGATCCGGCGCCTGAACAACACAACCAACTCCTCCCAATTGAAGTAAAAAGCTGAGCATACACCTCAACAGAGGGGAGAAAACCAGGAAACAACACTCCCCCGGGAAGCATGCCTGTGACAACAAAAGACCTGGAGGCCCAGGACAAGAGAAGCCCAAACCCCACCAAAACTCCACCCATATACCCTAGACTGGGAATTGGGCAACACAGGCTGCCAGCACCTGATAGTAAGCAGGAGCTCAGACTGTTAAGGCGGCTCAGCAATAGAGTGATAGTCTTGGATGTATGAGGCCCTGGATCTGATTCCTCAGCATCACAAAAGCAAAAAGGGTCAGAAGTGGTGCTGTGGCTCAAACGGTAGGGTGCCAGCCTTGAGCTGAAAAGCTGAGGGACAGCACCCAAACCTAGAGTTCAAGCCCACAACCAGCCCCAAACAAACAAACAAAAACACATCAGGAGCCCATAGCAGACTCCAGTATTTGGGAGAGTGCATCCAGAGCATCTGATCTTCACAAGAGCACCCGTAGGAGCAAACACAAGCAGTCTAGGCTGCTCAACACTTCCAAAGGCGGGAACTGCCAGCAATCTACAGCAGAGAGCTGAGAATCCTAAGTAAGTCAGAATAGCAGCTGGAAATAGGCTCCCAACAGAACCCAGATCAGGCACAGACTCTCTCTACCAATACAGAATCAGCAACCAAGCAAAGACAGACACACCAAAACAAAATTGAAGAGCAGTCTCCTGAACCTCCATGCGAAAATCACAGAGAAAAATCACAAGGTTTACTACCACCCAGGACAGCAAGCTCACCTCAAAAGCCAGCAGCCACACAGGGGAGAGCCCCAGTGGGAGCAAGCAGGAATGGAAGACAAAGGCTACTTCCAAGGGTTGCTGGAGGCAATGACTCAAGAAATAAAGCGAGAAATTGATCAGAAATTGAAAGAGCACAAGGATGAACTATCCAAAGAGATACAGGGTATCAAACAAGAGATGCATGCAAAAATAGAAGCTGCACAAACCTCAGTAAGAAGTGAGATAAATGCCAAATTAGAGGTAATGCATACCTCATTGAGAGGTGAGATCAGTACTCTGAGAACCAACATTGAATCCATAAAGGGATCCATTTCCTCCATGCAAACCACAATAGAAGCCACTGTCAACAGAGTGAATGAAATGGAAGGTAGAGTGACAGATACAGAAGACAGAATACACCAACTGGACCAAAAAGTGACAGATATGGAAAAATCACTCAAATTAAACCAAAGGGATATTCAAGAGCAAGCAGATAATGCTAAAAAATTTAACCTTCGCATAATTGGAGTGGACGAAGGTGAGGAATTCCAGAGCAAGGGAATGCAACACCTATTTAACAATATAATCAATGAAAATTTTCCCCACCTCAAAAACGACCATCTTAACTACATCACAAAAGCTTATCGAATACCCAACAAGCAAGACCCCAGGAGAAACACTTTTAGACACATTATAGTAAAAATGATAGATCTGAATAATAAGGAAACAATCCTGCATGCAGCAAAAATGAAGAAGGAGCTATACTACAATGGGAAAAAAATAAGAATTACTGCAGATCTCTCCACACAAACAACGAATGCAAGAAAAGCCTGGGAAAGTACCATACAAGCCCTGAGAGCCAATAACTGCCAACCCAGACTGATCTACCCGGCAAAGCTAGCATTCACATTTGATGGAGAACTGAAAACTTTTAATAGCAAAGAAAAACTAAATGAATACATAAACATTAAGCCAGCATTACAAAGAATTCTAAGAGGGGGGACACAACCTGAAGAAAGCAGCCAGGAACTGGGGCCTGCCCCAAACAGGCGTTACTCAAAGTCTAACTGAGCAAGCACAGGAGGAAAGGAAAGAAGAAAAACTTAGGAAAATGGAATGGCAGGGACAACAATGCATCTCTCTATACTTTCTCTTAATATAAATGGGCTGAATTCGCCAATTAAAAGAAAACGAACTGAGGACTGGATAAGAAAACAAGACCCATCCATCTGTTGCCTTCAGGAGACCCACCTCTCAGCCAAACATACAAACAAACTTAGAGTGAAGGGGTGGAAAAGGATCTACCAATCAAACGCCCCCAGTAAGAAAGCAGGTGTAGCTATCCTGATATCTGACAAAATAAACTTTTCATTAAAATCAGTACAGAAAGACAAGGACGGACACTACATATTAATAAAGGGAACAATCCAAGAGGAGGATATAACCATCATCAACTTATATGCCCCAAATATTGGTGCACCCAGATATGTCAAACAAATGCTCTCAAACTTACAGAATAAAATAGATCCCAATACGATAATACTAGGAGACTTTAACACACCACTCTCACCAAAGGACAGGTCTACCAACCAGAGGATTGGCAAAGAAGCTACCGAATTAAGAGAGGCCATACTTCAAGCGGAATTAACTGACATCTACCGAGTATTTCACCCTAAAACAACACAGTACACATTCTTCTCAGCAGCTCACGGAACTTTCTCCAAAATAGACCATATCATAGTTCATGCAAGGAACTTAAGCAAATACAAAGGGATCGACATAATCCCCTGTAACCTATCTGACCACAGTGGAATCAAGATAGCTCTCAATAACAAAGCATACCACAGAAATTTCTCTAATACATGGAAATTGAACAGCACACTCCTTAACAATGCCTGGATAACAGAAGAGATCAGAGAAGAAATAAAGCATTTCCTACAACTCAATGAAAATGAAAACACCTCACAAAGAAACTTGTGGGACACAGCAAAAGCAGTCCTGAGGGGCAAATTTATTGCCCTCAGTGCCCACATCAAGAGAATGGAGACAGACCAAGTAAATAATCTCATGTTGCAATTAAAACAGCTAGAAAAACAAGAAAAAATGGGACCTAAAGCTACTAGACGAAGCCAGATAACCAAATTAAAAGCAGAGATTAACCAATTAGAAAATCAGAAAACCATAACGAAAATAAACCAAACAAAAAGCTGGTTCTTTGAAAAAATAAACAAAATTGATGGCCCATTGGCTAGATTAATTAAAAAAAGAAGAGAGGAAACCCATATTAATAGGATTAGGGATGCCACGGGAAACATCACCACACGTACCCAAGATATCCAAACAATTCTAACAGACTACTTTCAAAAGCTATACTCTCTAAAGGAAGAAAATCGGGCAGAAATGGATGCATTTTTAGAGAAATACAAGTTGCCCAAACTGAGCAAAGAAGAAGTTAACCAATTAAATAAGCCAATATCCTATAATGAGATACAGGAAGCTATCAAAAGTCTTCCAACAAAAAAAAGCCCAGGACCAGATGGATTCACAGCAGAATTCTATAAGACCTTTAAACAAGAACTAATACTCATACTCCTCAAGCTCTTCAGAGAAACAGAGAAGGAAGGAGCTATCCCAAACTCATTCTACGAAGCCAATATCACACTCATCCCCAAACCAGGCAAAGACCCAACCAAAAAGGAGAATTACAGGCCAATCTCCTTGATGAACACAGATGCAAAGATCCTTAACAAGATTCTAGCTAACAGAATCCAGAAACACATAAAAAAAATAATTCACTATGACCAGGTAGGCTTCATCCCAGAGACACAGAGATGGTTACATACGTAAGTCAATAAATGTAATCCAACATATCAACAGAGCCAAGGTCAAGAATCACATAATTTCGCTACAGATGCAGAAAAGGCCTTTGACAAAATTCAACATTCATTCATGCTAAAAGCTCTGGAGAAAATAGGAATAGAAGGAACATTTCTAAAAACAATAAAAGCCATTTATGACAGACCAATAGCCAATATTATACTTAATGGGGAAAAGCTACAACCAATTCTCCTAAAATCAGGAACAAGGCAAGGATGCCCACTGTCTCCACTCCTCTTCAATATAGTCCTAGAACCCTTAGCCAGGACAATAAGGCAAGAAAAAGACATTAAAGGGATCCGCATAGGGAAAGAAGAAGTTAAACTATCCCTTTTTGCAGACGACATGATACTATACCTCCACGATCCCAAAAACTCCATCCCCAAACTCTTAGAAATCATAAATCACTTCGGCAAAATAGCAGGATACAAAATAAACCCACAAAAATCAGTTGCCTTCCTATACACTGATAATGTACAGGAAGAGAGGGAAATAAAGGGAGCAACCCCATTCACAATAACCTCCCGAAAAATAAAATATTTAGGAATTAACCTAACCAAAGATGTAAAAGAACTATTTAATGAGAACTATAAAAAGTTAAAGAAAGAAATTGCAGAAGGCACTAGGAAATGGAAAGACCTCCCATGCTCCTGGATAGGCCGACTTAATATAGTAAAGATGGTAATACTTCCAAAACTAATATACAAATTCAACGCAATTCCTATTAAAATCCCAGTGACGTACATCACTGAAATACAGAAAACAGTCCAAAAATTCATATGGAACAACAAAAGACCTAGAATAGCCAAAACAATTCTAGGGGATAAAGATAATATGGGAGGGCTATCCATGCCGAACTTCAAACTCTACTACAGAGCTATAATAACAAAGACAGCATGGTACTGGCACAAAAACAGACCCGAAGACCAATGGAACAGAATAGAAGATCCAGAAATAAATCCACAGGCCTACAGCCAGCTGATATTCGACAAAGGAGCCAAAGACATACAATGGAAGAAACACAGCCTCTTCAACCGCTGGTGCTGGGAAAACTGGGCAGCCACATGCAGAAAACTAAAAGTGGACCCCAGCCTATCACCATGCACCAACATCAACTCAAAATGGATTAAAGACCTTAACATTAAACCTGATTCTCTGAAACTACTGCAGGACAGAGTAGGAGAGACACTTGAACTAATAGGCACAGGAAGGAACTTCCTGAACAGAGTCCCAGGGTCACAACAAATTGGAGAGAGACTCGACAAATGGGACTACCTTAAAATAAAAAGCTTCTGCACAGATAAAACTATCGCAACCAAGCTAGAAAGACAACCAACTAATTGGGAAAAAATATTTACCAGCAATATATCAGACAAGGGGTTAACATCCTGTATATACAGGGAACTCAAGAAACTAATCCCTCCCAAACCCAACAAACCAATTACTAAATGGGCAAGGGAACTAAAGAGGGACTTCTCAAATGAAGAAATAAAAATGGCAAAGAAACACATGAGGAAATGTTCATCATCCCTGGTGGTGAAGGAAATGCAAATAAAGACAACCCTGAGATACCACCTTACCCCAGTCAGAATGTCCCACATCCACAAATCAGCCAACGACAAATGCTGGAGGGGATGTGGAGAACGAGGAACGCTATTACACTGCTGGTGGGAATGTACACTCATACAACCACTTTGGAAAGCAGTCTGGAGGGTCCTTAGAAAGCTAAAGATTGACCTCCCTTACGACCCAGTCATACCACTTCTAGGCATCTACCCTGAACAACAGGAACCAATATACAAGGACACGTGCACCTCCATGTTTATTGCAGCACTGTTCGCAATAGCTAGGATATGGAAACAACCTAGATGCCCCACCACAGATGAATGGATCCAAAAATTGTGGTATCTATACACAATGGAATATTATGCAGCCATTAGAAATGACAAAATAATGGCATTTGCAGGGAAATGGATGGAGCTAGAAGGAATCATGTTGAGCGAGGTAAGCCAAGAACGAAGAGACAAACAGTACATGGTCTCCCTGATAAGTGGATGATGAATCCAAAATGTTAGGTGATATGACAAAACTAACCGGACTTAAGAAACAAAAAACTCCCACTCATCTGGTTGAACCACTACTAAATATCCCCATGCTGCTGATCACATATATGATATATAACATATGAGCACCGTTATATATTACAGACTGTGATAGACAATTTGCTCCAGGAAAGTTAGAATGAACTTGTGACTTTAAATGAGCATCATTATTCCACAATACTGTGAATTTCCGGAAATTAAGTAATCACTTAATCACAATCAAAAAAAAAAAAAAAAAAAGAACCTTGGGGAAGGGAGGGAGGGAGGGGATGGTAGGGGGAAAACAATGGAGGGGGTAACAATGTTCAAGAGGAAGTGTACTCATTACCTCACTCATGTAACTGTAACCCTCTGTATAGTATCTTTACAATAAAAAAATTAAAAAAAAAAAAAGAATCGTTTTTGTTCCATATGAATTTTTGGATTGCCTCTTCTATTTCCTTGAAGAATGAGGTTGCAATATTGATAGATATCACACTGAATTTGCAGATAGCCTTGGGAAGTATTGCCATTTTCACGATGTTGATCTTTCCAATCCAGGAGCATCGGAGTTTTTGCCACTTTGTAAGTTCTGTTTTGATTTCCATTATCAGGTTTTTAAAGTTTTCATCATAGAGGTCCTTCACTTTTTTGGTTAAGTTAATTCCTAGGTATTTTATTTTTTGTGGGGCTATTGGTATTCTATATTTTTTGTTGCTTTCATCAATGTTATGACAATATCCTTAACTAACATTGCTTCTTACATATATTTGTCCTAATACCTGAGCGAAACAAAGACAAAAACCACTTTTGTGACTATTCATTATATATTGTGGAATTTTATTAAAAAATTAGTTTTTCTTAGTTCTTGGTGGACAGACGGAAGTATATAATATCTCCTGAGGAAAAAATTATAAAATCCCTAGGAGATTAAAATGAATTACCCTGAAAAAATTGAGCACTTTCTGAAGTCTTTTCACTTTGCACTTCCAGATAGATGGACCAGTCAAGATTCATTGTTGCACAAATTTATCTCTAGGGGACTGATGAACTTCAAAGATTTGGTTATCTATAAAACACAATGCCATTATTAATATGTAATAAAAATCATCATTGCAAGAGGTTTAACAGTTGTGCTTGCTTATTTTTCTAATTATCCTTATGTTTAACTTACATGGAAAGCTAAATTATAATCAGATTTTTGTATTAATTTTCAAAAAGCAAATTACAATCCTAGGGAAATGGAAATACACATTGCCTCTTTTGTCACTGCATCATTTTTAATGTAAGGAATGAAATAATAACAGAAATCAATTTATTAGCTTACACTGAAAAATTACTTTCCAGTCACTGGTTAAGTGACTTAAAGTTAGTATAACCAGATTACTATTTTCCTATAAGCGATGTGAGACATATTCAGAACATTATGTGCTGGACCCACAGTTACAGCACAGAAAATTATGTAAACTGAATATCTGATGAGATTGACTGCTACATTGTATATTTAATCATCCTCATAGGACCTGAAATACATATATCTACTATTAAGGCTAACCTTGTGTTGAAAAGCACTTGAAAACCTCAGTGCTCCTTTATCAACCTTAAAAGTTCACTATAAACTTAATGTTGAATATTTCAGTGAATAATTTGACCCTGCTAGACTAAATTTATTTTCACTGCTTGCCAAGGATAACAGTCATACTTTTAATTTAGTATGTTGAGCTTCCTGTATATTCTAGTAATTAATCTCTTATCAGATGTACAAATATCACTAGAATGAATGATCAAGAGCTTCTTATTAAAAAATGAAAAAAATAGCAGGGTACCAGAGGCTCACAACAGTAATTCTAATTATTCAAGTGGCTGAGATCTGAGGATCACAGTTTAAAGCCAGCTCAGGCAGGAAAATCCGACAGAATCTTATCTCCAATTAAGTAGCAAAAAGCTGGAAGTGGAGCTGTGAGTCAAATGGTAGAGTGCAGGCTTTGAGTACAGAAGCTCAGGGACAGCACCTAGGGCCTGAGGTCAAGCCACAGGACTGGCACAAACATAAAATTACCAAACAAGCAAACAAACAAATCCCTTTTAGTAATGGTGACTAAGATTTGTAATTCCTGATTTACATAGTACTTTTTTGGAATAAATGTGTGTGTGCTTATGTACATGCTTATTTTTTAAGACTAGCATCTAAATATGAGAGAAAGTATGAAACCTTTGCCTGTCTGAACTTGGCTTACTTGCTTAGATTATCTCCAGAGCTATCCTTTTCTCTGCAAATGATATAATTTCATTTGATAATACTCCATGGTGTATATATGCCACATTTACTTTATGCATTCATCAGTTGTAGGATATCTAGGCTATTTCCATAGCCAGGAAATTGTGAATAGTATAATGATAGCTTCATTGAGTACAGTATATTGAGCTTGCTGGTGTCTAAATTCAGTATTTCAAGTGCATTTTTAAAAGCTTTTCTTGCTTTGATGGGTTCAGTGGAGAAATCTGCTATTCTGATTGTTTTTCATTATAAGTGAAATGAGGATTACTCTTGAAGGTTTTGTACTTGCCTTGTTTTCTGGACTTAATGTTTTAATTATATGTCCTGGGTGTGTACTTTTCTGTCTTGTGTACTGAATATTTTAACAGCCTCCTGTACCTGGTTGAGCTTCTCTTTTTCATGATTTTAGAAGTTTTTTAAAAAATATTACTTTATTGAACATGTTTCCCATTCAAGTAACTCTACTTCTTCCACTATGTCTATCATTCATGTTTTGTCTTTATTGATTCCTGAAGTTCTTGAAAATTCTTTACATTAAAATTTTTTTAATCTTCTTCTGCCTTTTATATTATGTCAACTTTATCTCCAAGACCTGAATTTCTATCTTCCCTTTTTAACTATTCTAGGGCAGACACTTTCCACTGAAATTTCATCTCAGGACTTCAGTTTGTTTTCCCCTCCACTCCCTCCCCCAGGATGTATAGATACCTCTATGTTTTACATTGACATCTTTCATTCCTTTAGCTTGTTCTGTGTCTTCTTTGAATTATTTTTAAATATTTAGTTCAGTTCTCTTTGAGTTTATTTGCTGTTTATTTGAATCTATTTAGTTTTTTATTTGAATTATTTAAAAGTATCACATGTTTACTAAAATTTTCTTTACTTTTCTGCTAGATATTTAGATAAAGTATAAATCAGAATTGATACTTCATATAAATTTATGGCATATGCATTATAATATTTTATCTCATTGATCATTTCTTATCTTTATTCTTTTGAGCTCATTATTTATCATCTTTACCTCTTCACTGTCATTCTTAATCTTTGTTGTATAATATTTGGCTTTGTGAGGGGTTATAGCTTCTTGATTCCTCATATTTATTCTATCCCTATGTTAAGATTGCTCATTTGAAGTCAATTTCTTTGACATTTTCATTACCTGAAATATTCCTATTCGATTTTTCTCTGTATTCTCACTGGACTGGCTATTAGCTAGTTGCACCATTTCTCACCACTGGCTTGGGTTTATATCTCAGCTTTAACAATCATTGATTCAACAAAACTTACAAGAGGTAAAACATGATTGGTAACATGATCTAGACACACAATAACATTCTCTTTGCAACAGTCTAACATTCTTATAGGACAGAGCTGGGGGCTAGAAAAGGTAAGATGATTTTTGCAAGGGCTAATAATTCATTAAGAATAATGAAGGTGAGGGATGTAAGAAGGAAGAAAGTCAGTGAGAAACAGAGGTGAGTGAGGGATGCAGTTACACAAATGAAGTGTGAACAGATAGAATTCTATAGTTTTGGAACAGAATGGTATTGCCAGTGATCACAAAGGGATGGAAAAGTAAGAATAAAGGAAGAAGGAGGTGGAATAAGCCATCAGTACAATGGTATTGTGACAGGTAAAGTGGAAAAAAAACTAAAGAAAAAATGAGAAAAAGAGATAAGAGAAAATTAAAATGTCAGAAAAACAAAACAAAGCATACACACACACACACACACACACACACACACACACACATACACACACACACAGTTCCTTTACTTCTTTGTTTAGTAAAGAAGTTGAATGAATGTCTTCTGGACTCTATTTGTAAAATGGATCCACTCTTCCAATTCTGAATTTCCTCCAGGTGTGAACAGCTATAACACAGTTTGGGGTCCAAAAGCACTCTGTGACTCCTAAATTCCAGACATTGCCCTTTTCAGGAGATGAAGTGGCTTCCACGCCAGGGTCCTAACGATGAGGTAAAACAAGGGAAAGATGACATTCCCTGCCCAGGGCTAGGCAGGTGGATGTTTCACTTTGTCTGCTTGGCTGATTCCTCAGTGGGCTGGGCTGGGCTGGGAAACACTACCAGCAATGGAGTCACTGATGGAAAGTTCTAGTTCTGCTCATCTTTAGCCTGTACTTTCGTATTAGTGGAAAAAAAAGCAACTTCTTCCAAAATGTGGACGTTTTCTCTGCCCATTTACCCAAGTTCCTCCCAAGGCACAGTAAACTCAGGTCCTCACTTGGGTGGCATTGGGTGGCACAATGCCCAGAGGTGTCCCCTGGCCTGGCTGGTGTATTCTGGGCAGAGGGATTAGGTTTTGTCTGTTCTTGTTTTGCTTCTTCATCCTACTGGGCTTGTTGTCCTCCTTTTAGATGTTGTTTTCAGCTACTGGATCTCATGATTATCTGTAGCTCTGCAAAGAAGGAGGTGGGGAGAAGAAAGAATTTTTTTAAAGAGTTAAAAAACAAACAAAAGGAGATCCTATTGGGATGATCGAAGGAGAGCACAGGTACAGCCAGCTGCTTCAGAGTGGCTTTGGTTTTCATCTAACTGAGCAAGATTAGTTCCTTCCTTCTTTAGTTCTGAAATTTAAGATTCAGCGATTTTTATTTGCAGTAGTCACTGTCTGACCACACTTTTGCAGATGTCCTCCCGGAGCTTGCTTATGTGTCTCCCTGCAACCGGTCCACAAAGACAAAGGAAAAATGCTTGCCAGCATACACCATTGTCTCCTTCCTAACATATCTCTTAAGAACTGAAATATAAACTTTGAATGTGTCCAAGATGTGGGTTTCCACATATTGATCAAGGATATACCGTAAATTCTGTGATTTTTTTCTTTCTGAGAGTACACATAATTTCAATGGTTTGGCTCACTGAGTGTCAGACAACAGTCAAAACTTGAGACACAGTCTTAGATGTCATTACTGTATTAGTCAGAATGTAATATATATATATATATATATATATATATATGTGATCATTAACTACTGGAGTCAATAATATAATCTCCAGTGGACTATTTGTTAGGCAGATCTCTAGAACACATAGTATTGTTAGTCATCTTTAGCCACCTCTCATCTACAGAGCTTAAAATATCCTTGATTTCCTATTTACTACTTACTTTATTACCAACAACTGATCAGGAAATCAGAATCAGCATAAGGAGCAATTAATTAATTCACGATATATTTTAGATATTAGCACACTAAAAACACATCTCTCTCTTTACTTTTAGTGTGTGTGTGTGTGTGTGTGTGTGTGTGTGTGTGTGTGTGTGTGTGTGTGTGTAGATAAAGGCTCTGGCATGGACTGTGACTCTTTTATGCTTCTAGGCTGTGGCTCTAGCAACAGATATAGCTGCCACCATCTATCCCTGTCACTATGGCAGATATTGGTTGTCTGGCCTCTTTGGAGAAATTCTGTATAAGTCTGAGACTTTCACCAATTTTCCTGTTGATGAACCTTCACACCCTCAGTGCCTTTCTTGCTCATAGTAAATAGCAACCAGACAATCCTAGGTTACTGTAGCAGAGCTTCAAATACCAGCACGACAGCACAGGTAGAAAAAATTATCGTGAATTGCAATTTCATGAATTTCACTGAATTGCAATTTTACTGGAATTGCAAATTCAGTGAAGGTGTGTATATAGTTGGAGTAATCACTGTTCTTTTGGAGCCATTGTTCTTGCTAAATTGTCAAAGTGTTTTCAAGCGGCAAATCTGAAAATCTTCTTTAGACAAAATTTACTTTGATACTTCAAGTGTGTCATTGTTAACTTTTCTATGCACTCATGAATACTGTTTTCATATAGGCAAGGCAAGTTATGTGTGAGTTTGTATGTCTTTCCCTGGCACCTATCCATATACTTTGTGAAAATCTCCTGATGATGTTTTCCTGTACAGGGAGGGAACATGTCCAGCAGTCCTTTCCACATCAAACTTACAGACAGCTGCAGGTTCTCTTTGGCAATCTTACATCTCCACAGCAGAGTTTTAATGCCCTATTATCTCAGCATTTACCACTGTGTGCTCAAAGTCATGCTGTCTTGTGCTACTTCAAAGCAGGAAACTACTCTGTTGTGTTCTTGGAAACTGTCTTCTTAATGGATTTCTTCTACTTTTCTGGATGCATTTTAAGCTTCACTTAATGATAATTGAAACAAGCCAGACAGACATGAGAGACACAGAGCAATTGGTAGCTTTGGCTATTATTTTTGTTTCGTAATATCTAGAGTGCTACCTGCTTTACACATATGTGTGTACCATCATATAACACCCACACTGAATACCCGAGTAGACCCTTCTCATACTGTATGTGCTTGTTTCTTAATAATCGATAGGATCAGTTATACCCAAGAGACTTAATTTTGAATATGGTAAGGTCTTATTTTTTGTGTTCTGGTACGAGGTCTTGAACTCAGTGCCTTTTTTTCTTGTTCAGCTAGTCTCTTAATAGCTGGCTGGTGCTCTAGTGCTTGAGACGTACCTCCTGTCCATTCGTTTGCTTGTTGATTGGCAGATATTGGTATTTTATATCTTTTTATTGATTACACATCTTTCCTTCTTTTCCATTGGGCCATCAGGAAGAGAGACACTTTTTTTTCTGCTATGTTTGAGACCTCATATTATTCTTCCCAATGCCTAGAGACTTTTAGTCCTTGCTAGCCATTCAGCAAGTACTTGTTTTGCTGAAGGCATAAATTAAATATATTTTTTATGTCTGTCTCTTCCACTAAGATGATAGTCACATGAGCTGGGAAAATTATTTTCTTTATCTATTTTTGTGAATACATGAAAATTAACTTGAATTTAAGGCAAGTGGAATAAAAAATTGGCTTATCATAGTAATCAAAACAGCTTAGTACTGGCACAAGAACAGACCTCAGGACCAATGGAATATAACTGAAAACCCAGAATGAAGCCACAGACCTATAGCCAACTAATCTTTGATAAGGGAGCTAAAAAAAAAAAAAAACCAAAGTGGAAGAAAGACAGGCTCTTCAGAAATTGGTGCTGGCAAAATTGATTAATCACCTGTAGAAAACTAAAGATATACCATTGCAACAATGAGATATACAAGTCGTTATGTCGAAAATGAACTTTACAACTTTGGTGGAGGGAGGAAAGGGGGGCGGGGAGGATTGGGTGGGGGGATGGGGGGGAAATGGGAAGGGGAAACAAAGGAGGAGGCTACAATGCTTGATAAGAAATGTACTCATTATCTTGCCCATGTAATTGTAACCACTCTGTACAGTATTTTCACAACACACACAAAAAGATATATGCTAATATATCACCCTGCCCTAGAATCAACTCCAAATGGATCAAAGACCTCAGCATCAAAGCAGACACCCTGAAAACATTACAGGAAGGAATAGGAAAAACCCTAGGTTTCCTTTCTTAATAGATACCCAGAAACACAACAAATCAAGAAAGGTTGGACATAAAACTGCAGAGCTTCTGCATGGCAAAGGACATAGCTACCAAGATCAATAGAAAGCCCACGGATTGGGAGAAGATCTTCACTAGCCATACAACAGACAAGGGTCTCATAGTTAAAATATACTTAGAACTCAAAAAGTTAAATCCTCCGACAATAAATCCTCAAAGAAACAACTGCCTGATAAATAAGTGGGCTAAAGACTTAAAGAGAGACTTCTCTGCAAAGGAAGTAAGAATGACCATAAAAGAAATGTAAATTAAAACTACATTGAGATTCCACTTCACCCCAGTTAGAATGGCTATAAATCAAGAAATCTAATAACAACAGATGCTGGAGGGGATGTGGACAGAAGGAAACCTTACTGCATTATTAGTGGTAGTGTAAATTTGTTCACTTTGGAATGCAGGATGGAGGTTCCTCAAAAGACTCCACATAGAGCTTCCTTATGGCCCAGCAATCCCACTTTTGGGCATTTACCCAGATGATCACAAACAAGACCATACTAAAGCTACCAGCACAACTATGTTTATTGCAGCATTATTTACCATAGCTAAGATATAGAACCAATCCAGATGCTCCTCAGTAGATGAATGGATCAAAAAATGTCACACACACACACACACACACACACACACACACACACACACACACACACACACACACACACACACACACAGTGGAATTCTATGCCTCCATCAGAAAGAAGACACTGCCCCATTTGTTAGGAAATGGAAAGACTTGGAAAAAATTATATTAAGTGAAGTAAGCCAGGTCCAAAAAAACATAGATCCCATGGTTTCCCTTATTTGCAATAACTAGTACATGTCTAGGACAAGCAGAAAACATCAAATGCAATGTGCATATGACCATATAAGATGATGTTAAGTGAAATGAACCTCAAGATAGGGAGAAAAAGATTTTTTTCTTTCTTGCTATTGTTTCTAACATATTTATAATGTACTGTGTGACTTTTTTTGTTGCTTTGTATGTTTCTCTCCCACGGTATAATCCCTGTTTTCACTGTATTTGACTCTGGTGCCCTGTATCTCGTTTATATACACTTCTGTAATTTGGGGAGGGGGCGCTGGGAAGGTGGTTTAGTGGTACAGTGCCAGCCTAGCATGCATGAAGCCCTGGGTTTGATTCCTAAGTGCCACATCCACAGAAAAAGCTGGAAGTGGTACTGTAGCTCAAGTGGTAGAGCAGAAAGAGGTTCAGGGACAATGTACAGGCCCTGAGTTCAAGCCCCAGGACTGGCAAAGAAAGAAAGAAAGAAGGAAAGAAAGAGAGAAGGAAAGAAAGAGAGAAAGAAAGAAAGAGAGAAAGAAAGAGAGAAAGAAAGAAAGAGAGAAAGAAAGAAAGAAAGAGAGAAAGAAAGAGAGAGAGAAAGAAAGAGAGAAGAGAAAGAAAGAAAGAGAAGAAAGAAAGAAAGAGAGAAAGAAAGAAAGAGAGAAGAGAGAGAAAGGAAGGAAGGAAGGAAGGAAGGAAGGAAGGAAGGAAGGAAGGAAGGAAGGAAAGAAGGAAGGAAGGAAGGAAGGAAGGAAAGAAAGAAGGAAAGCAAGCAAGCAAGCAAGCAAGCAAGCAAGCAAGCAAGATTCCTGGTTAGGAAGTGTTTAGATAATTTGGGGAGGGGAAGGGTAAAAACAAAATGCTTAAGTAGGTATACAGGTTGACCCATTGTAACAATGAGTTGTACAAGACACTATGTTGAAAATGAACTTTACAACTTTGTGGGGTAGTGAGGAGGAGATGGGGAGGTGAGCAGGGAAGGGATGGAAGGGGAAAAACAAAGGAGGAGGTATCAATGATTGATAGGAAATGGACTCATTACCTTACTCATATAACTGTAACCCCTCTGTACAGTGTTTTTACAATAAAAACATATATGAAAGATAATAAAAAGGAAACCAAAGATGTATCAGGATAGAAACAATAAACAAAATAGCAAAAAAATAGCTGTGGTAAAGAACAAAACTGTCGAAAATAATGAGACACAATACTTTGAGTTGAAAACTCAAGCTTATATCAAGTTATAAGCTACTCACTAACTTAGTCAAGAACAAAAAGGAAAGACAATAAAAACATTTAAAAACATGATGGAAATAAATATTAAAGCACAAGAAATTTGGCATATCAAATGAGACTGCTTTTCAATCT
This sequence comes from Dipodomys merriami, assembly GCF_024711535.1. Classification (NCBI taxonomy): domain Eukaryota; kingdom Metazoa; phylum Chordata; class Mammalia; order Rodentia; family Heteromyidae; genus Dipodomys; species Dipodomys merriami. The sequence continues at coordinate 112,443,025 of NW_027203381.1, read as the reverse complement.
CATATGTATGTAAACTTTAAAAGTTAGATGAGGTAAGTCAATTCCAAGGGAAAACAAAGTTGTGATTCTGGTATTGTGCACTGACAATCAGTTTACTGTGTGAAGTGGAGTTGGGCCATAGTGACAGAATATTAGAATAATGGTGGTTTTTAGAAAAGACAAACCAGTGGTGTAACTGTGGGTCATGGGCAAGAAGCTACCCTGTGAGAAAGGGCTGGTTTATAGACGGTATTAAAGGCTCAAATAGGACTGTGTTGAGGCATTGCCTGAGATTTTTGTGTGTGGTTTATTCTTCTTTCATCTGTGCAGATCAGATCTAGTATACTTAATTTGTGGTTTCATTTCACTATATGTTTACCAAGATAACTTTTTGCTTTTAAGCATATGACATGTGTATGTGTGCATGTGTGAAATTATTTTTTAGTGATAAACTATACACTTCTGTCTAAGTCTAGTTATTGATATGGAAGTCCTAAAGTGATAGGGAGTGGAAGAAGAGAAAGGAATAATCAAAACGATGACCTCTGGAAATGATATTCTTGATATGTTTTTACAGCAGGGTTCAGTAAATTACTTAATTCCCTAGTAGAAGCTCAAAGTATTTAGCAGTATCTGCACCATTTTACTCACTGCACATGTATAGAAGAACATATATAAATTGATTAGTTAAGCTCAAAATCTGAAACAATAAGTGTGATTTTTCTGGTCATAGTTGATGCAGGTAAGTCCTATCTGACACCTTTGAAGGGAAGGATCAATAAAGAAGGGAAAAGCATAGTAACAAAATATAGAAAATGTGATAAATGAGAACAGTTTACAGGAGAAAAAATATGGAGCAACAAGAGGGTTTTTATTAAAGGAAATAATTCTAGTATTTATAAGTATCCAGAAATGATGGAAAACCAACATTTCCTCAAAGAAATAGGCACAGAAACATATAGCACTAAATCAATATTGAGCTAAAGAACATCCCTATCTTCCAACAAGTTAATATCCCATGATTGTTTTTATGGACAACACCATAGATGTAACAACACCCAGATCTCCAGAGTTCCTTGTTCATTTTATCTTCAATTCCTTTTTCATGCACAGTAAACAAGAATGTATACTCCATGATGTTTATAGACAAGCCTTTCCCTCACTTCCTTCTTTCCTCCCTCCCTCCCTCCCTCCCTCCCTTCCTTCCTTCCTTCCTTCCTTCCTTCCCTATTCCGTCCTTCTTTCCTTCTTTCTTCCTTTCTTCTTTTTCTTTCTCTCTTTCTCTTTCCCATTCTCTCTTTCTCTCTGTCTCTCCCTCTATCTTTCTTTCTTTTTTCTCCCTCCCTCCCTTCCTTATCTCCTTCCTTCCTTCCTTCTTTCCTTCCTTCCTTCCTTCTTTCCTTCCTTCCTTCCTCCTTTCCTTCCTTCCTTCCTTATCCTTCCTTCCTTCCTTCCTTCCTTCCTTCCTTCCTTTCTTTCTTTCTTTCTTTCTTTCTTTCTTTCTTTCTTTCTTTCTTTCTTTCTTTCTTTCTTTCTTTCTTTCATTCTTTCTTCCTTTCTCTCTTCCTTTATTCTTTCTCTTTCTCTTTCCCTCTCTCTTTCTTTTTTTCTCCCTCCCTCCCTTCCTTCTCTCCTTCCTTCCTTCCTTCCTTCCTTCCTTCCTTCCTTCCTTCCTTCCTTCCTTCCTTCCTTCCTTCCTTCCTTCCTTCCTTCCTTCCTTCCTGCCTGCCTGCCTGCCTGCCTGCCTGCCTTCCTGCCTTCCTGCCTTCCATCTTGTGTTCTGTTACCTGAAATAGAGTAACTGGTAAACAGATAAATGAATGAATAGATTCATCACTGAAAGGACAATCAGACTGCCTTGAACAGGCTATTAACTCCTGTAAATATTTCTAAAAGGAGTATTATATTAATTAATCAATATTTATAATTCTCAAGAACTGAGGAAAGTTAAAATGCTTTTTAAAATTAAACCTACTGATACAACTGAAGGTTTAAGTGATTAAAACATTAACAAAATATTTACTACAGATGTGTAGTTTAAATGTTCAATATCCATTTCTGACATCATGTTCCTTCTAAAAACCAAGTCATTTGCATCAGGGATTGCTTATTAATGATTAAGTCATCACATATTTTACACATGTACCAAATTATCAGGGTGGATCCCATAAAGAGGTACAAATATTATGTATCAATAATAAAGAAAATCATAAGACAAACAAAGAAAACAGAAAAGATAAATTTGAAGATTTCTTCCATTTGGGGTCTTATATATTTTCATACTCTTATTATTTTAAAATATATTATAATATGTTGTTACTTATAATTACCATACTGTACTATAGGAAAACAGAAGGAATCCTTCCTTCTTGCTGTGTTTTGTTTCTCCTTAACTATGTTCTTTTTTTTTTGGCAGTCCTGTGTCTTGACCTCTGGGCCTGGGCGCTGTCCCTGCGCTCCTCAGCTCAAGGCAAGCACTCTACCACTTGGGCCACAGCACCACTTCCGGTTTTCTGAGTGGTTTATTAGAGATAAGAGTCTCATGGGGTTTCCTGCCTGCTGGCTTTGAACCAAGATCCTCAGATCTCAGCCTCCTGAGTAGCTAGGATTAGAGGTGTGAGCCACCGGTGTCCATAGCTCTTAACTATGTTCTTTATACCTCTTTCTCACTGATCTTTCCGATAACTATCAGTTACTATTTCATTCCATTCCTCTATGAGATATTTCTGCTCTCTACAAATGAGTGAGAATGAGTGATAATTGCATCTGAGTTGTTTTTTTAAAGGACACTACACATACGAAGTACTAATTTACATTCCCACAACAGTGTATCAGAGCTTTCCTCTTATTATGTCCTGATAGAATTTGCTATTTTTCATCCTTTTGCTAATAACAATCTTTCCATAGAGGTTTTAGAATAACAGAATAACACCTTTATATGAATATGTTTTTGTAAAAGATACACTAATTGAAGAGAAAATTTAAAATATTTTAGTAGATTAAAAATAACACAAAATGATACTTGTCAAACTTTTAAAATGGGGGTATGCTTGTATCTCAGAAAGATGAAAAAGCTCTAAGGATTGTCTTTTCTCTAGAAATCAGCACATGTAGGGGAGAGGCTAGCTCTTTCTGCCCGGGGAAGGAGGATATGTGGGCTGAAAATAAGAAAAAGCCATGACTTATGGTTTCAAATATGGTCAAAACTTACAGCTATGGGTTTATTTACTTTTTATGAGTCAAATAATGACAAGATATATAAGAACTTGTTCTTATTTTGATTCTTGTGAGACTTTTTATTAATATGAGTTGTATAGAGGAGTTTCATTATGATTTTTATACATGCATATATTATTGTATTTTTGTCTGAATTCAACACTATGCTATTTTTTCTAAACCCACGCTTTCCTCCTTCATAATAGTTTTTCTTTTCATTATGCTATTTTCACATATATTATATGTAAATACATTGTACTTCTGCTCTTTTCATACCAATTATTTCCTATCAGGAAAAATTGGTCTTGTAATGTAATTTTTTAAATTACCTTAAGTTGTACTGATTATTAAATTATACTGACTTAGATCCTTATATATCACCCTACACCAGAATCAACTCCAAATGGATCAAAGACCTCGGAGTCAAAGCAGACACTCTGAAAACATTACAGGATGGAATAGGAGAAACCCTAGGTCTCCTTGGCACAGGTTGAAATTTTCTTAATAGAGATCCAGAAACACAACAAATCAAAGAAAGGTTGGACAAATAGGATTGCACGAAATTGCAGAGCTTCTGCATGACAAAGGACAGCTCACAAGATCAATAGAAAGCCCACGGATTGGGAGAAGGTCTTCACTAGCCATACAACAGACAAGGGTCTCATATCTAAAATATTCCAGGAACTTAAAAAATAAATCCCCGAAAAACAAATCTTCAAAGAAACAACTGCCCAATAAATAAGTGGGCTAAAGACTTAAAGAGAAACTTCTCTGAAGAGGAAAGAAGGATGGTCAATAGACACATGAAGAATGCTCAACCTCCTAGCCATAAAAGAAATGCAAATCAAAATAACATTGAGATACCACCTCATAAGCACTCTAATAACAACAGATGCTGGAGGGGATGTAGACAGAAGGGAACCTTACTGCATTGTTGATGGGAGTGTAAACTTGTTCAACCACTTTGGAAAGCAGTATGGAGGTTCCTCAAAAGACTCCACATAGTGCTCCCCTATGACCCAGCAATCCCACTTTTGGGCATTTACCCAAATGTTTACAAATAAGACCACACTAAAGCTACCAGCACAATTATGTTTATTGCAGCATTATTTACCATAGCTAAGCTATGGAACCAACCCAGATGTCCCTCAGTAGATGAATGGATCAAGAAAATGTAGTATGTATACACAATGGAATTCTATGCCTCCATCAGAAAGAATGACATTGCCCCATTTGTTAGAAATGGAAAGGCTTGGAAAAAATTGTATTAAGTGAAGTAAGCCAGGCCCAAAGAAACATAGGTCCCATGGTTTCCCTTATTTGCAATAACTAGTATATGTCTGACTCAAGAAGAAAAGGTCAGATAAGTTGATGTTAGGGGAATGAATCCCAAGATAAGTAATCAAATGTTCTTTTGGTTTTTTTTCCTTTCATGCAATGGTTTCTAACATTTTTATAAGATGATTTCTTTGTTGCTTTGTATGTCCCTCCTCCACGGTATTACCCATGCTTTCACTGTATTTGATGTTGGTATAATTTGTGGAGGGGAAGGGAAAAAACACATCGTTTAACTAGGGATACAGGTGGACCCATTGCAACAATGAGATATAAAAGTTGTTATGTTGAAACTGAACTTAACAACTTTGGTGAGGGGTGGGGGGAGGATCAGGTGGGGAAAGGAAGGGAGTATGGGAAGGATGGGAAGGGGAAACAAAGAGGAGGCAACAACGCTTGATAAAAAATGTACTCGTTATCTTACCCATGTAATTGTAACCCTCTGTATGGTATTCTCACAATAAAAAAATAAAGACAGTTTTTCTAACTGAAGGGTGTGGAAATAGATCATTTGCATTTCACTAATAACTCCACTGAAGTTGAAGGCTGCATAGTTCACTGAAGAGAACATATGTAAGCAAACAATTATACTTTTCTCTTAATTACCCAATAGGGGAAAATGTTTAAAATATATGAACAAAATTCAATAATCACTTATGCTTTTTGTGGTATTCAATTATGTTGAGCATTTCTGGAGAACAGAAGTAGCTGATCACACCTATTCATTTATTACAACAATATGAGCGAACAATAGAATGGTTAAAAATGGCAGAAACTGGATATTGTGTAAGAAGACATTCCATAACCTGCAATTTTATCCTTAGTTAAACATTTTACTTGCTGAACTATGTCTCAGGCTTGAAGCCCTCAGATTTTTCTACTGACTTCCACTTCAGCTTCTCTAAGAATCACAGTTTATTCAATGGTTCAAAAAAATAAAATAATTGATTTCAAATTTTTTAATTCTGTAATTATAGAGCCATATATTTATATTTCCTAATTCTCTGGAATTTAGAATCTGAGATAAGAGAATGTATGTCTAGGGAGCTATTTATAAAGAATTAGCACAATTCTCTTCAATGCTGTTTTCAGTGATAGTTGCCCAGCAGCTACAGGAGGCGTGACATTTAAGAATGTCCTTTGAGGACATCAGCTTTAGTTATTTTAAAAATGAAACATCATCCTTGCACAGTCAGGTATTATTCTCAGCTAATGACAAAAGCCCATTGTGTTAAGACACATCAAGCAGCCAGGGAGGACCATCAAAGGTCAGGGTGCAATTAGAAGGTAAATGCAATCCTCAGTGGCACAGTTTGAATATTTGAGGTTATGGAGAATTCATTTATGGAGTTTGGAACTCAGAGACTCAAGCATGTCGGATTTTATTTGAGGCAAAATATTTTTTTAGGCAGCCACATAACGCAGAACATCAAACAAGCTGCAGGAGTTGTAAAGGACTAGTTGCATAGACAAGTGGAAGATGTGGTTGAGTGCTAGGACAGGAGACAATTGGCATCTTTTGTTTTGCATTAGGTTTTAATGAGTGACATTGAGAGGTGTGGCTTTCACACCCCTGGGAGTGTATATAAACGTTCTTTTGCAGCCACACTCACAGAACTCACCTGCAACCAAACACCTCTTCTGACACCATGAGCTACTACGGCAGCTACTACGGAGGCCTGGGCTACGGCTATGGAGGCTTCGGAGGCCTGGGCTGTGGCCATGGCTGCGGATGCAGTGGATTCGGCAGGCTGGGCTGGGGCTCTGGCTATGGAGGCTATGGCTATCGGTCTGGATTTGGGGGCTACGGCTATGGTTGTTGCCGTCCTTCAGGCTATGGGACTTACTGGTCTTCTGGCTTCTACTGAATAAATACTTAATGTTTATAATACTTGTCTTTGTCTTTCCTAAAACCTACCTTCTAGGGAGCTTAATCCCATGGTCCTCTGCGTGCTTGATTTATTCTGATAATTACACTGCTTTTTATTTGGGGAGGGGGTACCTGGTTCCTGACAATTGTGGGAAGAACACTAGATGAATTAAGGTACTGATATTTGATCAGTGATGAGCTTCAAGAATGATTAGTAATGATCTTCAAGAATGCATTGGATAGAGAGTTATCACATTTCTGTAACCTCTTGTCTTGGATATCAAAAGTACAGTAATAAACTTGAACTGGCATGCCATATTTGCTTGGGGTTTAATTTTCATATTACCTGTGATCTATAATCATCAAGTATGGCAGAGTTATCTTCTCATTTATAATACGTTTAACATATTTCATGAATGATTATTACTTTCTCCTTCCTTTTTCTTCTTTCTTTACAAACCCTGCCCTTCCATTTTATGCCTTTTAAAAAATTCTCCTTTCCTTCAATGTTTTCTGTTTACTATACTTGCCAACTTCAGTATGTATAATTTCTTCTCTAGGAAAGTGTAAGAACTCTTTTTCTAAAGATTTAAAATTTTTCAATGATGATAGAAAAACTTAGCTTTATTTGTAAATATTTTATAAACTCTTAGGTCAGGAGATGGTTATATGATGATATTTCTTTTTAGCATTTATTCTTTTTGTATATGGTTAAAAATTCATAACAGTATTGAAAAGTATTACATATTGGTCTTGAATCTACATGGTCCTATTAAGTTAAACTCATAAAAATTATTCCAGAAGAACACAGTCTCCATATTTCTATATCTCATCATATAAATATAAATATTAATATATCAATATATAATAACATAATAATATATAATTAATTATATATAAAATTAAGGGCTAAAACCTCAGCCAAAAATACTGCACATAGCACCATTTAACACTGGAAGATTTTTCTGTAGCATATAGGAACAAGCTGCTCCTAAAACAGAAAATAATACAAAATTACTCAAGTGGACATGTCAGGACAAGAAAAGCAAGTGGACATTGCCATGTTTCTAAAAGTCCTTGGTGGAAAAAATATCATCGTTTTTCCCAGTTACAGCATGGGATTCTCCACCAATTAATTTTTTATGTGTTTTTCCTTTCTTTCTTTTTTTTTGGGGGGGGGGATCTGGTCGTGGGGCCTGAACTCTGGGCTTGGGTGCTGTCTCTCATCTCTTCAGCTCAAGGCTAGCGCTCTACCACTTGAACCATAGCACTACTTCTGGCTTTTTTCTTTTTGCTTATATGGTGCTGAGGAATCGAACCCAGGGCCTCATGCATGCAAGGCAAGCGTTCTACCACTGAGCCACCTTCCCAGCCCCTGTTTTTCCTTTCATAAAAGGTTTTCCTGAAGCATTTGTCTTTTTAAGGCAGTTTTTTGGGTATTTTAGACACTGTTTTCCCATTTTTTTTTTGGTTGGTTGTGGGGCTTGAACTCTGGGCCTGGGTGCTGTCCCTCAGATCTTCAGCTCAAAGCAAGCACTGTACTATTTGAGCTACAGTGCCACTTCCAGTTTTCTGGTGGTTTATTGGAGATAAGAGTTTCACAGACTTTCCTGTCCAGGCTGGCTTTGAACTGTGATCCTCAGCTCTCAACCTCCTGAGTAGCCAGGGTTACAGGTGTGAGCCACTGGCGCCCAGCTGTTTTCCCATTCTTGTCTCCAGTTTTTCTGGATATAGAGCTTTATTCTTCAATGGGTTACAGAAATAAGTGTATCATTTTTTTTCCCACTAGAATCGATGCTACTTTTTCCTACTTCTTTTTCTAATTTGAAATTTGTGGTTCCTCCCTCATGGTTATGTGGAAGGCCCTAGTATTTGTGCATTGTTTCTGTTCATGTACATATTTAATAGAAAATATTCTAAGAGATTCATATCTCTAGTGCTGCTAACATCATACCTAACCAGGGAGACTGAGATGCCAATTATTAACAAGAATCAGATTTTCAACATTGTTCTTTGAAGTTTAAATCACTCAATAAAGCAGAAGACTATAAGTATAGTGCCACATAAACACCTTCCTGGTGTTTAGCAACATGACTAGAAAAAATGCTACCCTGTGAGGTTCAGAAGACAGAGACACACAGAATTTATTTGTTGTTTATAGCCTTCTACACTGATTAACTTTACCATTCATCCAAAAGTCTACTACCTACTCTATTTCAGCTACAAGTTATAAAGAATAATGAGAGTAAACTTCCTGCCTTCAAGGATTCCTCAGTATGATGGAGAAGGTAGGCAAACAATTTATGTTTTAAAATCTAAGTCTGATGAAACACAATGGAATTCTGTCTAGGCAAATCAACAGCCCTCGGATGGGTATTCTAAATCAGGATGGAGTGGAAGTAACTAGGAACATCCCTTCAGTATTTTTTAGAAGGATATACTTGGAAGAATGGCCTAGAATGAAATAGGTGAAGAAACAGAAAACCGGATTCCAGGATCAAGGAACAGCCTACAGTCTCATAAGTACACAGATGATTGATATATTCTCTTGCATTGATATATTCACACTGCATTCCTGATAGTTTTTAAGTGACCAGGAGAGTTTACTGATGAAAAGAAAAGTTTGTGATTTTAAGCCGTTCAATCCATTTTTTTAATGGCTAACATATATAAATGGCTGGAAAATGAAGTGACCAGATCTTCTTGTTTACAATGTTAATCTGGGACTTGTATGGAAAGAAAAAAAGAGCAGAATACTTCCTCGGGCTGTGCCACCAATAGTAAGGTCTTTAACATTAATCTACGGGACAATGACCAAGAACTTCTGAACATAGTGTTAACAACAGATGTACCAGAATAATTCACAGAATTCCATGTATGTGGTTTACCTGATGTGCATATCGGGGGAAGAACTCGAGGGAATAATTGTAAAATATAGCGTTTCCCAGAGCATATCAAAAAGTGTAGCTGGAGTGATTAAGAGAGGGAAATGAGGCTGCTTTGAAAGGTGAATCTCCTCTGGCTGGATGTGGAATTTGTCATGTAGTTCAAATGAGAGATCAATGGAGTAAAAATCACTAGTGCACATACTTTGGTTCAGAAGAACATTCAATGAAATTCCTTGGGAAAAATATCTACTGACTGAAAAGAAATACAGGTAAGACTTTCAGAGTTAAAGTATACATAGGAATTGGGAAAAGTAAAGAATTGATAAAGGAGGCTTGTCAAATGTTCATCATAGTAAGTAAGAGAAGAAAGAATGCAGCCGGGTGCTGGTGGCTCACACCTGTAATCCTAGCTACTCAGGAGGTTGAAATCTGAGGATCATGGTTCAAAGCCAGCCCTGGAAAAAGTCCGAGAGACTCTTATCTCCAATAAACCACTCAGAAAACCAGAAAGTGGTGCTGTAGGTCAAGTGGTAGAGCGCTAGCCTTAAGCTGAAGAGCTGAGGGACGGTGCCCAGGCCCAGAGTTCAAGCCCCAGGATTGAAAAAAAAAAAAAAAAAAAGAATGTGGTGGTGGTCAACAGTAAGAAATGTCAAAACTTCAAATAAACAACAACAACAACAACAACAACAACAAAACACCAGGTTTCCTGCAAATATGGCTATGTGATCATGTCCTGCCAAGATGGAGAAAAGACCTGGGGTTCTGGGAATGACAAGTAGCTAAGACAATGGAATTCATATTAAAAAAGAAAAGCACTCAGGTTACTGTAATGACAGGGCTGCTGGAAGCTATCAGCCAAAGATTAGCCCACGATCACTGCAACTCATTTAAGTTCTTTGAAGAGGCTGCAATACTTCTTCATCTTGGAAACATTTTGTTCTGAGGAATGCAAACTCATTAAAATATAATTATTACTAACCGTTCCTTAATAAGAGTTTAGACCTTTTGTTCAGTCAGAAGGGAACAATTTAAAATAATTTACAGTTGTTCTGTGATAGGGAAATGAGATCACCTGTCCTGAACACACCCACTACTGAGGGTATAAAAGCATTTGGGGAAGATGAAGACACACACACTCTGCAATTTCAACTTCAGTGTGAAACCAACTCACCTCTCCTGACACCATGAGCTACTACGGCAGCTACTATGGAGGCCTGGGCTACGGCTACGGAGGCTTCGGAGGCCTGGGCTGTGGCTATGGCTGCGGATGCAGCAGCCTGGGCAGGCTGGGCTGGGGCTCTGGCTGTGGAGGCTACGGCTGGGGCTCTGGCTACGGCTCTGGCTTCGGAGGCTACGGGTATGGATGCTACCGTCCATGCTGTGGAAGATACGGATTCTCCAGCTTCTACTGAAAACTTTGCTGATCTGCAGACTCTCATCTCCTTGCTCCTTTTATTGCTTTCCTTCAAGCAGAGCAAATCTCACTTGACGTCATGATGCAGCCTACCATCCATTTATTTGGAAGCATCTGGAATCTTCCCATTGAATTGGAGTTTCACCCACTATTTCTTAGTCACTAACTTTTTGCTCTGACCATGAAAGACCTAGATTTTGAAATAGCTTTTAATAAATATGTATAATTGAACTAGCAATTATGCCTTTATCAATTCATTTCAGTACATTTCTAATGGGAAGAAGGGATTACAATCAAATTGCCAATCTTGTTAATACAATTGTTAGTAGATATACAAAAGGAAATGTACTTTTTGCCTGACTTATGTAACTGTAACACCTCTGATATCAGCATTTTCAAATAAAAATATTGTTATTCTCTTTTTTTGGTCTGAGCTGATATATTGATTCAACAGTGCTTGGATTTAATAACAAACTGAACTCAACATATACTTACTGCTTGTCTTGATGTAGTAGGACTATTCTTAGTTGAAAGAGGAATGCAAAGAGGGTTGGTTTCCAGGGACTTTTCATTGTTTTCAGTGTTTTTTCTTATTAGTATTATTTTGTGTGCCATTTTTTATGATTTGGTTTTAATTAATAATTATGATTTGGTTTTAATTAACTCAAGCCTAGACTATAACAATTGTGTTGCTACAAAATAATGTAAAAGTATAACAACATTCAAGATAAGAAAATATAACAAATCTTTTATGTACCCAACATTAAGTTTTAAAATTTATAATTTCCTTTGTGTAAAATCAGGTTGGTTTGAAAAATATTGGATTGAGCCCGGTGCTGGTGGCTTATGCCTATAATCCTAGCCACTCAGGAGGCTGAGATCTGAGGATCACTGTTCAAAGCCAGCCCAGGCAGGAAAGTCCTTGAAACTCTTATCTACAATAAACCACTAAATAATCGGAAGTGGTGCTATAGCTCAAGCGATAGAATGCTCACCTTGAGCTGAAGAGTACAGGGACAGCACCCAAGCCCAGAGGTCAAGCCCCACGACTGACTAAATAAATAAATAAATATATACATATTATATATAAATCTTTGCATTGTCCAAATTAAAACATTTTAATTTGAGGTATACAGATTAATATAAATAAATGTGTGTAGACTTAAGGTAAGACCCAAATTTTATATTAAAAAAATCTTCTGTGGAAAAATTCATGATTTTTAGATATTTTAGGTGTTTAAACTTCTTCAATGTCTGACATGTGGTTATATTCACATCATCTTCCCAAGTAAAAGAAACATATGTCCATCTCTGAGCAAATCTTTTTTCTACTTCAGTGTCTCTAATACTATGCAACCTTCAAGCTTTTCACAAACAAAACAAGCAACAAAAAGAAAAATCAAGCAAACAGAAAACAACTTCTAGGGAACAAAAGAGCCATCTTAAAAGAAAAAAATGTCAGAACCAGAAAGCAATATAGGGAAGATAGTAAGTATATTAACAAGGAAATATACAGATGATGCTAAATGAAATAAATCCCAAGATAGAGACACAAGAGGCTTTTTCTTTGTTGCTGTTGTTTTAATGTACTATGAGTTTTTTCTTTTGTATGTTCTTCCCCTATGGTATAACCCCTGTTGTCACTGTATTTAATTCTGGTGCCCTGCATCTTGTATATAGTTTTTTTTATTGTGAAAATACTGTACAGAGGGGTTAAAATTACATGGGCAAGATAAAGAGTACATTTCTTATCAAGCATTGTTGCCTCTTCCTTTGTTTCCCCTTCCCATCCCTTCCCATCCTCTCCCCCCAATACCCGCCCCCCCCCAAAGTTGTAAAGTTCTTTTTGGACATAACGACTTGTACATCTCATTGTTGCAATGGGTCCATATAATTTGGGGAGTGGAAGGGAAAACAAAATGTTGAAACAAGGATACAGGTTGACCCATTGCAACAATGAGATATACAAGACACTATGTTGAAAACGAACTTTACACCTTGGGGTTGGGGAGGGAGGAATTGGGGAGGTGGGGAGGGAAGGGATAGTAAGGGAAAAACAAAGGAGGAGGTAACAATGCCCTATAGGAAATGTTCTTATTACCTTATTCATGTAACTGCAACCGCTCTGTACAGTATCTTTACAATAAAAAGAAGAAAATATAAACAATTGATGGATAAGATTACAGTAAAGATAGCAGACAAAATTCAGTATCTGATTGGTATATTCAGGAGTGAAATAAAAATTATGAAAAAAATCAAATAGAAATTCTGTGAATAATAAAATGAACATGTTCATTATTGCACTATTTACCCTAGCTAAGATATGGAACCAACTCAGATGCCCCTCAGTAGATGAATTGATCAAGAATATGTAGAATTCTATGCTTCCATCAGAAAGAATGACATCACCCTATTCATAAGGAAATGGAAAGTTGGAAAAAATCCTATTAAGTAAGCCAGACCCAAAGAAACATAGGTCCCATGGTTTCCCTCAGTATACAACTTAGTATACAACTAAGATAGTCCTAGCAGAGAATCACAATAGCCCAATAGCTTCATACATAGGACCATATAAAACGATGTTAATTAAGCCAATTGAACTCCAAGATATAGAAACAAGCTGTTTTACTTTGTTGTTGTTATTTTTAATGTACTGTGTGAAGTTATTTCTTTTTCCTTTCATTTTCCCCCTTTGGCTTATCCTCTGTTGTAACTGTATTTGATTTTGATACCCTATGTCTTGTTTATATGTTTATCTGATTTGGGAAAAGGAAGGGGAATAACAAAACAGTGAGAAAAAGGATGAAGGGTGAACCAATGCAACAATGGCACTCACAAGACAATACGTTGAAAATGAACCTTACAACTTGGGGAGGGGTTGAGGAGAGAAGAAAAGTGGGAGAAAAATAAGGGAGGAGGTAACAATGTAAGACAAGAAATGTACTCACAACCTTGCGTATGTAACTGTAACCCCTTTGTACATCACCTTGACAATAGAATTAAATTTTAAAAAAGAAAGTGAACAGAAATGGTCATGCTAACATATGCTAACATAATCTCCACACAGAGAAGAAGGAATGGATGATCTTGAAAAGTATAGCAAAATCTATAAAACAAAAACCACAAATAAAAAGAAATTACCCAAGAGCTCTGCAACAATGCCAAATGAATTATTGCCTTTCTATCTATCTATCTATCTATCTATCTATCTATCTATCTATCTATCTATCTATCTATCTATCTATCTATCTATCTGTCTGTCTGTCTGTCTGTCTGTCTGTCTGTCTGTCTGTCTGTCTGTCTGTCTGTCTGTCTGTCTGTCTGTCTATCTACCTACCTACCTATCATCTATCTATCCACCTATCTACCTATATCTATCATCTACCTAGATACAAGGCTATCTATAATTGGGCTTCTAGAAAGAGAAGAGACAGTAAGGCAGAATAAACAGATGAGGAAATGGTAATTGACATTTTCTATATTTAATGAAAGAAAGATATCACATCCCAAATCTAAGATAAATCCAACATGCTTGGAGAAGAGAATATCAACAAAATATCCCAAACAGAACTAAGATTAGGAACAACAGAGAAAACTAAATATACCAAAGCTTATCACACAGGAGCATATAGAAATATAAGAGAGAGAGAGGGAGGGAGGGAGGGGGAAGGAGAGGAAGGGAAATGGAAAGGGAGAGAGAAAGAGAGACAGACAGACAGAGACAGAGAGGGAGAGAGAAAAACAGAGAGAGACAGAGAGAGAGAGGAAATAATTGCAAAGAGAAAGAGAAGTAATCCATAATGTATCTAAAACTTATCCAAACAGGAATAAAAATAAGATGTTAAGATTTAAAGCTTATTTCCTTTCAGTAACCATGAAAACAAAAAGAAGAGGTTGACATAATTAAAATAGAGAATTAAAAATAAAACAAAACTCCATGCCTTGAAATGTACTTTTACAGTAAAAGTAAAATGGATACACTATGAGAATCAACCAAAAGCCAATCAATAGATGAGGCGAATACAAAGTATATGTATGTATGTTGGGATATATCATAACCAAGATAACAGAGGCAGGCTAATTAAAAATGATTATCATATAAAGCAGTTAATGATGTGGCTTCAGATCGGAAAGTATTTTAGAAACTTACCTTTGGGGTTTAGAGAGAAGTGAACGAATCTGTTTTCTATGCTTGTAGTTTAGTGAGGCAGGGCTTTACTAGAGCCCCAACCCGGCCTCTAACTTGGATCCACTCACCTCTGCCTCTTCACTGTGTACAGCCATGACCACTTTGGGGATTTGTCTGGAGCTGATATTTGGATTATGAAAATGGGTCCAAGGTGCCATCTTTTTTTTTTGGGGGGGGGGGGGTCCGGTCGGTCCTGGGGCCTGACCCAGGACCTGAGCTCTTCAGCTCAAGGGTAGCGCTCTACCACTTGAGCCACAGCACCACTTCTGGCTTTTTTCTTTTTGCTTATGTGGTGCTGAGGAATCGAACCCAGGGCCTCAGGCATGCAAGGCAAGCGCTCTACCACTGAGCCACCTTCCCAGCTCCCAAGGTGCCATCTTTTACTATTTAGCTAAATTTTGAGATGGAGTGAGGCCTGTCAGGAAGGTAGAGCCAAGCGACTTCACTTGTAGTGTTTCCCCGATGAGTCATTGTAGAGAGAAGAGTCTAGGGCCAGCCGGGTAGGACACCAGCAAAATCTGAATTTTATGTCCAAATGTGAGAGATTTACTGAAAACCTTGGAGCAGCAGAAGAGTCTATCTGAAACTCCTGGCCCTCAAAGAAATTTAATTTCAATTTCCTTTCTCTGTAGGTGCTCATGCCAATTGCTCTGGTACCCGTGCCCTTAGCCTTAATGAGTTGGAGAGTCTGAGAGGGACTGTGAATCAATAAAGAAATTAGAAACTGTCTCTGGATCTAATGTGCCCAGGCGTACATTCTAAAATTTCTTGTCTTTTTGAAGCCCATGGTACTTGTAGTCTTTTGAAATACCAACAGGTATTCAAAACCAAATGTTTGAAAATCCCGTAATTACACATGTACAATGGATTTAGCTTGGGGAAGTGAAACCTTGCTGCATTTTCTTATGCTATATTTTACATCTTAACTCTGAATTTCAGCATTGACTATTGCCTGAAAATCTCCACACTCCTCTGTTAAATTCACTGTCTAGCTCTCACTAAGCAACTATTTCACCCATCATCGTGCCTCGGTCTTCCAACCAATTTGCCTTATGTTTCATCCAATTTGACTTCTTTCAAATTTCACCAACATTTTGGATCAGAAAAAAAAACTCACTCACTTCATAAACCGACCACCCTTGGATTTGTTTTCAATTGCTGCTTTAACAAATTACCCTAGATTCAGCGGCTTAAAGCATTACGATGATTACTTCTACACTTTGTGTGGTAAGAAGTCTAGGAGCAGAATGGCACAGGCGATTCTGTGGAGAGTGCTATGAGACTGGAGTCCATTTATTAGCTGTGCTGCATTGCTTCCTGAAGCCTTAAGGATAAATTTGCTTCTCAGTTATTATCAGCTTTCAGCTCCATGAGATTTTTATGACTGTGATCTCCATTTCTTTGCACTTTCAACCAGGAATCCGTTTCAGATATGACTTAGTTAGTATCACCATTATCTTATCTCAGAAGCCAACAATGGCAAGTCAAGTTCTCCTCACCCATGTAATAGCTCCATCCTCACCTCTGCCTCACCTGTTCTGATTTTCTTTGTGATAGATGTCTCCAAATCCTGTGCCTTTTTCTCTAGTATGTACAAATACCATGTGGTTACATGGATATCACCTGGATAATCCAGGCTAATATCCCCAGTCTATCAGTAACTATGATTTCATCTACAAATTCATCTTTTCCTTCCTTTTTCTCTCTACCTCTCCTTCCCTCATTCCCTCCCTCCCTCCTTCCTTCTTCCCTTCCTTTCTTCCTTTCTTCCTTCCTTCCTTCCTTCTTTCCTCCCTTCCTTCTTTCCCTCCCTCCCTTCCTCCTTCCTTCCTTCCTTCCTTCCTTCCTTCCTTCCTTCCTTTCTTCCTTCCCCTTTCCTTCCTTTTCATTTTGCTCTCTTTCCCTCCCCTTTTCCCCCTCTCTCATTCCCTCTCCCTTCCCTCTGCTTCCTCCCTTCTGCTCCCTTCCCTTCTGCTTCCTTCCTCTTACTCCCTTCCTTCTTCCTTCTTTTTTTGTCTTTTATTATGGTGTCAGCAATCAAACTAACGCCTATACACTGGCCTCTGTCACTGTGTTTCTTTCCGGTCTCATATTCCGCTTTAACTGAATCCATCAGGGAATAGAAACCTTTAAGATACATCTTCATTGTCTTCCGTTTACCAACAGCATATACTTACTTGCCACTTATTACAACACACGAAACGCCCTTTCCCCATCTAAAAACTATCCTTCAATTGTGCATTGAATGCTATCACTTTCTCCTTATCTTAGGCTCCTTTGCTGAAGACTTATACATGCTAGAAGAACCTGGACTCCGCTCTTGAAGTTTTGTTTATCCCCTCTTCCCTAAGATTCCATATACCACACTATTGATACAGTCTCCTATAGTCTCCTAGCTTCATATTTCAAAATTTCCAGATACGTAGCATTTTATGTGGTATTACTTATGTCCAAATTAGAACTCTTGGGTTTCTGGAATAATGTTCTTTCTATTATATTTAAGTAATTGCACAAAGGGTTTCAATTCAACATGTCAATTTATGAGTACCATGCAGCTTGATCAATGTCATTCTGTCCACATTCTAATTAGAAGTCTTGATGGGGAGAATGGTATCAGGAAGTTGGTAGAGGACGAAGTTCTGTGTTCATATTGTTGCACAAATCAATATAAGTCCACAGCCATCTACAAGTAAACATTCTTTTGTGCAAACTTTGGTATTCACAAAGGGAACAATCAAAACAACTTCATTTAGATCCCAGCTTTAATTATGAAAGGTAAAAAAAACTATCAAAAACTCATCTTCAAATAAAAAGTTCAATATTAGAGGCTTTTATTCTCATTGAAAAATATTATTATTCAAGCTTTCTTCATATTTTATAGTAATGATCTTTTCATTTTCTCATTGAATTACTGGTTGCCATTGGATTACAATGAGCATATTTGCATGTTTTACAAAATATTTCATATTGAACCATTGTTTTCCCTCTGGGGTTATTTTTCTTAGGAATAATCACTCATAAATTATCCTCATCCTAATTTAGTCAAAGTGTTTTCTTCAAATGCTTTTAGGACTATTAAATGTTTCTCATACCCTTGACAAATATGCTCTAATTTAATATGGTGTGTTGGGCTAATTGTCAAACTTGAATTTAGTTACTTGTTTCTGACTTTCACTCAAATATCTTAGGCCATACTAATCTTCACTTCTTATCTATGTCACATAGAACTCTGAGTTTATGACAGATTCTGATGTGTGTGTGTGTGTGTGTGTGTGTGTGTGTGTATGAGTATTTCTTTTAATATCATTTAGTAATATCGATATTCATTCCTTTACTAAATTTTATCAAGGACCCTGCACTCATTAGTATGGGAATAATTGTTGGAAAGTAAATTAATTCTTACTATACAATTGGCAATTTCACACACTTGCACAATTTCCCTTTTTAAGTTTTCAGTACTTGGGAATACTTTCGTGCATTTAAATTGTGTTACCAACTGCTGGTTTAACTCAGAATTTAGCTTAGAACAACATTTGGAAAGCCATACACAGGGTTTTTATTTTGTTTCTACCTCAAATAAAACCAAACAAAATATCATATCTTCTTAGAAAGAATAGCTATTGTTTTAACAAACAAAGGTGCCACAGAAATAAAGTCTGAAATAATTCTATGAATGCTATAAAATGTTATGAACCCCATTGCAGAAAATAACGTGAAATAAAATTTAAATCCAGGATAAAATCACAAAGCAGGTAAATAAATTTGGTGTATTTCTCTTAAAAGAGCGATACAAATAGCGTGGTACTTTTGTGCACTCATCGCTAGGATGGATTACAGATAACCCTGCCTCTGTGGGTACTGCTATTTAGACATGGGAAGCACACCTCTACCATCAAATCTCAACTTTACCTTTTATAACCTACTATCAAAACATCATGGCAGGGCTGGGAAGGTGGCTCAGTGGTTAAAGCGCTTGCCTTGCATGCCTGAGGCCCTGGGTTCGATTCCTCAGCACCACATAAGCAAAAAGAAAAAAGCCGGAAGTGGCGCTGTGGCTCAAGTGGTAGAGCACTAGCTTTGAGCTGAAGAGCTGAGGGACAGTGCCCAGGCCCAGAGTTCAGGCCCCATGACCGGACACAAAAAAAACAAAAAAAAAAAACAAAAAAAAACATCATGGCAATTGTGCCATAGGATCAGGCAGATTTGTGGGACCAACAATTTCTTTCTATGGGGAAAAGCAGTTCTCACATCCCACCCACAAATTAATTGATCTCTTAGTCCTTTACTTTTTCATTTTTGTAGCTTATTTCTTCTTTTCTTCCATAGAAAAATATTCATAATCTTAGTTTCTTTACTGGGTAATGCTTTTCTGATAGCTTCTCTAATGAAACAATGATACCACAATTGCACAACCGGGACTAAGATGAAGTAGAAGAGATTGATTTCTCTGATTGAGAATTTCATCAGTATAAATAGAGCTCCTTTTATCATTCCCATATTATGACCTTTTGAAAACTTCTTATTCCGTAAAGAAAACATCTGCACAGGTTTCCAATAACATTTATTATTGACACAGTAAATGTGTGTTTTATTCATCTCAACAGACTTTCTCATTTACATTTTGTCCGTGTTTTCACACTGAATAATAGATGTTTTTAATTTCTTTATTAATAGTTACAAGTAGCAGATTTAAACATGCTTTTAAGAATTGTTTTTTCCAACAAATTGTTTAAATAGGGATACAGGTGGACCCATTGCAACAATGAGAAGTACAAGACGTTATGTCGAAAAACCAACTTTACAGCTTTGGTGAGGGTCAGGGAAGATGGGAAGGGATGGGAAGGGAAACAAAGGAGGAGGCAACAACGCTTGATAAGAAATGTACTCATTACCTTGCCCATGTAATTGCAATCCCTCTGTACAGTATTTTCACAATAAAAAAAGATTTTTTTTCCTTCTTAGAGTGATATATTCTTTATCTATTTTGAATATTTCAGAAACAATTAAGCTATATTTTCTTTAAAAAGAAAGGCATTGTTCCTTCACACATATGTATAAATTTATGTAAACCTCTTTTATTCTTGTTTGAATTTGACAACTATTTTTTGCCAATCCTGTAACTTGAACTCAGGGCCTGTGCACTGTCCCTAAACTTCTTTTTTTGCTCAAGGCTAGCACTCTACAACTTGAGCCATAGTGCCACTTCTGGCTTTTTCAGTGTATGTGGTACTGAACCCAGGGCTTCATGCATGCTAGGTGAGCACTCTACCACATTCTCAGCCCTAATTTGAAAAGTTTTAAGGATCTTCAGAGCTACTTAAGGAACAACTCTTCTATTTATTTCTCTTATATAATTACCCTTGTTGGCTGCAAAAGGAATAAAGCATGTAAGCTTATTATTATGTGCTTAAGGAGGTTCATTGCAAATCAGAGATTAGAATGACAGCTCATCCCATCTGAAAAATTGTATTTTATGAGTTGCAAAGATTTAAAATCTAGGTAGTTCAAAACCTGGGTTCTCAGTTGATATGTTCTATGCAAGATTTTCAAACTCAGTACCAGAAGTGAGTCATAAGACAAATTATCTAATTTGGGAAAAGAATGAAAGCTAACGATAGAAAAGCTGAACATGATGCAAGAAGAGGTCAGGTTGCACGTAGGAACTGCGTTAGGTTATGATGAAACACAGTTGTAGCTTTGAAGTTTTGGTAGCAATTACCTTCTATGAAGAGTCCCCTTAAGACATGCAGATCAAACAATTAAATAAAAGAAATCATATATCCATGGCATTAAAACAAAAAAGAAACACTCAGATTACAAATCAAAAGCATAGTTGGGATGTTTCCCACCTTCTTAAGAGAGCAATAGAATGAGAAATAGCTATAGGGGACGGTGACAAACACCCCATGCGAGTATAAAAGTCCAGGTGCAAATGGCAGCATTCATTCTCAAGAAACTCACCTTCAACACCACACAATGAGCTACTACTACAGCAACTACTATGGTGGCCTTGGCTATGGCCTTGGTGGCTTTGGTGGCCTGGGCTATGGCTATGGCTCCAGCTACGGCCTTGGGGGCTATGGTGGTTATGGAAATGGCTACTACCGCCCCTCTTTCTATGGCAGATACTGGTCCTCTGGATTTTACTGAAAAGATGACTGTCTGTGATCATCCGTTTCTTGATCATAATTTAACACCGAAACTACTCAGACTCCAACTTGGTGCCATCAGCAGGAAGATTTCCTCATTTTATATTCTGTGATATTTTTGCACATGTTATTCTAATAAACATACTTTTTGAATATTCAAATCTTGTTTCCTTGTTATTTGTGCTGCCCAAACCTTTTGATTCATACATTTACATGTTTAAATAATATATTATTAAAAGACTATTCCCCTCATGAAATTAAGCCCCACTGCAGTGCAACCATAATGAGTCTGGACTAGCAGCCCCATTGGGGTCATAGAATCATTAGGATAAAGAATTGAAGGTCAGACAGGCTAGAAGGTCAGAAGGGCTGAAACAGAGCATGGGTTGTTCTCAAGATACTTCCTTACAAATTCTAGAGTGATTCTTGGAAGAAAAAGGAGAGCACTAGATTTAACAAAGGACACTGTCATGAACTGATAACAATGGACTGACTAAAAAAGGAAACACATTTTGAATTTAAAAAAAATCAAGTTATTTAAGCTGGGTGCCAGTGGTTCACACCTGTAATCCTAGCTACTCAAGAGGCTGAGATCTGAGGATCCTGGTTCAACGCTAGCCTGGGCAGGAAAAATCCATGAAATTCTTACCTCCAAATAACCACCATAAAACTGGAAGTGGAGTTGTGGCTCAAGTGGTAGAGTGCTAGCCTTGAGCTGAAGAGCTCAGGGACAGTGGCCAGGCCCAGAGTTCAAGCCTTACATCTCTCTCTGTCTCTGTCTCTGTCTCTGTCTCTGTCTCTGTCTCTGTCTCTCTCTCTCTCTCTGTCTCACACACACACAATCAAGTTATTTAAAATATTTATATTTGTATTTCATGTTTATGGTATCCATTGAATTTCCAAATGATTACATGTGTGTAGGTATATGAGTCCTTGCTGGGGCTTGAACTCATGACATAGGTGCTGTCCCTTAGCTTTATCACTCAAGATTAGCTCTCTTACCATTTGAGCCACAGCTCTATTTCTAGTTTTTTTTTTTTTGGGGGGGGGTCTGGTCGTGGGACCTGAACGCTGGGCCTGGGCGCTGTCCCTGAGCTCTTCAGCTCAAGGCTAGCGCTCTACCACTTGAGCCACAGTGCCACTTCCGGCTTTTTTCTTTTTGCTTATGTGGTGCTGAGGAATCGAACCCAGCGCCTCATGCATGCAAGGCAAGCGCTCTATCACTGAGCCAACTTTCCAGCCCTATTTCTAGCTTTTTTGATGGTTGGTTGGATATAAAAGTTTCCAACTTCCTGTTTCCTTCCCAGGGCGGCTTCAAAGTGCAATTCTCAGTTTTCAGTTAAGATTTTTATAGACATGAGCCACCAGCAACTAGCTATGAATACATTTTCAAAGTGCACTTATTTCTTAATATTTTAATCTAGTTTTCCATATCTGTTCAGTCGAAACATCTCAGGAAATAGCATTTCAAAATTATGGGCAGCTGAGGAGGCTTTGACTTAGGGGTGGTAGAGACTTCATTAAGCTGGAATTTGAACCAA
This sequence comes from Dipodomys merriami, assembly GCF_024711535.1. Taxonomy (NCBI): domain Eukaryota; kingdom Metazoa; phylum Chordata; class Mammalia; order Rodentia; family Heteromyidae; genus Dipodomys; species Dipodomys merriami. The sequence goes on along the minus strand of NW_027203381.1, from coordinate 112,420,444 downwards.
TCTGTTTTTTTTTATTTGTTTGCTAATTATGTAAAGCAGCCTTTCCACACATTCTGCTCTCAAGTACTATTAAATCACAAATTTATGCACCTAATGGTTTCAGTTTTTCTCTTTTAAGAGATTATAAAGGGAATATATGGTAAATGTAATGGAGTTCAGCATATATACTAAAATGTTTATGCAAGTTATAAGTATTTTATATAACTTAAAATGACAGATGTTATTCTGTTCTCTATCTAATATGTAGTAATTTTATTAGTTTTAAATGTTATGTTTTGATAGTAAAGAGTATTTAACTATACTTTTTATATATAGGTCTTTATCCATATATCCATATACATATTTGATTTTTTTATTAGTAATTTATTGTGAATATTCTGTACAGAGGAGTTACAATTACATGAGCAAGAAAATGAGTACATTTCTTATCAACCATTGTTGCCTCCAATGCTATCTTATGTCCAATATTTCCTAGTCATTCTTTTTCCTATAGAGCTGCCTGATGGCAGTTCTTCTTGTCACTAATCTTTCCTTTGTAAATCTCTCACATGATAAGATGCTTTCCAAAACCATAACTTAAAAATTAGTCATGTCCTCTAGGATCTCTCTCCCTCTCTCTCTCTCTCTCTCTCTCTCTCTCTCTCCACACACACACACACACACACACACACACATCTACCTATATATATATATATATATATATACATATATATATATGTATATATATATATAAATCTTTCTCGCTATCTGCCGACCTTTAACAGACACCACTGCATACATGCTGCTGGGTCACTGATACACTTCTCATTTATTTATTTATTTATTTATTTATTTATTTATTTATTTATTTACCACAGTTTATAGTTTTATGGTGGTATTCCTTTCTCCTATCTCTTCCTAAACTCCTACCCTCCAGATGCTACTCAGTTCTCTTTTGTTTGCGTGTGTGTGTGTGTGTGTGTGTGTGTGTGTGTGTGTGGTGTGTGTGTTTCTTCAATATTTATTGATTTTGAAAGAAGTGTCATTACTTAGTTTACTAGTATTTAACTAGTCTATATTCTTTGTTGTTGTTGTTGTTATTGTAGGAATACCATACAGAGGGGTTACAATTACATGGGCAAGATAATGAGTACATTTCTTATCAAGCATGTTGCCTCCTCCTTTGTTTCCCCCTTCCCATCTTCCCCCCCACACCCCTCCCCTGACCAGAGTTGTAAAGTTCGTTTTTCGACATAACATCTTGTACATCTCATTGTTGCAATAGGTCCAACTGTATCCCTATTTAATCAATTTGTTTTTGCCATTCCCCTCCACAAATTATACCAACATCAAATACAATGAAAACAGGGGTTCTACTGTAGGGTAGGAACATACAAAGCAACAAAGAAATCATCTTATAAATATGTTAGACACAGTCGCAAGGAAGAAAAAACAATTGTATCCTTATCTTGGGGTTCATTTTGCCTAACATCAACTTATCTGACCTTTTCTGCTTGTCTCAGACATATACTATTTATTGCAAATAAGGAAACCATGGGACCTATGTTTCTTTGGGCCTGGCTTACTTCACTTAATATAATTTTTAATTCTATGCCTCCATCAGAAAGAATGACATTGCCCCATTTGTTAGGAAATGGTCTATATTCTTAATGCATAAAAATATAGGAATGTACTTATATAAAAACACATATGCACACACACACACACACACACACACACACACACACACACACACACACACACACACACAAGTTCTAAAAATCAGAAGGTAAATTTCTAAGTCCAGAGAATAAGTCTTTGTGTACAAACAACTTACCATCCATTTGACCAAATGTAAAACAATGTTGTTCATACATTATATACATTCAGCCAAAAACTGATTTCAAAAATTTTACTCTCTCATTCCTTTGGAGCATAACGTTACAGTATTTTATCTGGCATACCTATTATTTTTCTCTATTACCTAAGAATTTAACTTTTAAAGTAATAGTTTTCAAAACATGTGTACAAAACTAAACATATAGTCACTGTAAAAAAAAAAAAAAAAAAGGTGCTGGGTGTCCGTGGCTAGCTGTAATCCTAGCTATTTAGAGGCTGAGATCTGAGGGTTGTGGTTCAAAGCCAGCCTGGGTAGGAAAGTCTGTGAGACTCTTATCTCCAGTAAACTACCAGAAAACCAGAAGTGGTGCTGTGGCTCAAGTGGTAGACCGCTTGCTTTGAGCTGAAGAGCTGAGGGACAGCGCCCTGGCAGAATTCAAGCTCCACAATACAGACATACACATCTCCCCCCCCCCCCCCACACACACAAACACAAGGCATTATGTGAATCCTCAAGTCCATAACTTCTAGCTGCTGGCATTCATCTAAGGAATTCAGCAGATACGTGGATTTCTCCTGTGATTTTCAATACATGAAAAGCTTCACAGATAGGTAACAGGACCCTACAACTGTCAGGGTCTACCTTAGCACCTGAGCAGTCACACTGCTTTTAGAGCGCCAGCAGCTAATGTCTGACACAAGGCCATTGTCATTGCTCAACATGAGTCTCCATGAAAGGCAATCTACTATCAGGAGCATCTGCTGGCCAGGGGAGATTGTTTATGGACATCATTAGGGACTCAAGACTTGACTATCTGCGCACTTCCTTCACCTTCTTGAGATTCTTGCGGATACCACCTCTTACTTTACCTCAGCATCTGAGTCACAGAGAACCAACATGTAATATAGGGATAGGGTGAAGTAAAGAAATAAAAGAACAAAGGATTCAACCAGTAGGTGTCAGTGGACAAGGAATGGAGGATAGTATAGGAAGTTGCTGGGCGAGCAACACAGGACAACACAGGAAGTCCAGCTTTATCTGAAGTATCTTTTCCTGTAGATACAATTATCCATGATCCACGTGTGGTCCAAAACTGATTATCTTTGTCTTGACTCTTTCAAGAGAGCAATCACACTCATATCAATTTTATAAAAGCATATTGTATCATTTTTCTATTATTGTATGTCATTGTACCCAATTTATATATTAAGCTTTATGAGTATCTAGGAATTGGTGCAATCTGTAATGTATGCATTCTCTGGGGGTCTTGAAATCTGTCTGTCAAGTATAAGGGGGACTTCAAAGGAGCCAATAAAATTATGGACCAGAATGATGTTGATGATAATGACGATGATGACAATGACGACGATGATGATGATAATGATGTAAGGTAAGACAACAATTTTTTTCAAGAATGAAAACTCTGAGATTTTTTTCCATGACAGCTGTAGTTTCTGGAAGGGTTAAAAGTATCACATTTAAGTGGGAGGAGTGCTCTTTTTTTTTTTTAATGGGTTGTCCTACTTCAATTCAGGGCCTGGGTGCTGTCCCTGAGCTGATTTGGTCAAGACTAGTGCTCTACCAATTTGAACCATAGTACCACTTCCAGTTTTCTTGTGGTTAATTGGAGAGAAGAGTTTCATAGATTTTCCTGCCTGTGCTGGCTTTGGAACATGATCCTCAGATCTCAGCCACTGGAGGAAATAGGGGTGAGCACCAGCACCCATCTTAAGTGGTAACTCTTTGCAAAGAAATTTTAGTGAGAAAATTGTGTGTTCTTCTATGATGGCTAATTCATTCTCTTACATAAATTTCTATTTACCAATATAAACAAGATTAAAAGTTCAGAACAGAGACTATTCAATGAGGAGGATAATTAAAATATAATCTTTGTTCTTTCAAATAAATGTCTTTGTCATCTAACACTTAGGATTGTTTTCATACTTTCATAATTTAACTATTAGCTTAATTGAGGATAATAGGTTATTTGGAAAATATTAAGAACTAAGTCAAAGAAAAAAGCTATCCTCTGACATTACAATATCTCAAAAATTCAAAAATATTATGTATCTAATAAAGTAGTTTGGCTGATTCGATTTCCAGGTAGAAGCAGATGAAAAAGTGAAACCAATTTTAAAGAAATGAGTGTAATTCAATTCAAAGTTAAACTATATTCAAAGGAAAAAAATCAAGTAAGCTTAATGGGATTGTTTTCCACCAAGCACAGCCAAGGAAAATGACTTGCCACACCCCTAGCTGGGAAAGTATAAAAGTCCAGGTGCAGGTGGTGACATTCACTGTAAGGAAACTTGCCTTCAGCATCACACCCAATCCTCACCTCCTGACACAATGAGCTACTACTATGGCAACTACTATGGTGGCCTTGGATATGGCCTTGGTGGCCTTGGTGGCCTGGGCTATGGTTATGGTTATGGTTCCAGCTACGGCCTTGGGGGCTCTGGTGGTTATGGAAATGGCTACTACCGCCCCTCTTTCTATGGCAGATACTGGTCCTCTGGATTTTACTGAAAAACAACTATCACATCAGAACTCAGAATGTTTTAAATATTATGACCTACCTGTTGTATTTTTTGAAAGCAGCTGTCATGAGCTGTCATGGTGTACATCGATGGACAGCTATGTCACTTGGCAAGGATTCAGATACTCAAATTGTACCACCTCAGCTCTTGATGTTTATGATGTGTTGGCTTTTCACTTTCCCCTTCTGTGACATTTCTGGGTCATTTTCTAATAAAATTTCTTTCTGAATATATAATGTTTGGTTTCATCCATCAGAGGGCAATCGATTTTTATGCTTTTATAAATCCATGTTCATATTCTGTTAGAATCACTTCCCTCATAGAATTATTTATTTTAGATTTCTATTTGTTAAGAATAAGCATCACTATAAATGCAAACTGGTGACTGGGTTACAGTACTTGATTGACTATGAGGTTGTGATTTTTCTGGTATGATGTTCCACAGGTTGAAAGAGGTGACATTGGATAAGACATTGTATTCATAAACTTCTTTGTTGAACATTCCTTTGTACAACAACTTACAGATAGTAAAAAAAAAAAACAAGGTTTAAGCAGATATTCCACAAATGCAGGATTTCCTAACAGTGATAAAAAATAATGTCCGTCATTGTATTTGAGATACTAAGAAGCATCTCTTTTAATATACTCATACTTTATTGAGACTCTTTGGGAATACATAAGGATAATCACCTCTGTCCATTACCTACTTCGAGTGCTACCTTCACGAACTGAGCATGCACTGTTGAATTGTCATTTATTTTTCTGAATGCTTCAGAGTCAGAAACCTCCATAGATGAGAGATGCAGATAGGTATATATTCCCTCCACAATTTGGATCCCATACAAGAAAGCAAGCCTATTTAGGTAGAATACAGTTCTCTCAGAATTAGAAAACTTTTCAGAACCTCAGCATGTAAGTTTATTTGGAATGATGGATTTTGTAGTTCTGAATAGTTGAAATGGGATCTTACAGGAAGGAGACGGGGGATTTGTCGAATGGGAATTGTACAGTTGTCTCTCCTATCTGTGAAGGATTCCTTCCAAAGCCTCTAGTACATGCCCAACTGTTGATAATACATAGGCTGTGCTTTCTTCTAGCCAAAGTAATTACAGAACAATTAATTTATAATTAGGCATAGTAAGAGATCAACAATAACTGATGATAAAAAAAGAGCAATTAGGGCAATATGCCTCAATAAATGTTAAAAGCAGACATTAAATGCTAATAAGATTAAAAAGCAGTTATCTTTTAATAACCACAATTAATGTATTTTGGATGTGGTATCTCTTGCCCTATCTAAAAAATATTCTTTTAGATAATATTTTCTTTCCAAACCTGTGGGTGGGCTGTGGGTAACCGGAACTGCAGAACCTGAAAGGAAGGATTTCTGATGTCATAGGAAGGGAAGAGCCACAGATATAGGCACAGCTGGAGGGAATGTGAGCCCGTCCAGGAAGAATCTTGGGACAACAAAGAGATTAGAGACATGTGTCTATAAACCAGGGAAATCTTAGATTCTCATGACACTTGGTACTAAAGAAAGACATGGATAGATTGTTGCACAAAGTCAAGGGAACATGGTCTCTTGAAACCTTGATTTCAGACATCTACCTTTCAGAACTGTTGTTCTTAGATACACTGTGTGTGTGTGTGTGTGTGTGTGTGTGTGTGTGTGTGTGTGTGTGTGTGTGTGTGTAATTTTCAGCTAGCTAATTTGGGATTGTATTATAAAAGCATTATGAATGTTAACATATTGTCTAAGCTTTTTATCCTATATTGTCCAGCATTTCTGGAGATTAAAACATTCTAGCATATGTTAGATAATCTTTGAGATACAACCTTTGGCTTTCATGCTATTTAAAAGTTTAGGAGTTCATTATGAGTCAATAATCCTGTTTGTTTTTCAAATTCTGATTGAATAGTGGTTTTGATTTTTACTTTTGACTTGCCTGGAAGTCTGTTCCGGAGAAAGACGATTACTTAAAGTGTAATATTCACTATTGAGTTCCACCCCAAAGTCTAAACCCACTGGGTCAACAAAATGCATGAGTATTTGTGGTGCTATGGTACTGGAGTTATTTTCATAGGTACATTATCAGCAATATGTTTCATCCATTGAAAGAAAAGGATTACTGTGGAACAATGCTTTTTATGATAAATAAAAGTAGGAAATCCCAGAGAAAGAATCCACTCTTATTCCAGCTAAAGCAGCCTCCTTAATGAATTCTATAGCAAGAATTTTTCAGCAAACTGCAGCTAAGGAAACTAATGTTTTCATCCAAATGAAAAGAAATTTAAAGTAATTTTTCTGAGTCCCTGTGATATAGAAAGTACCTATTATGGTGTTTTCGCATGCTGGTAAAAAATGACAAAATAGAAAACATACCATCTATATAAAGGAAACCTAATAGTCCTTTTGGTGCTATGGTTTGAATTTGAGTAGTGTTTATAAGTTGGTTGCGCATAGTACATTTCTCATTTTTGAGAAATATAATTAAATGACAATTTTCTATGTCACTTAAAGATTTCCAAGTACAAATAATTGGCCTATTGTGTGGGATCATAATAAATGATATAGAAAATTAATAGGAAAATTGGTGAAACAAATGTGAATGAAAGATGCAAGACTGCATAACATACAGAAAGAAGTTTTCATTTACATTTGAGGGAATAAATACAAATAAAGAGTGACACCATAGCTTTGTCATCATAATGAGAAAGTGAATGAAGACCCATGGAAGAATAAAAAATTTAAAAAATAAACCTCTGTTAGAGAAAACATATTCCATTAGTAGCATTGTTTAGGGAACCCATGCATAATTTAATTTTCTCATTTGAAATTACTTGTTTGTATATGTTAATCTATGAAATGTTACAGCCAAATGCACACTTATTTTAAATAGAAGGTAACTATAACCAAAAAGTACTTGAAAATGACATAAATGTAAGAAATGAGAGGAATGATTTACCAACAGATGAACCCCCTTTACTTCTACTTTAAACAGAGATAATTGCAAATATGCCTTTAAACATAGGGAGATAATTATTGAACAGTAATGCTGACCCTATGAAATCATCATTGACTAAATTCAAAGAACTGTCTCCATGAATGTCTGTAACAACACTTAAATAGGTATGTGTTCATGTTACTTCTTTTTACCAATGATGCATTTTCAAAGAGAACAACACTCATGCCGTGGCTTTCCATAGCCTTTATTGGTGAGCCTACCAGTCCAGACAAAGATGATGACATATGTATTTTTCCTCTAGTTTTTTGACTTTGGTTTCTGAAGTTTGACTTCCTCGTGCCTTGAGGAGGCATTACTGTTTCAGGGTTTCAGTTTCGGGGGTTCCTCTCAGCTTACTGAGTGCTTGACTTGATAGCTTCTGTTATTTTGAGAAAGAATTAGCTGTTATTTCTTCTGTGCCTTTATGCTTTCTTCTACTCCTGGGACTCTAAGTGCAAGTGTATTAAACTTGGCTCCTGCTCTCAGATCTTGGGTACTTTCTTCTGCTTCTTCAATCATTTTTTATTTGTTTTAGATTTGTAAGATTGGTATTATTCTTTCTCCAAGTTCTTGGCTGTTTTCCTCAGATACATTGAACCAAATTTTTTCCAATAAAGACATTCCTCATCTTTTCTCCAACAAACAGAAAAGAGCTTTGTCTATTTGATGAAGAAATAGATGGCTGAAAAATTCTGCAACAACTGAATTTTTAAAAATGTCTTCATCTTTTACATAAAACAAAATGTTGGTAGGTTATCAGGGATTTACCTTAAAAATAATACAATGGAAGCTGGGCACTGGTGGCTCATGTCTATAATCCTAATCCTAGTGACTCAGGAGGTTGAGGATTGTGCTTTAAAGCCAGTCCTGGGAGGAAAGTCCTAGAGGCTTTTTTTTTGTCAGTTTGGGGGTGAACTCTGGGCCTGGGTGCTGTCCCTCAGCTCTTCAGCTGAAGACAAGCACTCTACACCTTGAGCCACAGCATCATTTCCAGATTAATGGTGGTTATTGGAGATAAGAGTCTTATGGACTTTCCAACCCAGGCTGGCTTTAAACCCGGATCCTCAGATCCCAACCTCCTGAATATCTAGGATTACAGGCATGAGCCCACAGACTCTTATCTACTGAAAATCTGGAAGTGGAGCTGTAGCTTAAGTGCTAGAGCACCAGTTTTGAGCAAAGAAAGCTCAGGTATCAGGTACAGCACTCAGGCCCTGAAATCATGCCCTAGGACCTGCACACACACACACACACACACACACACACACACACACACACACACACACACACACACACACACAAATAATAATAATAATAATACAATAGAGAGATAATAATAATACTATGGAGAGGAAATGCATACATATACATAAAACATAATGTACATATATATAATATGTAATTCTCATTGGTTAGTAGTGTTTAGAAATGATAGTTATTTTTAATATGTCCTTTCCCTCTCTCTCTCTCTCTCTCTCTCTCTCTATATATATATATATATGTACATACATATATACATAATTTTGGTAGTAAGAACCTTTGAATAAATATAATGTTTAATTTTGTGGAAAGGTAAGTGTTCAAACTAAAAAAGAATGCAGAGAGATAAATTACTACACCTTGCAAAAAATTTCAACTTTAGCTAGTTCAATATAAACATAATCAAAATGGTAACTTCATATCTACTGCCAAGAAAAAGAAAGGAAATGGCAACAGAGGACAATATTAGATGTTATGATTTCATTTTGAACTACATGCTAAGCATATATTACATTTCAAAAGGAAAAGTTACAATTATTTTTCTACATATCATAGAAAATTTTGAGTGGATGAATGGCATACAAATAAACCTGAGTTTAGGAAAAAGGAATTGGAAACCAGAAAAAAAATAGTATTTTAGCAATCTTGGCATGTGCCATAAAAATCCAGCTCTGATTCTTTGCACAGGTTTAGATACCTAAATAAAAGGAGATGTTTAAAGGTGTAGATATCTAGGATGTCAAGTTAACTGATATCCCAGGGATAAAAGGAAAATAAGGAGAGTCCACGTGGTCAAGAACCTTGAAAAAAGCTGTGCCAGAAAGATAAAAACAGACACACACACCTAAATAGAGATGAAGAGAAGCTGGAGCCCAGACTAGTCACTCTTATTGCTAGCTTGACTCTAGAATGAATTTATCCTGTACTCTTTAGCTGATCAGTGTTCTTAGATACTTTTAAACTATAGTTTTATAGTTATCAGGAATCATATCAAAAGAAGGATTTTGTTTCCCAGTTGAGAATTTCTTAATTTCAGAATCAAAATAACATGCCTAACCTGGATTTAACAAAACAAAACAACAAAAAGCCTTTCAAATTGTTTTCTTTGTACATTTTTGTTACTTTTGATTTCTTCTTTGAAAAACTAATTTTGCTAAATTCTAGTTTTATTCATCTCATCCGAATGATTATAAACTGAGTAACTGTTTTGAGCAGTCAACTTCTCCATAGATATGAAAATGTATACACCTTACACAGAAACTTAAATCTTATTTATCAGAAATAAAAGTAAATGGAAATCTTAGGAAGTGATTGTGGTTTTTATAATGTCATCTATGTTGATTTCTTTTGTCTAGCCAACTGAAGTCATATAAAGGTCTTTGAATGGACTTATCTATGAGGTAGTTGTATTAAAAGTTATATATAGGTGTATATTTAGATTTGAAAATGTATTACATATATGAAGATGCCAAGAAATTTTCCCCTAATACATAAAAGCAAGGATGCAAAACTAAACAATTTTCAATTAATGATATCAACATGTTCTTATATTTTGAAAGTAAAAATGGCCATCCGACATTTTCATAAATCATTACATTACTTTATTGACATACAGGGATGAATAAAATATTGGATTTATTGAGAAAAACAGTTATAGGAAATGATTAGAAGCCTCATACTGTGTGAATTAGGGAACCTAAATTTTGAGATTTGAATTTTAAAATGTATTCTATATTATTTAATACAAGAAAATAAAACCTGCTACTGAAATTGGTTCTGGAACTTAAAATTGAAATGTTTTTTTTTTAACTTGATGGAAAATACTTGTCATGAGTGTTTCAACCCATCTAATAAGTTAGGGATAAATGATACTGTTTTTCTCCAAAGGTGGCTGTTCAAAGAATTGACCCTCCTTTGTTGTGGCTTGCCACACCCCAGCTGGGGAAGTATAAAAGTCCAGGTGCACATGGTGACATTCATTCTCAAGAACCTCACCTTCAACAGCAAACCCAATCTTCACCTCCTGACACAATGAGCTACTACTACGGCAACTACTATGGTGGCCTTGGCTATGGCCTTGGTGGCTTTGGTGGCCTGGGCTATGGCTATGGTTCCAGCTACGGCCTTGGGGGCTATGGTGGTTATGGATATGGCTACTACCGCCCCTCTTTCTATGGCAGATACTGGTCCTCTGGATTTTACTGAAAAGAAAATTCATTATATTGGAACTCAGAATATTTACCTATTTTTCCTCATCAAACATTTTAATTCTTTGAAAAAGTTACCATGGTATAATGGAGCTTTTTCAATCAGTAGATTTTTCTATCTCTAAGAACGTAAAAGCCAACATGAAAAATCTCCTGAACTGTGACTTTTACAATGTCTGTAATAATTATAAACTTGCATTTTAATAAAATTTCTTAATAAGCATTAAATCTCAAGCGTTATTTTTTCAAGTGTTTTCTTTTTCCATGAAAATCTTAAATAACTTTCATATTCCAGGAATTCCATTAAAATTTATTTCATGAATAAACATAAGGTGTTTCATTTAAGTTTTCTAAAAAACTTTAGTAGGATTTTGTATTGAAAAGTTTTTTTTCTTGGATATGCTTCAAAAATCATTTTTCCTTAGAAATGATTCTCATGATTAATAAGACCATGCAATATGTTCTGGTGATTTTCTTTTTCTAAATGGATGGATTCCTTTTCAATCGAATCGTATAGATGGGAATAGAAGCAGATATTTCCCAGGAAAATCATGCATTTGATTACACTATTAAATTGATGGAACATCTGTATTGTCTTTCATATATAAAGTTACTAAGACTGCCAACAATGCGAGTTCTGGTACTCTCCACTCATCCCCATGTACACTGCGGTTTTTCTGAGCTTAACAGGGAGCAGTTCCCTTGACTTGGACTCCATTATTCTATATATTTTAGGATCACCTTCTTTCTTATACAATTTGACTGTGGATAAACTTCTTGCTTTTTTTTTTCTTTTTTCTTTTTTTGGTGGGTGGAGTGTAGTTGTGGAGATGGGAGGGCAGGCATGATAGGGGAAAAACAAAGGAGGAGGCAACAATGCTTTATAAGAAATATACTTATTACCTTGCTCATGTAATTGTAACCCCTCTGTATGGTATTTTCACAATTAAAAAAAAATTAAAAATTTTCTAGTTATTGTCCTTTTTTTTTTCATCCCTGGGGCTGAACTTTGGGCCTGGGCACTCCTTAGCTCTTTAGCTCAAGGCTAGCACCCTACCACTTGAGCCACAGCACCACTTCCGGCTTTTTTTCTGCTTACATGCTGCTGTGCAGTCGAACCCAGGGTCTCATGCATTCGAGGCAAGCACTCTACACTAAGCCAACTTCTCAGCCCTATTGTCCTTTCTTTATAAATAGAGCCTGGGAATTCATCTATTATTCTTAGTAATCTTATCATTATACAGATCTCCAACCAACGTGCACCTCAAACAATTATTCTAAAATTCCTTATTGCAATAACATTTCTTTGCCACAAAGAAATAGGATAACATTCAAGACACATCAATTTTTCAACCTAACTTAGAGCCCTGCCGTTCCTTTCTTAGATCCTGCACTCCCCAATTTAATTAGTTAAATTCTTCCTGCACCAGACTAATAGGATCATTGAGACTATAACTAGCTTAGTCTTGCCTCTGATTGTTAGTCAAAGATGTTGTGTCATCTAGTGTTTACTTTTATCTTTGCTATTTTGTTGTTTGTATATATCTTTCCTTTGAAAAAGCATTTTCTTTCTTTAAGTAGTTGTGCAAAAGAGGTGCAATTTAACAAAGCAGTTTACGCATGCAATGCATCTTGATTGGTTTCACCCCTTCAACATCCTCACTTCCTTCATCCCAACCTTTTCCTTACTTATCTGAAATTTGTTGTATATACAATGAATTCTTGGCAGCATTTTCCCTCCTTTTCCTGTCTTGGATGTAACCCATTTCACAGTGATGATTTTGTTGGGTTTGAACCTAATCTTTTTAAAAGATTATACTATTTGAACTTTCCACATATCCTTGTAATGCCACCTCCTTCAGAATTCTCCGTGTGAGTAAACCTGGCACTGACATCTTTAGGTCCTTTAAATTGCTTTACAAATAGAGAACACTACTCTCATCTTGCCTTTGTCTTGTAATTTTGTTACCCTTGCCCTGTTCAGATGCCCTGAAAATTCTGGTCATCCCTACACAAGACCACTTGAAAGCAGACTTTCTAAGACCATTAAGACCAGTGACTATTTCTGTCTGTCTGTCTGTCTGTCTGTCTGTCTGTCTGTCTGTCTGTCTGTCTCTCTCTCTCTCTCTCTTGCTCTAATTTTTCCATGGAGGACTTAAAATAACTTCAGGTATTTAAAAATTTTTAATTGCATTCTAGGAATGCAATTAAAATTTATTTCATAAGTAAGTTTATCTCTTCTTGTAATCTTTTTTGGTATGAAACTTAAAATTTGGATTTTTCTTCTAACTTCTCCAGGATCTATGGAAAACACAGTTTAATAGAGAACTACTTTGCATTTCTTCTGTACTTAAAACAGGAAGCAAGAAATCAAAAAATCAATTATTTTCCTGGGACCTAGCATGGAAATAAGTTCGACAACATACCAGAAGATAAATGTAGATTAATGTAAAAATGACAGAATAGCAGTTGGCATGACAAGAGAGCATCTATATTTTCAGAAGCTATATTTTCAAAAACTCTAACAGGCTTTCTGTAAAGATTTGTTAAATGCCATTATATATTTTTTCCAACAAAGGGAGAGTGAAAGAAATTCTTAGGAGTAAACAGAGTCGTCTCCATAATCACTGAGGTCAACACTCAAGAGGAAAAGAATTTACCTGAGCTTTATCAAGAGCCATGAGGAAAGTAAGTGTTCTCGGTCTAGCCTCTCTCTAGCCTTCCCATCTCTCCAGATAGATGACTTTTGGCTTTTCAATTCTTCTGCAAATATTGTCTTTCACTCCAAGGTATACCAGAACTATGTAAGGAAAGAAATTCTTGGGAGTACAACGCTACTTACCTAAGTCATTGAAAATAATCTTCTAGGAGACTTATAGAAATGGTGTCACTGTGGATTGAAAGATGTTCTCTAAAAAGACATGTTGAATTTCTAAACCAAGTGGCTACAAAGTTGAGTTAATATGGAAACAGAGTTTGTGTAGAGGTAGTCAATGAAAGATGAAAGCATACTAGATTAAGGTAGGCCTTAATCTAAATGGTATCTCCTGGAGAGAAAGGCACACACCACTACAACAACAAAAGCAACACAGACACACAAAGCCACAGACATACAGGTAGACATAAAGGTACACTCACATTCACACACACACAGAGGCTAGCTATGTAATAAATAAGATAGAGTTAATAAAGATGAAGTTCCAGTCTAAAAATGCCAAGGATTCTCAGTATGGTGCAACTACATATAGGACTTTCACCCTTTAAGAGTTTGAAAATATATTTTTGTTGTTATAGAACCCAGTTTGTAATAATTGGTTATAGTAACCCTAGAGCAAAACTAAATAGTAGACATATTGTATGAATAGTTGGAAAGTTTATATACACTTTCTTTATAAGCTAGAGATTAAATGAGAGAACTTGTGTACAAAGGCAAATGAAGATTGGATTTTTGTAAGCCAAGTTCAGTCTTTAATTTTTGGATTAATGTTAATCATTTGTAAATTAAAGAGAAGCAAGAAACATACAGAAGGCATGGTACTTTAAGTAGGTTAAATTGGAAAACATGGAAAAATGAGGATGATATGATTGGAATGGCACAAAGGACCAGGAATGCAGAAATGATTCATCAATAGCAGGAATGCCTAATAATTAAATTCAAGTTAGAAATGTGTAAAATATGACCTATGAACAAAAGACAATGATTTTTTAACTATATGAAAAAATATTAAATAGGCTATGCATCTTTGGAATTCTCTTAGTGAGAAAGGTATGACCAAATGGTATTCTTTTCCTCCAAAGATGGATTTTCAAAGTAATGATTCTCCTGTGTTGTGGCTTGTCTGAGCTCCACTGGGAAAGTATAAAAGATGCACATAGCAACATTCATTCTCAAGAAACTCACTTTCAATAATAAACCCAATCCTTACCTCCTGACACAATGAGGTACTACTATGGCAACTACTATGGTGGCCTTGGCTATGGCCTTGGTGGCTTTGGTGGCCTGGGCTATGGCTATGGTTCCAGCTACGGCCTTGGGGGCTCTGGTGGTTATGGAAATGGCTACTACTGCCCCTCTTTCTATGGCAGATACTGGTCCCCTAGATTTTACTATAATCATGGCCATCTGAGATGATCTATTTTTGATCTAGATTCCATCATGCAGCTGGGTATTCTGCTGTGCTATGACATAAGGATTTCTTCATTTCACTTCTCTGATATTTTTGCATGTTATTCTAATAAACATTCTTAATATTTTTATTTGTATTTGTGCCACTCAAACCACCATTGATTCATAAATTTATATATTTAAATACTATATTTTACCCAAAGACAAATGCATGTGCTTCACCGCAAAAAAAGTAATAAAGTTTTAAGAAAAATAATGCTATACAGGGGCCTGTCATGGTGTAATGTTTGTAATCTTACTTTCATAAGGGGTGGAGGAGGGGGAGTCAGTTTTAGGCTAGCACAGGAAGCATGTATAAGGCCCTTTCTGTCAAGTAAACTACAGCAAAAGGAGCTAGGGCCATGGCTTAAATGCTTGACAAATCCAAGGCCTTGAGATCAAACCCAAGTACTGCCAAGTTGAGATCTGAATATTGAAGTTGAGAGAAAGCCTAGGCAGACAAATCCATAAAACCACTATTTCAAATTAACCAGCAAAAAGCCATAACTACTGACATGGCTCAAGTGCCCACCATGAGTGAAAATTCAAAATGGGAATGTGAGGCCCTGATCTCATCTATGTACCGCTACACACACACACACACACACACACACACACACACACACACACACACAAAACACAAAACACACAACACACCTACACACACACACAAACACACAACACACATACACACACACACACACACAAAAGAAAATTGTAATGGATAGTAGTAGCAAAAGGAAACTTTTTTTTTGCTAGTCTTGGGGCTTGAACTCAGGGCCTGGGCACTGTCACTGAGCTCTTTTTGCTCAAGGCTAACACTCTACCACTTGAGCCACAGCACCATTTCCAGCTTTTTCTGTTTATGTGGTACTGAGGAATTGGAAATCAGGGCTTCGTGCATGCTAGGCAAGCACTCTACCACTAAGCCACCTTCCCAGCCCGTCCTGGGAAACTTTTGTTAGATATTTTTATAATAAAAGAAATTTGGAAGACTATAATAATGAAGATATATTAGATGAATAGTGAACATATAAACATCATTATTCTTTACAGACATTAAACTATGTTATTTATATTAAAATTATATTAGTGACAATAAAATGGCTTGATGGAAAAAATGGGAAAAGAAGGAAATGGACATGCCATGGAATACACTCAACATACTGATTAATTGAAGCAACACATTTCACTCTACTAATATGTATGTTATTTGATTATATTGTTAAAAAAAACGAATACTAAACACCACACTTTTAGCTAGCAACTCTTGAAGATGTATCTTCAAGTATATTTAAATATAAAATATAATCATTTATGAGCCTTTCATGAAAGACCTGCCATGACCAGTCTGTCTTGTGCATTTCCTCACCGGTGAGTTCTAAGGAAATAATGACAGACACACCAAGTTTGATGCCAGTCCCCGCTGTCCTCCAGGGCAATCTCTTCGCTCTTCTATACGTGATGTAGGAGCCTCGGAGGGGTCTTTGCTCTTCTCCCATGCTTCCTTACACTTATGATGGTGGCAAATGGCATTTACATTGTCAGGTTTACCTCTCCTTTATTCATTAAAAATATTGACAGCTGAGTGTGAGTCAAGGTGTCTAAACTCCTTGCAACGTATATTAAAAATTAAATGTGTTCCTCATTTTACCATCGGAGGGGACTGTATTGCAGGTCCTCTTTTTGATGCTTTAAAGGTCCTCTTTTTGATGCTTTAAGTTTGAAACTGGTGACTGGCATCTGCCCCCTGTTCTAGAACCTTGTAATTGATAGTTTTATAATGGGTTCACAAGTAAATATATTGTATTGACTTTTTCTGTTGTAATGATGCAAGAAATGATTCATGTGATGACCACTCCCTCCTTCGCTCAGAAACCAGAAAGTTTCAATAAATCACACAGCAGTTTTATAGCAATTCATTTAACCTAAGAACTTTTATATACTCTGTATACATATACATGCATACTCTGTATACATATACAGAGTATATATACTTGTTATAAATAACAAGTTAATTAAAAACTAGATTTTTATTTTTCATCACAGCAATTATGTTCCTTGGGCTCTCTATTAAGAGACAGCTCATACCATTAAAATGTTTTTAAACCAGCCCCAAAAACTGCTTGAGAAATGAAAATAAATACCAATACAACAAAACAATTAATTGTGTAAGAGGCAGTTTCAATTGTATGGTATTAGATACTTGTGGATTAAAACAGCATTTTAGAGAATAAGAAATACTTATTCTCTAAGACTTATCAATATTGTCAATATTTTTAGAGATAAAATGATGACATCCTTGAAATTGTGAAAAATCTAAGACAATTTGAAGAGAGGGGAGGCTTATTCCTATGTTCATATAGGAATATGTGGACATAAAAATTACTATCAACTTTACACTACTAACAGCTTATTAAAATTTTATATTCATTAAAAAACAAGTTCTGAGGCTTGAAAAATAAGCTGAATTGAAAAGAGAAAATGGCTCCACACAAATCTGAAACCGTCCCTACTATGAAAGTTGTGACTGAATTGTTTTGAATTTTTTCTGAGGTTGGATGTTCAAAGAGAAGGACCCTCCTTTGTTGTGGCTTGCACACCCCAGCTGGGGAAGTATAAAAGTCCAGGTGCAGATGATGCCATTCATTCTCAGGAAACTTACTTTCAACAGTAAACCCAATCCTCACCTCCTGACACAATGAGCTACTACTACGGCAACTACTATGGTGGCCTTGGCTATGGCCTTGGTGGCTTTGGTGGCCTGGGCTATGGCTATGGTTCCAGCTACGGCCTTGGGGGCTATGGTGGTTATGGATATGGCTACTACCGCCCCTCTTACTGGTCCTCTGGATTTTACTGAAAAGATGACTGTTGTGTTGATCTAAACCAGAATCCATCACTCAAACTGGAATCCGTCCCCAGTGGTGCTGTCTGCAGGAAGATTTCTTCATCTTTTCTTTGATACTTTTAAGTATGTTGTTTTAATAAACGTAATTTGAGAACATCAGAAACCTTGTTTTGTCCTTATTTGTGCGCCTAAATACACCTTTATCCATACTTTTCGTATAGGTGTGTAGTATATAACATTAAAGTCTCTTTTCCATACATTATTTTCTGCCTCCAGAACTCTGATCTGACATGCTCTAGCCAGTGATTTTTTTCACTGAATGAGTATACACACAGGTGCTGCTCTCTGATTTGAAGTTGTGTAGAACAAATATAGTTAATTGCACCTAATTCTTATGATGACATAATTATAATAATATATCCTTCTATACAATCCACATCACAAAGGTGCTCAATGATATATTTATTCTCATTTTGGTGCATTCAGAAAGAATTTTTTTAGTAGATTTGTCCTGTAAGTGTAGGTATTTTATGAGTGTGCTGCACATCTCTCAGCAGGTGTCATCTTAGAAATAAAAAGAGCGATGCACATGGCTTGTCTGCAGACGCCATTTACCTCCAGATTCCAACTCTGCAGAGCTGGAGATTGTGGGAATATGTTTTAGCTCTCTTCAGTTACCCTCATTTTTGCTTTGTATCAATTGCCATTTAATTTTGTAGGTATATCCTTCCCTTTCATCATACATTACTAGATTGAAAATTGGTTTTCAATCAATGCATGCTGGCTTTCTCCCCCCGCTCCCCAATTCAGACTGAGCATTTGTAGTTGGTATAGTTGGCAATTGTTTAAACCTTCAAAGGTTTAAAGGTTTATGTTATATCTTTCTTTCTTCCTTCCTTCCTTCCTTCCTTCCTTTCTTCTTCCTTTTCTCTTTCTGCTTCCTTTTTTCTTTCCTCATTTTGTTTCTCTCTTTTCTTGCTTACTTGCTTGCTTCCCTGCCTATTTCCTTCCTTCGTT
This sequence comes from Dipodomys merriami, assembly GCF_024711535.1. Classification (NCBI taxonomy): domain Eukaryota; kingdom Metazoa; phylum Chordata; class Mammalia; order Rodentia; family Heteromyidae; genus Dipodomys; species Dipodomys merriami. Next base: position 112,401,577 of record NW_027203381.1, on the reverse strand, counting down.
TCTTTTTTACTTCTTTCTTTGTCTTCCTTCTTCCTTTTTCTCTTTCTCTTCTCTTCCTTTCTTCTTTGTTCTATTCTTCCATTTTTGTAGATTTTATGAAGATGAACATATTTTATTTCTATTTTTTACATTTTGATAAGCATACATCAATAATTCAAAATGTTTCATTGTAATACTATCATACATGGATACAATGTACCTATTAAAATGTACCCCTTCACAATCCTGTATACTTCTCAGACCTTCCTAAAACAAGAGTCATTATTATATCATCAAAATGCATCTATAAACACTTCAACAAAATTTACCCTTCTCCTTTTCCTCCCACCTTCCCACTTATACCCACTTCTAGACAGAATTCCTGTCATTCCTTTTAAGGTATGAATTCCACATGTCCAATAGAGTATGTGCTATTTGTGACTCAGTCTTTTTTTTTTCATGTAATATGAAGAGTTCCAGTATCTCTAGCAAATTATATAGCTCATTGATATTTGTGGCTAAGTAATGTTCCATTGTGTCTGTATACCACATTTCAAAAATCAGTTCATAGGTTGTTGGGCACCTAAGATGCTATCATCTGTCTGTAATTTTAGATCCTGGCATTTGAACTCAGGAAGTTTTATTTGCTGGACAGTTGCTGTACCACTTTAGCCACACAAGTCTTTAGTGACTTAGTTACTTTATAAATGAGATTACACTCTTTGAGCTTGGCCTGGATCCTTCACCCAAAGTGAGAATGGCTATTGATTTCTAACTTCCATAGTAAACATCTTCAAATCCATAGTCAGTGATGCCCAGGATAACTTTAACTCAATACTTTTACTTAATAGAATGAGTGATAGAGCCTTCATGGATCTCAGGTCATTACTAATAGTTCTTTAATAATGGGTTTGTACACTGCTCATGTGGACCTTCATTCCTTACAACTTGCTTTAGTGAAATACTCTATGTTTCCTATGATGAATCTCATTAATTTCAGTTAGAATTGTAGCTTTATATTTTTGTGCCAGCCCTGGGACTTGAACACAGGACCGAGGTGCTGTTACAGAGCTTTTTGGCTCAACCATATGGGCCACAGCTCCACTTTGACATTCTGGTTAATAGGAGATAAGAGTCTCAAGATCTTTCCTGCCTGAGTTGGATTTTGAACCATGCTCCTCAGCTCTCAGCCTCCTGAGTAGCTAGGATTATAGGTGTGAACCATTGGCTCTGGGTAGAATTATGGCTTTTTAAAGAAACCAAATAGCAGTTGTTTAAATTTTAGCAAGTTGAAAGATTCAAGATATTTTAAATGGAATATTAATCACAGAAATAAATATTATTTTTATCCTTTTTTATTTTTAAATATATATTTTATTGTAAAGATTCTGTACAGAGGGATTACAGTTACATGAGCAAGGTAATAAGTCCATTTCCTATTGAGCATTATTACCCCCTCCTTTGTTTTTTCCCTTCCATTCCTTTCTTCCCCACCTCCCCAACTCCTCCCTCCCACTCCCCCCACCCACCCCACAAAGTTGTAGAGTTCATTTTCAACATAGTGTCTTGTACATCTCATTGTTACAATGGGTCAACCTGTATCCTTATTTCAGCATTTTGTTATTTCCCTTCCGCTCCCCAAATTAGAAAAATGTATACACTGATGCAGGGCACCAGAATCAAATACAACAGGGGTTGTACCATGGGGGAAGAACATACAGAGAAACAAAAATAAATCCCGTAGTCCATTATAAGTACACTTAAAAAAAACAAGTAAGAGCAAATCTCTTGTGTCCCTATCTTGGGTTCATTTCGCTTAGCATCAGGTTATCTGGTCAAATGTTCATAGCTTTTGACATCTTGTGCTGGAGATTCCACCTCACACCAGTTAGAATGACTATAATCAAGAAATCTAATAACAACAGATACTGGAGGAGATGTGGCCAAAAGGGAACCCTGCTGCATTGTTGGTGGGAGTGTAAACTTGTTCAACCACTTTGGAAAGCAGTATGGAGGTTCCTCAGAAGACTCCACATAGAGCTCCCCTATGACCCAGCAATCCCACTTCTGGGCATTTACTCAAATGATCATAAATAAGACCATACTAAAGCCACCAGCACAACTATGTTTATTGCATCATTATTTACCATAGCTAAAGATATGGAACCAACCCAGATGCCCCTCAGTAGATGAATGGATCAAGAAAATGCGACACACACACACACACACACACACACACACACAATGGAATTCTATGTCTCCATCAGAAAGAATGACACTGCCCTATTAGTTAGGAAATGGAAAGACTTGGAGAAAATTATTAAGTGAAGTAAGCAAGACTCACAGAAACATAGGTCCCATGGTTTCCCTTATCTGCAATATTATTGTTTACAGATTGTTCAAAATTCAATTGGCACTGACTTCACACTTCTTTAAAATGAATGATTTATGGCAATTGTAGCCTTTTTTCCATATTTAAAAGTTTCTCAACATAGAATTTGTGTACTTCGTGGCAAGAACCATGAAATTTAATAGAAATAAAAACAGGTGGACCTGTTGCAACAATGAGAAGCACAAGTTGTCATGTCCAAAACGAGCTTTACAATGTCGGTGCGGTGGGGGGGGGGAGAAGGGGGGGAAGGAATAGGATTGGGATGGGGGGAAGGGGGGAGGCTGGGAAGGGATGTGAAGGGTAAACAAAGGAGGAGGCTGCAATGCTTGGTAAGAAATGTATGCATTATCCTGCCCATGTAATTGTAACTCCTCTGTACAGTATGTTCACAAATAAAATTAAATTAAATTTTAAAAAAAGGTGTCTACTAGAACATTAGTCTACATGCCTCTTGAAAAAAAATATCAGAATTAAGACAAATGAGTCATCAAGGAAAAAGTAGTGTGCGAATTGTTTTGGAAACAAGAAGAAGAGTATATTATGCATAGAGAAAGGCACAAGTCAGTTTGAAATATCATACTGGTTAGGGATGGTTTGAAATATGGTTTAAAATAGCACGGTGAGATTTTAAAGTTCATTGAAGATACTTTCTTTCCCACAGTAGTGGCAAGAAAAGTTATGCTTAATAGACAATAGTAAGCCAGATGATAGCCCTGGTCTTTGACAAAGAAATCCCAGCTCAAGTTCTTTATCTCATTTGGTGTTAACAGTAAAATGGGCTTTAGGGAACAGATTTTGAGGATTCTCTGATGACTGATGTTTTCAATAGAAATAAAGAAAAAAAATTTAGGTAAAATCAACTTTTCAGGACTTATGACTAGAAGTGTGTTGTTGCTTGTAAACAGTGCAGAAGAAGCATACATTTCAGTAGAAAAGCAATGAAAATTTCATTTCAGATGATTTGCCTCTACTACACTTCTACTATGACTGCCAAAGTAAAATAACTTGTTGGGAGAATGTTATTACATTGACATATTTATTCAATTACATTTTTCACAGTTTCTACTTATTTATTAGTTCTTGCTGTAAAAAAATCACCTGAATTTTTACCTAATACAGTTAATTTGCCTTTTAATTAATTTTCCAAAACTTGCTTCAATACTAAGTATGTATGTTTCAGGTTTTAAAATACAGCTAAGTTGCTACTGATGTTTTATATTATGTGTTTCTTAATATAATGTACTTTCAGTCTTTGTGATTGTTTTTACATTTTTGGGGGGGGAGTCCGTTCGTGGGGCCTGAACTCTGGGCCTGAGCGCTGTCCCTCAGCTCTTCAGCTCAAGGCTAGCGCTCTACCACTTGAGCCACAGCGCCACTTTCGGCTTTTTTTTTTCTTTTCGCTTATGTGGCGCTGAGGAATTGGACCCAGGGCCTCAGGCATGTAAGGCAAGCGCTCTGCCACTGAGCCACCTTCCCAGCCCTTTTTGCATCTTTTATAGCATTGATAAGGTGTACATGTATAATAGACTTTTTGTTATTTTGTTGGTCATGGGGCTTGAACTCTGGGCTGGGGCGCTGTCCCTGAGCTCTTCAGCTCAAGGCTAGCGCTCTACCACTTGAGCCACCGTGCCACTTCTGGTTTTCTGGTGGCTAACTGGAGATAAGAATCTCACAGACATTCCTGTCTGGCTTTGAACTACGATCCTTAGATCTTAGCCTCCTGAATAGCAAGGATTACAGGTGTAAGCCACTGGCACCCAGCTGCAGTAGACTTAGATCACCTGAATATTTTATCCTTCCTCCATTTTTCAGCTGAGGTTAACAGGTTAACATTCACATTTAAAAAATAATTAAAGCCAAGCAACAGTGGACTAGGGCTATTCCTAGATACTCAGGAGGCTGAGATCTGAGGACCATGGTTTGAAGATAGCCCCTGCAGGAAAATCTGTGAGACTTTTAACTCCAGTTAACTCCCAAAAATCTGGCAGTGGAGCTGTGGCTCAAGTGTTAAAGCTCAGGGACAGTGCCTCGTTGTGAGTTCAGGACACAGGATAGGCACATGAATGTAAAAACTAATTAGGGACATTCGAGTTTGCACTCAGGGTCTTGGGATCCTAGGCAGATGCTCTACCACATACGTAGCACACTCAGTGAGACATGTGAATTTTGGTAAGGCCCAATCAGCCTGTGAGTGACTTTGTTTCTCAGGAACAGAGAAAATAAAAACAAAGAGAAGGGAAAATGAAAAGATCACATTATATTCTCACAATTATGAAATCATGTAGCATCCATTGTATGAAGAAACATACCTTATAATTACTGAAATGCCCGAAGTGTGGATTGCCTGTTATTTAATAAAGCTTTAAGAAGTTACATTACCCCATTTAAAATTGTGTGCTTTCCTTTTCTTTAATCACTGACTGATTGAAATCTATAAAAAGGAGGGGGTTTCATTATAATTATTTAAACTTATTAAAGCAGTAATGAGAAATCTTAGAGCCTGACATTATTTAATTTTTAAATTTGATTTCAAGATGAAATAATAATTATAAACTAGAGATTGTGTTTGCCTCACGTGTAGAGAAGATGAACAGGAAAAAAATGGAGCTATGACTCAGGTGACCAAATGTTTGCCAGGTCATTATGAAACCCTGAAGTCAAGTTTCTACACCACTAATAATGAAAGAATAAGAAAAGAATTTCTGTGAAAGACAATGTGAATTTAAAATATCAGTAGTTTGTTATTAGGTATCTGTTCTAGCATGGTTGAAAGAAGATCTAAGAACAGGAAGGTATTATTTCACACTAGGAAAGACTGACAAAACTTTAGAATAACAATCTAATTTTGAGTACTAATGTGAGAATTTGCACCTAAGGATAATGGATTTGTCACATAAGCTTTGGTGGAAAGGATTAGGCTGAAAAAATAGGCTTGGACTACTTTTTGACAATACTTGAAAATCATCTTTACTAATAAAGAAACGAAGTTATCACTATACTATATATACTTGATAGATGACTCACATGTCTATATACCTTTTCTGAAAATATACATTCCCATGGTCTCAAATTGATTTCATTCACTTAGGGATATTGGATATTATTGTAGTTTCTTTTTGTGTTCACAGAGGTGAGAAGACCATGTCTGTGAATAAAATCAAATCAGAAGCAAAATAGATATTCCATTCACAATGATAAAAAAATCTTATGCTATCTGAAATAAAGGAGTGTGATTTCTAAGATATACATTTTACCAACTATAAGAACATGTGCTTTAAGGACTAGATAATTATTTAGTAAAATCCCTTGTTCAGAGTACCAAATTAAAATTTAGTTCAAAGCTATCTAGCCTTCATTTATAGTCAGAAGAATCTTTAATATGCAAAGTATGGCTTAATACTAAAATGGATTTTCAAAGTAATGACCCTCCTTTGTTGTGGTTTGCCACAGCTCCATTGGGAAAGTATAAAAGTCCAGGTGCACATGGCGACATTCATTCTCAAGAAACTCATATTCAACAATAAACTCAAGCTCTAGCCTCTGACACAATGAGCTACTACTATGGCAACTACTATGGTGGCCTTGGCTATGGCCTTGGTGGCTTTGGTGGCCTGGGCTATGGCTATGGTTCCAGCTACGGCCTTGGGGGCTATGGTGGTTATGGAAATGGCTACTATCGCCCCTCTTTCTATGGCAGATACTGGTCCTCTGGATTTTACTGAAAAGATGACTGTGATGATCCCATCTTGAACCCATCATTGAAGCTGGTTATCGCTGCACCGGTAGTGCTGACTACAAGATTTCTTCATCCTTCTCCTATTTCTGGCCATATTATTTCAATAAACATTACTTGAGAACATTGCCAACCTTGTTCGATTCGTATCTGTGCACATACATATACCTTTATTGATAATTTTGTGAGCACTCTTAATAGTGTATTTCACTGTAGCCTGTTTCCTCCACATTATTATCTAGTTGCTCACCTCTACTTCGATATTCCTTTTTAAAAAAGTATTCCTTTTTAAAATTTATTGTCTTTAAGTAGTACAAAGGGGTTGCCACTTAGCAAAGCAGCCACTTAATAAACACAGTGCATCTTGATTTATTTAGCTAGTAATTTTTATCACTGAATGTGATATACACTCAAGTGTTGGTCCTCCTTTAACTTGAAATTTTGTACATCAAATAGACTTAAATGTCCCTAATTCTTTTCTTAATTGTTTTGTTGTTTTGTTTTTTTGTTTTTGCCAGTCCTGGGCCTTGAATTCAGGGCTGGGCACTGTCCCTGTACCACTTCAGCCACAGCACCATTTCTGGCTTTTTCTGTTTATGTGGTACTGAGAAATCGAACCCAAGGCTTCATGCATGCTAGGCAAGCACTCTACCACCAAGCCACATTCCCAGCCCTGTCCCTAATTCTTATGATTATATATATATATAGTTCCTCACAACCCACATCAGAAAAGAGTTCAATGACACATCTCTTCTGCACATACTATATCAGAAAAGAGCTTTTTCAAAGTGTATTTGCCCTTGAAATAGCATCAGTTTATGAATGACCCAGAGAAGAGCTGCCCATGTCCTGTTGCGCAGTCTGGGTTCTGAGTGCATCTCCAAGGGTCCTTTTATGAAATGATAAAAGATATCCACATGGCTGGTTTTCAGACTGCATTGTCCTCCAGATTCTAATTTTATACAGGTAGAGAGCATGGAAATACACTTTATCTATTTAATGTTCCTTTATCTTTTATTTCTTAATATGTATCATTCAACTTTGTAAGCATAAACCTACTTTTCCTCATACATTAACCGTGTCAATGCATTTTCCCTCCCTTCCTCCCTGGAACAAGAATTTATTTTACAGAGAATAAAAGAGCAAACTGGAATTTGGGGGTCAGTTTTGAAATATCTTAGTAAATTTCATATGGTTTTAATAATGGCACAATGAGATGTGTATTATATATTTCAGAAAAAATTAAGGATGGTTGTGATGAGAAAAATTATGTTTAAGAGGAAATAATTGTAAGATAAAATACTATAGTGATGATCATGATTTTTGTCAAACAAAGGCTAACTCAAATTCTTGTTTTGTGTCTTCAGTGGAACAAAGTGGGATTCAATATATGGTGTTTTTCAAGGATTTTTCTGAAGACTGATTATTTCAGTGAAAATAAGGAAGAAAAAAATGTGGAATCAAGGTTTTACTGCTTGTGACCAGAATAAAAGTGCAAATCTTGCTTACTAATAGAGCTAAATAAATATATATCTCAGTAGAAAATTAATGAGAATTTCATTTTAGATGATTTGCATCTACATTGCTCTTTGATTGCCAAGTGAAAATAACTTGTTGGAGGAATGTTATTTAATTGACATGTTTATGTAATTACATCATTTTTCATAATTTCTATTTATATATTAATTCTAGTTAGTAAGAAACACCTCAAAAATTGCCTAATGCAGTTAATTTGCATTTTAATTAACTTTTCAAAACTTGCTGGAGCACCAAAATATGTATTTTTCTAAGAGCTTTTCAAATAAAACTAAGCCACTACCAATATTTTCTTGTGTCTTGTTTTTCAATATAACTGCTTTGATTGCTATTTTATTTTTTTACATTTTATAAGCAAAGATTAGTTGTATGAATTCATACAATGGCTTTTATCATTACATCTTAATCACCATCTAATTCTCCATCTGAAACTTTCAGTTAATTTTTGTTTTTATCATTTATTTATTTATTTAGCCAGTCATGGGGCCTGAACTCTGGGCCTGGGCACTGTCCCTCAGCTCTTCAGCTCAAGGCTAGCTCTCTACCACTTGAGCCACAGAGCCATATCTGGCTTTTTCTGCTTATGTGGTACTGAGGAATTGAATTCAGGGCCTCATGCATGCAAGACAAGCACTCTACCACTGAGCCACCTTCCCAGCCCCTCAGTTAATTTTTGTAAGTTAAAATAGAATTCAACGAATTTGGTAGTGGTGAAGTTTACACTAATGGCCTCATTCTTCCTAAGAAAAATGCGATGTGGTTTTTGTTAAGTCTTTGTTTCTCTGTATAAGGAAAGGAAAAAAAAATACAGGATGGGAAAAAAAGGATCAAAAGTATACCAGCACCTATGAGATCATATGTCATATATGTTGTGAAAGGAACATGACTCATATATAAACAAAGCATAAATTTTCTTTGTCATTTAATGAACATGAAAAAGTTACATCACTTCATTCCAAAATATGTGCTTTACTTCCATTGATCATCGATAAGAAATCTAAAGACATGGGCGTCATCATAATTATTTAACGTTATGAAAAGAGTAATGAGAAATCTTAGAGCCTGATATTGTTCTAAACTTATTTTAAAAAATAAATCTAATCCAAAAGGATATAACACACTTAAACACATTTAAATGTGGGAAAAGAGACCTGCTGCTTAAAAACTTCCCCTTTGCTTTGAAAAGTCTTCATAAATGGTATTGAGTTTAACTATGTATCATACACTAATTCTTTGCAGTCCTTTTTTTTTTTTTCATTATACAAAAGGAAATTGAAAAAGTCTTCTCTATAGTCTTCTCAAGAATTACCTGCCGGGTGCCAGTGGCTCATGCCTGTAATCCTGGCTACTCAGGAGGCTGAGATCTGAGGATCATGGCTCAAAGCCAACTGGGGCAGAAAAATCTATGAGACATGTATCTCCAATAAACCACTAGAAAACCAGAAGTGACTCTGTGGTTCAAGGGGTAGAGTGCTCACCTTGAGTTGAAGAGACAGCACCCAGATCCAGAGTTCAAGTCCCACGACCGACAAAAAAAAATTCTGTATAATGCCTACATCATGGAAGTCATACAGGTCCCTAAAACATTACTTCTGTAATGTCATTGATTGCCCTAAAGCAAAGTTCAGATTATAACGCAGGAAGCACCCTGTCATAAGTCAAGATCTTTATTAATTATTCCATATTTAAATTCTGAACCTAAGTACAAGGTTTTGCTCATTCAGAGCACACGATTCCTATTATTCACTTAGGGTGCATTAAACTTCTGTGTCTCCTCTCTCTAATTACTTCACAAACGCACTGATGCCATCTGCATTCAACTCATTTTCACCTGTGAGAGTTTTTGATAGTCATGGTACTGTCCCCATTTCTTCAATACCCTAACCCACTCAGGAAATTCACTCATGTCACCTGTTTTATTATCGTTATTTTAAATTATATTTTTGTTATTTTAAGTAATTACCACCTCACAGTATGTTACATCATATATATTACCCTGACTGATTCAAGTAGATATTATACAAATATACATTCATACATGTGTACCGGTGACAGATCCACAAATATTAAATATGAAGAGATATATTATGTTTGTGAAAGCTATTAAGTTGTAGTATTTAACCCATACCTAGTGGTCATTAATCAATTTTTTCATCTGTCATCTTTCTGCCCCTAGGACTATTGTAACCCATTTGACAATAATATGAATATTTGTCATTTCAATGTAAGTCTTAGGAATCTTTAATATAAAGCATTTAACTATTTTTCCCTCTGTATTTTATAAGCTACTCCTAAAATTTAAATTAGTGGATTAAAAATAATTCAACATTTGATGAATACACAGTTTACTTCTACCAGGTACTTTCTTGTGAATATACATATAAAAGCCCTTCCTCAAAGTGTTTTCAACCCAGTTATTAACCAGTTCATAAATAAAAACACACTGGGTGTGATGGTCCACTTGCATCATCCACTGCACACAGAAGTCAGAGAAACAGGGAAGGTCACAGTCTGAGACCTGTCAGGTAACAGTGTGAGACACTATGTGTAAAACAAATGAACAGAAATAAAAAATTAAAAGCATGTTGGAAGAAAAATGCTTGTCTAGTCATAATGAGACTCTGAGTTTATATCGCAGTACTACCAAAAAGGAAAGAAAGGGCTGGAAGGTAGCTCAGTGGTAGAGTGTTTGCCTTGCATCATGAGGCCCTGGGTTCAATTCTTCAGCACCACATAGGCAGAAAGTGGCTCTGTGGCTCAAGGGCTAGAGCACTAGCCTTAAGCTGAAGAGCTGAGGGACAGTGCCCAGGCCCAGAGTTCAGGCCCCATGAACAACCAAAAAAAAAAGAAAGAAAGAGAGAAGGAAAGAGAGAAAGAAAGAGAGAAAGAAAGAGAGAAAGAAAGAAAGAAAGAAAGAAAGAAAGAAAGAAAGAAAGAAAGAAAGAAAGAAAGAAAGAAAGAAAGAAAGAAAAGTACAAAGCAATTCTATACAAGGCATTGTAAATCTGTATTTGATTCCAGTACCCTGCATCTTGTATATACATTTTTCTAATTTGGGGAGGGGAAGGGAAATAACAAAATGTTGAAACAAGGATACAGATCGACCTATTGTAGCAATGAGATGTGCAAGACACTATGTTGAAAATAAACTACAACTTGGGGTGGGGGAAGGAGGGGTTATAGAGGTGGGGAGGGTAGGGATGGTAGGGGAAAAACAAAGGAGGGGATAACAATGCTTGATAGGAAATGTACTCATTACCTTACTCATATAACTGTAACCCCTCTGTACAGTATCTTTACAATAAAAATATATATTAAATAAAGACATTGGGAATATAGCAATCACTACTTTTTTGTTTGTTTGAAGTAGGTATTTATCTTTCTAAGTGTTGAAAAAGGCTCTTAGGAGGGCAGGAACTAATTATTTCAGACTAAGAAAGAATGACAAAGAATTTAAGGTGAAAATCTGAGTTTTGGTTTCTTTTTATGCAGGTCCTGGATGTTGAACTCTGGGCCTGGGCACAGTTCCTAAGCTTCTTTTGCTCAGGTCTAGCACTTTAGCACTTGAGCTACAGCACCAATTCTTTCTTTTTCTTTCTTTCTTTCTTTCTTTCTTTCTTTCTTTCTTTCTTTCTTTCTTTCTTTCTTTCTTTCTTTCTTTCTTTCTGTCTGTCTGTCTGTCTGTCTTTCTTTCCTTTCTTTCTTTCTTTCTTTCTTTCTTTCTTTCTTTCTTTCTTTCTTTCTTTCTTTCTTTCATTCTTTTTCTTTCTTTCTTTCTTCTTTCTTTCTTTCTTTCTTTCTTTCTTTCTTTCTTTCTTTCTTTCTTTCTTTCTTTCTTTCTTTCTTTCTTTCTTTCTTTCTTTCTTTCTTTCTTTCTTTCTTCCTTCCTTGCTTGCTTGCTTTCTCCTTCCTTCCTTCCTTCCTTCCTTCCTTCCTTGCTTGCTTTCTCCTTCCTTCCTTCCTTCCTTCCTTCCTGCCTTTCTCTCTTTCTCTCTTTCTCTCTTTTTTCTATTTTCAGAAAAGGGAAAAGTTGAGTTGAGGCAGAAAAGTGAACTTATGAGGGTGAACAGTTCGTTTGTCACTATCTGGTTGTGTGAAATTAACTTAAAATATAACCTTACCCCTTAACTGCCGATTTGGAGAATTACTGATACAAAGTCAGACTTTTTCCTTGTGAACAAAAACAACAATTTTGAAAGTTCTACAGTTTCTTTTGAGACATTGAACTTTATTTGGAAAGATTTTCTTTTTGCTTTCTGTGGAGAATTTGATTTGCATATGGAAGTACTTAATGTGCAGAAAATGATCAGGTTCTAAACAGAAGTCAGTTAACCATGAAGTGAGCAAAAATTAAAGATAAAATGTTATTTTAAATATTGTGGTTTTTATATGATTAATTGGAGATAAGAGTCTCATGGAGGGGCTGGGAAGGTGGTTCAGTGGTAGAGCGCTTGCCTTGCATGCATGAGGCCCTGGGTTCGATTCCTCAGCACCACATATGCAAAAAGAAAAAAGCCGGAAGTGGCGCTGTAGCTCAAGTGGTAGAGTGCTAGCCTTGAGCTGAAAAGCTGAAGGACAGCGCCCAGGCCCAGCGTTCAGGTCCCACAACTGGACCCCTCCCCCCCCAAAAAAAAAAGAGTCTCATGGATTTTCCTGCTGGGGCTGGTTCTGAACTATGATCTTCAGATCTTAAGCCTCTAGAGTAGGTAGGATTACAGGCATGAACCACCAATGCTCGGCTTTGAAAATCCAATTTTAAGGATCAGATGAGACATCACATCTAAGTGCAATGGTTATGTCACATAAGCTATTGTGGGAACGATGGCTTAAACTTCACTTTTACTAATAACATGTTTAAAAATTCATTACCAGAACATGTCAACATGGTAGCAGATCCACATTCTTTCTAGAAATATTCATCCTTATAGTCATATCTTTCATCATGTCTAGATAAAATAAGTAATTTTACATGAGCTCCTTTCTTAATCAGAAAACAATATTGTGCGGGAAATCCAGTCAGAGCAAAATAAAGAACTGATGATGCACAATGACGAAAGTCTCATATATCTGAAGTAGACTGATCTCTAAGATATTCACATACCAACTATGAGAATACCAGCTTTGTAGACTAGATGATAATTGTGCAATGAAATGCGTAGTTCTTTATACCACAGGAATGAATCCACAAGAATGTAATTTTCATTAATATTGGGAAATATTTTTAAAATGCAAAGTATGGCTTAATAATACTATTTTCCTCCAAACATGGATTTTAAAGTAATGACTCTCCTTTGTTGTGGCTTGTCTGAGTTCCACTGGGAAAGTATAAAAGTCCAGGTGCACATGGCAACATTCATTCTCAGGAAACTCACCTTCAAGATCAAACCAATCCTCACCTCCTGACACAATGAGCTACTACTACGGCAACTACTATGGTGGCCTTGGTGGCTTTGGTGGCCTGGGCTATGGTTATGGCTCCAGCTACGGCCTTGGGGGCTATGGTGGTTATGGATATGGCTACTACCGCCCCTCTTTCTATGGCAGATACTGGTCCTCCGGATTTTACTGAACACATGGCCATCTGAGATGATCTATTCCTGATCCAGATTCCATCACTCAATTTGTCCATTATTATGTCTGCTGTACTATTCACATGAATTTTTTCTTCTTTTCTGTGATACTTGTAGACCTGTTAAGCCAATAAATATTCCCTATGAATCCTTTGCACTTTGTCTCATTTAAAATACTTCTACTTAGGCTTTTTATTTGCAATATTGTCAGTTTCACTAAATGTTTATTTAAAAGTTGCTTTCTCCTTCCTCCCTCTCTTCCCTCCCTCCCTTCCCTCCCCTCCCTCCCTCCCTCCTTCCCTTCCTTCTCTTTCTTTCCTTCCTTCCTTCCTTCCTTCCTTCCTTCCTTCCTTCCTTCCTTCCTTCCTTCCTTCCTCCCTCCCTCCCTCCCTCCCTCCCTCCCTCCCTTCCTTCCTTCCTTCCTTCCTTCCTTCCTTCCTTCCTTCCTTCCTTCCTTCCTTCCTTCCTTCCTTCCTTCCTTCCTTCCTTCCTTCTCACCTCTCCTTTCTTTCTTCATTTTTTTTGTTGGTTGTAGGGCTTGAACTCTGAGCCAGGGCTCTGTCCCTGAGCTCTTCAGCTCAAGGCCAGACCCACAGGGCCACTTCTGGTTGTCTGGTGGTTAATTGGAGATGAGAGTCTCATGCACTTTCCTGCACTGGGCTGGCTTTAAACTGTGATCCTCAGATCTCAGCCTTCTGAGTAGCTAAGATTACAGGTGTGAACCACCAGTTCCCAGGTTTATTTCTTTCTTTCCCTCTCTTTCTCTCTCTTTCCTCTCTCCCTCTCTCTTTTTTTCTCTTTCCCTCTTCCCTTTCTATTCCTGAGAGATTAACTCCTGAGAGTAATTGAATGCTACTTAAGCCACATTTCCATTTATGGATTTTTGCTTATTAATTAAAGTCTCAAGTTTTTGCCTGAGTTGTCTTGGAACCATAATTCTCAGATCTCAACTTTCTGAGTAGCTAGAATTATTGAATTGAGTCATTCTACTAGACTATCTAGTTTCTTATGTACATTCCTATACTCTATTAACTCTTTCTTTTCATTGGTACATTTGAGATGTTTCTCTGATTTGATATTCTAGAAAACTTAACATATTGACATATTCCTAATGTTAACAAATAACTTGTCCCAACTCACATATTTTTTTTTTTGCTTAAAATGACACTTACACTGAATTCAGTATCCCAGGAAAAGGAATGTTTTTTAAACCACATTTGTCCTTTAAATATAGATCTATTATTAGTTTCTCAAATGAAAGATGTCAATCCAATTATTTTAGAGATGGAATCTAGCAAATATTTCTACCTGAGCTGTCCTTGAACTTTGATACTCAAGATCTCAGCCTCCTGAGTAGCTGCAGATTGCAAGTATAAGTCAGCCACTGGTGCTTGACTCTGTTTAGAGACTGTCTTCAGCCATTGAAGATTGCAATGGTTCCTTACTTATGTCTTACAAATCTTTTATTTGGAGACTTTTTTCAAACTTGAGTTTTTGTTTTCATTTCTAAATTATGGGTTTTTCTTTGGCATTTTCAGACTTCCAGTCATCTGTTTTTGGTTAGAAATGATGTGATTCTCAATATAACATTTGGTTGATTTGGCTAGTCACAGAAATCATCATGGTTCTCAAATATTTCTCACTAGTACTTTATTAATTTGTGCATATACTGATCATTTGTAATTTTTATGATTTGGAAAATGTGGACTGATTTGGCTGATGAATTTTACCGATTCAAGTTGAAACTAGCCCTTTAAACAAACATTTAATCATTTACCTCACAGCAAATTGAAGCTAGCAAGAAATTTTAAATATTACAACCTAACCTGCAAAAAAGTTAGCAATAGTTTATAAAATCACTGCTAAAGAAATTTTGAAACATTATTGAACAATCCTGACAATTCACAAAAATAACAAATGATTTAAGGATACTTTTACTGAAGTCCTAGATTTTCCACATTTGCTAAATTTTCTGTAAGCAAAACGTCATATCATGGTCCAATAATTGTTTTGCGGCCAGGCATAAAGATAGTAAAGAATATAAAGAAATGTAGTTTAAACATACCCACAAATAAAAATAGAATTCTTTGGGGGAAAATGTTAGAATTTAACCCTATTAGAAAAAATACTATCCATTGTATGGGAGAGAAAACAAAAAACGCTATTGGCAGAACAAGAATGACACTAAGCTGGCATGTTGAATGGAAACCCCTTTGTACAACTATGTAAAGTTAATTCAAAAGAGTTAATTCTGGGTTTTCTTGCTCATTATATGGACTTAAATAACAAAATAATGAAAATGTTTTATGAAAACTGTTAGGCAACTGAATGTACCTAAAACTGTTTTTCAGAGAAAAAAATAAAGGTTTCAGTAGGAATCTTAGCACCTGCCAAAGAAGTCTTAATGTAAACTCTGTTTCTAGGAGTGATATTTAAAGGAAAGGAATTTGAGGGCAACTTGTGTCAAGAATGTCCTGAAGAATAATTATGAATAACTGTAAAAAAAAGTATCCTGGTGTAGTCACATTATCAAGAGCTCACCATCTGAATAAAGATGTTGGTCAGGGTGTTTGAACAAAGGAAGAAATATACTTTTGAGCAGAAAATTAATGAGCATGTTACATAAGATTGTGTCTACCTTACCAAATTTAATTACCAGGTTAAAAATACCTTGCAGGCAGACTATTATTTGATTGACATGTTTATCCAATGTAATTTTAAATGTAAATGTTACTTATTATTATGAAACACACCAAAATATTTTTCTATGATGCAGCTAACAATAGTATCTTATCAGAAAGAGTCAAAGAAACTTCTCCAAATGGCTTTAAATATTAAATACTTATTTTTATATTGTTTAAGAATATTCCAAGAACTTGTTTAATATAGTTTTATAGCAAATACTTAGTGCGTACTTATCTATAGTTATGTATCAAATACATATTGTCATATAGTTTCAAAAACTAATATATTATAAGTACATTCTCCTTTATGACGGTTTCCAAAAATAATTCTATGCTGATTTATCATTGGTTGATTTGAGATTTGAAGAAACTTCATCATAAATAATTGTACACAGACAAAAAGTAATGAGACATCTAATGTTTAAAAAATAAGGGAATATAACACATTACCTTTCCTTTTATTAAAATGAAAAAATGCTTGCAGCTTGTAAATTTTACTCTTGTCTTTAAAAGGCAAATAAATTTTACTGATCTTAATTCACTGTCTATTCTGTTTTTCTTTCCTTCATGTGTCTTAGGGCCTGGCATTGTCCCTGAGCATTTTCACTTAAGGCTAGTACTCTACCACTTTGAGTCACAGCGCCACTTCTGGTTTTTTGATAGTTAATTGGAGATAAGAAGCTCACAGACTTTCCTGCTTGGGATGGTTTCAAACTATGATCCTCAAACCTCAGTCTCCTGGGTAGCTAGATTATAGGTGTGAGCCACTAGCACCTGGCTTAATTTTGTGTCTTTTGTGCAACCTTTCCAACCTTTTTTTTTTTTTTGGTAACTTTTCTATTAGTCATATTCACTGGGAAATGTGGGGGTTTCATTGTGTTGTTCCATTCACTTTGACTTTATTTCCATTCACTTTGACTTTATTTACATCCTCAGTTACTCCAGGCCATCTTTCTAGTTTCATTTTGTTAACAGGATATTGCAAAAGCCTTTGAGTCTCCTTCACCCTCAAGCATTAACCACATAACTTACATCCAATCATAGATTATAGAAATGTGCATTTCTACAATGGTTTCTATGCTAGGAACTAGTTGTGACTCCCTTTACACTTAGAGAATACATTGGCAAGACATTGAAGCTTCTGTAATCATAGATTCTTTGTCATTCTTTTAACTTAAAGCCACAACCTATAATTTTACTTTTCTCTATAATGCCTTTCATTATTTATTTACTAAATATATATACATTTTTATTAATCAAATACTGCTTACATGTATGCAAAAAAGAAACATACTCATATAGATAAATTATATTATGGGCTTTCATGTCCAAGGATAATTGCTTATATTTTAACCATCAGTCAATCATCTGCCCAAAGGCCTACCACCATCCTTGTCAATTGATAAAATGCTTCTGGCTTCTATTAGCTATTTATTCCTAATTGTAATCCTTTGTTTGACAATTTCAAATATAGGACATTCATGTTTAATTCCTTCTCTATCAAACAAATAATAAAGAACTTAAAATTTTTGCTTTTCTGAAAGAAATAAAATTATTGAAAATATATTCTGCTAATACAAGATACATAAAGAATATAAAGATAAGCTTCATTTCTCTGAAGTGTTTCAAGTATTTTAATGGCTCAAGGAAGCATTGGAAAAACAAAACAAAACAAAAACCAAAAAGCCATAATTTTACTAGGGGTTCTTTGAAAGAGCAGGAATATGCTATTCATCATTTGTGAACTACAAAGTTCAAAAGAGGTTTTATGGAAAGGAGGAAGGAATTATTTCAGAGTGAGAAAGTAAATATGAGAAAAAGCTCAGAGTGAAAATATACTGTAAGAAGATACACATAGGTAGAGTTCGTGTCTATCACAAGTTATAAGATACTCAGGGAAAGAACTTG
Organism: Dipodomys merriami; assembly: GCF_024711535.1. Lineage (NCBI taxonomy): Eukaryota > Metazoa > Chordata > Mammalia > Rodentia > Heteromyidae > Dipodomys > Dipodomys merriami. The sequence goes on along the minus strand of NW_027203381.1, from coordinate 112,383,775 downwards.
AAAATGTAGGCTCCAATCAGCTTTTAAAGTGTTTTGCATATGATTCTCATAAATAAGAAGTGTCTAGAGAATTTTCCCACTAAAATATACCCCAGACCCCAAACCCATCAAGTTTTTCTCAACTTGTAACTGAAAATTTCCATTTCCATGATTTCAAATTGATTTAATTGATATGGCATTGTTTGAAATGCTCGCATTGGTTTATGTATTTATAATAAATGATAAAGAGCCTATCTGTGAGGGACAGCCCACCTGAAGAAAAAATAAAACTGTTATTGCCAATAATTTATTCAGGCTACTTGAAATTCAGGTAGCTTGATTTCTAAGGTTTAGATGTAAATTTATGTGACGACTTGAATTTGGAAGTGATGAGAACAACTTTTTGATACAAAGCTTGTACTTGAGAAATAAAAATTGAACTCAATTCAAAGGAATAACATCGTCATGCATGTTCAGAATTGTTTTCAATTTAGAGTTGACTCTACAGTACTGATTTCTGCCAAAGATGAATTTTCAAAGGGAACAAAGCTCCTGTGTCGTGGTTAACTACGTGCACATCACAGGAGTGAGATCTCTTATTACAGAAACTGACAGTAAGTTTTAGGCATTCGCCTTCAGTATCAAACCCGACTCATACTTCTCGCTGCCTATACAAGGCTGTGCTGCTATTGCAACTATTAGAATGGCTACGACCTGAGTGGTTTCAGTAGCAGGGTGCTGGCTTTCATCTAGCAATGTCCTGGAGGAATGGCTACTTTTGTCTCTCTTTCTTTGGAAGAACCTCTGATTTTTTTTCTTACCATCTTCTCATATTTTGTAGATGATTTCTTTTGTCCCTTCCAAAGTCAGTGGTGAAGATTTCAAAAAGAGCATAAAGATGAGTAGCAATGGAAATGCAGCCTCTTAACAGGGGGAGACTTAGGTTTCTAAGCCAATGTATCATTACTTAGTCTTCTTTTTATTCTTGAAATGTGAATGATATGTAGCTGCTTAGGTATTCTGTAGTAATTCTGGGCATAGGCTAGTGCTCTCCTACTTTGAGCCATAGTGCCACTTCTGGTTTTCTGATGGTTAACTGGAGAAAAGAGTCTCACAGACTTTCCTGCCTGGGATGGTTTTGAACTGTGATCCTCAGATCTCAGCCTCCTGAGTAGCTAGGATTACAGGTGTAAGCCACTGACACCTGGCTTAATTATGTATCTTTTGTGCAACCTTTCAACCTTTTTTTTTGTAATCTTTCTATTAGTGATATTTGTTGTGAAATGTGGGAGTTCCACTGTGCTGTTCTATTCATGCATAGAATATACTTTGACTTCATTTACACACTCTGGCCATCTTACTCAAGGCCATCTTTCTAGTTTCATTTTGTTAACAGGACATTGCAAAAGCCTTCAAGTCTTCCTCACCCTCAAGCATTCACCACATAACTCACATCCAATTATAGATTATAGAAATGTGCATTTATACAATCATCTATGCTAGGAACTAGTTGTGACTCCTTTTACACTAGAGAATACATTTGCAAGACATTGACACTTCTGTAATTACAGATTCTTTCAGTCATTTTTGAAGCATCCAAGACTTGAGGCTTATTCATTCCCATTCATCTTAACAGAATAGATTTAAAAGTTTTATAATATCTTAATCATCTTTATTTTGTATTGAATAGTGTTTACCCAGTGGGACTATTTCTTCTTATTGTGTTCCTTATACACAGCTCTATGATGGTAGAGTTTTGTGTTATAACTTTTTAAGGTGATAGGAGTTTTGCTTATTTTGTGATTTTATTTGATTTTGGAATCACACAATATCTAATAATACCAGATATTGTGAATATGAATGGGAATAAATTCACCACAAAAATTAAGTGGTCCACATAACACCTGTTCCATTTTCCATGTCATTATGTAGTAGATTCTTCTGAGAGGTTAGAATGTGTTTGTGACTTTAACTAAGTATCACTATCCCACACTACTGTGAAATTTATGTAATCACTTAATCACAATAAAAATTGCTATAAAATATTTTTCTGAGATGCAAGGGGGTGGGTCTTCTGTGATTACATCAGCTATTTTTGAATGCTCAGATGGGTAAAAATATACAGATAAATATGTGGCTAGATACTTTCTTGGTGTTTAGAATACTCTCTTGATGTATGTCATCAGAGAATCAATAGGCCATATGTCAACACACACACACACAAACACACACACACACACACACACACACACACACACACACACACATGTTCTAAATCAAGTGATTCTTCCACTGCTTCCTCATTTATGGTCATTGTCCTTGTTCTTTTAAAACTTGGATAGCCGAGCTTTTTCCAAGTTTTGTTCTTGGCCTCTGCCTTCCAGGAGGAGGAGATTGGCTGTGGATATCTAATTCATGTTTGGCTTCCTTTGATCTCTGATCTTTTCAGTTTCTATTGATTTTTGACATGTCCACGTCTACTAGCAACTTGACATAATGTGTCTATACCTGTTAACCATTGCTATAACCATTATTCATAATAAATCTTTGTGCAACTTAGAGTCAGTTGTTATTGTTCAGGAAGGCTCCACATTGGCTGGGTAGCTGTACTTTCTCAGCCTGGCTCATTCACACATCTGGGCAGCTGCACAACTGTTATTCAGAAGATTTAGAATTCCCTTGGCTGTGATGACTAGAGCACTGAAATTTTTCATTCTGACACCTGTATGCTTAAAGCCAGCAAGCCTCGGCATGCTCTCACACAGATGCCGAGAAGCAAAAAACAGAATTATCATTTGCACAGAAAAATTATGAAATTCATGCGAATGCTTTTCAGCCTTCTACCTGAGTTGTATTTGGATACTACTGACCAACTAACTCTGGTGAATGAGGCCAGATTAAGAACAGGAGGGCTGATATAGGAAGATCTGAAAATTGGAAACTTCTAGTGTAAATTACTGCATAGATACCTTTACCTAGTTGTTCCTGTTCATCTGGTTACAATGGTATTAATTTCAGTCTTTTTCACACCATACTAAAACTACATTATAACCTGATTAGTAGACTTTAAAAGTATTTACATACAATTCATCCTGATACCAAATTATTATAAAAATGTTCTAAATTCTTTGGTAATACCTTGAATAAAATTCACTGAATCTTCCCAATGGGGATTATTCAAAGCATATCCCCAAGTCCCCACAAATAATGTAAATCCAAGACTTAATTCTCAAGTATAATTTCTGGTCTATTTTTTCTGGTCTGTTTATACTCACATCTTTCTTGGTCCTGTTTTTAGCACAAATTAAAACTGTAGTTTCTTAGGGGGTCTCTCCTGTACTGTGTTCTCTTGAATTCTAATGGTTTGAGATACAGTCTTAGTTCATATCTTGTCCAGAATTTCTATACCAGGGAAACCAAATCTTCAAATACCTCCTAGTATAATTTTATTTTTTTTTCTCTTCAGATTTCCATATGCTACCTTTGTGCATGTATAGACAAATGCATGCACACATATAACCTATCTTGTGACTGAAATGGAAAAACGAGCTTCCTGGAACCAGGAAGTACTATAAGACTCTTATTTATCTTCTTATATTAAAATTTGACAGTCAGAAATAGAACAGTTCAATAGAAGAGTATGATCTAAAATATTTGTTAGAGATTTTCTAGAGAACATAATTCATATGTGCATATAGGTACGAATACTTAGTAGAATGATATAATGTCAAATTTGAAGTATGACTACAATTGCCTAGCAGCTACTCACAAAGCAGATGTCTGAGGATTATGGTTGGAAGCCAGTGAAGGCAGAAAAATCTAGGAGACTGGCAAAATTCAGGAAGTGGCTCAACTGGTACAGTCCTAGCCATTAGTGAAACAACCAAGTGAGAGTATAAGGCCCTGAGTTCAAGCCCCAATACCAGCATAAAATAATAATAATAATAAATAAAGTTGTAAGAACAGAAGCACAATTCATGTAAATTAGTGGAAGGGAATTTTGATGTGGTGTGCGGTACTTGAATTCAATTTAATAGCTGTGGCTTTAAATTATGTAGCTAGATTGTCACAAAGTGTAATAGGTAAATGAAAGGATGGCCAAATGTTTGTTATTTTCTCTGAATAAAATTTTTTCTCTCGTTTCAAAGTTATATCATTATGCATGATAATTCCCCAAGTTTATGCTGGTTTATTGAAATTTTATAAGAAAGAAAATATTGTTTGGCACAAATCAAAACCTTATCTAGCTAAAGTGAAAGAAATATCATTTGATTAAACAAACTCTCTGGCAATGCCAGGGAAAAGCTGCCTGATGTAAGAGATTTAATTATTGCCTGCCAAATGTAGATGTCTGTGCAGTCATTAGTTTTGAAAATAAGACTTAATTCTCCATATAAATACCTAAGCTTAAAAACAACAATCACATTCAAAGGAAAACTTCTCTTCATGTATGTTTGAAGCTACCCTTAAACAGTGCAGGTCTAACTTCTTGGTGCCAATTTCTATCAGAGATAGATGTTTGAAGCAAATGAAGTTTATGCATTGGGTTGTGTCACACATTTTTCTGTGAGTGTCCACATAGAAATACTGGTTTCTTCGCATTTATCATTCTCAAGATGTTTATTTTTTCCACTATCAAACCAATTGTTTAACCCCCAGTGCAATGTGTTCCTATGGCAACTGCTGAAGTAGTCTTTAGGTCTGGTGGCCTGGGATATGACAGTGGCTTTAACTATCACCTTGTGGCTGTGGTGGCTGGGCTTTGTTCTTCCTATGTAAGTAATCCTAGCCATCCCAGGTGCACAAAAAACTTGCAGTCATTAAAGAACTTAAGAAGCTGCCCATTGATTTGAGTTACTCTATTTGTGTTTGTCTGCAGCAGAAGTTTCATGTTGTGTCAACCTTTCTAACTTAGAACTAGCAATTTTGCGTCCAGTACCAAGAAGAAACAAGGCTGAATGTAGTAAGATGGCTTGTGTTTAATGCTACTGCAGTAAAAGACATGTCACAGGGTGGAGCCCCACTGGGGTCCCTGCAGAGGGGCTTGAGAATTATAGTGAGCAAATAAGGGGTAGGCAGAGAGATAAGGTAGGGATATATAGGGTCAGAGAAGTGGGAATGACAGAGCAGGAATTGTGTTGGTTGGTAAGATATGCTCCTTGCTAATTACCTGGAGCAGAAACAGATGTCTCCTACTTCAGGAAAAGAGGTCGTTTTGCAAGTCGGGGCAAGGCACACAACAGAAGTTAGGCCCTTAGTTGTCCCACAAAGACTAAGAGGGAAGAGAGCAAGAACTTTTTCTCAGAAGGGTGGTTCGTATTTAAAAATGACTGCTCCAGTGTCTGGGTTATAGAAAATAAAGCTCAAAAGGGCTGGAGGGAGGGGTACAATGATAGTACATGTTTCTAAGCAGCAGTGATGGTGGCTCATGCCAATTTCCCAACCATGCAAATGTAGGAGGATCACAGTCCAAGGTCCACTTTGGGACAAAAAAGAATGAGAACCTATCTAGAGAAATAAAGGCCAGGGACATAGTTTATGTGGTAGATAGAGAGCATGCTTAGCACGAGGCCTGAATTCCAGTGAAAATCAATAGATTACAAAATGTTGAAAGGGGTGACATTTATGAAGATATATCATATTCATAAGCTGCTAGATCAAATGGTAACTTTTTTTGTACAACTATTTAAAGGTAATAGTAATTGTTTTAAAAGAATTAAAGTCAAGGATCAAGAATCATGTTTTCACTGGAATTGAAATTTTCTTTGGCAACATCAAGCCTTCTCAGACTATCAGTAGGGGGCAATTAAGGATTTAGGCCAGGATTTAAGCTCATTTCAAAACAGCTCAGGGAGTCTGATCAAAGTTTGTGGAGGAGATAGTCTGTTACCAGTAAGCATCATGAGAATGAATGAACACTCCTGAACAAATTCTAGTGCAAGTATTACTATTAGAGGCTCATGCCTCAAAACCCATCAAGAATAGCAAGAACAGAAAAATATTCTACCATCCAACTGTTGCCTATCTCTTCTCAAGCATGGGGTTTGTAATATGTATTCTATGCCAATTAATAAATAGAAGTAAAGTTTACATAGAATAATCTTTCCTTTTTTGATTTTAAATAAAATTGTTACCCATGATAGGTTTGAACTACCATGTGATTGTTTTTTAATTAAAATTGATTTTGGCCAAGAATGGTGGCATATGAATATAGTCCCAGCCTTTGGAAGGTAGAAATTAAGAGAGAATCACAGTTTCAGGACAGCTAAAGCAAAAATGTATCAGTATCCCACCTGAACTTATCAGTCAAGTGTGTTGATTCATACTTATAATCACAACTATATGAAAGGTATAGGTAGAAAGATCTGAAGTCTAACTCCTAGGAAACATGCAACATTTTATTAAATAGTGACTAAAGCAAAATGGATATGGATATGACTCAAGTGACAGAGTACTTGCTTGAGAAACACAAGCGAGGCCCACAGTTCAAAACCCCTGTACTCCCAAGAAACTTTTTTCCATGTTAAGTCACAGTTTACCATTATTTGTTAGAACTATTAAGTCCAAAGGATTAAAGTTAAAAAATAAATGAACCCTTGCTGGTGCCGGTGGCTCACATCTCTAATCCTAGCTAATCAGGAGGCTGAGACCTGGGCTCATGGTTCAAAGCCAGCCTGGGCAAGAAAGTCTGTGAGACTCTTATCTCCAATTAATCAGAAAACTGGAAGTGATGCTGAGGCTCAAGTAGTAGAGCACTTGCCTTGAGCTAAAGAGTTCAGGAACAAGCTCAGGCCAAGAGTTCAAGACCCATAACTGATAAAAAAAAAAAAAAAAGAAAAAGAAAAAAATAGATGAATCCTTGCTTTTTGTATACATTCCTTGAGTATCCCAGTTTTCTTTCTTGTGAATAACTTTTCACTTTATAGTGTCTACTCCTTACAGTGTTTCAGAGAACACAGCTTTTAAACCTAACTCCCTCAGTGGACTCTATGTAAGAGTTTTATTGACTTGATGTGATTTCTTGTTCATCACACACAGAAGCATTTTCATTTTTATGTATCTCATTATGCATACACATATTGCCTTCTTCTCTAACACATTTTATTCTCCATTTATCTCTCCCCTCAGAATGAAGTGTAGAGGTGGAACATTAATTTTCAGTTATTTTTGTATTCCACTCCACTTAGTATATATATTTATTAATTTCTGTATTGCATCATAGAGACAATGGTAGCTACTAGAAACACTAAAATGAATGATCTGAAATCCATTTCTATAGGAAAGATGATATATTTTGCCAATTTTGAAAACAGAAAAAATATAGCTAAATAGTTATAATTTGCAGAGTTTTAAATTTGACTTCAGAAGATATGAAGGCTCAGAAAAATACTGAAGAATTTACTTTATCTTTGGAAAGAAGAAGAATCAAGTAAAAAACATGCTTAGAGATGTTTGAAAATATTCCCAGGCATGAACAATGTGCTCTGCATGAATATGGTATAGTCTAACCTTCCAAATCAATAACTGAATTATAAAATTAAAAATCATCTCATATTATTAAAAGCCTCCCACAATCTGACACCATGGCGCCATTAGTGCATAGCTACCCATAGCTTGAAGAGATAATTTTTAAAAAGAGAGATATTGTATTTAAAATTATTTATTGAGTGGTCAATATTTCCCAACATTTTTTGCCTAATGATTTTAGTTCTATTTGTAACATATTTATGTGGAAATTTTATTTCCTCTAAAATTAAAAATGAGATGTTTGTACATTTTTACCATTCTTGTTCAATCTGTTGAATGTATTAAATCATTAGATGGAGTTGAATCAAAATTAAAAAAGAATCTAGTTCTTATATGCTTTAAGTTAATGCATGTTAAATAAGATAACAAAACGGTTTTGATTTAATAACTAAGATGACAAAATTATGAAATTATCTTGGTTTTGTGAATGTAAATTTTTTTTCCTGAGGAAAGGGTCTTTATTAAGAAGATTTGAAGAGTCTCTAAGTTCCCAGGAGCTACCTGAGAACTCATTCTTTTTTGCCTATAATATATAAATATATATATAAATTGTGAAAATACCATACAGAGGAGTTACAATTACATGGGCAAGGTAATGAGTACATTTCTTATCAAGCATTGTAGCCTCCTCCTTTGTTTCCCCTTCCCATCCCTGCCCATCCCCCGTGGCCAAAGTTGTTAGTTCGTTTTTCCGACATAACATATTGTACATCTCATTGTTGCAATGGGTCCACATGTATGTAAAGAATTTTTAAGAACACCCTACACAGAGAGAGAGAAAGAGAGAGAGAGAAGAAAGAGAGAGAGAGAGAAGAGAGAGAGAGAGAAGAAAGAGAGAGAGAGAAGAGAGAGAGAGAAGAAAGAGAGAGAGAGAAAGAGAGAGAGAGAGAAAGAGAGAGAAGAGAGTGTTTAAAATCAGGGCCTCGTGGTCTCCCTTGCCTTTTTTGCCTTCTTTGCTGAAGGCTGGTGAATATTTCTCTCAATTAATGAACACAGTCTATACTCTCATACATTTTAAAGAGCTTATTATAATTTGCAAGCATTTCTTCTGAACTCTTCTTTGTTAATTTTCTTGAGGTTCTTCTTTTTCTTCTGTCTAGTGGTTTTCAATAGTCTTCTTTAGCAATGTGTGACAGTTTTAGTTCCAATAACTTTTCTGTTCCTCAAATTCCTCAAGTTGCACCCCTAGGAATTCCTACTGATTGCTGTTTCAGCCACAGCCTTGTTAATTTCTGCAACCTCTTTATCCTTGAAAGTCTTTCTGAAAACATCGACAGCATTCTTGAATTGTTTTATTTCTAACTGCGACTTATTTACTCATTGTTGACATACCTCATCCCAAGCAAGATTCCAGATCCACTTGTGGATGTTGTCATCTTCCCAGAATTGCATCATTATCATCTGGTGTCATTCTTAGTTGTAGCAAGGGTGTGGAGGACTGGTCTACCCTCAGGTAGTAGATCACACACAATCAACTGCTCCAATAGAAGATGACACCTGGGATGGGTATTTATTAGTTTAAATTGAAAGCTTTGTGCCAGATCACAAAATATTTAAAATTGCATTTGTCAATGACACTGGCTACCCAATCATAGGCACTGTAATTTCACATTGACCTGATCTTATAAATATAAGTCTATTCAGGCACCTATTTCCAGATTAATAAGATTTCATTCATCTTTAAGAATTGATCTTGTAAGTCATTTTTATCTATCACCCCCTTACCAAAAATTTTTTAGCCACTTTCACATCAGTAATCACAGATTCACCACTTACTTTCATGAGGAGGATTAAATGAGGATTCTTTTTTTTTTTTTTAATTGTATTTTATTTTATTTGAGAACATACTGTACAGAGGGGCTACAATTACATGGGCAGGATAATGCATACATTTCTTACCAAGCATTGCAGCCTCCTCCTTTGTTTACCCTTCACTTCCCTTCCCCGCCTCCCCCCTCCCCCCACCCAATTACACCCCCCTCCCCCCACCCAATTATACCCCCCTCCCCCCCCCACACCGACATTGTAAAGCTGGTTTTGACATGACATTTTGTACTTCTCATTGTTGCAACAGGTCCACCTGAATCCTTAAACGACTTGTTTGTCCCCATCTCCTCCACATGTTATACTGACATCAAATATAGTGAAAGCGGGGGTTACACTGTGGGGGAGGGACATACAAAGCAACAAAGAAATAATCTTATAAATGCGTTAGAAACACATGCATGAAAGAAACAAAAACATTAAAATACATATTTAAGGGTTCATTTTCCTAACATCACATTATCTGACCTTTTCCGCTTGACTCATACCTATACTAGATATTGCAAATAAGGGAAACCATGGGACCTATACTTCTTTGGGCCTGGCTTACTTCACTTAATATAATTTTTTCCAAACCTTTCCATTTCCTAACAAATGGGGAAATGTCATTCTTTCTGATGGAGGCATAGAATTCCATTGTGTATATATACCACATTTTCTTGATCCATTCATCTACTGAGGGGCATCTGGGTTGGTTCCATGTCTTAGCTATGGTAAATAATGCTGCAATAAACATAGTTGTGCTGGTAGCTTTAGTGTGGTCTTGTTTGTAAACATTTGGGTAAATGCCCAAAAGTGGGATTGCTGGATCATAGGGGGGATCTATGTGAAGTCTTTTGAGGAACCTCCATGCTGCTTTCCAAAGTGGTTGAACAAGTTTACATTCCCACCAACAATGAAGTAAGGTTCCTTTCTGTCCACATCCCCTCCAGCATCTGTTGTTATTAGAGTTCTTGATTTTTGCTGTTCTAACTGGAGTGAGGTGATATCTCAATGTTGTTTTGATTTGCATTTCTTTTATGGCTAGGGATGTTGAACATTTCTTCATGTGTCTATTGGCCATCCTTCTTTCTTCTTCAGAGAAGCTTCTCTTTAAGTCTTTTGCCCACTTATTTATTGGGCAGTTGTTTCTTTGAGGATTTGTTGTTGGGGGGTTTAATTTTTTGAGTTCCAAGTATATTTTAGATATGAGACCCTTGTCCGTTGTATGGCTAGTAAAGATCTTCTCCCAATCGGTGGGCTTTCTATTGATCTTGCCAGCTATGTCATTTGCCCTGCAGAAGCTCTGCAATCTTATGCAATCCCTAAATGAGGATTCTTGAACTAGTATTAATTCAATATCATCTTAGGTTCTGCACTTTTTTCAGCATTCCAAATAAAAGTTCTGTTTGGGTCATGATCATAGTGGTATTGAGATGGCTATGCCTCTCTGTGTGGAATTCAATCCAGGACATTAGGTCCTTTCTTCACATCTGATCCTCTTCTGGCTTAAAATGTTTAAATCACATTACTTTCCATGAAGGTACCTTCTGTATTTCGATCTTCTTCTTTGAATTTCTTGTGTTATTGAGATGGCTATGCCTCTCTGTGTGGAATTCAATCCAGGACATTAGGTCTTTCTTCACATCTGATCCTCTCCTGGTTTAAAATGTTTAAATCTCATTACTTTCCATGAAGGTACCTTCTGTATTTCATTCTTCTTTGAAGTTCTTGTGATGACACGGGACATGCCTGATGAGCAATAACCAGCAACACAGATCTTCTACCTTTGTAGTCCTTAATCACTTTGAATTTTCTCCCCAGGCCAAGTCACATACTACTTCTTATGGTCTCATTAGCACTGAAGTTCATAAGCTTAGGGGCTGTCATGAACAAAAGAGTCTGAGGTGGAATCAAGTATAAGAAAATAATGATGCAACCCAGAGACTCAGTGAGCATGTGTGTGAAGCTGTCCTTGACACAAACAGCATGGCATTTCACAGCCAATATTTTTATAAATACGAGTCTATTCCATAATGACATGAGGCATAGAAGTCAAGAGATACATGTATAACGAGGGCATTTTTATCAGTACTAGATCCCATGGACTCTACATAAATATATTGTTGTGCTTTTATAGAATTGGAAATGTCATAGATTTGTTTATCAGCATCTCAAATAAATAAATAAATAAATAAATAAATAAATAAATAAATAAATAAATAAATAAATAAGCAGTCTTGGTAGCCTATCCATTGCACTATGCAGTTTATTGTTTGATCTGGAGAAAGATAAACCATAAGAGAACAATGGGACTGGGAGACGCGTGTATGAAATGATTCAAGCTCTGTGGTAAAACCTGACATAGAGTTAACTTGGAGGAAGGCTTTATGGTTGGCTTTGAGGAATCCGTCAACCCTCCTCATTATGGGCACAATATGGTTTTGTGGAGAAAGCAAGCTCAGCATGAAAATCAAATTAAATCTCAAGCTTCCTTAATTGGATCTCTTCTAATTAGAGGAAGAATACTTTAATTGGATTTTGGTTCTACTGTAGTAGAACAATTTTGGTTTTGAATAAAAGTGAAGTAAATCTGTGTGGTTTTATTCATTACTCCTGCCCTCCCCTCCCATTAAGGCCAAATAAAAGCTTGTCTTTGAGCATTTGTCCATATGAAGATGAACTTAGTTTTGTCCAAACTCACAAATCTCTGAGCTGCTACAGAGGACTGAGCATTGACTATAATTGTCTGGACTCAGGGTTTGGTTGTGGTTCTGAATGATCTGAAGACTTAGACTCTAACTTTATTGATATGAATTCTGCCACCCACTCTACTATGGAAGACACAGGGGGTCCCTGGTCTATGATAAGCTTTGAGTTTGGGAAACTTATCCAACTTTTTAAACATTTAATTGTATCTAATACAGCCCAGCTCATAGCAGAGAGGGAAAAATGAATTATAGGTTTAACACACTTGTTGGCGTAAGATTTAAGAGCTGTCAGTTCACGTACAGCTGTTCAATAGCAATTTGGCCTTATTCTACAAGTATTGGATATTTTTTACCGCAACAGTTGTTTCTCCTTTCATTCTCAAGGTACTAATTTTTCATCTGAAATTCCTGCAACATACTTCACATTGGGAAATATCTCTATAATCATTTTGCACTAAGTGTGTTTAATGTGGCATTACAATATAGGTCTAATTCTCCTCATTTATCTTACTATTTTCTCCTGTCTTGAGATATTTGAAATGAAGGCAATTGTTTCCTTCTAAGCACACGGTTGATTCCTATTATTAAGTTAACAGAAAATAAATATTATAGATAAAGTTAAATAGGGAGAGAAAACTGGTATTTCCCAGTTGTTATTCTTCCTTATTCAGTATTTCTGAGTCACATCCTGATTTTCCCTCCCTGAAGGGATATACAAGACAGTTAATATGGCATGCGAATTTTTAACACAGTTAACAATGATATATGACTTTTTAAATTCATAGTGAAGATGTGTGTTGGTGTGACCTGCAATTTATGGCTATTATCTTAGGTACCTCTTTGCTTACAAGTAGTTTTAATCGTGACATTAGTTTATTCAGCCACTTGGCCTATAGTTTCATCCATGTTATTCTGAATCAATGAAAGGAAATTTGTATTCCATGCCTGTGTGATGCGTTATACTGTCCCAGAGGCTACTACTCCTACTACATAGTGCATAATAAACTTTTTCCTCTTTTGACTGGGTCCCTCACGATGTATCTGCAGTATTGGCATGATGTAATCTGCTCATTGTTTTAAATTAATCTCTTAATAGAATGTATGAGTATGACACTATATACCAAAAGCTTGGATGTATTTATTATCTTAGTAATTTAACATAGGCCAACATTACATCTCCAGTATTATATTAAAAATCCTCTTATAATTATCTTAATATAGTTAGAATAAATGTTGATGTTTAACTGAAAGGAAATTGTACATAGTACCCACAATGAATCTAAATATCAGAGTACACCTTTTCTTGCTTCTAGTAGTTTATGACCTGCTAGACGAATGTGGTTTTAACTAGCATTTCCCTAAGTTTGCAACTAGTGATGGTTAACACTTTTGATTGGTTTGGGTGACTTTTGTGTATCTTACTTTCAGTACACCATAGTGTTTGTTCTCACCAAGTTACCTTCAGTGTTGGATTCAAACTGCCCAGAAGTCCATAAAAAATATTTTTATCTCAATATCTATGATAGTTGACACCTAAATGATTGGATTTTCAAACTGAGGTATGGAATTTACAATAACATGAAGGTCTGCTTGCCTTGAATGACAAGAAGTAATCATGAATTTGGAAAACTGAAATACCCAGTGTCACCTTGATGTGTCATGCACTGCGTCAGGAGCGGCAAGATCCTCTGAAGCTGAAGCAAGGTCGATTCTACGGAAAGAACAAGCTTTGAAGTTGGAAATGGTATTTCTCACTATGCAAGGAATTCTATCAAAGGAATTGAGCTAAAATTTTACTTAAAAGTTTTAGTGAGATGAGAGATAACTCTACACACATTACACTTAAGAGCCAATAATAATTTGTTTGATGCGGTATCTTCTGATAAATACAATGATGGTGTAAATCTAAATGATTTACTCCACCTGTAATTTAAGGTGTAAAGCGTGTACTCAGCTGTTGTGTTGAGACTTATACTTAGGAAACATATCTGCAATAGCAAACCAAGCCCAGAACTCATAAACACATGAGCTACCACAGCAACTACTGTGGATGCTGACTATAGCTATGAAAGATTTAGCGACCTGGAGTGTAGCCATTGCTACAGATGTGGTGACTTCATTGAGTCCAGCTGTCTCTTGACTTGGAGGTTAAAATTACAGCTGCTACTATCCATCTTGTTAGGCAATGAGTCTTCCAGCTTCCAATACAATTTTTTTCCTTAGGAATCTGATATCTGATTCTATCAGAAGGCTTGCTGAATCTGATTTTAATTATTAGACTATCAAGATTCCCCTGGGTTTATTTAGTCAAAATAATTAGTTTTTAAGTCTCTCAGTTTCTTTCTAATTACATAATTTTTTCTTCATCTTATTTTCAAGTTGTGTGTGTGTGTGTGTGTGTGTGTGTGTGTGTGTGTGTGTGTGTGTGTGTGTGTGTGTGTGTGTGGCTCTGGGATTAGGCTTGAATTTAAGGCCTCATGCTCTCAAACAGCTTTTCCTGTTGATGGTTGGTATTCTACTACTTCAGCTATATCTATAGTTCCTGGGCTTTTGCTGATTATTTCAAGATTAAAAATTTCTTAGATTTGTTTTCCAGACTAGTTTTGAAACACACTCCTCAGCTCTCCACATCCTGAGCAGTGATGATTACAGGCACAAGGCACCAGCACCCAGCCTCTACTAGTTTTGTTTAACAAAGAAAGTCTGTCATCTGAGACATCAAGAATGCCTTTTGTCTAATTCACATGGCTCAATTTATGTGTTGTGACCCAACTTCTAGCGTGGAAATCAATATTCTTGTTTGTGTTTTAATCATTCATTCATAGATAGGTTGTCAGATAGATGCAGATATTAGAAAAAAATCCCACACACAAATGAGCTGAGGTTGAACTTAATAATGAGCCCTTAAATGTGTTATAAAATATTTTCATGCTAAAAGCAAATTTAATCCACAAAAGCAAATTTGTCAACAATTAGGAAGTAAACTCTGGCTATTTTAAACTGTAACTCTATGCTAAGATATAAAAAATAACTCACTTGTTTTGAATTTTATATAATTCTGCTTAGCAACACAGTGTTAAAGAAATAAATAATCCATCTCTTCTTTCAAACTTTGAAAGAATTGATGAGAGGGGGAAAATAGGAAAGAACAAGGAAGGGAATGACATTGATCAAGAAGCATTATACTGATAACCTGATTATGGACTTGTGATCACTTTGTACAATTACTACATAATACAATTTAAAAAATATATTTCATTAAGTGCTAAGAAAAGTGTATATTAAAATAACTTGGTTGTTCAATTCATTATAAATCTGTCATTTCACTTGACACAATCATAAAAGTAGCTCTTTTATAAAATTAGTAAAATATTTTAAATGGGATATTTAAAATATGTGTAATAGTAAAGTAGCTATTTTAGTTTGGTAGGCTATAATTTTTCCTTCGTGATTGGATGATATTCTTTTTTTAACTATCATCATCTTTAATCTTTTACAACTGTGAATAAAAAATTAACATCCAGGTTTATTCAAGAAATAAGTCTCTAAAGTATGACTTGAGAAGCATAATTCATCCAAATCTTTCTCCCTTCTTTCCTTTATGATTGTTTCTTCCTCCCTCTCTCTTCTCCTCCTCCTCCCTTCTTCTCCTTTCTCTCCTTTCCAATTCCTTCCCTGCTCTCCCTCTTGCTTTTGCATTTGACTTTTAATCAATTCTCCTGTCTCCAACAAGCTTTTCATTATTGGTATTTCACCTAATAGAATACTTATAGTGTCTAAAACCATACTTATTTTCCAAAATAGAATGACATATTAATTTAACAGTAAAATGTATAGAACTGAATCAAAGATTAAAATTGTATAGTACTGCCCTTTATAAAGTAGATGAGGCAATTTAAGTGTCTTGCATAACAAGCTGGTCAGACCAAACTGAGAAGGCAGCTTTCGTGCATCCCAAAGTTGAATGCTGTCTGGGAAGTTCTTATATTAATCCTATGAATGGCTTCAACTATATGGTAGACTTGGTGAGGATTAGTTACATCACTTAACTACAATTTTTTAAAAAACAATTGCATTGTTATTTTTTAAAATTGTACTGAATATTCTATGCCATATATGCACTGCTAGCTGCAGTTAATGACAAATTAACAATGAATAATGTTAAAGCTAAGTACTCAAGACCATGTCTTATTAGAAAGACTGGAATTTCTATACAACTTGACAATAGTAACAATCAAATAAATGCCGCATGTTTTGGTCATTTCTCCTTTAGGGTATTATTTCAAAATATGAGAAAAAAGTAATGTTTATTAACACCACTTGATGCACTTTGATTCATATGCTAAATTCATTTACAACTACAACTACTATTTTCTCCTACATATCATTATATCCACAATTGAAAGAGGTATCACAAGGTTGCAAAGAAAACATATGATCAATGTAGTTACAATGAGAAAAAGCACCAATAACCTTCCTGATATATTACAACAATTTTGTCTATATACACACACATATACACATGTGTGTACATATATATACACACATATATGTATTTCAGTTAAGAGAACATGATGAAATCAAAATGAAAGTTTTCTTTATATACAGGTTAAAGCTATCCCAAGTGAGAACTCATTTTCTTCTTTCCAATATGTTTTCATAGGGTTACTTAACATAATTCCTAAGAATACTGAAAAATAGAAAGAATAGACATATGAAAGATGTTTATCTATCTATCTATCTATCTATCTATCTATCTATCTATCTATCCATTATATAATATATAATTAGTATTTTCACTTAGATACTGTTTACTTCAAACAACAACAAAAGCCAACAGGTACACTGGAAGCTGATGACTCATGCTTATAATCTTAGCTATTTCAGAGGTTAAGATGTGAAGGACTGAGGTTCAAAGCTAGCCTGGGCAAAAAAGTTCACTAAACTCTATTTCCCAAATAACTAGTGAAAAGCCATCCTGGAGGCACGGCTCCAATGATACAGCACAAGCCAAGCAAGCTAGTCCAGCATTCATGAGGCCATTGAGTTCAAACACTTGTACTGGCAGAAAGTAAATAAACAAATAAATAATTAATAAGTAATTTACAAAGTAAAGTATTGCTTCTATTTATTATATGTTCTACATTGGAATTTTGACTGCTAATGATCAATAATTTGATTTATGCAAAGTATTAAACTTAAAAAAGTAATAATCACATATTTTACTTTTAAAATTTCATTTACAACTTGTTTAGTTTTTATATCTCATGAGGATGTATATTTTCATTTCCCAAACAAGAACAAATTAACTCTCATTTCTGTCTGGCTAAGTTATATATACAAAATGGGATAGCGCTAATGCAATCTGAGTTATTGGTGATGCTATGTTTTTCAAAGGCCTCACTGATAATCAAACTTTATCTTTCCATTGACTCAATTTCAGATGAGGAGTAAGAAAGAAACAAAAAATACAAAAATTGTTTCAAAAGAAGTCCTCCTTAAATTGGGTCCCATGGAGCAAAAGTATATGGAGTGAGGTGAACTAAGGGCATGGTGCAGGATGTGATAGGACACTTACTGTTCATTTACTTACAATTTCTTCATTCTTTCAAATAATAGTTTTTAATTCTCTAGTCTTTTGTTCATCAGATCTAAAATCTTTAGAGTAGAAGATTTATTATTGATTAAAATTACTTATAAATCTTTTTTAAAACCCAAAGGCCTGTTCAGTGTCATAGAGTGTAATTCTGTTTCTGTGATTCTAGTCAGAGACAGGTGTTACACAGATTAATGAGAGAGAGAGAGAGCCTTGAACCTGGTTGGCCAATTAATTGGAGTGAGCTGAGGAACTGATGGATCCCAAGACCACTTCCCTCACTTGCTTTTACTTGGCTCTGACTCAGTTCACCATTGACAAAATCCTGAAGACAACCTGAACCTAGGTGGTAGGATATGTGTTTGAAAGTACCTTGATGAAGGGAATGGTGCATTAACTGATTACTAGAGAGTAGTTAGAAGTTGCCTGAGAACAATTGGGCACAGAACAGAAATACATTATGTTAGCTAAAGATGAGGTAAAAGTAGCAAAGTTGGTCACACTGAGGGAACAGAAGTCTGAAAGAAAAAAATTATTGTCCAATTTATTCTGTTATCTGGCTATTCCTAGTAGGTACTGAGAGAATGGGAAGAAGAATGCAAGCTAAAGAAATTAACACACAGGTCATCTATGCATTGCTGGAGGGCAAAGAAGAAATTAGCTACAGCAGGCAAAACAAGCAGGTTGATGCAATCTGTGGCTTTAGTAGGACTTTGAATGGAACCAATTATGGAGGTGAGTTGAGGGATTTGAAATAAAAACTGAACTGTGACTCTGATAATTCTGCTTATGAGAAAGATTTTTGTGCCCCCAATTTCTAAAATTAATTATTATGGATCTTAAAGCCAAAAGGTTTTCCAGCTGCCAAGTAACCTAAAGATATTACCAAGGTCAATATAATTAAAATGCTAAAAGTCAACACACATCTTTTCTCTTTCTTAGATCATGTGCTCATGTACACAGCAGCTCCCTAAACCATTGGTAATTTACAAGTGTTTTCATATATGCTGAATAGAGCCACTTCCCTAAGTTCGAATCTTGATAAATAGGTTGGCTCTTGGAGAAAAGAATAGATTTAATGACTATCAACTCAGGGAGCGACTGTGGATTTCCTTGGAAATTGTGTGATCAATTTGGGAGATCAGAGAAGGGGAAAATAATGAACTCTAAAGCTGAACAATTTATGTAGATGATATAATATTCTTGGAATGGGGCCATTTTACTTCGGAATGCACACAGTTTGAGGAATCAGCTCTTTCATCTCATAAAAAGAGGCCAAGTATAGCCTGCATAGATGGTGAAGCCATCTGAAGTGTTTAATGACCACGAGAGCCTCTCTGTGTCAAGAGACGGCAGATTTATGAAAGATAATACCTACAGTGACACGCCAGGACTCATCACCTGCTCCAACCAGGATATATAAGCCTGTCTGTACACACAGTGACATTCATACTCAGCATCTTCCTGTGAACATCAAGCCAAATTCACCTCCACTGATACCATGAGCTACTATGGCAGCTACTACGGAGGCCTGGGCTATGGCCCTGGCTGTGGATGCCACAGCTTTGGCAGGCTGGGCTGGGGCTCTGGCTACGGCTATGGTTCTGGATTTGGAGGCTGTGGTTACAGTTCTGGACTTGGGGGTTGGGGCTATGGCTCTGGATTTGGGGGTTATGGCTATGGTTCTGGGTTTGGGGGTTATGGCCATGGGTCTGGATTTGGAAACTACGGCTGTGGGTACCGCCGCCCTTCCTGCTACGGGGGATATGGCTACTCCAGCATCTACTGAAATCCTCTCCTGGGGAACCGACATCTAAGACATAAGAAGATGGACCCCGCTGGACTCTGCACCAGGCCAAGGGGAAGTACGTTGACCATCTACAATTTCAGGCGTATTTCTCATCTTAGACTTGTGTGCCTCATGCCTCCGGAGTCTCCTATCTCTGCACTTTCATAAATGTAGACTTAGTTGGTGCCCATTTGCAATAAATCATGCTAACGAAACAACATATGTGGCTGTTATTTTTTTTAATTTATTAGTCAATACACAGGTAAATTTGACTCAGTGCTTGCTCTAATACTACCTTGGTTAGGAAAGAAACTACACATCATGAAATCAAGTTTGGGGGAAAGATAAACATATTTGTCCTGGGTGCCAGTGGCTCATGCCTATAATCCTAGCTTCTCAGGAGGCTGAGATCTGAGGACCATGGTTTGAATCTAACCTAGGCAGAAAACATTCATGTGACAATTATCTCTAATTCATCAGCAAAAAGCCAAAAGTGGAGCTCTGGCTTAAGTGGTAGAGCATTGACCTTGAGCACAAGTTTAAGAACAGTGCTCAGGGGGCTGGGAAGGTGGCTCAGTGGTACAGCGCTTGCCTTTCATGCATAAGGCCCTGGGTTTGATTGCTCAGCACCACATAAGCAAAAAGAAAAAGCCGGAAGTGGTGCTGTGGCTCAAGTGGTAGAGTGCTAGCCTTGAGCTGAAGAGCTGAGGGACAGCGTCCAAGCCCAGAGTTCAGGCCCCACGACTGGACCCCGTCCACCCCCCCCCAAAAAAAGAAGAACAGTGCTCAGGCTCTGAGTTCAAGCCCCAGGATTGCTTAATAAAATATATTTATGAAGTGGAGCTATAGCTCAAGTGGTAGAGCGCTAGCCTTGAGCTGAAGAGCTGAGGGACAGCGCCCAGGCCCAGAGTTCAAGCCCCACGACTGACAAAAAAAAAAAAAATATATATATATATATATATATATATATATATATATATTTATTTATGAATCTATACCAGAAGTCATCTCTGTTCACTTCTTACTATGATGGCATTCTTTCACGTAATTAGCTTTTTGTATTGTTTTGTACCTCATTGTCCTCACATATGAAGTTGTGTGCCTGAGGTTGTGTCTGGCTTACAGCTATATGTATTTATCAAGTTTCTTAGAATGCTGACCCTCTTTTGACCACCAACCAGTTAAAGTGGGCAATTTCAAATGTATTAGTTATTTGCTATAAGTAATAAGGAACAATTCATCACTATTCCTCTGGAAAAAAACCACAATAATTTCATACTCTGGCACTGAAACAAATCAGGTTTCTATTCCTTGAGTTAGCCAAATTCAGTAATACCAAGGCAATACGTAATGTAGGACTGAGGTCCTGGAGCTGACTGCCGTATACAAAGCAATACTGATTTAACCATCATCATGGATAGGAAGCAATATTCAAAGATGAAATAATTTGCCAAAGATCCAAACTGGCACAAGAAGTTAACTCTTGGGGGCTCTCAACTATGAACACCAGGCATTGTGCTTGTCCACAGGCACAGTGTAGTTCTCTTTTCAAATGTAGTTAAATGAAACACCTTGAAAGTTATGGTCATGGGTTTATCTGAAGAATCTAAGAATCACACCAGTTCATTATGTATTTGGAATTTCAAACATTTCCTTATAAAACAATTCATTTAAAATTTATCTGGAGTGTATAATCCTAGCTGCTCAGGAGGATGAAATCTGAGGTTCACGATTCAAAGGCAACCCTGGTCAGGAAAGTCTGTGAAACTCTTATCTCCAATAAACCATCAGAAAACCAGAAGTGGTGCTGTAGCTTAAGTGGTAGAGCGCTAGCTTTGAGCTGAAGAGCTGAGGGACAGCACTCAGGGCCAGAGTTCAGGCCCCACAACTGACAAAATTAAAAAATAAAAAATAAAAAAATAAGTGATCACAATACCACACCAGTAGATTATTCTTAAAAGTTAGCACAATGCATTTAAAAGACTTCAACTATGGATAGATTCATTTGTGTGTGTGTGTGTGTGTGTGTGTGTGTGTGTGTGTGTGTGTGTGTGTGTGTGTGTGTGTGTGTGTGTGTGTGTGTGTGGTTTTGGTTTTGGAGCTGGAACTCAGGGCCTACACATTGTCTAGGAACTTTTGTACTCAAGGCTAGTGGAGCCAACAGCTCCACCTCCTGCTTTTTCAGTGTTTATTTGGAGATAAGAATCTCACAGTCTTCCTGCCTGAGCTGGCTTTAAACTGCAGTCCTCAGATCTCAGCCTCCTGAGTAACTAGGATTACAGCTCTCAGCAGCTATATGGATGGATTTGTTGAGCAGATAGGTTTTACCAAGTCTTTCCCTAAGCTGAGTGAGGAAGTTTCACAATGAAAAGATCGGGTAAGTCTCACATGTGAAAGTCTACTTAGTTTAATTAAGTCAGAATTTCATATGGAATCATTTTACTTCCTAAGTGGGTAATGGCTTCACACACAATCTAAAGAGCTATCTCCAAACATGAACAATCAATGTAATTATCTGTAGGCAGTATTTATCATTCCAATAATGGAGCTGTCTTATCATCTTGTTCTACCTCTGATTGTTAGATTGTGTTGATTTAAGATGGAGGTAAAGAGCAGCTTTAGAATATAGTTCTCTCTAAGGAAAAGCTGTCACCTTGTCTAGAATGTCTCATAAGATCTTCAGCTTGACAATAGGTAGGGTAATAACATCAAACTAGTTTGAGTTTTTGTGATTTCACAGCTTTCATTTGAGAAAATGAAGCATTCAAATGAACAACTGACATAATTTAAGATACACTGTAATGGGGACAAGTGTTAAAGAGACTAGACAAAGGAATTAAAAACCATCTGTGAGACACTAAAAAAATTGGAAATTTGGTTTTAAGCCTTAATTTTAATTGTTTTCTGAACCTGAAAAGATTGTACAAAGGGTTTACAATTTGAGGTGTCCAACTAATCAAAATCACTCCTTCCATCATCTCTCCCATCCTCTCTGCTCCCTCTCTAGATTCAATTCTCATTTCCCACTTACTTATCACATGTATGCATTGAATCTTCTGGCCATATTTGTTCCTTGTCCCCTTTTCATTAATCTACATTCTCCCACTCTCCCCAACACCCTTACCATCTCATTTCAGCTTCTGGTATTCATTTTGTTAACCTGTCTGTTAATTGTTCAAAAGTTTTACTCCATGGAGATTCACCGTTGTCTTCTTCATCTCCTTTCTTCATTATTCTTATTATTTTCTTTGAAGGAGTCTTTTATGTTCTTGATTAGGTTCCTCTCATTGAATTTTTTTAACGTTATAATGAAGACCTTTTATTTATTGAATTTTTCTCAACCTATTTATTAACTGTATGTAGAAAAGATATTAATTTTATATATTGATTTTGTAGCTTGATTCTTTGCTGAAAGTTTATCAAATTGATGAGTATTCTAGTGGAGTCCTTAAAGTCTTTAAAGTACATATTTTATTGTCCTCAAATAAGAAGTTTGATTCCTTTCCTTTCTATTTGTGTCACTATTATTTCTTTCACTTGATTTACTCATTTAGATAAGAATTCAGTCACTGTATTAAGCAGGATCAGAGAGAGTAGACATTGTGTCTCATTCCTGATGACTGTTTTTGAAAATGGTCCATAGATTTAATAAAATATTTACCAATATTTCAATGGCATTCCTCACAGAGATAGGAAAAAACCCTAAAGTTTATATAGAAGCACAAAATACCCAATAAAGGAAAACAATCCTGAATAAATAAGTAAAACTGAAAGAATCATGACATGTACTCAAATCATACTAGAGAGCAATGATCATAAGTGCAGAAGGATCCTGGAACACAGACATATAGATTATTGCAGTAGAATGGAGGATACACGAGTAAAACACAATTCTATAGTCATATGAACCTTTACAAAGGTAAAACTGTCTCTTGAAGAAAACAATAACATTTTTAACAAATGGTGCTGTGACACATGATGTCTACATATAGAAGACTTAATTCTTAGTTTGGACCACTATCTCACCTGGTAAAAAAAAGTGGACCCAAGGTCTTAATGTATGACCTGTAGTGTCAAAGCAAGCTACTAAAGGGAAACATAGGATAGGCAAAACTTTCTGTAGTATTCCAATATCTCAAGAGATAATAGCAAGAAATGACAAATGGGATTTACTGAAAAGCAAAGGAGACAAAAGTGGGAAGACAGCCTATGGAATGGTGGAGGAAATGTCAGCTAACTACTTATCTGACAAGGAATTCATATCCAAAATACAAAAGTAAACCCCCAAATTAAATAATTCAATCAATGGAAATTGAGACAGATAATATAAAAGAAGTAAAAATGATAAATACATGAATATGTTCAATATCCTTAACTATGAAGTATATGCAATGCAAAATATATCAACAATGGCTCATTCTTGTAAATTCTAACTATTTAAGAAACTAAGATTATGACTTTTGGACAGACAGAACAGAAAAGTCCAGGAGACTCCATCTCCAATTAACTGGAAAAAAACCCAGCCTGGAGGCACAACTCAAATCAAGCAAGATGAGTGAGCATAAGGCCCTTTATTCCAAACTTAGAACCTAAAAAAACCCACCTTTTTTCCAAATAAAAAGAACATCAAGTTTCTCTCTCTCATCAGTCAGTATGGCAGGTATCAAGAAAACAGCCAGTAATGTGTTTAGATAGGGTGGCTCATGCCTGTAAACCAGCTTTACTGGAGGTGTAGGTAGAAAGATCCTGGTGTACAGCAGCACAGGCAAATATCCCAGGATCCTTTCTGAAAAATAAACAAAAACTCTGTGGGCATCAACAACAAGTGGTAGAGCACTTGTTTGAGGCTGAGTTTTTACCCTAACATAGGGTCATAAGAGAAAAAGCAAACTCACGATATATTGTAAAATAATGTGGTTGTCAACATAATACTCCATTGGTAAGGATGAAAATTTGTCCACCTACTAGGGAAATCAATATAAAGCTTCCATAAAAAACAAAATAGAACCACTGCAAGTTAGCATATCCTAGATATACCTGCATATACCTATATTTACCATGACACTATTCACAAATAGCTCAGTTGGGGAAGCAGCCTACATGCAATGAACAAATGAATGCATAAAGAAAAGATGAGGTATCTGCACAATAGGGTTCTGCACATCTATTACAAGAAGGTAATTCATCTACTTTTCTGGAAGATTGGTAGAAGGGGAGACTGTGTTTAATGGAATAAGCTATTCTGACTCAAAGAAGTGCCACACGAAGAAAAATAATCTTGGGAATGAAAGTAAAGGGAAGACAACTAAGAAGGTTGAATGGGAAAGGAAAGAGTAAAGAAAGGAGACTGAGAAGAGGTGATGGAGGACATGGATATATTTGAAAAGCATTATGTTCACTATTGTAATATACTTTGTAAAGTTCATGTGTTTGTAAATAAATCTCACCTTATAGATTGAGGACTAGCGTATTTTAAAAGGATATGAAAGCTGAAAACCTTCACATTTGGCATATTCCTTTGATTTAATTTACAAGTTAAGCATCCCCAACCCAAGGGGAGAAAAACAGAGATGAAGAAACACTTAATTGTAAAACACCCTATTACAGGTGATGAATGTAATATACCTTCTATAAAGAATTCTATTAGGGGTCTGGTATGTCCGGACTTTGAAGATAGATCCATTCCCCCTCATTAACTGATGTCATAAGTTTAAAGGGCCACCTTAACTTGACAGCTAAGCACATTCAATAGTCTAATGAATGCAAAAGCTTCTCCTTGTGTCAGGGGACAATGAACTAATGAGAAGGGTTAAGTAACCATGGGTAAAGAAAAATGACACAAGCGCAGAGCATGTGTGTGATGTATCACAGGCTCTGCTCAGGGTATATAAGCCTTTCTGTACACACAGTGACATTCATACTCAGGATCTTTCCTTACAAGTCAGATTCATCTCTCCTGACACCATGAGCTACTACAGCAGCTACTACGGAGGCCTGGGCTACGGCTCTGGAGGCTTCGGAGGCCTGGGCTGTGGCTATGGTTGTGGATGCAGCAGCTTCGGCAGGCTGGGCTGGGGCTCTGGCTGTGGAGGCTACGGCTGGGGCTCTGGCTTTGGAAGCGGCTATGGCTGTGGCTCTGTTTATGGAGGCTATGGTTGTGGCTCTGGTTTTGGAAACTATGGTTGTGGCTACCACCGCCCTTCATGCTGTGGGAGATATGGATATGGATTCTCCAGCATCTACTGAAATCCTACCCGGAAGAACCAATGTTTTAGGCCACAATGAACTTACCCATCACTCTGAGCAAGCCTAAAACATTTTAGGAGACTAAGATTTTAAGACCAGGGGTGTGGCTCAAGTGGTAGGTCACTTGCCTAGCATGTGCAAGACATGAAATTCGATGTCCAGTACCATAAAGGCTGAAATGTAATAAAAGTCTGTGTTTATCATTTACAACTGTCTGTGTTGTGTATATTGCTGTTATTGATTGCTACTTCGATTAGTATATTTTCTCTTTAGTTTTCCTTGCATTAAATTACCCTACTACCTTAAACTAAACCATATGACATTCGTTTATAGAAATGCAGCTCTGATATAGGTTTTGTATTTTCTCTCTTGCACTTTCAAATAAGTAATCTCCAAATAATATTTGAAGAGTACTCAACTTGCCACCATCAACATCTCTTTATATTTGACATTTTAGAGGTGGAAGAATCTTGAGGCCATTTAATATTTACATAGTGGAATTTGAAAAAAAAAACAGCAACAAAAAACTAACACTGCTAAATTCAAATGGCATTAACATATTAAGATTAATCAGGAGGCCCCAAACTTGCCTATTGAGCATAAGATTTAATGTGTTCAGTCGACAAGGGAGCTCTCTCTTTGTGTAGGCATTATTAGAGTAGATTGCTCTACACTGACTGCATTAGTCACAGCCCAGTAACTCCATTGGAGGACCATGCAACTTAATCTGCCACATCTAAGAACCCCCATTCTACTTTCTGAATAGTTAATTGCATTTTTTCCCATTATGAAGGAAGGTTTCCTGTGCTGATAAATTAGAATAACAATCAACATAATTTCTTGTAGAAAATATTTAATGTTCTTAGTTCAGTACAGTATTGTCATACTATTTAGACCTTGAATTTGTTGCTTTTGTGAAACTGCAAGATTTAGAAGAAAAACACTTGACTATCCTTAATTACAAGGAATATAACAACAAGATTGTAAAGCCCCAATGTGTCCATAATAGGCAAATTTAAATCAGGAGAGTATGACATATTGGGATCTATTTGATTTATTTATGGTTTTATGTCTTTGACCTGAAATGAGAATACAATGCAATAATTTTGCCTGATATGTGGACTTACTGCAATTTTGACCAATCATGATCAAATACAAGCCAATGCTACTAATGGTGACATATCTTTGGCAGAAGTTAGGTGATGTTGTGAGAGAAATATGGAGCATTTGCAGTACGCTCTAAACTCTACATCTTGAGCACTTGCAGATTTTCCCCAAGGGTTTTCTTTAGAACAATGAACTTCATATATACTCCAAGGGTTTACTGGATTCAAATAACCAAGTGCTGATTTAATTTCCTTAATCATTTACAATAGAAAAAATTCTGATAAAAAATCATTAAAACACAGATAAAAATCACTAAACATGACACAAAAAGATGACATTATTATAGACTTTCTTGTAGGTTCTTGTTACTTCATTACATTATAGTCTACTCATATAGAGACAATATAATTTGGAGGAAAAAAAACTAAGTTCAGACTGTGTTAAGACACATGTATTTAATTAAACAACTGTAATAAAAAATTGTAAAGAGCTCCTGCTAATCAATAGTAAAATATTAAAAGCCTAATTAAAAGTAAATGAAATACTTGAAAAGGTGTGCACAGAAGAGGTTCTAAGGCATCCACACAGGGGATCGATAATATATCTATAATTCATGAAATATAATTCATGGAATGATATGAAAGAAGAAGCCCATGTTGTTTATCAGGGACTACAAGCATCCCTGTAAAGATATTACTACAGACAGTCCTGATTGTCTTGAACAGTAAATGAAGTTTACCTCCCTTGACACTGAGCTACTAGGGCAGCTACTACAGAGGTGTAGGCTGTGGGTACGGCTGTGTCTGTGGCAGCTTCTGTAGTCTGGTCATGCGCTCTGGATGTGGAAGTTACCGGTGTGGCTGTGGCTATGGAGGCCATGAAGCTGCTGTTTCCGTCCTCCACACTGAGGGGAATATGGCTGCTATAGGTTCTACTAAGCAATATCTGCATTTAAAAGGGAACTTTGCAAAGCTGACTTCATTTGTTGGACATCTAAAGTCATTCTGGGTTGATTTGTACTAAGGAATTTGGTACCTCAGAAATCTGGCTGACATTTTCAATTGATACCCTTTGTCTACATAGCCTAGAATCTTCTTCAACTTGGCTGGGAATTAGATAACTCTGTTCATCTTCCAATACTCCATTCTAAATTGCGGGTTTGAGAATTCTAAGTGAAAGGGCTGAGAATTATGTCCAGGGTTCATAAAGTCAACTAATTTTATGAGAATGTGACAAAAAGATTTCATCACTATTTTTATAATATTTTAGTAGTATGATACAGAGAATTGAAAATTTCAATTTCACTTTCATGTTTATCTATATTTTATTCTATCTATCTATCTATCTATCTATCTATCTATCTATCTATCTATCTATCTATACTTTACAGACAGGCTGTCTGTCACTGGAGCCGTATACCTCCAGCTAACCTGGGCTGTGTTCTTCCGATTTGTATTTCCTTGATATACTAGGTGGGGTGCAGTGATGTGTTTTATGTACCTAAAATGAAAAAAAGAATATTAACATCCATTAAACTTGTAAAAAGAAAAGGAGGACAGGGATAGGGAAAAGTATTAGAGGTGGTAAATTTGATCAGAACATATTATATACATGTATGAAAATATCGCAATAAAACCCCTTTCTACAACATACATATATATGACAACAAAGAAAACATTTTCAATGTTTGGAAACAGTGTCTTTGCCTTCTAAACACAGGCTGTCACTTTGGCCAACGGAAGACTTTGTTGTCATTGTTTTACAATATTAACACAGTCCCTTAGCTTCACAATCCATTCATTGCCTTTTTGGAGATATTTATGAAAAGGGCGATGACAATTGGCCATGTCTTTGAATTTGCTGAGCTAAGTGGAAAACAATTTCACAAGATACATACATACATACATACATTCATACATACATACATACAAATATATATATATACATACATATGTATACATATATATATATATATATATCCAGTTTCCAGGAGTAATCAATATCTGAATGACTTTCCTGGAGAATGAATAAATACATTTTGGATGATTTGATTTATATATTTCATAATTTATCCTTGATATGTATATATGTAGATATGTATGTAAGCATATCACAGTGAGGTATATATATTAATATAGAAAGACAAGTGATAGATACATAGATGGTGGGTAGATATATCATTGTTTGCCACTATGAAAACACAAACACAAATTGCATCATACTTCATTGTTGGCTTCTTTTAATTTGTAAAATGCATATTTCTTGAGTATGCATCTAAAGAATGTATCATTTCACACAAAATAGCAGATTTACATAAACATTCATGACATTCTTAACCTTGATAGATATATTTATCACTACATGATTTTAAAATGACTCACTGATAGAAGTTTCACCAACAATTTCATTTTTTGGAATGAAAAGTAATGATAAAAATAAGTAAAGGTAGAATGAATTTTGATAAAGAAAGAAAGGGATTTTATAGCCAAAGCAAATATTGGGTTGAATATGCCTTCAGAACATGGAAGTCACTTTAAGTACATATTCTAATTTGGAGACTTACTACAAGGTGTAAGAAATATGTGAAAATCACTTGTTTAATTCATTCAACATACATTTATTTCCTTTGCACAACCCATGAACAGATCTAGCTGAAAGAACCTATTACCAAGAATTCCATTTATAAAGGCTTAAAAAGATAAAGCAAACAAATCAGCAGAAATGCTTTCAAGAACATGTTTAAAGTCGTGTGAAATAAAATACCAATCAAAGATTCAAGACTAAAATATGGCCAGAGTCCATTGGGGTTTAATTATGATCTGATCTCCTGTTTCTGAAGTGAGCTGAGAAATCTGAGAAGACCTGTCACCACACCACCATCCTTGTTTCCTCTCTCAGTTCTTTCCACTCTGAGATTCATATTTAGATATTTTTAAGGCATCAAGGTTTTAAAAGTAGCCCATGATCCCAAGAGTATAGAAATATGGCTTAAATTTCTGAGAACATAATAAGTAGGGAAAAATTAATTGATTAGAGGAAATAGGTGGGTAATGTACATAGAATTTGAAAATATAAGAACAAAAGTACTCTGATCAAATTGGATACATGAATAGAGAGACACATATTTTATTGGGCCAACAACTGCATAAGAAAAAGCGACCTAGATGGTGGTAAAATGAATTGGAAATGAATGAGTAGTAAGAGAGGTTTCATACAAAGAAAAGGATATGCAAATCATGAAGCATTGTAGGAGAAGGAAGAAAAGTCAGAAGTCATCCGTGCAAAGCAAACAGCCGTACTGTGCAGATGACTGCTGAAAGACAAGAATGGTATAAGTGGAATATTTTTTTTAAAAAAAGATTCAGACTATTTATAAACACGCGTTTGTTCTATTGGGCAGGTCAAAAATGTCTATTCTGTATAATAAAGAGGTATTTGCATGAGGATGGGTAAAATTAAACCAGTTTTCTATTATGTCTATGACTGATTTCCATTACTTTCCATAGATTGGTGATAGTAAACTTTATTAAAATGCTTCCTTTTGGGTAAGGGCACATCCATGATATATTAAGCTGAGAAATAATTATTTAATGGAATGCATAGAAATGAGAAAACTACAACTGTATAAATGATGCATTATGAGTGGCAGTGAAGAATTCTGTTCAGGGAATTTTAGTTTTGTACCTTTGAAGAAATGTGTCTTGTCTAATAAAAAAAGAATGCAAGGAATTCAAGGGCATTCTAAGAAGGCAGTGATGCAAGTTCAAAAGTTTTAATGAGTTGAGTGCCTCACTTCGTGTTAGCAAACAGATTCATGAGTTGCTTCAGGTATATTCATAATTTGGAATGATAGAAAAAAAATGGCCACAGGCTGATCACCTGCTCTGCTCAGGGTATATAAGCCCCCTGGACACACTCTGACAATCATACTCAGCATTACCTTGAACAGCAAGCTAAACCCAACTCCACTGACAAACATGAGCTATTACGGAAGCTACTACGGAGGCCTGGGCTACGGCTACGGAGGCTTCGGAGGCCTGGGCTACGGCTATGGCTGTGGATGCCGCGGCTATAGCAGACTAGGCTGGGGCTCTGGCTATGGAGGCTACGGCTATGGCTCTGGATTTGGGGGCTATGGCTATGGCTGCTGCCGCCCTTCATGCTATGGTGGTTATGGATTCTCCAGCTTCTACTGAATTGCTACTGTGGTTACTTCATATCAGTGATCTGGAATTTCTTTTTTTAAGACATTCTTCAGTTAAGAAGATGAAATTCCTCACAACCTATCAAACATGTGAATCTGCTCTGCCAGCTTTGGGACCATAAACTAGTTTCTGTCTAATTCTTAATAAATAAACTAGTATGAAATTGAAAACATGGCTCTTTTTGGTTCATAATTATTCAATTATGTATATACATATACATGTACATTCCTAATCAAGCTTAGTAATATGATGCCTACACGTTTACAGATGCAAGGGATGTATAAATGAATTAGAATATAGAGAGTACTTCAGACAGGATATAATGAGATTGAAATGGTAATTTTCCAGAATTGATCAGTGCATGTTAGATACACATCTTGAAATATATGGTCATAAAATATGATATATGAAACAACATGTTTATTACATATTTTTTTGAAAAAGTTACACATAATGCAGACAAATGTTTTCTTCACTGAAAATGCATTTAGTGTTCAAAATCATTAAATATATCATTGGGATCTTATATAATTTTTACTTATAGACACAGGCTTATGTATAAAAACCAAAACAATATCTATCTTTGATTATAGTCACATGCTCTCCAGACCTGCACAGGAAGAATGTAAAATCCTTAGCTATACAATCTACTCACAATTCTAAATGATTCTTTAAAATCAGGAACCTTTATTTTAGCAATATTTTTCTGACATGGTGAATAAAATGCAACAAGTGGTATTAGAACAGCCCAGAAATGATAGAGCAAGGCTAGAGTTGGGAAAATGCTACTCTCATGCCAGAAATCTTGTTGCAACAACCCTCCCTGACTTAAACACTACCCAGAACACTCGGTGTGTTGCATAAGTTATGCTGCAAATAGCCCTAACTTTAATACAAATTAAAGTCATAGCCATCATTGGGAAAAATGCCAGCTGGAAGCTTGGCTTTATTTGACACTAGGTCAAAGTAGTGAATACAGCCCCTGGAAATAAAGAACATGCCTATTTCCATTGATGAATAAACCATTATGGGATTAAATTTGTATCAAAAAATTTTCCTCATAAATCCCATAAAGAAACAGCAATATGATTGTTCCTATAAAATAAATAAATTTTATGAGTCCCAAGTTTCAAGAAATGGGTGCGTCTGGTTGAGGTTCACCCATGAGATCAACACTGAACATCGCTACCTCTTGTAAACTGAGCTGGACGGCATTGTTAGGTAGCAGTCTAACTTGTCCTGGAGAATATCTCCTTATCCCCTACCTTATTTTTTTGTATTGTTGTCTGATAATTAGAGAGTTTACTAAGCTGTTCTGATTTCTTCATATCTTTAAAAAAATCCAGATGGTTTCTAAGTGATGAAATAAGGTTTAAACATGAAACATCATTAGTATCTTAAAGAGATCTAATTCATTACAAACACAAAATTGTTAAGGTGGAGACACTGGTAGATGTTTTATGTTGATTCAGAAGATCAAAATAGAGTGACACAGTGTTTATCTGAGTGAATCAGTGGAAGACAAAAATCTTATCATCTGCTTCACTTGAACACAGAAAAGAACTGGTGGGAGGAGGAAAAAGAGGAAATTTGATGATATTTGAAGTAAGGTTTGTAAAATGTACAAGATCCATGGACTAATGACAAAAAGTAGAGAAAGAACCCCAAAGCTGGCAATTACTCTGAAGAAAGGACAATGGATTGGTAAAGAGAATTCTTGCAGGACTTACTAAGCAGGGTTTTTATTACTCTAACTTGTCTCTTTACTTGTGCCACATTGTGAGCATAAACAAATCGTTCACATGCTTGTGTATAATGTCAAAGTTACATATGCCAATTGTGCATGATCAAAGTTTAAAGACTAGAAGTCACGTGACCGTTGCTCTTTGCTGTTACATGTAGCCAGTGAGTCAAATCTATGATTCTAAATATGTGGAGAAATGGATATATTTAGGGATCTTGCTTTTGGCTTTAGGAATCTTGGATACTTAAAAGCTTTGTATGATCAGTTATTACAAATCATTATCAACATGACTGAAACTATATTTAATGATATAATCAAGAAGATAATCAGACTGTGGTTATGTGGCCAGTAATAAAGTCCTATTAGGGTTCACTATGTGCATTCTTGCAATTCCTTCAAAAAAAACCAAAGCAATAAGCTGCTGGACGATCTAACTAGGTTGCCAAACAAGCTCACACATTCTTATCAGATGTTCCCTGTCTTTTTCTTTAAGTAACAACAAACTCATGAGTTGTCTCATGCAAGTACAATTCTTGGAATGACATTAAAAGGAGGATCATGTGATTTTTACCACCTGCTCTGACTAGCATATATAAGCTGTGCTGTAAAGATTGCTGACACTCACATTCAGAATCCCACCTTGCACAGCAAACTAACCACACTGACACCATGAGCTACTACGGCAGCTACTACGGAGGCCTGGGCTATGGCTCTGGAGGCTTCGGAGGCCTGGGCTACGGCTATGGCTGCGGATGCAGCAGCTTCAGCAGGCTGGGCTGGGGCTCTGGCTATGGAGGCTACGGCTGGGGCTCTGGCTACGGCTCTGGCTTTGGAGGCTACGGGTATGGATGCTATCGCCCATGCTGTGGAAGATACCGATTCTCCAGCTTCTATTAAATGAATGCTTGAATCTGGAAACAGAGAGACCACTTTCAGTAGAGTGGGTCTTATCCTTTGCTCTTTTTCCAGAACCATCCATCTGATTTTCTCTATCATCTGTCCATCTTTGAGTTGTTTTTTATGAATACTTGTTGTCTTTTAACCTCCGTGTCTATCATCCAAATGAATAATTCATATGTATAATCCAATTTGCCTCCTTGTTTTTTTCTAACCACTATTACTGATAATCCTTGTAGCCAGGTATTTGAGAAAACTTGTGTTTTGCTTTTGTCTGATAAGTGAATTATTTAAATATAAATGTTTTGGCTTGTTGGAATGTTCTTAATTTTTATTATTTCTGTGTCACCTTATGAAGCAGTGATGTCTGTGGCTCTAGGAAATGTTTCGAGTTCATTTCATTACACAACATTGAGAACATATTTAGACATACATGAAGAATAAATTAATATGTCTGACTTCCATTTATGTGTCATTCCTCTTAAATGCCCTTGTGTGGTTTTGCAGTTGCTAAGGAGACTATGACTGTGAGGTTCTACGAGGTAAAAGAGCATCCACCTGCACATCCTCATGCTACCCCTGCTCCAGTCAGCCATGACTTTTATTTTTTGACTGTCTTTGTTTTGAGGGAATGGAGATTTGAAAGCCTAATTGATTGCCTTTGCAGGAACTCGAGTCTATGGCTGACATCTAGTAGGGGCCATGATCACTTATAACACTGTAAATCCACTCGCCCTCACCCTCACCATGAAGAAGGGACACTAGTGATCACCATATTCTAAGACAGAGAGATGATCCAAACCAGGGAACAGTAAGTCAGACCAAGCTGGCTGGGCACTGGGGGCACACGCCTCTGATCCTAGGTACTCTGGAGGCTGAGATCTGAGGATCACAGTGAGATGGCAGCCTGGGTAGGAAAGCCTGTGAGAGTCTTGTCTCCAATTAACCACCAGAAAACTAGACATCACTAAGGCTCAAAGTAGTTGAGCACTAGCCTTGAGTGGAAAAGATTAGATATAACTCCAAGGGCCTGAGCTCAAGCCCTATGAGAGATTAAAAAAAAAAAAAGAAGGACAGAAAGGAAGAAAACAAGAATGAGAGATAGAAAGAAAGAAAGAGAGACAGAGGAGAGAGAAACAGAATAAGAGAGAGAAAGAAAGAGAAAGAAGAAAGAGAGAAAGCAAGAAAAAGAAAGAAATAAGGAAAAAAGGAAGGGAAGGAAAGAAGGAAGGAAGGAAGGAAGGAAGGAGGGAAGGAGGGAAGGAGAGAGGGAGGCAGGAAGGGAGAGAGGTAGGATGGAAGGAAGGAAGGAAGGAAGGAAGGAAGGAAGGAAGGAAGGAAGCTGGAAGCTGGAATCCAGAAATCAGCAGTCTCCTTTAGGCTCATGGAGTCCTAATTCTACTTCCTTTGTGGCAGAGTCTCAGCTGTTCTGACATCAGGTTGGATCGCTTTCCACCTTGCCCCCAGGAGAGGAGTGCCTAACCCCTACCCAGGTCTGCTCCCCTGTCCAGGACCTCTGCTCTAGCAGGACCACTGTTTCTGTCTCTTAAGCCTTCAGAAAGACAAAGGGCATTGTTTCAACCATGCCCCTATCTCTGCCTGTGTACAGTGTCTCTAATCTTCCACCTTCCACCTGTCTGTCAGAGGTAGCAGGTGAGGGCTTTCCTGATTTATATTTTTCTACTTTATTAGTGGGCTCTTAATATTTTGTTTATCTTCTTACAAATGGATGATGACAGAGTCAAATGCTGGTATCACACACTATGATTTACTGTAAATGAGTCGCTCTTGCCTGTCAGCTCCAGCCTCTTTAGTCATGAAGGTCAGAGATACTGGCTCTTTCTTCCCTTCGAATTTACTCTCTCCCTTAATTTTTTCTGACATATTGCCTTTGAGCATGTTCCACAAGTTTATCATTCCTGACCAGGCATCATGGAACCTTCACAGTGAGCCACGATGAAATCCTTCTCTGGTCAGCTTCTCAGCCGACCTTTTCAAAATGGCCACAGACGCCTATTCTGTTACTTTGTTTGTGAACATACATGTCTCAGCACATGTAAAGTAAAATTTAGACCACTGCCAAATTCCAAAAATGTTTATTGCTCTTCTCTAAAAAGTTACTTTTATCATGGAATATTGGTCTATTTACCTATGCCATAAGTTAAATTATAAAACAAAATATTAGAAGAAAAGAAAGTACAGAAAGAAAAGAAAGAGGTAATGAAGAAGAGTTAGGAGAAGAGAAAGAGGCAGGGAGAGAAAGAGAGTAGGAAAAAAGCGAAAGAAGAAAGACAAAAATTAAATTAAATTAAATCACTTGCTTATATGTAAACATTCTATGGAATGTTTCCCAGTTTTTTATGAGTATAAAATATGTAACAATCAATGATCCCCAGTGGATCCCCTTTGCAAACACTGTATGCATGTATGCATGCATGCATATAGGCATGTATGTATATATGATGTATATATTCACATTTGTTTTGGAATTTGAACTCTGGGCTTTGCACTTGCTGTCAAATGCTCTTCCACTGAGCCACACCTCCAGTTCTCATAACTTTGTAGTGCACTTTTGAAATCTAAGACTTAGTTTTGTTGAAATCTCTTGGACAATAGTTATTTTAATCAAAAAGTGCAGTAGAATAAGTTCTTCATAGGAGCAACTGAAGTTACTATCCTATATGGTTTGTATGTTTGAGTTTTCATTTTTCATAATTATCATCCCTTATATTTAGTATAATGTAAAATCCATTTATATTTACTCTGTAAAAGATGTAATTATGAATAAATATTGCCCTGATAAACATATTTTTAAGTGGTGAGTCCTTTTAAAGAGTCATTATTTGAATGGATGATAAGTGATTGCTCAGTATAACTCCAGATAAGACATGTTGACAAAAGATAGTTGGGCACAACATTGCCATTAAGGTTAAGTGCTGGTCTTAGTTGAAGGCCTTTTTGATTTCTTTAACTGTCTAGATGCTATTATATTTGATTTGTACCCACATATAATTAGTGCTTTTCTTGAATGTCCTGGAGTTTATAAACACAGTGCAAAATCTGTGCTTACAATCTTGTCACATTGCTAAAGAATTGGGAGTGAGTACCATAAAACACATTTTTAAATTGTGGTCACTTTGTAATTCTGTCTTGGAGAACAATTATCTGTCTATAGATCTATTTAATTAGTGGCATATAAACACATACATTTTCTGAATGCAAATAGGGAGAACATTTCCAAATTTAAAATATAGTTCCTAAATTCAAAGAAAAAAATAGAGTTCAGTATACCAGAGAATATCAAGACTTAGCATTAACTGATGGAAAAGGAGAAAATTGGAGGGGAAAATATCTTTTTGAAATGTAGATACCCAAAGAAAAATTTGTATCCTCTAGTGAAAAGGTATTTACAGACATAAATTTCTGAAATCATTCCTATTATTGAGCTTAAGTTGGTGACAGGAAATCCAAGGATGGAAATCAATACAAAATGCTCTCATCAATTAAAATACTCTATTAATCTTAGGAAGATGTTCATGAATATTGAAACACAGGTGATATCTATCTATCTATCTGTCTGTCTGTCTGTCTGTCTGTCTGTCTGTCTGTCTGTCTGTCTGTCTGTCTGTCTGTCTGTCTATCAATCAAAAGTTCAGGATAAAGGTTTTGTTTTGGTTGGTTATGGGGCCTGAACTCTGGGCCTGGGCGCTGTCCCTCAGCTCTTCAGCTCGTCTAGTGCTTTACCATTTGAGCCACAGAGTCACTTCTGCCTTTTTCTGCTTATGTGGTGGTGAAGAATGGAACCCAGAGCCTTATGCATGCAAGGCAAGCACTCTACCACTGAGCCACCTTCCCAGCCCCAACTGTTCTTTTTTTTTTTTTAAATGTAAGTAGAAGTCTCTTCTGTAACAAGGAACTCCAAGGACCACTTGGATTGGGGGAGAATGGTACCAGGAATCATCCAGCCACTTACTCAGAACAAGAAGAGTTGCTCCTGTGCTGCTTCATCTCTAAATCAAGCTACTCTATCTCCCATTAATACAGCTGTGTATCTAGGAGTATTTAAGCTTCTTGCTTTTTCATTGAATCTTGCTAGTACCATAGGCATTATGCATCACTCAGACTATAACTTCTTGCATATGCCTCTGTTTTTTAAATGAATCTCTCTAAGAAATGGTACATAAGGCTCTTAAAATATTGCTATCACTATGCAACTATGAGTATGACTAAGAGACTATGAAAACACAATTCAGTGTGTCAAGGATTATGGAGGCACAGAGCTGGCCCACCAGTTAGGATTCTCAGCAAGTATAAAGTGAGTTAATATGGGAATTTACCTAATGATCCATGACATCTGTTAAACATTTGCCTTTATTATATTAGCTCTCCCTTGACCTCAGATGGTGTGCCCCTCACTTCCCATAATGAATTTCACCTTGTCAACAGAAGCATTATTTTCACTGTGATAGCTTCCTGATTCCAACAGGAAAATGACAGCAGCATGGACAAATGTCACTTTCTTAGAGAGGAGGGAAACTTCTATCTACTCTCATGTAGATTTCTCTTCATGGTGGTTGCCAACATGCATGTGAAATACATCTAAAGCAAAATATTATAGTATATGATTCAAGTGGTAGAGCTCCCATCGAACAATAACAACCTCTGAGTCCAACCTCCATTAAAACACACACACACACACACACACACACACACACACACACACACAGAATGACTGCATCTATTTTTTCTGTCTATTCATGTACTAGCTCATTTGCATTTTGTGCCATTCTTGATTCCCTATGATCATATTTGCACTCTCATTATATTAAGGAACCCAGAATTAACCTATTTGACATAACCATCAATATTCCAGGGTACTGAAAATATTTGCATACTACCAAAGTAAAGCTGAAGGAATTTTAAAAATCCCTGAAGTCAGCTAATCTTTACAAGGCAAGGCTAGATTGTAAACTTAAGAATCCTGAATGCAGTGCTGTATCTACTGACCTATGTGTATTGTTATCAAGCAAAGGATCCAAGGTTAAAACCTCTGAGTCCTGGTGTTCTACCTTAAGTCAACTAGTCATTCTCTCTCTCTCCCATTCTCTCTTTTGTCTTCTATGTTTGTTTCTCCTTCTTCCTCTTTTCTTTCCTCTCCCCCTCTCTCTTCTTCTCTTCCTCCTCTTCCTTTCTCATGCTCTCTTTTTTCCTTTTCCTCTTCTTTTTCCCTTTCCTCCCTCCCCTCTCTTAGATCTCCCATTTCCCCTTCCCCTTTCTCCCTTCCTGTCTTTCCATCCATGGATGCTCCATACCCTTTTTTTTTTTTTTTTTTTTTTTTTTTTGCCATTTCAGCTCTCCACCCTTCCACAACACTGTGCTCCTTCTCAGCTGGGGTTGATGGGATCCGTGCACCTCTCATCTCCTTCACTGTCGGATCTAGACTTGTCATTTAGCTGAACCTGATGCAGTGTCACCAGGTGGGCGGCCATGTCCCATCTGTAGGCAAATTGGTCTTACCGTAGTCTTCCAGCTGGTCACTTATTACCAGGGTGACGCTGGACAAGTTATTTGACTGCATTGTAGTTTAATCTTCTCCTCTGTAAAATGTGAGTAATTACCGTCACAACTTCATAGGGGCTTGTGAAGACTGAGTGAGTGCTCATAAGAAAGCCATAGAGCTTCACTTGCCAGAAGATGTGCCTTTGTTATATGGGAGTTATTGCTACCCTCATTTAGATATCTTTGTATTTGGCTCTATGACAGGTGACTGTAAAACACATGACCACAAGCCCCAGTTCTGTACAGCACGGAGGGTCATGCTTATGGACCCAAAGCATGCAGAGCATGAAATAGCCTTTCACATATCCGAAGCATGGGGAAAGTGGGCTAGCATGACTAGAAGCTGGCTAACAACTAACTAACTAACCCAGACCAGCTATGTTCTTTATAGAAGCAGAGTAAACTGTATGAGTGTATCTGTACTTAGCACTGGACCATCATCAATTTTTGCCTTCTTACTGGCTGCATCATATTATGTAAGCCCCAAATTTAAAAGAATGACCAGTTACTCATTAGACCAAAGAGAAGATGATGGAAGGAGTGAAACGTGGAATTCTACCACATCTCTGCTGTCCAGACTTTTCTTCTGAAAACTTTTTTTTCAAGTATTCTTATTTCTTCTCCATGTCAAATTGGCGATGTTCCTCACTCTGCACATCCGTGTTACAAAACACGAATAAAGCTGAAATAAGGATACAGGTAGACTCCTTGTAACAATGAGATGTACAAGACACTATGTTGAAAACAAATTTTACAACTTTGGAGCGGGGAGTAACCCCTCTGTATAGTGTCTTTACAATAAAATATATATTAAAAAAGAATATCCTGTATAATTAGTATTTCTGATAAACAACAAAATATTTTCGTGTGACTATGTCTGAGATGGCACAAGAACACTGCTTGTGCTAAAAATGTGGTGGTTTATCTAAAACTCAAATGTAACTAGATACACAATGACTCTTACGAACTCTTGCATCTCTCTCAGATTGGTCTTCCAGTATATGTTACCTATTGGTGGAACTGAAGTTAGAACTTAGGGTCCTATATATGCTGGACAAGAATTTTATCACATGAGCCCTACCACCATTTTACATCTTCTATTTATCTATCTGAAGAATGATTCTGCATATGTATCTGTATCCACAGACAAATAGCATATATTAATCAACAAATTATTCTTTCTACATATGTGGCCCTTTGACCAACTTACCTCCTGATCTTTCAAGAACTTCTGTCCAACCTAGTGCTTCAAATCCAAAATACCAAGTTGTAAAAATAATTACCTGCTTATTTACCTTTCCTCATTAACTGGCTATTTATTCCCTTTCATTCTGGCACTTATACATTCCTCAAAGAGGTCTCATTTGTTATATCATCCACGTGCTCTTGTTCCAGATCTTTTCATCTTTCCCTCAGGATATTCTCTAGTAAGGGCTGCTCTAACTGGATCTTCATTCCATTGATATCTTAGCTACCTTCCAGCTGATAACAAGCTCACAGTTGGAGGCAGACTGCTTGGATTTCTATCAACTTGATTCACTCACTTTATGACCTCAGGGAATTTATTTTTATCCCCAACAAATCTTCTTCTCTGCAGATTGAAAATAATGTCAATATAGTTTTCTGAGGATTAAAGACTAAGGTGTTTTCAAAGCAAAAAGAATATCCAGAATCAGTAGGCAGTAGATATGAGCCATTATCATTATCATCATTATTGTTATTATTATTTCCATAAAATGCTTTAGATCTCTCTTATCTCATCCCATAGAAAAGCTTCCTTATTCAACTAAACAACACAGGAAAACTGGTTCTCTTCCGTGGTCCACATAAACAAATGAACACAGAAGAGTTCACTGAGGTCATTTGCAGCTCTGTTCTTGCTACATGTTTTCTTTTTCTTACAACCAGTTTTATTACATAATGTGATCCATGAATTTCTCCCCTGCTTACTTATGAAGGCTAGATATCCTTAACGTTAATGCATCTAGTTAAAATTCATTATTGAAGCTCACAGAGTTAAATATCCTTCCTTGTTATTCCTCTCCTGTTTGTAACATGACATGGGTATCAAACTGGATGCATTTCCACCTTCAAAAACATTTCTTTTATACAGTATGTTCCTGTGAAAATGTTAACTGAAATAGTTGGCCAATGAGACTTTTACAGTTTTCTGGAACAGCTCGATTACTTCTAAGGCAGATTGTGAATGCATAAGGAAATCCTGATGAGTTCCTAGAACTCCTCTCCCAACAGCTGTTATGTTCCACACGAAGAGGCTCACACCTGAGCTCCCTCCACGTGGTGGCTTGTTGTCTCCTTTTCTTGGATTCCACCCAAAGATCTTAGGAAAAATAATGTTTAATAAGAAAAAAAACAGCCAAAGGAACGTTTACCAAGCCAACATGTATCTCTTCCTTTAAAAATGCTTTATTATCCTTAATAAGTTATCCAAAGAAATTGCCATAGAACAAAGGAGTTTATGAACACAATGCATCCTGATCATTGTCCCACCTTTAACATTCTCACCCCTTTCGACCTATCCTTCTCTTAATTTTGTGGTACATACAATGAATTCTCTCCCGCTTTCCCTTTTCATTCATCTACCTCTCTCCCTTTGGTTCCACTCCTCTCTTGCAATACTCATTTCCTGATGCTTGTTTTATTGGGTTTTGACCTCATCTTTCTAAAAAAATTATACTATTTGAGCTCTCTGTAGAATCTATTATACTTCCATTAATCCATTTGTAACCACCTACATATTACCCAACACTTTTATTTCTAGATTTATAGGCACATTCTGTCTACTACAAACGAGGGAAAGCATGCAACTTTTGTTTCTCTGGGTCTGGATTACTTCACTGAATATTTTTCCCCCAAACCCTTTCCATTTCTTTACAAATGGTACCACATCATACTTTCTACTGGATGAGCAAAATTTCACTGCATATATATACATATTATATATATATTATATTATATATATAATATATATTGTATATATTATATATATATATATATATCACGTAGTTCACACATTCTAGAAGACTGTGAGAAGATATGGGTTGTATCAGGTAAGATTGCTGATTTAAAGAAGTGAAAATCACTGGCACAACACACACACACACACACACACACACACACACATACACACACACATACACAGAGGAAATTACAGCGCATACAAGTAGCTGAAAGAACCTTTGCCAAAGCTGAGAAGTGAGATGATGAACTATTCAGGTTTCAGGGTTGTCAAGACACCTGCTATACAAGCCAGACTAGGAGCAAAGCAAAAAATCATCTTAGGATCTTACTTGTCTTTATTGCTCCACTTGGGTTTAGCTACCACTAAACTAGGCTGTAGTCAACGACTGTCATGGGCACCATCTCCTCTGCTTCTGAAGACCACTTTATTCAGTCATCTGTTCTTGTGTATGACAGTTTGGGAGCTTGAAGGCAGGGCCTGGATGCTGTCCCTGAGCTTTTTTTTTTTTTTTTTTTTTTTTTATCACCTGCACAGTTCCACTTCTGGGTTTGTGGTGGCTAATTGGAGGTAAGAGTGTCACAGACTTTCCTACTTAGACAGGCTCAACCTGTGATCCTCAGATCTCAGCCTCCTAGTAGCTATGATTATGGGTGTGAGCCACCGCTGCCGGGTTCCCAGTCATCTTCCTATACCAGCATCACTTTGCCCAAGCCCCTGGTAGCAATGTCTAAGTCACAACTCTTCAGAGGAATGAAAGAGCCCTGTGGAAAACTACACTAATGATACAGAATTAAGAGTAAGCCTGAAATTATTTTTTCTACACCAGATTCAGCATAGAATATAAATATGTAGAGATCTGGTTATCCATGTGACAAAAGTACTTCTGAACTTAATGCCTTTATGCACTATAGCTTTCCAGTCATTCCTCTTGTATTCTGGGGTAACTCGAATCTAACGACTCTTCACTGACACTTTGGGTTAAGACCTACAGCCCTGGTTAGAACTGTGCATGCATTTTCTGAAGATTCGCCAAGAGGACTGCCCTGTACATTATTACCCTTCTATTCCTGCACCATCAGGCACATCACTGCCAACAGGGAAACAGGGCAAGAAATAAAGTGGAGGGACATCTCTGGAGGCAGAGACCTCGTGGTAAAAGTCCAAGTTCACTCAGAGTACACAGGGTTGAATACTGCCCAAGAGATGGCAGACGGTGGTGGCCTCTTGAAGATGAGCTGTGACAGAGGTGACAGGAAGAAGCCAAGAGGAAGCAAAACTAGCGTCTCTGTGAACAGGATGTCATGACATGGCAGATAAAATACCACCACACAAACTGTGCTCCCCGTGTTTAAGTGGACATTGCAGCAAAGGCTGCCAAAGGTGTCTACCATATTCTCTTTGTGGAGAGCTCAGTAGATCAGCTGTGTGGCTAAGTGGAACACCACAGGTTCTGGAGTCAGCTTGGTTAGCTAAAATCCAACTTGTGCACTTAATGGTCACTGGGCCTTTGAGGAACTAATTACTTAAGCTCTCCATTCCCCCTAGAAAATGAAGGTATTGATAGTGTCTACCTTATAAAGCGATTGTGTTCAGTGAATCCATATATCCAAAGTTACTGTCTGTCCGTCATAAGTTTTAATATACATCTACTGTTCTTCCTCTTATTATGGCCAGATTGAGGGATATGTCTATCTCAGGGACTCAGTTGAAGTGGTTAACCATTTAATGGTCGTTGGTTTTGAGGAAGGGTGAACAGACCAAAATGTTTACATCAAATATCTTCTTCCAGGGAATGTCAGAAGCAATCATGTGTAATTAGTGAGCCAAAGCAATCTTTTGAAATACGGTTGGAGTATTACCTCATGTCACGGGGTGAATTTATGAGAATTTCAACCAGGATCAGATAAAAGCCAAGGCTTTGAGGATGGAAAAATTACCTCTAATAGGCACAAAGGTGATTAAAGGTTCACTAAATTAAAACATGCTAGACACTCAAGAGGCCCTCCTCACTGGGTCTGAGAATATTAAAGGGCTTGGTGGGCTCAAGTGCCTTTGAGATGTGAGGGCTGGGAGATTTACCAACGCTACTTCTGAGGGTTTATAAATTCACTGTACACAGAATTACATTTAAGGCTATGTAAGTCAGTTTTTACTGCCCAGCCTCTAACAGAATAAACTGCAGACATGGGGAATCTGGGCTTCTCCAAATGCTTTTCAATAAATACTTTTAAGCTTGGGACTCTAAA
The DNA here is from genome assembly GCF_024711535.1 of Dipodomys merriami. Taxonomy (NCBI): domain Eukaryota; kingdom Metazoa; phylum Chordata; class Mammalia; order Rodentia; family Heteromyidae; genus Dipodomys; species Dipodomys merriami. The sequence goes on along the minus strand of NW_027203381.1, from coordinate 112,339,383 downwards.
CATCCATTCTCATTTTGTCTATGGAGATGGTAAGACCAGGTAAAACTCATGCTTGAACGCTCTCTGTTCAAGAGTGAATGTATTCTCAATAATCAATGCCACACCCACCAGCAAGATGATGATAGAACATCCTCTTTTCTTGATCACCTGTGTCCCTCATTTGTAGACACGAATCTTTAATATGTAACACTTTCTTGAACTATTGTGGTTGATTTTATTTTTGCTTGTGGGTGTACTATCACCCATAAATAATAAGGGCATTGGTTGCTATGGACAATTTTTTTCTTTATGTCCAATCATTGAAAATATAAAAACAGCATAGTATTTAAGACTAAAATATTTCATGTACATAGTTAGTGCTCAAGACCAGTATGTAAGGCTTTGTCCACAATGTCCCTATGCATCCAGATGAACAAATCCAAGAAAACTATGCCATAGACTGATTTTGTACAATGTAGAGCAGTATTCAGCTATTTATATTTAATTGAGTTGAGTGGGTGGTAAGGTCATAACTGGAAATCAATTGAGTTAATTTAGTTTTACTTTTAAGACTTCTTTTATGAATTTATATTTATTGCTGAAAATAAAACCAGTGAAAAATACTTTGGATGAGTTTTTGAGTTGTGATGTTGACAAGTAGATTAGCTAGCTTCAAATTTAATAACTTGTGATGAACTTACTTCAAAAATAATTAAAATATCAATATTAAAACACAAGCATCCATATTCAACATCCCACCCTCATTTCATATATATATCTACATGTAGTGGTATACAGATGTATATATGCATACATAAATATGTATATATATTTACATATATATGAAGGGGAAGCAAACACCTCTCCATTTCATGAAACTTGTTACATTTTTTTGTCACTTTCATCAGAAGGTGATAAATGTCATGGAAACCTTTGAATTCAACTTCTTTGATTTTTTCTTCATTATTCATGACTCAAGCCACCTTATCCTATCTCCTTTACTCAAATTTCCCAATATTATCACCAAAATTTCCACTTTTAGACCTGCTTTTATTGAAACAAATAGCATTTTCTTTCAAACATGTATGCTTCCCTAAACATTTTCCTACAATGTCTCCTCACTTCAAGCAAATGATAGTAAGCACAGAATCTACAAAGTATTTTTAAATAGATTAACAGTAGTTACAAGTGTCAAAGATACTCTCCTTTTTTGAGAAAGAACTAGTATGTTGCTGTGTGTATGTGCATTTAAATTTGAATTTGGAACTTGCTTTCTTGCTTATAAGGACCAGTTTTTCAGGCTGCTTAAAAGATGTGTGGTAACCTCTCCCTCTACTAAACTAATATTATGAGCACAATGTTCCCTATTAGAAGAGAATAATGGGAAAGACTTTTGAGATGCTAACTTAAAGCATGAAAAAGAGAGGAATTGTTCTATTTTTATCAGAATTGACAAAAAATTAAAATTGGTCATTTCAACTTGAGTGTTCATTGGGTAATATCTATGGAAGCTTGATGATTCTTTTTAGGCACCTTCTATTCTAAGTTTTCCTTTATTCTCCAATCAGAGTATTAGAAGTCAAAATGAGAAACACAGAGAAAACAGAAGAAATACCTTGTTAAAATGCTTTATCTCTTGACAGACAAAGGTTAGGCAATAAGAGCTAGTAGGAATGAACTTGTAGCTTCTCACATACAGTCTCTAACTGGGAATTACCTACAGCATTCATCTTTCAGTCGACTGTTTAAAATCACTGGAAAATTTAATAAACTCCTGCTTATTCAGGCAAAGTTCTTATCAAACTTCAGAGAGCCATGACAAGGACTTGAAAATTTGTAAATATTTCTATACAGACATAAATTTTTACATTACTGTCAGTTCTCATTTAGTGTAATTCTTTTCTGCTTTAAGGCTTCTATTTTGAGTGAAAAATACTGAAAATTCTGTGGGTAGATTTATAAAGCCCTTAAAAAATAATATAGTTCCACAAAAGGAAAAGTGAAAATACATTACTGTAAGGGTATCAAGAACCTTAACATTGTTCAGTGCCATAACCAAAGTGTCATCTGTTAAAATAACATCATCATCATTTATTCATTATCTGTTTAAATATCTTGCATAGTCTCTGAGATCAGTAGGAATAAGGCATCAATCAGAAAGTTAAGTAAGTTTCCCAGGGCGATATTTTGAATTTATAGTAAAATCAGGACTTGATTATGGATTGAATATCCCTGTGTTGTTTTTTTTTAATATATCCTGATGTAGTCAGAAAGTAGACACCAAGAGTGACATTTGAGATGCAGAGTGTGCTGAGAGATGGTAGATTGGGTTACTAGTCTTCATTATCTGATAAAGATTGAATACCTGCTAGGAAAATGGAATAGAGTTCTAGAAGACAGAAGAAAAGGAAGAAAATTGTCTTGCTAATGCCCTCTAGTATGATTAGATTGGCACAGACTAGAAAAAAATCAAGAAGTTTCTTTCTCAAAAACGTATTTTTATTAGCTTTAAGTAGTTCTACAAAGGAGTTGCCATTTGCTGAAGCAGTTTATGGGTATAGTGCATCTTGATCAATGTCAACCCTTTTAGCATTCTAATATAAGTCAAATGAGGAAAAATGCTCCAATATGTCTAATTTTAGATGGTGTAGATATCAGCAACTCTCTGCATGTAGCTGTTAAAACAAGAGTCATAAGTCTAAGGTGAAAATTAGCAGAAAAAGTTGCATAGTAGAGGGAAGTTTTAAGATTCCAATAATGAGACCTTGGTAGTAAAATATGATCAAGGAAGAGAGATAATCAAGCAGCTATAATGTTTTCTCATTGTACTTTACCCTTTCTCTCTTTCATCCCTGGAAAATCATGTCTCAAATACTACCAGCTAACTTCTGAGGGAGGAAACTTTTGCCGCAATGTCACCTAGGAGATAAGGTAGATTAGGTATTAGAAAGAAGACAATCTGAAAGGAGGGTAAATTCTGGATGTCAAAATATCCCTTTCATTGTGGACCTTTTATAAATTACAATACTGCCTAATGTTCACTAAAATAAGTGGGTATTAGAAACGTAGAATGTTGGAGCGATATAAGTAACTTACTAAATTTTCAGAGTCAAAATATAGAATGCAAGAACATCACAATTGTGAAGAAATTTGCATCATTTCTTTCCAAGGGCTTCCAGAATATCTCATACAGATGTGTTTATAGGTGTCAATTTGGGATGACTGACATAAAGGCTGCAGTGGATCTTTCTGTACACCAGGGGGCACATGGCTATTGTTTCCTCACATCACTTGTGGAATTTCCTAATATAATTAACCAGCATCTTTCTGTTCATTCTGTCTTTTTTATGGGTCCACAGACTTTATGTCTGGTTTTCAACATTTCTCTTATTCTGGGGTCCCACAAGCTTGAAGTGACTTGGAAGTTCATACTTTCTAGCATTTATAGCCACTGCAAGCCATTTTTAAAACTGAGGATAAAATTCTTCAAACTCCTTATTCATAATTTCCAAGCTTATGCTTTTTGTTCTGTGAAGACTGGCATTTCTGTTGTGGTACACACTGCTGCAGATTAAAATGAGCATGGCTTCCTTTTTGGTCTTACATTTTTTGTGTGGTTCAGCTCCCCTTTTAGATCTTATAAGAACAATTCCCATTAAAACGAGTGGCAGATCAGAAATAACTGAAAGCAAGTGAGAAAGAGTCCTAGAATACTATTACTCAGTGGCTGCAACGGAAGTAGTCACTAGCCAAAAGAGTTTTTCTCTTACTTTTTTTTGAAAAAGCATGTAATTTTTTAGCACACATCCTTTGGTGTAGAGAAGGAACCACTTTCATTGATAAAAAGACAAAGAAATGGAAATACTTATATCCAGCCATTTCAAGACAGATGACAGATAAAAAGTGAATGCAAAATCTATTCATATTCTTTCTCGAAGGTTCATGTCAGAGTTTTAGTGTGTGAGGCCACTAATATTCTAGAGAAAGCCTTGTTTTTAAGCTAGATTTCTTGTTTCCTTTTTTTGTTTCTGAACTTGAACTAAGCAGAGTCTGTGCTTCAACACACTTTGTCGTGTGTACCTGACAGCCTGGGTTCAAGTCAGACAATCTAGTGAAGAACAGCAAAGGATGTCATCTCAGAGGGGTGTTGTACATCATATCCCATTTGCACATCAGAAGTGTCCCAATGGACAGTCACCTCTGTCTCTGGGGGTCAAGTGGAATGAATACTCATCCTCTATTAAAGTCAACACAAACTACAAAGTGATGCTCAGTGGCTGTGTTGTGGTTTATTTCTCAAGAGACTCTAATAATTACAAGCGAAAAAGAATTCTAGACTGTTCTCATGTTGCAAGGTTTATGGAAGAAATATACCAAGGCACAGTGCTGCTTAGCAACATGGGTCTCCTAAGAAACAGCCAACCATTGTAGAACTTCTCAGAAAGTCACCACACTATTCAATATCCTCATTCCTTTAGTTCAAGAAGAGTTAGCAACACAGTTCAAATACTTTTTGACCCTTCCGTTAAGGCTAAACTAGGAATGTTAACCTGTAAGTACAAATATTGATTTTTTTTCTTGCAATCTTTTTATTTCACTGAACAGCTTTCAAAAACTAAGTATGCACCCTAACTGTAATATGTCTTCAAACATCATCCTTCATTTATTAAAGAACTAGGTTATAATTGGTAACTGAATCCTAACATTTGTATTCATGTTAATGTTTGTAAAGTTCTAAATGAAATCATGATTGTAGGAATTATTATTTCAAATATTGTTTAATTTAATCATATTAAGTGCAATTCAGCAAACTTTAATGATTACCTGTTAAATAATAATAACAATAATAACAATAAACCACTGATAATAGTAAGAGAAATTATAATATTGATAAGCTGTTTCTGTATTAAACATTTTAAATATATGTCACAAAGAGACTTTCTGACTTAATGAAGCCCATGCTCAATTCTGGGAAACAAACAGACTCAAGTACCCATAATTCAAGGAAAAACATGACTATATCTTATTATTACTCTCAATATTAAAAGAAACTACTTTTCAGAGACAGAGAATGTATCATTGCACCATGTAAAAATTTATAGCAATAGTAGAAATAACAGTATATAAAAAGTATATAAACAGTATATAAAAATAACAGTATATAAAAAGAGTAAGAGGAAAGCAATGAATAATTTCAAGTGAAATGAGGGATGAACTGGCAAGAGTAGCTTAGACCAAATCCTAGATTGCCAGGCTTTAGGTTAAGATAGCGCTAAGTCTGACCCCTAGCTTCCAGAATTATCGACTGGACTGTATATCACTGGATATACCGTTGTCTTTTCTGTGATCTGACAACCACAAAAGAGTTGTGATCATTAGATAAGATTAGACAGCCAGGCGCTGGTGGCTCAGGCCTATAATCCTAGCTATTCAGGAGGCTGAGATCTGAGGATGATGGTTCAAAGCCAGCCGGGATAGGAAAGTCCATGAAACTCTTATCTCCAATACAAACCACCAGAAAACCGGAAGTGGTGCTGTAGCTCAAGTAGTAGAGTACTCACCTTTAGCTGAAGAGCTGAGGAACAGCGCTAGCGCTCAGGCCCAGAGTTCAAGCCCCAAGATCGACAAAAAAAAAAAAAGAAAAAGAAAAAGAGAAAAAAAAAGGTGATAAAAGCCCCACCACATATTAAAGGAGAAACAAAGTGGAATAGTTTATGCAAGTGGGTTTAAAAAAAAAACACAAAGGTGCCACACATCAAGCATTGTTGGTGGGAGTGTAAACTTGTTCAACCACTTTGGGTAAGCAGTATGGAGCAGATTAAGTCAAAGGCTATGAACATGCAACCAGATGAGATCATGTTAAGCAAAATGTACCCCAAGACAAGGACACAAGAGGTTTTTTTGTTTTTTTCTTTTTATACTTTCTTGCTAGTGTTTTTAATGTACTTACAATACACTATGTGATTTTGTTTCTATTGTATGTTCTTCTCCCATGGTATAACCTCTGTTTGCACTGGATTTGATGCTGCTGCTCTGCATCATGTATATATAAAAATATTTGTAATTCGGAGAGGGATATTGCAGAATGCTTAAATGAGGATGCAGGCTGACCCATTGTGATGACGAGATGTACAGGACAGTATATTGAAAATGAACTTTAGAATGTTGGGGTGGGGGGGGAGTGGGAGGAGTTGGGGAGGTGGGGAGGGAAGTGTTGGTAGGGGGAAAATGGAGTAGGTAACAATGCTTGCTATGAAGTGTACTCAGTACCCTAGTCATGTAACTGTAACCCCTCTGTACAACATTTTTACAATAAAAAAAGAATGACTCCACATAGAGCTTCCCTATGACCCAGCAATCCCACTTTTGGGCATGTACCCAAACGATCACAAACAAGACCATACTAAGGCTACCAGCACATCTATGTTTATCACAACATTATTTACCATAGCTAAGATATCGAACCAACCCAGATGCCTCTCAGTAGATGCATGGATCAAGAAAATGTGATATATATGTACATATATATCAAAAAATGTGATATATATGTACATATATATATATATATGAATTCTATGCGTCCATCAGAAAGAATGACACTGTCCCATTTGTTAGGAAATGGAAAGACTTGGAAAAAATTATATTAAGTGAAGTAAGCCAGGCACAAAGAAACATAGGTCCCATGGTTTCCCTTATTTGCAATAACTAGTATACGTCTAGGACAATCTTACCAGTCAAGCAGCAAAGGTCAAAAGCGATGTACATATGACCATATAAGATGATGTTAAGTGAAATAAACCCCAAGATAGGGACAGGAGAGGTTTTATCTTTGTCGCTATTGTTTTTAATGTTCTGTATGATTTTTTTTTGTTTCTTTTGTATGCTCTTCCCCCATGGTATAACCCGTGTTTTCACTGTATTTGATTCTGGTGCCCTGCCTCTTGTATATACATTTTTCTAATTTGGGGAGGGGAAGGGAAATAACAAAATGCTGAAACAAGAATGCAGGTTGACCCATTGAGATGTACAAGACACTATATTGAAAATGAATTTTACAACTTGTGGGGGAGAGGAAAAGGTTGGGGAGAGAGGGAGGAAAGGGATGGTAGGGGAAAAACAAAGGAGGAGGTACCAATACTCAACAGAAAATGTACTCATTACCTTACTCATGTAACTGTAACCCCTCTGTACAGTATCTTTACAATTACATATATATGCCACTTATCAAGACTTTCAACTCTTTTCTGTATGTCTCCTGTCCAATACCTACATGTGTAAATGTGTGTATCTATGTATCTCCACATCATCTGTATTTCTACATCTATCTCTACCTCTATTTCTAACTATATCATCTGTATCTGTATATTGATATCATCTATATTAATATCAATGGAGATAAAGAGAGGGAAAGAGAAAGGAGAAAGAGATAGAGAGAGGGGAGGAGAGAGAGGAATTGGGAATTACCTCATGCTATTATAAAGGTGAGGCACTCCACATTGCTCTCTGTAATCTGGATACTCAGGAAAGCTAGTAGTAAATTAACAATCTGAGTATAGAAGGCTAAGAACTAAGAGAGAGTGCCAATTAGGCAAATCTCTCAGTAAATGGTGGGAGACTGAGCAAGAAAACAGGAAGACTAGTGAATTCCTCCCTAGTCCATGTTTGTTCTTCATAGGCCTGCAATGGTTGAAGGAATTGTCATCACATTGAGGAAAGGCTCTGTGCTTTACAGCTAATCTCTCTCATGCAGACACACTATACCCGGACATGATGTTCTACTAGATATGTGAGCACTTCCTAATCTGGTTGAGCTGACATAGCAAACCACTGAAATTATTGTAATGAAAGATGGAGTTAGTTGACAATTGTGTTATCTGTGTGTCGACTACATCATATTAGTCCTTCATTAAAATTATATGCTAGCAGAAACACTGGTTCATATCTTTGCTTAGGTAAATTTGATTTCTGGAATTTAAATGTAAATCCTTTGGGTAGGTGCTTGGTAGCATGGCATAGGTCATCGAATCAGCTGATGAGCTGAATTGAGGTATGCAGAAAGTAGGTACATCTTGCGTTCACAGCTGCAGAACTGCAGAATGAGAAACCATAGTTTCATCAGCCGATACTAAACATCTCTGTTGCCCACTAACTAGCATGAATCAGATCACTGGAGGAGAGTTCCAAGAAGGTCCAGGATATGGTAAACAGTCTCTAATTAACAATTGGTCTTAATTGATTCTTTGCAATACAATGAGAAGAAGAAGTCTTATCTCACTTCTTAAGAGTATGAGGATGATGGATTATGGTGTTTTGGAACTAAGAAGCAAGATGCAAACATTCATTACTTCATTATTTATTATTTTTATTGTTCAACATTTTATCAGCAGTCATTACTTTTCTCTGATTGTAACTGAATAGATCATTGTAATTTATACATGAATACAACTTCCATATCCATGTACAATACTGGAATATTTGCTGAGTAAGTAGCTTGATATCATTATTTCTTATTTATGAAGTATAGAGATATTTAATAGTCATCCACCATATTTCATTCATCAATGGGGTAATAGTACAGAATGCATACACTATAATATGTTATTGAATCGCTGCTCTTACTCCCCTTCCAAAGGGGCTTAAGCCAGTGTTCCCAGTTAAGAACTCCCCTGCACATTTAATTCCATCTAATACAGAAAGTAATTTTGGCTGAATAGAAGAGCTGTCTATATGGCAATATCTGGAAATGGTTTGGGTTGCCACAATTGGGATTGTTGTGGGTTCTGAGGATTATGTTAAGGATTGTTAAGGATTCAGAGGTTACTGATAAACATCTTTCAACACAGAGAATAGCCCTATCCTAATGAAGAAGTTTGCAAGCCACGTGTCAGCAGTGCCCAAATCTATACAAATTACTAAGACATGCATGTCTGGCTAAAATACAAGAGACAAGGAAGAGTGATAAAAGAAGGATATAAGAAGAAAGATGATGGAGGAATAAAATAAACATGAGAAATTAGATGGCCACAAAAAAAGCCCCAAATAAATGAATTGGTTGAAATCCTGTTTCTTTTTGTCCTGGTTTGAGCTTTGTATGAGCGGCACTGGCTGCACAGCTGCACAGCTATGTCATTGCAGAATTTCACTGGAGGGGCAGGGGATCGTGGGAAAATTGATGACTTTTACAATGTGCATGGACATTTTGTTGAAACGTTTACTTACTCCAGTGAGCAAGAGTGAAATGATGCTAATAGTCAAGCACATAAATTGTACATACAAATCTAAGCAAAGTGTCTAAAAAAACAGAACGCAATTTGACAGATTGATAGGAAAATTAATTGCAGGTTCAAGATTGTGCAGTCATATAGATTGGTTTTATGAAATAGTCTATCAGCCTAGATGTTCTAGAAAATGCAGACGGTGCTAGTTCGTTTTGTCAACTCCACTGGACTGTGCTGCCTGGTTATTTGTTTAAACACTAGTCTTGACGTCGCTGTGAGAGCACTTTGTGGATGTGATTCACATTTCCACTCAGTTGACTTTGAGTAAAGGAGATTGTCTTGATAATGGGGGTATGACTCAACTGGACAGACAAAGGCTCTGAGAGCAAAACAAATTCTCAGGTAAGAAAAATTTCTGCATCTAATGGCTGCAGAAACCCTGCCTGGGTCTCCAGCCTTTCAGCACCCTCTAATCACACTAATTGCTTAAAAAAAACCTCTGATGCACAAAAATTCTAGGCAGACTGATAAGAAACACACACACACACACACACACACAGAGAGAGAGAGAGAGAGAGAGAGAGAGAGAGAGAGAGAGAGAGAGAGAGAGAGAGAGAGAGAGAGAGAGAGAGAGAGAAACAAATAGAGAGTGAAAGATCCCCGCTGAAATCTTTTTCCTAAGAAAATAGCCCTGATTTGGGTTTATTTCATATATTAGTTTCACTTCTAAAACAGCATATTATAGACTAGGTAGTTCAAACCACAGGTACTTATTTCAGGCTCAAGGTACTAGAAAATTCAGGAGGAACATCTTTCCTGGCAAAGGCTAGAAAGAAGTAAACAACTCTCTCAATGGAATACCAATCTGAACAGGGTTGCTCCATCTTCTTAAACAAATGATATCTCAAGGATCCCATTTTCAAATGTTCTCAATGGGCATTGGTATTTGAAAAAATAAGTTACGGGACACAAACATCTCATTCAGAGGATGTGATAACAGAATATCCCATACCAATTCTAGGGTAATAACCAAACAGGAAGAGCTAATTGAGCAGATTCGAATGCCACCAGACAATAAGGTGTTAATGTGGCAGAACAAAGTGTTCAAGTATTCTGATGTAAGAATGCACATTCCCAGAACAAGGTTTTTGCTTGTGGTGTCTGTGATGAGGGGTGTTAGAAGTGAGATTCTGAGCTCAAATACTTTAAAATGGGTCTTTCCAGACAGAGAACTAATTGGCATTGGAGTCACTATAGAATAATTTAGAACTGGTATGGATAGCAAAGAGCTGATACTGACAAAGATTTTGACACGTAAACTTTTAGTTCATTAGGAAGTTGTTTATCCACATTGTCAAGAAACCAATCTATAGGAATTTCCTGGTAAAGGGACTTTTGGGGGGCTTAATCTTACCTTTGTAAGCATAAGTTCTCTGCCATGAACAACCAAGACATATTGACACTGGTGGTCTAAAGCATCATGTGGAGACAGATAACCTGGCTTGTCCCTTGCTTTCCTCCCGTTCTTTGCTTAGAACAGAAGAAAAGAGGGATCCATAGGTGGAAGACAAGCAAAGTGAGGAAACTTTAAAAAGGAAAACCCAAATCAAGTTCCTCCCACCTATCCCTAGACTGAGGAAGCTCCTGACAGGCCAGAACTAGGGGAGTGGTTGGTACGGTGGTTAAGATCGCATTTCACCTCCTACTGGATTAGAGTTAGCTACTGTTTATAAGATAAAAATCATTCTTATTATCTTAAGGTTATCATAAATCTTCCCTTTGCATTATTCAGGGATTCACAGTACAGAAAGAGCTTTGGTATCAAGTATAAAAAGTTCAGTGATATAAGAAAATAAAGGTGTTTTCTAATTTTGTTCTACTGGCATTATCCTGCTTAATTGTGCCATCAGGTAAAATCAGTTATAACTACTTAATAAGTCCACATTCTCATTAATTTTCAGTTATGATGTTAGATGTTCATTTAATTAGTCCAGTATAGATCAGACAAGTACTTGAACTTGATCAATGAAGAGAAAATAGATTACACTTAATTTGATTCTTATATAATTCCTTGTTGTTATTTATTATGTCACCATCACTTATACATGATATGTCTTACTCAGAAGCATTAGTATTGTGAATGTGAGAGCAATACATGTTTTATCATTTCCCCTGCTGTAGAGAACATTTGATTGATTGACTGCTCTAACAACCAGTTTTTCCATTGCCCATCCTGTTTGTGCCAAGGTGAAAGTTTGTTCTTGGTTAGCTAATGAGCTTGATAGAACACTAATGCCTATTTTTTAAATGGCATGGGACTACTTTACAGAGGACTTGCAAAACGTTTTAGAAGTTTCTTCTACAGCTGGGCATTGGTGGCTCATTCCTGTAATCCTCACTACTCAGGAGGCTGAGATCTAAGGCTCAAGGTTAGAGCCAGCTGGGTCAGGAATGTCTGTGTAACTCCTATCTCCAACAAACTACTCAGGAAAATATGGAAGTAGAGCTGTGGCACAAGTGGTAGAGTGTTAGCCTTGAGCAAAAGAAGTTCAGAGATAGAACCTAGGCTCTGAGTTCAAGCCCATAGACACACAAGTTCTCTTCTAACAAACCAGGCATGCTGGAACTGGCTTCAAATTCCAGCTACTGGAGAAGCTAAAGCATAATGATATCAAGATCAAAGCCAACCTAGGAAACAATGGGGCTCTGTCTCAAAATAAGATAAGAAAAAGAAGGCTGAGTCTATAACTTAGTGGCAGAACTGAAAAAAATTTTTTTAATACAACTTTCTTTCCTCTTGATAGAGGAAAGATCAAACACACTTCACAGCAAGATGGATGACCTCTAGTTAAATAATCTCTCTTACTACCTTCTCTTTCTCCCCACTGCTATTTTCCCAAACACATGCCCTCCTTGCTAATCCCAGGTACAGCCTTCTTTCTAAAAATTCCAAATGACAACATGTCGGTACGATTTATTTATTTTATTATTTATTATTATTATTTATTTTATTATTGCACTTCTTCCTCATTGTGATAATGAGTTATCTACCATTTTCTCAGATTCTTTCTGCAGCCCCTCCTTTTGTTTCCTCTGAATCTCAGGTTCTTATCCTCAATATTGACTTCAATGCTAGTAAGTACAATGTGGTTTGTATATACTTTTTAAAGGCAGAGAATTTGTGTCTTTGTTCAGTTCAAAGCCTCCATAAAATAAGATCCCAATAAATACTTTTTTGGTGACTATTCTCCTAATAACAAAATTTCTGAAGTGATATTATGAACCAATGTACTCATGAAGGCAAATAAATCTCTAAGAGATATGTCATGTGTTATGTCATATATTTGAATTTTTTGAAGTCCTTATTTTTTTGTCTAACAAAATAAATTTATGGCATATATGAAATAGGAAGAGACAACCTGAAGACGACCTGCCTTGGATTGTATGTGATACATACACTGTATTAAAAAAAAAAAAAACAAGCAGAATACCAGAATTCATGCTGGAGAGAAAAGTTTATTTGAAACATGAGTAAAAGAATTCTAGGAACATAATGAGAGAAGTTTTAAAAAGAAGGCACTAGAAATGACTCTAAGCAGGAGAATAAGAATGGAAATTGAAGCTAAATCTCACATCAGAAAGAGGGAAGATCATAGGCCAAGATTTCTTAGTCCCTCGAAGACCATCATTTACTTCTAGAACTGTGATCCGCATATAGCCAACTTATCACAGAAGGTTCAAGTTTCTGAAGGCACCAAAGAAATCACGACAGGATGGGTACGTCTAGTAAGTTGATCCGAAAAAGCGAGAGCCACAGGTTGGCTGGTAGTAAGAGGACTGGTAGCTCTTTGAAGAGAAGAATGTGGGGCGGGAGTAGCTGGAACCACATCCAAGAGACTGGAATCCAGCGTTTCCATAGCCAAAAGATCCAAAGCCGGAGTTGCAATATCCAGAAGATCCAAAGCCAGAGTTGCCGCATCCGAAAGATCCAGCGTAAGGTGTATGGCAGGGCCTGGAGAAGATGAAGTTCTTGGGGCGGAAGCAGGAGGTGGCGTCCACCCCTGAGGTCTCGAAGTCAGTGGGGTCGGAGAAGCTCTCTTGTTGGCCACCAAAGAAGGAGGAGCCCAGCTGCTGGGGTCTCTGGGCGTAGATTATATTGCTGGGGTAGAAGGAATTACAGTTGGACCCTGGGTATCTCAGGTAAGCGCCAGCGGACTGGGAGGAGAAGTTTCCGGAGTTGCAGGCGTAAGACATGTTGTCAGGAGTTGGGTTTCCAGTCGAGTTGCAGTGAGCAGTTGGAGTATGAATGTTGCTGTCTGCTCTGGCTTCTTATATAGCCCAGATGTGGCTGTAGTAAGTAGCATGTGACCATTTTAATAAGAATGCCTAATTAGGCTCCAGTAAAAATGAAATAATTTAACCTTCAAAGCTCTTCTTTATGAATGAAGACTTCTAAGTGAAGGAATTTCATTAGGCTTTTTTTTTTTTTTGTAAAGCAATTGTTCATGAAACAAAAATGCAAATTTCTCATTCATGTACCTTGAATAGAATGAAAATCAGCGTCATTATGTCTCTAAGATGGTGCTTTATTCATGCTGACCTTCAGGATAATAGGTCAAATGAACAACATTGGAAAACAATGATAATGTTCTAAGTAAAAGAATACAATTGAGAGAGAAGAGAAAAAAGAGATCACCATAATATATCCCTTTTTCTAAATCTTGAGGACCTTATGAGAGAAGAAAGTCTGTAATGACCCTTACTTGGTAAGAACAATAAATAAGAAATCAATTAATTTGAGTATAGCACAATGATGGAAATAAATTTTATATAAAATAAAAATTTTACTATGGAACATAAATGTTCTTGTGGTCCAAGTTGTCATGTTGTTGTGGATAAGAGTATGTAAAGTTCTTGAATATGAAGGTTCATGATTTGTAGGCATGCTACGAAGAGTATATTATAAAATTAAGTCAGGGAATCACTTCTGAATTTTCTTGACCTTTCTTCTTTCTTTCTGTCTTTCTTTTATGCTTTCTTTCTTTTTTGCTTGCTCCTTTCTTTTCTCTCAATCTCTCTCTCTTTCTTTCTCTTCCATTCTATACTTTTAGAGATGCTGGTGATTGATTTCAGGGCATTATGCACAATAAGAAGAAACATATTCTATCATTGAGCCTCTCAACTTGCCTCTTCACTGGCTTCTTGATTGAAGTCATTAATGAATACGTTTGATTATCAAAATCTTTTTCATTCTTACATAGTTGGTGTCATTTTATTACATTGATACTAACAAGAATAAAATAGCAAGCACTATAGATAACATGAGTGACTTTATTCCATCACTTTATGTCCTCTTAGAAAGTGGGCCTTTTACAACATAGGATTAAGAAAAGCAAGAAATGTGGAAGGCATTTATCATACAGACTTCACAGCAGGATCAGAGAGTCAAAGAATCCACTGCTCCACTGAAATACAGATTAGGACAGGTATCAAAAGAGACAAGAACAATGCAGTATAGCCATCAGGTGATAAATAAATTCCTCCTAGAAGAAGTAGCATTCCCATGCTGCTGGGCTAACTTGAAATACAGCACAAGAAATGGCTGGATAAAAACTTAAATATCCATCTTCACAATTAGTAAAATAATACAATGAATATATGTTGAGATTCATTCTATGAACATTATGACTATTACTAAGTGGAAGTAGTAGGGAAAAGAAAAGTCTAAAACAATTCTCTTTTGTGGATCTGAGACTTTCAAGTGGAACGTTCTAGGGTCATCCAATCAGGATTTTTGCAACTGGGATTCTAATCTTGTGGAAGATTGGGGAACCATAAAGTCTCAGGGGAGACTTTATGAATCTGAACTTGGGAGTTGACAAATCACTTCCAATCACGTTTTCTTCTTTACATTTCATATATTGCCCTCTATTTCCAAAATAAACAATTGTTATTCCTTAAGCCTCTTTCTAGCAGTTCCTAGCACGTGTTTTATTTTTTAACAAAATATTGAACAAGAAAATATCTGCATAAATATTTAACTCAACAAAATTGAATTTGTTAGATTGTTTTCATCTCTTCCTTTACCATATTAGCCATTTTATTGGAAAAAGATATTCCTTGAACTCAGACATCAAAACAATTTTGAACATTCTTTTCTCAAAAAATAATAGCATTCCTCCTTTTCTTTAAATTTTATTGTCTTCAAGTACTTGCACAAAGGAGTTGCCATTTAACAAAGCTGTTTATGAATATAATGCATCTTGATCAGTATTGTCCCTTTCAACAAATAATGTTCTCTCATCCAAACACTGGTTCAGAAATGGAAAGGAAACATTTTTTTTCAGTGAAATGAACATAGTGAAGAGTATGTGAGCACAGGAGGAAAAATCTCAACCTATCGTTCTTCATTATACAAGGTCTTACACAGAGTGAAACACAAATCACAGGACAAAAAATAGTATGACCCCTGCTTTAGAAATTTTGTAATACTTTTCAGAAACACCCAAGCACAAGTTAAATCAAAGCCACATGTGTTACTTTCTGGGGTGACAGAAGAACCTTTTGCCAGCTTCTTCAGCTCAACATTTCGAGAACATTCCATTTGAAGGCTTTCTTTAGGAAAGAACAATTCCTAGATCCTGAGGAATTCTTTCAGTGGGGAATATGGACTCTGCTGACAAATGGAAATATATTAAACATATTTTCCACATGCTTTGTTCTTACTTTTAATGCTTCTTCTGCATCTTAGCTGGATAAGTGATCATGTCCAAATGGTATTTGGCCATTTATGGGGTTTAGTTCACAGAGTGTTTAAACACACATCGGGGCCAAAGAAAAGCTAAGACTCAATCTCAGTGGTCTGCATTCAGCTTTGAGCAGGAAGACAGGGCATATGGGAATCTCTCACTTCATATTTCCCTAAAGCCATTCAAACTGAGGTCCAATTCGAAAGCAATACCCTAGGTTCCTTGCAGATCAGTTCTGCGGCTTTGGGATGGCGCATCATCAAAAGCAAGCTTGCCCCTTCACGGTAATTATCAATGCTTGCTTTTGTTGAAAAGAAATGACTATGAAGACATCAGTGAACAACTTCGCTAGCCAGATGGCAGATTGTGAAAGAGGGAATCAATTATTTTTAATTAAGACGGCTTCTCGCAGCCCAGACACTGACGACCTCGGAAGCGACTTCCAGGGTGACCTTTGCAGAGGGAAGATGAATAATAGCTTTGAAGAGACCACAGCAACCTCTGAATTCCCAGGCCACACGCATTCCTGTGCTTTCCAGCTGGAAAAACCACAAAAATTAGCATTGCATGACGACGACGAAGGCCCTTTCCGTGCAGTTACGAGCAGCAACGCGTTTCCCTGAGCTCAGGGATGACACAGCCCACAGTGATAAAGGTATATAAACGCTCCACGCAGTGCCACGGGCGACATTCGAGCTCAGAACATCTTCCTCGCAGGTCCGGTCGCCTCTCAGCATGGCCTACGACGGCTGCTCCGGAAACTTCTCATCTTGCTCCTTTGGAGGTTACCTGCAGTACCCAGTCTCCTCCTGCGGATCTTCCCATCCCCAAAACTGGCTTTACAGCACTGACCTCCAATCGCCCTTCACCAATCAGCTGAGCTACAGCGATTGTCAGGAGACCTTCCAGGAGCCCACCGGCTTCCAGTCTACCTGCGTGCCCTCCGGGCCCTTTCAGAGGAGCTGGTGGCGCCCCAAGATCTCCACATGCTACAGACCCTACCAGACAGCTTGCACAGGGTCCCTGGGCTTTGACACCAAGGGGCGTCAGACTTTTGGGCTTGGCTCTCCCTCTCTGGGCTTTGGGAACAGTGGTTTCCAAACCGTGGGCTGTGGTCCCCAATCTTTCTCATCCCTCTATTGCAGACCCAACTTCTACCGCCCCACCTACTTCTCTACTAAAAGCCGCCCCACCTACTTCTCTACTAAAAGCTGCCAGTCCGTGTCTTACCAACCAGCCTGTGGATCTGGCTTCTACTAATCCTGTATTGGAGAAATCCGATCTGTCTATGTGGCAGCTTCTATCTTAAGATCTAACTTACACTTGAGCTCTTCTGTTCTTAGTCTAGACATTGGAACCCTATTGAATAAAGGTAACTGAAAAAGGGCCAAACTGTTTTCTGCTCATGATATGGACATGCAATTATTGAAGCCTCATTAATTCCTAATGTCTCTTCTAGTCTGTCTTAAGTTTTGCAAAGTGAAAATGTTATACGTTTAAATAAAATATTTATATGACTTTCCACTTTAATATTTCTTTAATATCATTTATTCATTTACTTTTAATTTTTCTCTTCAAAATGAATTCTAAATATCAGGCTGCATTTATCTTTTCTGTATTTATACTTAAAATATTCCAGTAAGGTGCTGGTGGCTCATGTCTGTAATCCTAGCTACTGGGAGGCGGGGAGGGGATGAAATCTGAAGACTGAAGTTTGAAGCAGCCTAGAACTTAAGTTCAAGCCCCAGGACATGCACAACACCCCCTCAAAACAACAAGAATGACAAAAAGTCCTTTCAACTTTAAATAGTTGAAACGTTTTCAACTTCCACGTTTACATATACAATTTGCTTGCCTGATTTATCATATGATAGAATACAAACTCGTGACTGTGATTTGTGTTATATGTAGTTACAATATTTAATATTTTTTGAAATGGTAACAATTTGCATGGATTATTAAACTATTTATATAATTTAGAAACAAATTTATTCTTATAAGCCAGGCACAGGTGGCTCATGCCTGTAATCATAGTTACTCAGGAGGCTGAGATCTGAGGAGCATGGTTTAAACCCAGTCTGGGCAGGAATGTCCATGATATTCTTATCTACAATTAACCATATACAGAGTAAGAAGCCAGAAGTGCAACTTTCATTCAAAGTGGTAGAGCACTAGCCTTGAGCACAAAAGCTTAGGGACAATGCCCAGACCCTAAGTTCAAGCCCTGGTCAAAATTTAAAAAAAAACACTATATATATATATATATAAGTTATATATATATATAACTTATATATATATATATAAGTTTTATGACAAATATGACTGAGGGTATCCAACCAGAAAGAAGGTATTAGTGTTTTATATGTGGTGAGGTGTTCTGTTCCCATAGCTTTACTTTCCTTAATGTAGATTTCTAAGTAAAATTACTAACACATGCCAACACTTATTAACAAGTAGCCCACATATTTTCCACATAATCGATTCTATAAATTTGATAAAGTCTCAATTTTTTTCTGTTTTCTTGGTTGTTTGGTTAATAGGACTTATTTGAAAGAAAACATCTTCTCAAACAATAAGAATATTCTCTTGTAGATTTCAGCTAAATATCAACAGTTGGTTACTCTTGAATCATCAAGGATTTTCCAAATTTTTATCTTTATGACAAGGATAATACTATAAAAGGTACAGATGATTTAGTTGCTTAGCAACAGGGTCACCATATATTTTGGTTTATCTTTTTCGTCTCAACACCCACTGCTATTTGTAAATGGAAACAGAATTTTAGAAAAATTTTAATGCATAATTATTTTAAAAAATTATTAATAATATAAAACACTAACTGGCATAAATGATTGATTTTTGGAGAACTTCACTTTATTTCAATCACAGATTAATCTAGTTGAGCACAAGATAAATATATAATGAACAGTTTAAATCTATTGTTAAATTGGAAAGAATATTAAAATGATCACCCTTTCTAAACAAAATTGAGCTCTCATTTTTTATTCAAAAACAGCATGCTGAGGGGTCACTGGGAAGATAAATTGCATTAAAATACAGTTTACACAAAAATTTACACACATTTAAATAAAGACTCAAGTTGAGAGTAGATCATTTGTTGGCAATTAGCTCTGTATTGCTTTACCCCTGAGTCAATATTCATGACCCACCAGTAGGTGGTGGTAGTGGGAATTTTTGAAAATTGCTGGTTAGCGGTACTTGAAATTAAGTGCATTAAATTGATCATATGGTCTTGGAGCATACAAATAATCTAAATTCTCTTACTATAGTGGTTTTGGATATATTGTACTTTTAAAAATCACAACTATTTATTTGGTTGATTTATTATAACACCCTATGTAAAACATAAGAGGCACAAAACTTTTACTTTTAATGCCCACAGTTGTGTACTTATTTTATAGCACTAAAGCAAATTCATTGTGAGTGCATAACAGATGATATTTATTATCCAACATGAAGATATGTGACATAATTCCTCACGCAAAAAGTTAAGAACATGATATTACTTAAGTCTTCAAGTGATGGTAAACAATTAAAAAAGACTACTTATAAAGGTGATTACTGAACAATTGGACTTGCAAATTATGTTTCTGTACACTAGTTTGACTCTGAAATGATTTGACTCATACTACATACTGTTTTCTTGTGAAAGTATAAAGACCATCCCTAGTGATATTCCTTTCTATTAGCTGAGGAATAAAAATCACTAAGGGTAAAATAAAATAAAATAAAATGAACTTCAATGATCTCATTTCCTCATCTATGGTAGGTTCACATCTTTCCTCCCAACCTCCTTTGGTTGTGCTTGAGTTTGAACATGGGGCTTCAGGCTTGCTAGGCTGGTGCTCTACATTTATGTTGCACCTCCAGCCTTGCTTTTGGCTGGCTATTGTGGAGGTGGAATCATGTGGACTTTTTAAATTTTTATTGTGAAAATACTGTATAGAGGGGTTACAATTACATGGGCAAGATTCTGCCTGCTGTATTTTTTAAAATCCAGTCCTACAGATCTCTGCTAACATTACAGACCTAAGCCACCTGAACCTGGCTTCACATCATCCCTTTGATATTGCCAATATATATTCATTAAGAGTTCATCTTTGATGATAGTTATTTGCTGTCTCAGGAATCATAAAAGTCACAGATTTTGGTTATGAATAGCATCATGGTAAGGACAATAATTAAGAATCTTATAAAAATGTATTTGTGATTGTGCTAATAACATGAGTGAGTATTATTTCCAATTAAGCTATAAAGTGGAAATTTTAAAATGGGAACAATGACCATCTATATTCACACTTATATTAGAAATATTTGCTTTGTCTTTGTCAATCACTGTTGTTGTATTATCTCTGAATTCTGGAATTTGTTATTTCTGATTCATTGTTGGCATTATTTTATCTAGCCAAGCCTATGCAATACATTTTCTTTTTTGAATTATATATTCTTTCATGCCAATATCTCAATTTTTAAAAAAATTACTTATTATATTAGTAGTATAAAAAGACTGCTCTTTGATGACTTCACTTTGATTCACTGGTCTCCTTCAATCTCTCTTCAATCCAGTTTAGAATATTAATGAGATGTCACAAGCGATTCGCACTTTTACTCTTTTGTTGATCTTGTTAACTATTATTGAAAGGGGAATGTGATATTGATCATCTTGACTCCTACATCTGTATAAAATAAAATATATTAAAAAGGACCATTAAAATTAATAATTCAAAGGAATCCTAGCTACTTGGATGTAAGGTTAAATCAATTACAGGCAGAGACTTCTGTAAGCCTCTATGTTCAATGAACCAACAAAATGCTGGATTCGAGGTATGTTCAAATGGTAGAGCACCAGCTGTGTAAAATGGCAAGAATAAGAGGCTCTGAGTTTAAGCCACAGTACTGGCACACACACACACACACACACACACACACACACACACACACACACACACACACACACACACACAATTAATGACATCAACTTTAGCACAGCACTAAAAGTTTCTAATAATTTCCTCCTGAGCTGCCACCAAATATTTTTCAATCAATTATTTGTGTAACATCATAAATATTGAACAAGTTTGTTTAGTATTACTCATGTGACTAAAGAAATTGATCTAGTAGAATATTAAATATACTCAGATTAAGTAATTTCCATAAGAGTAGAAAGACTAAAGACTTTGTGGCTATTCACAAAGTCTTCATATTTAAACATTCATTTAAACTTATTTTCTGGTAGGTCTTTATCTACAAATGGAGGTGTTAGAGAAAGAAGAGAAGCTAGGTTTATCTCATATATGAAAAGATTTATAGCATATAGTCTTTGGCATCTTCCAGGGATTTTCAAGTGTGTAATGAAGAGTTTGCATCTTGTATTACTGTATCCCATAATCTTAGAGTTTGTATCTTGTATTACTGTATCCCATAGTCTTGATGAGCATCCTAGGTGTAGCTGTAGAAAACACGTGCATGTACGCTTCAAACAGCATTGCACAAACAGCACTTTTCCTATGAATAGGCAGAACTTCTTTGTATCTGGCCAACTCAAAGGTTCACACTTGGAAAACTGAAAGCATTCACTATCATTCTTCCCTTGTACTGTTAGTGCTTTCTACTAGATTTTGAGAAAACATATATTTAGAATTGTTCAAACACTGGAACACAGAAACAAACTCACCACTTTTCCCTTTGTCCAGATCTTGAGGAGAATAACTCCAAGTCATTCTGTGTTCCTAAAACATCCTGGAGAGGTTGAGTCCCAGTTGCTCATTGTAAAATCCTCTGAGATGCAGACTGGGACTAATACAAAAAAGTGTTTGTATATTCTTTCTCAGATGCTGCTACTAGCTTAATTGACATTAAGCCTTAGAGAAGCATCTAGAGGTTACACAAATCCATTGAAACCAATTAGGCTCACTTAAGATTGCTGGGATTTTCCTTACACCTTGGCAGAAGAGGTATTGGAATACCTTAGAGACCTGGCATTTGTACCAACCCACAAAAGGCAAAGTGTCCTGAGAGTTCCTTGGGCTCATTTTGCTCTTGGCGAAATAGGAAACTGAGAAAAGGTTTTGTGTGAGTGTAGATCTCATCATATTACTGAGTGCCTTTTCTAGTTTATATCTTAATTTCTTACATTCCATGAAGAAAATCACTTGTGTCCTCAGTTCTATGCAACCCTTAGCATTGTTGTACTGAAGTGATAGACCAAAGGATGCTCTGGGAAGAACTTACTACTTCCAATAAAGACTATACCCAATGTCAGATTATGGTCAATGCCCATTAGAGAGGTTTACTAAAATTTCTCTAGTCCTTGAAGGCAAAATCTACATGCACGAAACAATAATATGAACATCATATTTAGGTACCAGATTGCATAAATTTATTAGATTAAATTCTCATTTCAACAGCTCTTGGATGAAAATCAAGGTGTATACAGTACAGAGATTAAGGTGCAATGTAGGGTTACTCATTAATTTCAAAGTCGGCTAGAAGCTGAGGAAAGAAGCTTTCCATGGAAGAATGAGAGCATAGTGGCCCAGAAGTGCCAAAGAAAACAATGGTGGCACGGGGTAGGGTCAGCAATCATAAGCTCAGAGATATTTAACAAGTAAATTCATAGAAGCCAGAGCCAAAGGTTGGTCTGTAACTATAACCCTGGTACATTCTAGAGGCCAAGTAGGGTGGGTGGCAGAATCTAGACCCATAACTCAGGGAAGGGAAGCCATAGACTCCATAGCCGCTGGAACCACAGCCCTGTGGGTAGCAGCTTCCAGATGTATAGAATGGGGCATAGGAACGCCTCCACCCATACCCCAGCGAGCAGGAGCTTCTAGATCCGTACCCTAGCGGGTGGCAAGCATTGGACTCAAAGCCCAGAGATCCAGAGTAAGTTGTGCGGCAGGGACTGCAGAACGTAGACACTCTGGGGCTGTAGCAGGTCCTCTGGAAGGGCCTGGACTCCACACAGGAACTCTGGCAGGGCCTGGACACCACACAGGAGCTCTGGCAGGGCCTGGACACCACACAGGAGCTCTGGCAGGGACTGGACACCACACAGGAGCTCTGGCAGGGACTGGACTCCACACAGGAACTCTGGAAGGGCCTGGACTCCACACAGGAACTCTGGCAGCCCATGGACTCGCCACAGGTGTCCTGACAGCCACCGTGGAGAGAAGAGGCCAGCTGGCAGGAGCCCGGAGCGCGGAGGTCAGTGCTGTAGACCAGGTTGCTGGGGAAGGCAGAGCCACAGGAGGACCTGGACCGTGACAGGCAGCCCTGAACGGAGCTGGAGGAGAAGTTTCCAGAGCAGCGGCTGTAGGACATGTTGAGAAGGTGAGGTGAGTTCTGCTGTGAGTTCAGCTGAGAGGAGTGTGAGTTTGAGTGTCCTGCTCTGGACAGGAGCCTTTATATCGTCCGCGCTGTAGGTGTGGTGGCCGTTCAGGGTCATCCCTGGCATGCTAGTGCCTCCTTATTTACAATGCATAACTCAGTCATCTTGCCAGAGCTGAAGTTGCAGGTTAATAGTTTCCTGAGTAATCTATTTATGAGCGCTATGATTTTGTTGTTGCAGCAAAATCCAGTGGACTACTCCTATGTTAGAAATGCCATGGGGATTTAATATTAATGCCTATCCCATCACGTTATAGAAGTCCTTCCAATACCTCTCATATTTCCTGCCTGCTTCTCCTTTGTATTTACATCAGGCTTTGTTCACGAGTGATTTTTCTCCTAGAACTGGAGAATCAGAACACATTAATTTTCTTCTGGCATACTGGAGGGGTTTCCACCTGGATGGGGGCCTGTATAAACATCATCCACCCAATTGCTATCACCATCCATTCTCCTCCTCAATTACTACAAGGTGATTGATGATGGTACTCACAGAAAACTATTATATCAAGTACCACAATTACACAGTGTGTCTCATGTTCAATGAAGAAAGACCAAAAAGAGATAAAACACAGAGGCTAAGATGGCGATTACTAGAAACTGAAAGAGACCATGAGATGTACTTAAAAGACAAGGTAGCAGCATAAGGACTCATTTGGAACATACCTACCACAGAAAACAAACCTAGACAAATCCAGAGACAAGCAAGAGCCAAATCTTTAATAAAGGCAAAACTCGTATTTGTTTTTGATTGACCTGCCTTGCTTTCTCTCTCCCTCCCTCCCTCCCTCCCTCTGCCTTCCCTCCCTTTGTTCCTTCGTTCTTTCCTTCCTTCCTTCTCTCCATTTATTTATTTATTTATTTACTTGGTGCCAGTCTCAGGGCTTGAACTCAGGGCCTGGGCTTTGTCCTTGAGCTGTTGTGCTCAAGGCTAATGCTCTACCACATGAGCTATAGCTCCACTTCTGACTTTTTGATGATTAATTGGTATAAGAGTTTCATAAACTTTCCAGTTCAAACTGGCTTCAATTCTTAATCCTCAGATCTCACCTTCCTGAATAGCTAGGATTATAGGCATGAACCACTGCCCCAGCTCTGAAATCATTTTTTTTTAAATTTTATTTTATTTTATTTTATTTGTGAACATACTGTACAGAGGAGTTACAATTACATGGGCAGGATAATGCGTACATTTCTTACCAAGCATTGCAGCCTCCTCCTTTGTTTACCCTTCACATCCCTTCCCAGCCTCACCCCTTCCCCCCAATCCCAATCCTTCTCCTCCCCACCCCGCCGCACCGACGTTGTAAAGCTCGTTTTGGACATGACAACTTGTACTTCTCATTGTTGCAACAGGTCCACCTGTATCTAAACAACTGGTTTTTCCCCATCTCCTCCACAAGTTATACTGACATCAAATATAGTGAAAGCAGGGGTTATAGTGTGGGGGAGGGACACACAAAGCAACAAAGAGATAATCTTATAAATGCGTTAGAAACACATGCATGAAAGAAAAAAACATTAAAATACACATCCAAGGGTTCATTTTCCTGACATCACATTATCTGACCTTTTCCGTTTGACTCATACTGCCTCAGTGGTAGAGCGCTTGCCTTGCATGCCTGAGGCCCTGGGTTCGATTCCTCAGCACCACATAAGCAAAAAGAAAAAAGCCGGAAGTGGCGCTGTGGCCCAGGCCCAGAGTTCAGGCCTCACGACCGGATCCAAAAAAAAAAAAAGAGTCTGAAATCATTTTAAAGTTATCTTTAAATAAATCTCAAGAGGAATTCAATTCAACATAGTATGCATTGCATTCTTAAATGATGATTTGTTTTCTTCCAATGTGTTTATAAGCAAAACTCTTCAAAATTAGCATATTTGGGAACTTTATTATATTGTTCCTTTATAATCTACCTAAATAACAACATAGGAATTGGATCCACTCCAAGTGTGTGAAGCTTTTGATACTTCGATGCTTTCATTGACCTTTGGCCACTTCTTTTGCCAGGTACCACCCAACATTTTCCTGCCCAAATGTGAAGTTCCTCGCTCTCCTGTTCTCTCTTCTACTGCAGGTTTTTCTTCTTCAGTTTATAACCTTTTACTGTTGGTTGGTTTGTTGGTGTGTCTTTGGCAGAAAAACTTTAGGTTCAAATGGAAAAATAATTTTGTTAGTATTACCTTATTTTCTGAGGATAACCACTTGTTTCTTTAGTTAGATTCTGCTCTTAAATGATGTATATACCCACGGTTTTTATTTTGTTTTCTACTAAAATCTAATCAACTTATAATAGTAATGCTACAAATGCCCATGACCTTTTGAGATGTAGACTTTCTAAAAGGAAGAAAGTGAGGGAAGAAATAAATGCACACAATTCAAATAACTATTCTATAGGTCCTTTATTTTCTGTTCTCCAAAGAGCAGACTCTATGTTCTACTCTGTTGTATCTCTGCAATGAGGTAAAATATGAAGATCAGTCCTCTAGATATGATCCCTTTCACATTTAGGTTTTGTTTGTTATTTCAAACATAATTGTAAGGTAATCCTGAAAACAAATACTGAAGATTTAAATAGGGAACATGAGTTTGGAAGGCACAGCTGAAGAATTGTGTGAATTTTTCTTCAGGCACTCTGCTTCCTCACAGGATTGCCCTTTTTCTGAGTCAGTTAATAGGAAAAGAAATATTCTCCCCTTGCCTTGCCTCTAAACTCCTACAATCCTGCCCGCATCAAGGGGTGATCTGTTTGAGAAGAATCTGTAAAGGCTCTAAAATTCATCTCAGAGGCTATATTATTTGTTCAGGATAAAACTGATCTCTATCATTATTTTTAGCTGAATTATTCATCAATGAAAAATCGAGATATTTCACATGAAATTTATGACTCGAGGCTGTTCATGCAGAGACTTCTGATAATTCCATTGTATTTTCTACTAGTAGGCTGTAGACAATTTTTCTTTTGATTTGTGAGCTTTGTTTCTGACAGAACCTCATCTGTGGTTGAAAATTACAGCTTTGGGTAATCACCCACTTGCCCAAATTACCAACTTGTCATTTACAAGCTGGGGATTTTGCTTTTTTATCATTCATTTAGGATAGCACCTCAACAAACAAAAGCAAGTACTTTCTATCTTAATTGACTACTTCCCTTAATTGACTGTATTATGATATTTATTAGCTAGAAAATATATTCTTTTAGTAGCTGATATTAAAAATATCTGCACTCCATCTTGTCAAAAATTATGTAACTTGAGGGTATGGATGGGATTGGAAAAGACAGGGGAGAATGCTGGGAAGGGGTGACCTTGATCCAGATGCACTATACACACAATGTGACTTGAATTACAACCCCTTTGTAAAACTACTTAATTTTTTTAAAGTCAAAAATATAGAGAGAGATGGCACATGTTTACTTTCATTTATGGAAGCCTGATCTAAAATACCAGTTGGCATGGTAACCTATACGGGACTCTAGACACACACACACACACAAGCAATCAGACTAAAAGGAGGTGCTCCAAGGGGAGGAACACAAAGGCACAACTCCAATGAATATTTAAAATACTATTTAACAAAATGAATTCCAAGAAAGGAAGGCTGTGTTTTTAAAAATTTTTTTTGGTGGTGGTGGTAGTGTTTATTTTTTTTTGTTTTGATTTTTTTGTCTTTTGGGGGAACAAAAGGGGAGCACAGGAAGGGAGGAGGAGGGGTGAACAGACACGGTCATGGTATTCAGTATAGACTATGTGGATAATGAACCATGCAACCTGCAGTCAGAGATGAGAGTGAGGAAACTAGGGGAAAGCAAAGGAAGGGGTGATATTGTCCAAAGAGAAATGTACTGATTGTCTGCCATAAATAACAACCCTTCTAATACAACAGCTTAATAATAACTAAAAACCTATATTTTTAAAAAGTACAAACAAAAAAAACATTCTTCCTGCAAAAGTGTCATTGCTAGACTTGTGTTTGTTTTCTGTTTGAGTTTCATGTACTTTCTCCAACACTAACGCCCATTCATTTCTCCCAGTTAGATATCTTTGTTATTTTCCCCTAAGAATTACTTTATAAAATTATAGGAGGTAAAGGAACATTGAGATTCCCCAAGAAACATGCTAATGAGGCATCTGTGTCTGTCCTTTTCTATAAATTTTGTAAAAAAAAAAAAAAGTTGAAAACCTGGGTTGAATAAAGAGCTGTTTATTTAGGAGGTAATCCCGATGAATATGTAGAGGGAGAAGGAAAACATGCCAGGAAATGAAGATGTTCAAGAGACAGTGTGTTATTAAGAAAGGCCTCACCATGTAACTAGGGCTCAATTACAGGAGAATTCCTCACAGGGGTATATCATGTTTAGGAGCAGCTAAAACATCCTTAGGTAGAATGTTCTAGTTATCAGGCTGTGCAGATGATTACCGAGGAGGTACCAGCAGGGTGGTGACAGTTGCCATTGACCCAGGGGTAGGATGTTCCTTTGAACAGTGTAGATACAGTGCAGAGGGGAGGAAATGAGATAGGAACTGGAAGGATAAAATTGAATGAAAAGACGTGGTGAGTCTAAAGCAAATTGTAATACTGTAGGAAGCAGATGTATATGGTGCGAAATGATGGACAGGGTTGGAGACACAGCCTGGACACCCGTTTGTGCCTCCATGTGAGTTTGCTGAGATTTCTTATCAGCAGATACAGGTTAAGTTAATATAAATAGTTTTTAATGGAACCCTTCATCTTTGTCACTCTATTTATTTTGAAAAGATACAAATCTTTCAAACCTATAAAAAAAACTACCTATTGCAAATTGCTTAAAATATTGAAACATTTCCCTTCTGAAAAGTGAAATGCAGGAGAAAATACTTGCAATGTGTGTTTATATATAAACACATATTTTTATATGAATCAACTATCTATGTACATTATTTATGTTTATCTCTGTGTGTGGTATGTGTATGCATATATAGATAATTTTATGTTTATATTTGTATCTATAAACATGCACACACATGCACACCCATCCTTCAGAGAAATATCAGAGCCTTGTATAATCACAGAGCTCTTACAAGAGCCACAAAGTCAAAAGCAATGTGTTTTCCCCTAGGGTGGTGGGTGGTCCCTTTAAATTTAGATGCTGCTTTTGGATTTTGATTAAGGGACTTTAGAGAAATTTCACAAACTAGTAGGACTAGAGGAACAATATTAATATTCACAGCCTACAAAAGAGTTGGGGCCCTGGGAAATATTCTGGACCTTAAAGAAACAATTCCTAGCAGTGAAATTCAATTCTAATAGACTCTTATAAGGCTGGAAACCCAGGTTTAAATTATATCAAGTCATGGTTGCATTAAAATGATCTTTATCTAAGTAGCCTCACAGAAACCAAGAGAAATTCTAACTTTTTACATATGAAGTATATATTATTGTATTAAAATACAGAAGGAAAGTAACACTCAAATATAAACAAGCATAAGAAAATAGAATCTGAATTATAGGATGAATATAATGCACATCACAAAGCTAGACTTAGATAATCATCATGTTCTTCATAATGATGTTTTAGCCAATAATTATGTATGGTAGTGGTCTCACTACATTATCTTCCCTAGTCATGTTAAAACCATTTTAGTGAAGAACATATTACGACATGTAAACAATGACTGTTGGTAGGCAATTGCCTACCAACAGGTTTCTGAGAATGTGAAAAATTATTATTAAATGCCCATTCTCAAATGACACACTATCATACTGAATTCTTTGCTATCTACTCAATAATATACAATAAATTTTCTCTTTCTGTGAACATCAACTAAATGGTTGATTTATACAAAACGTCTATAAAAGATTCAATATATCTAAGACCTACTAAATTCTTTTTTAAAATGAAATGAAATTTCTGAACTTCAAAATGTTGAAAATATTCCAACTCTGTGTTGGGTAAACACAGTTTACCTGATCAGGGTAAACTCTTCCATTATTCTCCCTATTGTATTTGTTCACTTCCCTTAGACTCTACCCCGCTACTTCCTTTACACTGAATTTGTTCTCTGTTCCTTTTTTCATTCATCCACCCTTCTCCCACTACCATCTCTGCTTACAATGAATAAGAAGAAGAGAGAAGAGAGTGTGCAACAACTATATGGACTAAAAATATCTTAAGTCCAATAGGGAAATTCAAGTCCAAGTTGGCCTTTAGAGGATTCGAGGAATCAATGTGTTTGCCTGGTGTTCAGTGATTACTGGGAGCAATCCATAAAAGCAAGCTTCCTGCTAAAGTGCAGAGCTGGGTTTGAGACCACAGCTGTAGGCTTTAAGTCAATGAGGCTTCCTGTGGCTTAAGGCTGAGAAGTGAATTCTCTGGGTTGCCTCATGTTTGGCTATCTAGTAGGGCCAGTGGCCCCATGCTGAATCTGAAATCCATTCTCTTTTTCTAATGTCCTGTGTGAGCATCTTTACCAGTGCCCAAATTAATCTCTAAACTATCCCAGTTCTGTCCATCACTGTCAACACTGCACCAAGTAAGGTGTCTAGACACCAATATCATTCAGTTGGTCTTGGCTCAAACTTACCTCTCAATATTGGATGCAAGACAAAATGAATAAGGACATGTATTCCGCGTATGATCATTTTGGAAAATGAGAGAGGTTGGTGATGAGAATTTCACTTTAGTAGGTTTCTCATGAAAGACATAATGGGCTTTCCAATTCATTGACAAGAAGAAAGATAACTTTAATTCATTCTGTGTCATTTGGAGCTAAGGATTTTCCCATGACATCCTATGACATAAAATAAAATTGGTTTGTCAGGAGGAAGAGGAAGGGGATTCTTTGGATGGAATACCATTAGTATAAAACAGTCACAGCATTTCAGACGTAGGAGTCATTTATTGGCTTTGTCTGTAACCACCAAATTATAGCACCCATAAATATATAGGAAAACTATTCAAATAAAATTACAGGCAGATTACAGAGTTATGCATTGTAAATAAGGAGGCACTAGCATGCCAGGGATGACCCTGAACGGCCACCACACCTACAGCGCGGACGATATAAAGGCTCCTGTCCAGAGCAGGACACTCAAACTCACACTCCTCCCAGCTGAACTCACAGCAGAACTCACCTCACCTCTCAACATGTCCTACAGCCGCTGCTCTGGAAACTTCTCCTCCTGCTCCGTTCAGGGCTGCCTGTCACGGTCCAGGTCCTCCTGTGGCTCTGCCTTTCCCAGCAACCTGGTCTACAGCACTGACCTCCGCGCTCCGGGCTCCTGCCAGCTGGCCTCTTCTCTCCACGGTGGCTGTCAGGACACCTGTGGCGAGCCCACGGGCTGCCAGAGTTCCTGTGTGGAGTCCAGTCCCTGCCAGAACTCCTGTGTGGAGTCCAGGCCCTTCCAGAGTTCCTGTGTGGAGTCCAGTCCCTGCCAGAGTTCCTGTGTGGTGTCCAGTCCCTGCCAGAGCTCCTGTGTGGTGTCCAGGCCCTGCCAGAGTTCCTGTGTGGAGTCCAGTCCCTGCCAGAGTTCCTGTGTGGAGTCCAGGCCCTTCCAGAGGACCTGCTACAGCCCCAGAGTGTCTACGTTCTGCAGTCCCTGCCGCACAACTTACTCTGGACCTCTGGGCTTTGGATCCAATGCTTGCCACCCGCTAGGGTATGGATCTAGAAGCTCCTGCTCGCTGGGGTATGGGTGGAGACGCTCCTATGCCCCATTCTATACATCTGGAAGCTGCTACCCACAGGGCTGTGGTTCCAGCGGCTTTGGATCCCTGGGTTATGGAGTCTATGGCTTCCCCTCCCTGAGTTATGCGTCTAGATTCTGTTACCCTACTGCTTTTCCTTCTAGGTCTTTCCATTCTTCTTGTTTCCAGCCTTTCTATAGATCTGGTTTCTACTGAATGATCTGTGGATTGGCTTAACATAGTTAGAGAAACCAAGATTCAACAGTAAGATTACCTATGAATTGAGAAGTGTTCTAATATTCCTATGAACCCTATTTCCTTTCTGTCTTTCAAATTTGATACTTCAAATTACAAAATTAAGTAACTGTAAAATGTCTTGCTGACATAAAAGATACTTTTGGCATTTCTTCTCCAAATTGTAACGAAAAATAATGTTCTCTAATAAACTTATTCTGAAGCTTAAATGTGTTTTTGCTTTTATTTTTACTGGTAACCTATTGACTATCCATTAGGATTGCTATGTTATTGATTTGGATTATGAACTTTGGAATAGTCAGAATGTGGAGTATAGGCACAAACTTTGGTTCGTCTTTGAGTATTTTTGCTTTTCTAAGCTGGAGTTCCCTAAGTGCTCATAGTGTTTAGGTATAATTTTTCTTCCTAATCAAATATCAAAGAAAATGTAAGAGCTCTGATCAGTTAATGAATGTCATGCTTCTCGAGTATAGACTGTATCAGCAATTTTGGTAATATGAAAATAAATGTATATGCATATATATAAAATGAGGTCAAAGCATAAGGGATATTAAAATAGAAGACTAATGGGTTGGTATGGATTTTCAGAAATGAGTCTCTATATGGTTTAGGAACTCACTGTACAGTAGTAATTTGTTTCATATGAATTCTCCAGTTTATGTTGCCAGTTTATACAGATTATATGTATAAGAAAAAGCCATATTTTTAGACTGTAAAAAATAAGGCTAAGAAGTACAAAGCCATGCCTGACTTCTAGGACCACCAAAGAACTAAACCTACCTGAAATAATCAAAACCCTTACTTACCATGAAAAGTAAATTTTGCACTTTTATCTTGAAATAAGAATGAATAGATGGTATCTATCATACCATGTATCTATTTTACAGTCAAGTATTAGAGAAAGGTATCATTGGGTCAAAACAACAGTATTTCGTAGGAAAAGATAGTCTGAAATGGCAATATAATATTCAGATATGACAAATGATATTCAAATATACTTCCTATTCTTGTGTGTGTGTGTGCCGGACCTGGGGCTTGAACTCAAGGCCTGGATACTGTCTCCGCGCATATTTTGGCTCAAGGATAGTGCTCTACCACTTGAGCCAAAGCTCCATTTTGTGATTAATTGGAAATATGAATCCCACAGACTTTTCTGCCTGAACTGGCTTTGAATTGAAATCCTCAGCTTCCTAAATAGCTTGGATTATAGGCATGAGCCACTGGTGCCCAGCTTATATATTTTCTATTCTTTATAAGATCTTTAAGCTTTCTCTCAAATTGGACATAAAATATTAGACACTGGATAAAAGCTAATCTTATAAGAATATCATAGTCATCTCATCATGTTGGCTTCCTCTTTGTCTATTAAGTAATAAAATATGAACTATAAAAGAACTCATAGAGCTCATTGAATTTCATGGAATTACTTCTGCAGTAGCAGAAATTGAAACGGAAGACTTTAATAGCATTTTAAAATACTACACAGCAAGTTACTACAGCGCTCTGTTTAAAACCAGTTTAACACTTTTATTGCTTCTATTCAGCTGGGACATTCTCTCTTATGTCTTTTCTTTCCCTCATCTCTTCCTGTTCTCTGTCCTCTCCCTCTGTTTTTACCTATCATATTTAAGCAATTCGGAGAAACTGCTATACAAGAAAAAGCAAAAGAACAATCAAAAGAAATTGGGGAACATATTCAGTGATTTCACTACAAAATGACATTAGAAAACAGTAATTTCGTTACTGGTATAATTTCATTGATCTTTAAAATCCTAATGGTTATTAGGATTTATTCCTGTGCTGATATCCTGTGTCCTAATGCAATGGCCATGTTTCACATCCCAAATCATAAGTAAACACAGGACTTCCATAAGGAACAGCTACAGTTTTGTGGACAAGTGGCGTTTTGTTTGGTGTTGTCTCCAGATTTCAGATACAGGGGAATATTTTAGGGGTTCAGAAATACTCTTTGCCTTGTTCCCAATCTTAACTGGTTCAATGTGGAAGTGATTCCTTTTAGGAATGGGATACACATGTCATAGAAACTCTTCTTCCAATGCAAAATTTCCTACCAGCATTTGCTACTTACACATACTAAGAGGTTTCATTATGATGTTTGCATATGTGGATAATAATTTTAAATTTTTGGTCCTTTGTCAAGCCGGAACACTCTGATATATAATAGATTAGATGTGTTACCTGTCTTTTTATTTTTTAAAAAAAGATACTTTTAAGCATACAGTGTATTTGTAAGGATGTAACTCCATTGTAACTCAGAGAACATTCACAATGGCTTAGTTTGCTATAACTGCCATAATAAATTAGATCAATCTAAATGGCTTCAACAACACACTTATGTTAATAGTTCTACCAATGTAAGTATGTAAATATCCTAACATATAGATTTATCCTCTCTCTATTCTGACAGTTAGGTACAGTTTAGTACTTTGGGACCTTTCAAATTTGAAGTCAGTCCCACCTTATTTCCACACAATTATAATCCTATAACTCTCCCCCACCCCAACCCCCAGTGCCCAATTACCCACTTGCCAACTGCTTTTCAGGTGGGGTTTCCAAGAATCTTAGTAATATGTTTTCCAAGAATTTCTTCAATGAATCATTAGTAGTCATTTGATTTCAATATTTCTACTTCTTAAGACTCAATGCTACATAGAGAGAGCAGCCTGGTCCTTCCCATTCTCTTGTTCCAACTTTAATTTTTTGGTTTTTGCCAGCAGATCTTTCTCCAAAGACATTTAAAATATATTCTTTGTTACTGATTCTGAATATCCTAGATCTGAATGTTCTGAATGCTAACCCACAACCACATGTGGAAAATTCCACACCTGAACTAATGTAGTGGGTCAGTTGAGACACAGGTGAATCAAAGTTATTGCATAAAACTATATTAGGATGTGAGTGGAATTTGTATGAAACAAAAATAAATTTCATGTGTAGATCTAGATCATTTTTCCAATATATTGTAATTATGTATATGTATGTATTCCAAAGTCTGAAAAATTCCAAAATACTTCTAGTCCAAAAATTTTGAGAAGTGGTACTCATACAACTTGCATTCACCTTTTCCAAAACATAGTTATGAACTTTGACCACAAACCAGAATGTGAACTGTAGGATACATTCTTAAATATATTTTCAAGTGTGAGACTGTATTTCATTTCTCTAGTCTAATAGCTTTGAGAGTCTAATTGAGAAAGCCAATATTAATTAGTAGATATTTGCAATGATGATCTGTAGATTAAAAGGTCTGTGATACTAAAATGACATACACCCACTGAATCTCACTTATTCTTGAAAGCAGAGAAATACCCACAGGTGTTGCATTTGAGATAGAAGTAAAGTAGCAGAATTGTAATAGGAGCTTAGAAGACTATACCTAGCACAGAAGTCTTGAGATGTGCATTATGAAATTGAAAGTCATTTTGGTTAGTCATTGAGTGAAAAAGAAAAAAAAGTGATTTGAAATTAGGACACAAAAGTATTAGACTGCTATTCTCTGCAAGGCTTAAGAGGTATAATTTGTGGTTGCAGACTTTCTTCTAAAAGCTAAAGGAGACAATTAGTGATTTAATGCAGTGGTATAAGGGTTGGCTGATTTGTTAATTTTTCTGAATATTGAAAAAATCAGTTGCTACTTATATATTGTGAAGTGGATGTGTTTTAAAAGCTACACTTTCAGAATTTGGACAGATATACACACATCAAAATATGTAACAGTTCCCCACCCTTAACCATTCATTCCTTTTGCTCTTTTATTTTCCAATAAATCTTTTTCCTAAAGTAATTTTTATCACCATAGAATAATCTGATTTTCTAGAACTTTATAAAAGTGAAATAATGTAGTGTTTCCCTTTTGCATCGTTTCTTTGAGATATTATTGAAATGTTTGCTATTGTTGCATGCAATTGATTCATTTTCTTGCTGTCTCTGATTCCCTTTTGCCAATATATCAGATTGTGTTTGTTCTTCCATCTATTGATGGGCTAATGTGCCTCAAAATTTGAATGTATCAATAAAGCCCCAGAAAATATTGATTGTTCTAGTCTTGTGAATTTAGGCATTTCGATTTTGAGGGAAAAAAATAGTAAGAATGATATTTTTGAACTACTGAATTTGTGCATGTTGAATGTCTTCGGAAATTGTCAAAAAACTTTGTCTAATACTGGATGTAGAGTTGTAAAGTTAGGTTCTGTTATTATTTGTTGTTTTGGTTTGAACTTGGAGCTTTCTGCTGTCAAGACAGGTATACTACTGCTTAAGCCAAGCTTTTAGCTCTTTTCCTCTGTTTATTTTTGAGGTCGACTCTCTTATGTACCCTAAACTGGACTGGATTAAAATTGTTCACTTCCCACCAGAGGTAGAATGGCAGTTATGTGCCATGCCATGGGCATGCTTCTTTGTGTGTTCAGAAGAGACTTCATAAACTTTTGCCCTGATAGCTTTGAAGCCTGATCCTTCTGCTCTCTGCCTCCTACATGGGTAAGAGTATAGCTGTGAACCACTGATGGCTGGCCCTAAAGCTTGTTTTGTAATTGGACTCTCCACTAGCAATGCCCTAGGACTGCAGGAGCTCCACATTTGCATGGACATTTAACATCGCCATTTTTATATATGTAGTAGATGCTAAGTCCCTGTGGTCTTAATTTGATATATTTGCCCAATAGTGATTTTCAGTCCTTTCCTTGTGCTTATTGGCACTCTCACACATTCTCTTGCATAATATTTTTTATTATTCTACTCTTACTTAAAGAGTTGTTATTGATATAAATATCAAAATGCTTTATATACTTTGTAAGTAGGTCCACTGTCAGATGTGTGTACTGTTCACAATTTCCTACATTTTCTGTACTTTCTTACTTCTCAAATACTGACTTTTCTTGAGCAAAAGTTGTCATATTTTATAAAAACAATGTTGGCAGTTATTTTTATGGATATTTTCATATTTTTATGAGAGCTTAATCTGCTATCAGACTAATCTGCTATCTCATTTTTTCCTGGCAATTTGATAATTTCAACCTTTATATACAGCTTTTACATAGCACATATATTAAGGTAGAAGATACATCATAACGTATTTCAGTTTAGTACCTCTTCTTTGTACTTACTTAGTAATTCAAATAAATTATAAAGGTATTTTCCCACTGAAGCCAATTGACACCTTCATCAATATAAATAAATAGGTCTTGAAAACAGGTGTGTGTGC
The DNA here is from genome assembly GCF_024711535.1 of Dipodomys merriami. Lineage (NCBI taxonomy): Eukaryota > Metazoa > Chordata > Mammalia > Rodentia > Heteromyidae > Dipodomys > Dipodomys merriami. Next base: position 112,302,884 of record NW_027203381.1, on the reverse strand, counting down.
CCATTCTATAACTTCTGTTCTTCCACCGTAACATATATCTTCCAAATACATTTCTCCATTTTCAAAACTATGATGCTTTCATGTTCCCTCTCATTAAACAAATTTTAGAAAGATTTTCAATTGCCAAAGATTTTCAAAATTTCAATTTTTTTGCATTTGTTTTCACAATATGGCTGCTCATTCATTTAGGGATAATCAACACCTCCCAATCTGTGATATGCTTTTCTATGTTCTTGGATGTTTTATTACTTATCACTTCTTTGTGGCATAGGTCTTTGGATTTCTTATGACAATAATCATATCTTCTCTGACTAAGTCATTTGTTTATTCTTGACATATTACTCTAAAATCAAAAATCCCATATTGACTAGAATATTTTAGGAATATGCTATGTGGTTAGTTTTGTATGGGTATATTAGTGCATGTGTGTGTGCATACAATACACATGTGATGTGTTATAGACATGCACATTTTAAATTTAAAGTTCCTTTTGTTTTAATGTTAAGCATCATTTATAGTTCATACTATACAAGCCTAGGAAGGCAGACAAAAGATAATTATTATTATTGATCTAAGAAACTCAAGGCATCTGTAACAGCATGCCTGCTTGTCATTTCCCATAAGCTTAGAGCTCCATTTGCTCAAAGGATGGTTCTTAACGTAAAGCCATTCATGAGTTGTAATTCTCTAATTCAAGACTGCCATTCTTTAAATTTCATTCTTTAAATTTCACTTTAATTTAACTGAAATCCAGTTTTATAAGACTGAAGGCACTCCCATTTGGTGATAACAGCTAAAAACTGGATAGTCTTGAGCATCAAAGTCACAAGACCTGAGAAACATGAGAAGAAAAAGTCAGTTGAGCAAAGCAGAGAAGAAATGCACAATTTATGTTTAGAAAATAACTTCAGTTGGTTTACAGCAAAGAAAAGTTTATATAGAAATTAGGAAAGAGGTAATATAGTAGTCACATAGAAGCATAGTTATAAATATTCTGAACATTTAGGTGCAAAGAATCATGATCTACTTATCTACTTAATCAATATAAAAAGCCATGCATTTGCATAGCCCACTTCAGTTTCTCACCCTGATTGGGCCATTTTTCACTTCTTTTGCATTTATTTTCCTTTTAGAAGTTTTGCTGACTTCCAAGATACATGAGCTCTCCATGTAAAAACTTCTTGTGTGTTAAAGAACTGTGTAATGATTGTTGTAATAGAAGAGTTTGGTTACCCCAGAAACCAGTAACTATAGAGAAACAGTTACCCACATTTAAAAATGCTCATTTCAAATGTTGTCGTTTTTGAGTAGCATAATGAATGCATTCTCCTGGAAAAATTATAATAAGTCATTTGATTATGATGTGTTTCTAAAATGAATATTATGTTGAGAACTGACTGGTACTGAGATATTTGACACTGTGCTCCTGATGTGTGACTAATATGAAATATGAGAGCTAAGGTTGGGGCAACAAAGCCGTTATCTGTAATCACTAATGTGACAAGAATGCATAAATAGAAGTTGGTGAAATATAATGCATAGAAATGGCTGATAATAGGTTTCTTAGGAAACTGAAGCCATTAATCTCTAGAAGTTAGCACTGCATGTTGGCTGTGATCAAGATGATTGCCAGGTCCTTGAAGCAACAGTGCCTTTGTTGAAGGAGCTAGAGATCTAAATTCCAGATTTACAGGACTGAGTGTGACAGAATAGCAGAAGGGAGAAGGTGGGAGGTCTAGTAGAGGCAGGATCTGAGAGCTGAAGGAGTCTGGAAGAGAGCAAGGTTTCTGCTTGACATTGAGGAGCCAGTAAAGGATGCTAAATTCTTAGAATATTAGATCTTAATTCTGGGAAACATAGGATATTGCAAGGGACTTGGGGGTTGTGGCCAGCTGTTTATAAAGCATCTTTTATATGAATTGAGGTAGTTTCTTGTATAATGATAGAAATGATACTTGGATGTTTGCATCCTGAAGTGTGATATTGTTATATTTAACTTCAGTATCCATTGTAGCATTCACACATTTACTGTCTACAACACTGAAATCATGAAATGTGAGTAAAGGTTCATTATATTATTGCATAATTGTTATTGATTTTACCCTTAATTAGTCTTTAAGAGGAATTTTCTTTTCTGACTATTTTCAGAGGCTAGAGAGCCACTTGCCCAGCTGAAAAATGTAGATAATTTTAATCATCAGACATGGCTCCAACCAAGTTCAATTGTATTTCATTCTGTAGATATTACTTTCGTCTATTTTTTCATCAATTGGATGACCATGACCCATAGATTATGATTTTTGTATGTTAAGATAGTTTGGATTATAAAAATTTTAGTGCAAGTTAGAATTGAAATAAAGTTTGAATTCAAACATCTGACATTGTCATTTAAATTTCTGCCAGGGACAGCCAGATTAAATTTTCTATAATTTTTGTCATTATTTAAAGGGTTTGGGGAGGTCCTATTAAATTTAAAGTCAAGACACTAGGATTGGAGATATGGCTCAGTGGTAGAGTGCCAGCAGCATAAGCAAGCACTGGTTTATAGTTCAAAGTTAGCACTGTGGGGAAAAATAGTGTAATATTTTCTCATGAAATCTGTTCATTATCAATGTTAAAGCCTATAATCCCAGTTTCTTGAGAGGCTGAGATAGGAGACTCATGGTCAAGGTTGGCTCAGGCAGAAGTGCTAAGCCTGATCTGGAGAAACAAATACAAATGTGACTACCTTGTAACTTCAAAAAAGGTAGAAAACAGAGGGCAGATAAATGGGTGTTGACTTGAAGGGATGGATGGGGTTGGGAGAAATAAGGGAGAAATATGATCCATGGATCCAGATGTATTTCACGTAGAAACTGACATGTTGAACTGAAAACTCCTTTTCACAACTACTTAAAGATAAAAAATGAAAGAAGAAGAGAGTGTGTACAAGTATGCTCGCCGGCTACTCCATGGGATGACTAGCACAGATGGAAAACTCTGCCAGGCAGAAGGATGTCATCAGAAGGGTCTAGTTGATTCTGGACTACATCTCACTGTAACTTACCCAGTCTGTGGTTTTGAGTTATAACAACAGCATAAGGGCTAAGACACCACCACCAGTGGTAAAGTGATTCCTCCTGAAAACTACTGGGTAATAATGAGTGCTATGTAGTTTTATTGCATGAAAACTCCCATAATAAAGTAGTTTCTAACTATCTCACCAAAAATTGCAATGCCTGTGCTATCACTTCTCATTTAAGTAAATGAGAGGGGAATCAATAAGGCGGTCGATTAGAGATACCCAGTATATTTCTGTATCCCTGTGAATCAGAAACCAAAGCCCAAGTGTGTGGCTACAAGTGGAGTTTGGAAAGGACAGGGAAGGTCACCAACAAAGAGGAAACAGATACCAGGTGAAATCGAGTAACATCAAACATCAAATATATAAAAGAAAGAGAAGACACCAATGTAGATCCCTAGCAAAATGGTTACCACCAGAGAAAAACTTCATTCTAAGGAAACTCATGAACACAAACTGGAATTTTGCACGAATAAAATTTAAGAATGAAGATCTGCAGATGCATAGCAAGCAAGTACCAAGTACCAAGAAGGGGTATAACACAGTAGAGTGAAGTCTACTTAAGGAAGGGATTCAAGACACTATTCTCAGCCTAGAAGAGATTTTACACACACACACACACACACACACACACACACACACACACACACACACACACACACACACACACACATTTTGGGAACCTGCATGTTATTTTCCAAGCTATATGTACTAGTTGCCATTCCCAGCAGCATGTGACTTCTCTGCGGTCATGGTCATCAGGGAGTTGCTTGCCTGGGTGATACTATCTCATCGTAGCCTGCATTTGCAATTCCCTGACAACTAGTGGTGCTGAGCATCTCTTTTTGAAAGGCAGTCTAGTACAGTGATATAATGGGCTTGATCATTAGGTTCACTGAATCTTTCTTCAGTGTCTACATATATCAGAACCTATCATTGCACTCATAACTAGCCATATGATTGTTTGTCTTAAAAGCAAACAAACAAAGCAAAATAAACAAAGCAAATAATAATAAAAACAAACAAAGCAAAACGAAATAAACCCTCTAATGTTGATCCTTTCCTGGTTTCCTGGTCCTTGTCAACATATAGAGAACGGTAAGTGGATCGTAATGAATATTCACCAATAAGCAGAGTATTGTTTTATTTTACTAGTAAACATTAGGGAAACTTAAGGAAAATTTCTTTAAATTCATGCATTCCCATTTATCTTTTCTTTCATGTATAATCATGACCAAATTAATACATTTACTTATCTCATTCTCTACATGTCTAACTGAACCACCCACCCAATAGCTTGTTGATACAGATTTGCAGATCCAAGTTTCATGAGGAACAAATTTAATTACAGTACTTGAGATTTAATTAATACAAGTATACATATTCACATAATATATTGTACTACCTGTAATTTGAGAAGAAAAACACCGGAGGGTCCTGAGAGTTGGTTAATTTACCATCCTCACCGGATATCAGTACGTCTGTTTGAATATCTGGCAACCCTTTAATAATACTCCTTTTAATATTCTATATCTTACTCCCCTGTCAATAAACAAAAACCCCTGGATTTCAAACTAATAAATTCATTAGAATAAAATTTGAGTTTTTAACACAAGCAAGATTACAGTAAAGTCATCAGCATAACTATGTTCATTGCAGCTCTATTCACTCAGAGCCAAGATATGGAATCAGCCCAGATGCCCCTCCATGGATGAATGGATCAAGAAAATATGGTATACATACACAATGGAATTTTAATCATCTATTAGAAAGCATGACTCTGTACTATTTGTAAGGAAATGGAAAGACCTGGAAAAATTATATTATTTGAAGCCAGACTTAAAGAAACAAAGTCTACATGTTTTCCCTCATTTGTGGTAGTCATAGATAGTACTATAAATCCATAAGAAAACACAGTGGGTAGTATGCAAGAGGTTAGAAGTGAATTAACTGAAGTATAATAGACTCTATGAAGAGCTCAAATATTATAACCTTCTAGAAAACCCAACAAAATCAGTACAAGGAAATGGATACATGGAAGGGAGAGGAGAGGAAAGGAAAGGGGCAGACTAATGAAGAGGTGACAGGGATGGATGCAGTCAAAAATTCATCCTATATGCCACACAAGAAAAATAGGTGAGTCAAAAGGGGTTGAGAATGTTGAAGGAGGTGGTACTGATAAGAGGCATTGTATTAACGAATTCCTTTGTTCCATGGCGCCCCCTTCAGACAACTACTGAAATATAAAAAAAACTAAAAGCTAAGATTTTTTACCCCTAGAATTGGGAAGAAATTATGACAACACAAGTTCCATTTCCAATACACAGGTAAGACTTTATTTTGAATTAGTACACCAATTAGAGAGGTCTTCAAATAGTCTGTCACTCACTATTTGAAATAGGGAAGGCAAGAAACTGGTAGAGAGCAAATGAGAGGGTTATTCTTCCTGTACTTGATGAACACGAGAAGATTGGAAATAGAGGCACTGATGGCATAGCTAGGAAGAGTGGACATCTCCTCAGATGCTCAACAGAAGCCAGACCCGGATCCGCAGGATGGTCTGTAACATGAGGACTGGCAGGGCCTAGAAGGCAAGTAGGCTGGGCGGCAGAATCCAGACCCATAGCCCTGGGAAGCGATGATCTGAGGTCTGAAGCCACTGGATCCACAGCTCAGGACCTGAGAACTTCCAGATGCGTAGCCCTGAGAGTGGCAGCTGCTGGACCCAAAGCCCAGAGAGCCAGTAAAAGTCGACTGGCCCGGGCTATAGCAGGTGGAGACGCTCGGGCGGTGGCAGGATGTGTGGCAAGGCCTGGATGCCACGTAGGACGTCTGGCATCCGGTGGGCTGGTGGAAGGTCTCCTGACAGGCTCCTTGGAGAGAGGAGGCCTGGAGGCAGGGCCGGGGAGAGCAGACACTAGTGCTGTGGAACAGGTTGCTTTGGAGGGAGGATCCATAGGAGCCTCCTGAATACTGCAGGTGGTCCCCAACATTGCTGGAGGAGAAGGTCCCAGGGCAGCAGCTGTAAGACATGTTGATAGGATCTTTGAGTCCAGCTGAGAATAACCGAAAAGCTTCTGGATTTGAATATCCTACCTGGACAGGGTCACGGTATATATACTCTCAGGAATGGGCGTGACACCTGAGCAGGGCACCTTTTCCATATTTGGACTTCCTCATTCGCTTCTGTGCAATTCAGCCGTCTTCTGTCTTCTTTGTAATTACAGTTAACCGGTCCTTTCATCTTCTGGTTATTGGTTGAACTCGTTTTGTTTTTATGGCCGAGTCAATGAAATGCATGTATCTCGCAAATGCTATGACTGTATTTAATTAATGCCTAGCCCATCGTGGCCAGGAAAGCCCCCTCATTTTCTCTGGCTGTGACTTGCCTATTTGTTCCTGGTTCGGCAGAGGAAGTGTTTCTTCTTAGCGTGGGAATGGCAAAGCCATTCTCTTCCTTTTTAGTCTGTAGCTGCGTGGCAGAAATCTAGTGCTGGTTAGAAATCATGTTAGGCTATCGCCCAGACCATCAGTTCACCCTTTCAAATACCATTTTCTGTCATTTGGCTTTGTAATTATGCCTTTCATGTTCAATGAACAGGAACCACATAAAAACAAGTCAAAGGAATCAAGAGATGACAGAAATGGGCATATGTAGGGAAATAAAGGATATTTAGAAAAACAAAATCAACACAAAAACAATAAGAAACCATGGTGGAACCATGCTCGGTTACCATGATTGATTGGCTGATGTGGGATCCAGTGGGAACAGCAACAGAGAGAAAGGGTTGTTGGGATTTTTCTCATACCAACAATGTATGAATGGATGCTATTGTTCTATTTCAATCACTGGGATTGTTTAAACACTGACTCAGTTCATGGCTCTCATATCATTGTCCTGGGATCTATATCCCTCAGATATCTTTAATGTTGGTTTCAAAATTTTGGCTGCCTTCAGAGAAAGTGGTTGGTATTCCAGCCTCTGTCGATGGAATTTTTGTTGTTGTTTTAGCATCTTCTTGAGGTACATAAATCCAGCTTTCTTGTGAGAGAATAGATCCAGATGTTGTGAATCATGAAGATTCTGGGAATTTGTTTTAGGACAAGTAACGTAACATCATATATAATAGTAAATACATCACAGGATATAAAATACACTTTATTTGGTAAACATAATAATGTTTACATCATAGTAAATGAAATACATTTATTTTATTTAAAATGACAAAAAATAAAATAAAAGTTCCAAAGTTTGAAAAGTCCACAAATATTACCAAGTAATAAGATGTCATTATCTATCAATTTTCCCAGTATTTTATTTCAGCGTATCTGATCATTTTGTGACAATTATTTTGTCAACAAAATATTATTATAGCAATTATTTTCTCAAAATAGCATTTATTCCCCTCAAGAATGTCTTCTTTTTTCCTTTTTCTTTAAAAAAAATTTTTTTTTATTGTAAAGATACTGGGTTACGGTTACATGAGTAAGGAAGATAATAAGTACATTTCCTATCAAGCATTTTTACCCTCTCCCTTGTTTTTCCCCTATCATCCCTCCTCTCCCCACCTTTCCAACACCTCCCTCTCCCACAAAAGTTGTAAAGTTCCTTTTCAACATAGTGTCTTGTACATTTCATTGTTACAATTGAGTCAACCTGTGTGCTTACTTCAGCTTTTTGTTATCAGTCAGACATGGGGCTTGAACTCTGGGCCTGGGCAGAGTTCTCTTCAGCTCAAGACGAGTGCTCTACCACTTGAGCCACAGCACCACTCCCGGTTTCTGGCGGTTAATTAGAAATAAGAGTCTCAGGGACTTTCCTGCCTGGGTTGGCTTTGAACTGTGATCCTCAGATTTCACCCTCTTTAGAAGCTAGGTTTACAGGCATGAGCCACTGGTGCCTGGCTTCCCCTAGACCTTCTATATTAAAAATGAACAAATTGTGTTTGATGCCACAGAAAATTCCTTTCAGTTTCACCATCTGTTCATAGTTTTATCACATCTGTTGGGACCTCATTCATTTCTTCAACTGAGCTTATGTACACCTCAGCCAGATGTGTCCTATTTACCACTTACCTCACCGAAGTGTGAGCTGCAAGGGCTGTTTGTGAGGGAATCATATGTAAATCGCTGTTGGTCCTGGATTTGGTGGGTGTAGTATGGAAGTTACTGATACCAACAAAAACGTTTTGTCAGATTCTAGCAAAAGCGGAATGGAAAAAGTGCTCATATCTGCCCATAGGAGATAAATGCTGTTTCAAAGAGTGTCTAAAACCCCAGGAGACATTCCTTCTTTTATGTACGTACTATGGTGCTCATGTGAACGGATTTCTGTAAGTTTATCTTTTTAAAATTATTTTTCTCTTTCAATTTTATTTCTCATTTATTTCTGTGTATGTGGTGCTGAGGAATCGAACCCAGGGCTTCACACACGCAAGACAAGCGCTCCGCCAGTAAGCCACACTCCCATCACTTTAGCATTCTTTAAGGCTGAAACAGTCCAGCCATTTAAGATGTTTTGGATAGAATACCTGCCCAGCAACACCGCCTCCACTACTGAGCTGACACCCTCCCTCCTTTCTCCTTGGGTCTCCCACACCATGTAAGGTTAGCTTGTGTCAATGTCTTTTCAATCCAAGTAGTCCATGTACATTTTGTCCCATAGTCTACTTCTTTGACTATGCACATAGTTTCCTTCCCCATTATTCCCAAATAAATATTATCCTTCTTTGGAGAATAATTCTGACTGCTATTTACATTGACAATATTGCCTTACAGTTAAGGAGGTAAACACTGTCTTGGTGCTAATGTTTCTAGGTTGATGCCAGGGAATATAGGTGTTGAGTAATGATACTGCTGCCCTATCAGGTAGGAAATGGTCCCTTACCCTTACTTCACTCACTTAATTCTGTTGCTAAGATACCTAGCCTCCTAATATGTCTGCCATGCACTCATGATGGTCTCCCCACCCCATCATGGACCCTTAGTTCTAAGATCTTTGTTAGGATACCTTTCTTGGAAATGTCTTATTTACTTTACTTTAGTAATTTTACTTTACTTTTAGTAATTTCCTCATTGTAAAAGTTTGCAGTCCTTTCTGTTGCTTGTCTTTGTGTCTCTTTGATACCAAGTTGAAAGTCATACTACAAATAAAACCTTATTTTTCTGAAAATTCAAGACAAATTTGTGGTTGGACTATAAATATGTTATTAGGGACCCCCAAAAATAATGTCAAGGTTACACTGCTTAATTACTACTCTACTCAATAAAGTGTGTGGAGATGCTCACATTTTGAATGTTTCTTTAGTTAAAAGCATGCTTAATTGGTATTTCTTTTAAATAAGCATCCCCTGCATATTAGGTCCACAACTGGAATTACTAACCTGTAATTAAAAAAAATTTTTTTTTTGTAAAAAATTGCATTTTGCCTGTCAGGAAAGCTGGGGTTTTTTTGTTGTTGTTTTTACAAAAACTGTTCTTCTGCACTCAGAAAGGACCCTACTTGTATCTGTTTTGTCAACTTAGTTCTAGAAAGGATTGTACAAGCTGCCAAACAACCAACTTGGGAAAAACAAACAAACAACAACAACAAATCCAGAAACAGACCTCCCCCAATAGCTTTCTAGAACAACCAGCGGAACAAAATGTCAGCAGGAAATTTCCTTTAAATCTTATGTAAACCTCAATCCTAGCCCTGCTCAGAACCAACTCTGCTTTGGTGTCTGCCCTTTTGCTCTCTTGGAGCATGACCTGCTACTTCCTTGTTTGCCACTCTGACTCTTGGTGAAATCTTTCCTACCCTGTGTACCAGCTAAAACCTCCTGACCTAACAGATCACAGTATTTGAATAAACCAAAGGAATGATACAATCATTGCACACAGATCAATCAGCTTCTTTTTAAAAGTCTAACTTGCAAACTTCTGATCTTCTGAATTTCTAGATTTCCTACTGTGGGTATAGATCTCTCATATAAATGACTTAGCCAAGGTGATCCTTTCTCAGATGTCCATTTGTTGAGCAATTTTTGACAATAGCTTCCAATCACAGCAAAGGGTGGCATCTTTGTTCACTGGAGGCAAGCCCAGTGTTAACCAAAATAATAAAGTCAGCAAGTGTGTGTTCCATTAAACCATGTTCTGGCTGGTTTCCCAGGCAGGAAATGGTGCCCTTTCCTTCCCATTACATGCCCAGCCCACCTCTAGTCAGTGTGAAAATGTAAAATCATGTCCTACCAACTCTCGAATCTATCTAATTATCCTTTATCTAATTCAGCCCACACTGGGTTGCTCAGTCTCATGTGCAGGTCACAGAGACTTTCTATCCAACTGCAAATGAGTTGCCAATATCTTCTTTGTAAAAAAGAATTGACATGAAGGACGCACTTCCTGTCACTTAAAACATTCTGAATGTCTTCTCAAGCTCACATTTGCCTGGAACTGAGCACAAACTGCTCAGCTCACATGGGTGTGTCCCGTAACTCTCAACCAGTTCAAGCCTCCCAGCTCCAAAGCCAAAGCTGAAGCACCATTACTCACCCAACTCGTTCTATTATTTTGTTATGTTCGTTAATGTCTAGCTCTAGTGGGAGAATGTAGACAAATTAAGGAGCTTTGGGTTTTAAGAAAATTCATGGGAATAAAATGAATACTCCAATGAACACTGAAAGGGTATTTTTCCATGTACAATTGAAAAGTTCTGTGTATTTGTGCTGGTGGGTTTGCATATAAAACGTCAACCACAGAACCAATTATTTGGCCATCCTTATCTTGTGATCCTCTTGGACCATGGGATGATTTGAAGTTTGAGCCTTTTAGTTACAATGCTTCATAAATCAGCAGAACTTGAAATGGATTTGTATGCCAGATTCAAATGCAAGAATCTTTGGTGCTTTTACTATAGAATATGTAACAGAATTAAGCATGGGTCATTTTAGGACATATATACAAACAAGCAAAGTGTTAAAATGATCAGTTTACAAATAGGAATACAGGTGGACCCATTGCAACAATGAGATGTACAAGATGTTATGTTGAAAATGAACTTTACAACTTTGGCTTGGGGGGGTGGGGGGGTTGAAATGGGAAGGGATGGGAAGGGATGGGAAGGGGAAACAAAGGAGGAGGCACCAATGCTTAATAAGAAATGCACTCATTACCTTGCCCATGTAATTGTAACCCCTCTGTATGATATTTTCACAATAATAAATAAATAAATAAATAATAAAAAGCAAAAACAACAAAAAAAACCCAGAAAGAAATAGGTTGCTTTCCTTCTAATGCTGCTCCATGTGTGAACCGGATTTTCTACCATGGGTGGGAATCACTTCCTTAAACTGAAAGGTTTACCTCTACTCCGTGGCCTCCAGAAGATTCTTGTGGTCACATGAAATCACATCACACCACTGACCCACTGACCATGGTTACTACTTCCTTACAGGACTTGTCTGCACAATCACATAAAGTAAAATGTTAAAAAAAAATACAGAAAAGATGCTCTAAGCCGGGTGCCGGAGGCTCACACCTGTAATTCTAGCTACTCAAGAGGCTGAGATCTGAGGCTGAGATCCTACCCAGGCCAGCCTGGGTAGGAAAGTCCGTTAGACTCTTACCTCCAATAAACTACCAGAAAACCAGAAGTGGCGCTGTGGCTCAATTGGTAGAGCAGTTGTCTTGAGCTGAAGAGCCGAGGGACAGCCAGGCCCTGAGTTCAAGCCCCATGACCAACAATAAAATAAAATAAAATAAAGATAATCTATCTTCTGTTGGTAATATTACATTTATTCTTTGGTGGTGCTATATGTGATTTCTCCATGCTTCTGTATGGATATGATTATTATTACAGGTATTACAGTTGAGGAATGTGGAAGGTAAGTTTAGTGGCATTCATATCCATCCTGAAGATGCAGCATCCTAGAGTTAATCACCATACAGTGACCATGTACAGCTGGCCTTCTGATGACTAGTGATGAAGTCTTTCACCATAAACACCAGAGAGAGAGAGCAATAGTGATTCTGACAGACAAGGACAGCTGCAAAAAGGAAGCAGAATGAAAGAGCTTTGGAGTTTGAAGTCAGATGAATGGTATGACTGTCAGAGACACAATCGCTGACAAGGAGTCACACTCCACAGACTCATAATAACAGGATGCAAAAGTAAAACAGTGGTTCAGATGTCTTAAATGAAATGTAAATGCCCAACCTTTGCATCTGTTCATTCTTTGGGCAACTGTGTGAACCTTGGTTATGTTTAAGCTTTTCTGCTCAGAATATAAGAAGCCTACACGTGGTTCTGTTGAATGATGGGTGGCTGGGGCATGCTGGCAGTAGCACAGACTCCAGAGTAGGGATGAAGAAGGTAGGTGTTTAGGGCTAGCCTGGGAGAAATGGTTGGCGGAACTTCATCTTAATTGATCAACTAGGCTGGCTATCACAGTCCTTTGATTCCAGCTATGTGGAAGGCCATAGGTAGGAGAATAGAAATCTGAGTTTTATCCCAGGTAAAATGACCAAGACTCTCTATGAAAAATAACTAAAGCAAAATTGGTCTGGGGTGTTGGATCATGTGGTACAGGACCAATGTAGAAAGTGAAAGGCCCTTAGTTCAAACTCTACTAGTAAAATAATAGTAATAATAGCAATAACAACAACAATAATAATAATGCCTATGGTAGAATATACATGTGTGAGTACCTTTCTTCTTCTGCCACCTTGAGGGGGTCTGGTCCTTCAAGATGTTGAGTTCTCACCATCTCCCAAGCTCCATGGTGGATGGTGATTAGAAAGAGGTGATAGCTTTCCAACAGAGCTCCAACAAGCAGATGTTTGCCTTCTTAATTCACATCTTTAAATTTTACTACTTTTAAAATTTATTTTTAAAAATGTATTGTAAAGGTGATGAACGGGGGAGGGGGGTTGCAGTTACATAAGTAAGCGATGAGTACATTTCTTTTTAAACACTGATACCCCTTCCCTCATTTTCTCCAGCTTATCCCAATCCCCAACCCCTAAAGTTGTATAGTTCATTTCCAACATAGTGTCTAGTGAGTATCATTGTTGCACTAGTTTATCCTTTGTTCTGTTGGTTCTGTGATTCCCTTTCCTGTCCACGGATCAGATAGGATTATATACAAGACAAAGGATAAAGAAAACTAAAACAGAGAGGAAAAATAGAAATAACTGCATTGTTTCCAATTCTTTGGAGTTCATGTTGATAAGCTTCATTATATATGATCCTATTCACTTAGCGATTGGGCTATTGTGATTCCCTGCTAAGAATATCATAGACATATTCTAGTTATTACAAATGAAACCTATATTTCTTTGGGCCTGGCTTGCTTTACTTAATATATATGATTTACTACATCTTAATTGAAACATCATATTTGCATGCATCTATGGTGGTGTGATTTCATAGATGCATAAATGTGTGATCACAAATCAGGACAAGTAGCATATCCATCAGGATAATTTGTGAATTCTTGGGATCTTCTGAGTATCTATATCATGAAATCGAAATAATTGATAACAGATTGAGGTGGGACCCACTGAGATGTCACCTTTGTGTGTGGATTAGTGCCACTGTAGTAGGATGAGGCTTATTATTTTCTTGGGAGTGGGTTCATTTAAAAAGAGATGAATTTATCTCCCTGTGGCCCTCACTCTCTTTCTGCCATTTTACAATGCAGCAAGTGAAAACTCACTAGATGCTTCTGTCTTTATCTTGACATTCTCAGTCTCTACAACTCAGAGAATTAATTTCTGTTCTTTAGAAATTACTCAGTCTGTAGTATTCTGTCACAGCATCACAAACAAGCTTAAGACATATCACTTCCCTAATTATTTCATTGGTAGAATAAAGTGGATTCCATTCGACATTTAATTCCAAGAGCTGTCTAGCATTGACACTCATTTGTCTTTAAATGCTCTAAATTTAATTAGTTTCTTACTGCTATTTTATTTCATTTTAGATTAGAAATCACTAACACGTTTTTAAAACACCATTTCAAATTTTGAAATACCCTCACAATGCTTTCTTAATAGAATTTACTCAAAAGGCAAACAATTCCAAAATGACTTGCAATGGCCCTGTTGAAATTTTGCCTACAATAATAGATATGCAGCCTCCACAGCACTTAATTGGTTGTTCTTCTGCAATTCTTTCTGAATTTTGGGAAATACCACATCTCCACCTATAAAGGCTGAAAGACTTGGGAGTCAAAGATGATGTCTGTTTCTTAGCTTCTGCCTCTCAGGGGACTTACAGTAACGTTCACTGTAGACAAGCATACATAAAAGCTTGTATTGATACTGTATATATACAATCATCTTCACCACTGACTATAGTCTTTTTACTGGTCAGCAACGGAAAACGTGATTATAACTTCATGAATTATAGATTAAAGACAGGAATCTGGTCACCTTGGCAGAGATGAAAGTGGGATGGTGTGGAATGGAAGGTGTCAGAAGGCTATGCTGCTCTGTGTCTTCGTGACTGGATGATTTACCATGAAAATGGCCACCTTCATGCTATCAGGGAGAAAGAAGTGATCTGTGTCTCTTGAGTTAATGAATAAAAGCTAGTCTGCACAGGGAAAAATCAATTTCATTTCAATTACATAAGTGATTAGTGAAATCCCAAGGGACTCTATGAACATCAGCACGATTATCCATCCACAGGAGTAGGAAAGGTTTACAAAGTTCTTGAGGACAAAATTCACCCTAAGTCATCATTAGATCAAAGGAGAACTGAAGTTAGGAAATAGTACTTAGTCAAAGTTCAACAACATCTATTCTCCTGCTTTTACTTGATTGTTCTTCACCTGTTGCAAGCTGAAATGCCCTCCAAAATAATCTTTCTCTCCCTCCCCCTTTTGTATAAAACATGTTAGCTTTTCTGCTTTCTGCATTCTCTCTTTCCAATGTGACCCAATGGAATAGAAAGATTTCAGCTTGTTTTAAAAGTAATTTATCTCACTTTCATAGAAATCATATTCTCATTTCTAGTGATTTTTTTCCTTTGTGCTATTAGTCAACTCCCTTGGACCGAAAATGCATTGCCTCTACTTTCCCTAAAGAACATCACTGAACTGCAAATTATAGAGTTCTGGAGACCATTTAAACCAGGTGCCCCAGATACTGAAACCAATGTTATAGTTAGATTCTTAATTAGCTCACCTTTTTCTCTTGGCCCCTGTCCAAACTTGAAGCCACAAGGCAGATATTGGTTAAAAAGCTAAAATGATTATTATTTTCTCTTCATCCCTTGTGAGATAAAGTGAAAGGCAGAACTAAGAAATGTGCTGGAAACTATCTTTCTTCTGTGCCATCTGTTCTACTTCAGACATAAAGAGTTATCTCAAAGAAGCAGATCCCATATGCAACAAAAGGTCAAAATATAATTCTTGTCATCTGGAAATATATTTCAGGCTCTTCAAAGAGTCAGAATTGGAAAAGATTTGGTCTTTATAATTCAGACTTCAGTAACCTCTTAGACCATATACATTTCTTCACACATTTATATAACTTTCCATCAACCCATCTGTTCAAAATTTATTAACATTTCTCCTAGATAAAAGACAACTACGTAGACAGGCATCAGTGGCTCACACCTCTAATCCTAGCTACTCAGGAGGCTGAGATCTGAGGATCATGGCTCAAACTAATCCCAGGCAGAAAAGCTCACATGAAACTCTTATCTCCAATTAACCACCCAAAAACTGGAAGTGGTGCAGTGGCTCAAGTGGTAGAGCGCTTGCCTTGAACACAAAGAAACTCAGTGTCCAGGCTCTGAGTTCAAGCCTCACAACTACCACTGCCAACAAAAACGACAACTATGTATGATGACAAATTGTAAATGAGTGAGTGAAGGGATGAGTGAAAAGAGGGAATTGTGAGTAAGGCAAACTTGAACTTGAATCTTAATTCTATCACTCATGGGAGAGAGCCTCAGATATATTAGTAAATGTTGCTCATCTCTTCTTCTACATCTGGAAAGCATAAATGGTAATGATATATATAAAATGAAGTTCTTGTTAGGATCAATTCTGAGAAAATGTGGAATTAATGAGTATATTCAAGCCATGGGAATTTGGCCAGAGGAGAGCTTAGAAAAGCATCACTGCAAAGTCATTATTTGGGGGTGAATTTTCACGTTCAACTCAAACTCAGTTGAATCACAGGAAGAGGGAGATTTAAGAATGTTTAAACAAGTAAAGTGTCCCCTCTTTAAGGGAATTGAGAACATTTTTGTTATGGTTGAAGTCTGGGGTTTGTGAAGGTGTTAGTTTCTGTCTCTTGGATTCAGTGTAGGCAGTAACCAAAACATCTGAACCTGCCCTGCTTTCTGGAGTTGGTCTACCAAGTGACGGTTTATCTTCATCCTGTGCTTGACAAACATGCTGCCACGCTTGTGCCACATCTGCAGACACAGCAGATTGACATGCTACTACTGAACTATAAGGTCACTTACAGGGATATCACCGTTCTAATGAGGGAGTTCCTCAGTAGGCTCAAACTCACTCATCTTTACAGGCCTGAGTGGTCTTAAACCTATAAAAGGCAAAAATTAAGCTGACAGTTATAAACCTTTTAATGAAGAATATCCTAAGCCAAGTTGCACACACCAGCATATTATTTAAAATATTTGAGAAGAAAAATCTATTCTCCAGAAAAACTTTTGGGAAAAGAAGTATGAAAACTTCCCATGGACAATAATGTCCATGTTAAACAAGGTTCCAGACCAATACCCATTATAAACATAGTCATAAATTCTTCAGAAAAAAAACACAGAAATCTAAAGCAACATGTGCTCAAAATATACTACCTTATCACCAAGTAGTTTTTCCCTAAGAGGGCCAAGTTGGTTTGACATTCAAAATGAGTCACTATATTCCCCAGTGCAAGATTAAAAAAAATAACTATACAATCACCTCAATAAATCTATAATAAGTCATTTTGAAAAATAAAATGTAATGTGATCAAATGCTTAAAATGAGTTGTAAGAGAGACTTCCTCAGAAGGATGAAAGCAAGGCATGAATATCTGCTTTTACTTTTGCTATTCTTGGACATTTGACTTAGTATACTGACACTCAGAAAGTACATATGTACATATGACCATGTAAGATGATTCTAAGTGAAATGAATTCCAAGATATGGAAACAAGGTTTTACTTTGTTGTTGTTGTTTTTAATGTACTGTGTGAAGTTACCTTTTTTTCTTTCACTTTTTTCCTTTGGCTTATCCCCTGTTGTCACTGTATTTGATTTTAGTACCTGTGTCTTTTATACACATTTATCTGAATTGGGAAGGGAATGGGAACAACAAAATGGTGAGACAAAAGACCAAGGCTGAACCAATGTAACAGCAGTACTCACAAGACAATATGTTGGAAGTGAACTTTACAACCTGGTGGGAGGGGGGGGGAGTAGGGAAAGTAGGAGAAATATGAGGGAGAGGGTAACAATGTTTGACAAGAAATGTCCTCATTACTTTATGTATGTAACTGTAACCGCCCTGTATGTTACCTTGACAATAAAATAAAATTTTTTTAAAGTTCATATGTATTTTAGAGGAAGATATCTTTTCATAATACATTAGAAGAATACTTCCTTCTACCATGTGCAGATGAAATGATACCAAATATACAATAACTTACAAATATCCATTACAATGAATAGGGGACTAAAGAATACTTAAGCATGAAGTAGAGCAGGGCCATAGGTTGGAAAATGGACTAATCTTAATATAGAAATTATGCCTCAATTCACTGTAGACTTTAGGTAATTCCAACCTCAAATCCAATCAAAATAGTTTTATAATTGGAAATTGCCAACACTCCCTACAGTTTATATAGAAGTACCAAGGAACTAGAATTGATTAACAATTCTGAAAATAAAATAAAATGTTTGAAGTTTCGCAGACTGATTTAAGGCTTACTACAAAGCTTTAGTAATTAAGAACCTGTAGTACTGGCATAAGGATAGACATATACATCAATGGTTTGGGAGCGTGACTCTGAAAATACACCTATGTAAATATGCTTAATTGACTTTTAACAAATGTGTCATGGTGATTCAGTGGGAAGGAGTAGTCTTTTCAATAAATGGCACTAGGTTGGTTAGATATCCTAATAAAGAAAAGAGGCCTGACTCTAATTCTGCATTGTATGGTATACTCAGAGATTTGAGGATAAATTGAGACTACATTTATTTTTTCAAAGATTTCATAGTCTTTGAAGAGCTACAGATGGAAGAAAATATCATAGACATCCATGCTAGGTGATTTAGGAGACATATTATAGTTATCTATCATATCAATATATTATATCATATTACCATTTATGTTTTATTATATTACATTAGTTACATTTTAACCTAATGGCAGAGAAGAATTCTAATCAAAAACCAGTCAAGAGCTAAGCAGAGAGTAAAGGAGAAACTTGCCCACCAACTTGGAATAGATAGAACAATTAGTCTGGTTATAATAATTATATAGCGGTGTAGACAGTGCTGTTGATGGTGGGACAACTGGAATGTCAAACAGTGCTATTGGGAATGCAAAATGTTAGGGGCACTGTGGGAAAGGGTTTGCCACTTTCATATGGTGTCAACTATGCAGAGGTCATGTGAGCCAGCAATTTCACTCCAATTTACCTAACAGAATAGAAAACCTTCCAACACAGTGACATCTATGGCGATTTTATCTGTAAAAATCCAGAACTAGAGATCATCTGAATAGCTTATGGTGACTATACAACCAAATTATATAATGTAAGCATAATGATCTACCAATTGGGAGAATGAACGGCTGAAACACATTAGAGAGTGGAGTCTCAAAAAGATTGTATGTTTTGAAGCAAAGTAACAAACCAAGCTGCGTGAATTTCCTTTGCACAAAAGGGTCATGAATTCATATATAAGATATTTGTCACAAAGGAACATGATTCCAGTTCATAATGAAAATATTCAATTTCAAAAGACAAAACATTAAATGGTACACATAAGAAGGTAGATGTCAGTATGCGAAAATTATATCAGTACTGAAGCTGACTAAAATAACTAAGATGGCTCACTGCAGAAGTTTGTATATGACAGACCAAGACACAACACATGCACAAATAACTAGAAATAAATGTAAGGAGCACATGAGTTTATGGAAGAATGTATGGCAGATCTTTAGAAGAAAAAAAAATTCCACCAGTAATTGACACAATGGACATTGCAAAGAGAGGGCAACCTATCTCCACAGAGCATATCATTGGGAAGCAGGAGGGACAAAGCAACCGTACGCTCCTTGGGACATGGTTTATGATTCTTAAAAGTCAAAAGCAGTAGAGTGATAAATACATAAATTATAGACTTTTCTTATAGTAGACCTATGGTAGAATAACCAGGAGGAACATAGATCGCTGCTTTACAGTAAAACAGTTCATCACAAAAATTTGCAATGGTGTCTTTGAGTTCAAATCACATCTGCTAGTAAGTACATGGGTGAACTTTGGAAAGTCACTCAACCTGTTGTGGCTCAGCTTCCTCACCTATAAAATAGGGGAAAAACACAGTGTGGATCATGTAGGAATATTACAGAGATCATATAGGCTAATATTTGTAATAAAAACATTATGAGTTCCTTTTTATACTTCAAAACACTGTACAACGATGACAAATATATCACTATTTAAACAAAGAAGCATCAACAGGGATGTATTTTGCAGGTGTTTATGAAATTAAAAGAAAGTTATACATGCAATAAATAGCCTTGTTGTAAGCTAAAACAATAATAAGAAAATAAACTGTGTAAAGCTGTATAAATATTTCCTGAAAGTCTACCAAGATCTGACCATGTTTTCCAGTGATTTGGACACACGCAAAACTGAAGTTCTTGGAATAAGGACAGCAGAGGGCAATAAGCAGAGCTGTTAAGACACAGCCATGCTGACTGCATAACACAATGATGGGTGATAGGAAGTGGTCCACTGGAAGCAGAAAAGCTAAGAGCGAGGGTGCTGAGAGAATGTAAGCCACAGATAAGGTCAGGCTTTCATGGTGTCTGAAGAAGAGGCCAAGAATGAAGAAGCTCAGTGACTCTCCAAGTCCCTTTCTCACCCTGGGTCCTCCAGCACACCCTCAGCATTGGGGTTCATCAGGGTGACCCTGCCCTCCGAGTAAAACATTTCTGAACATTCAGAAATCCAAATCTGAGAAAGAGCCACAGCCATGAGAAGAACGCCTATGGATTAGGCAAGAAAAGGCTTCGCTAGAGTTCCAAAGAAGAGGAAAAGAGACATGCAAGAACTACTAAGCGAAGCAGCATGGAGACTGAACACTTTTGCTATTGCAAATAGCTTCTTCATTTGGGGTGGTTTTGTAAATCTCTGAAACTACTGCAATAAGACATTGTCTTGATATACTTTGATAGGTTCACTGGGAAAAAAACAAGTATTTTAAAACAATTCAGAGCATAAACAACTTGTGGCTGCTTAATACTTATTGATATGTCTATGTAGTTTTGGCACTGATTTCTGAGAAAAAAGAAAATAAGAATAAAAATGGAAGGAAGGAAGAAAGGAAGGGAAGAAGAAAAGGAAGGAGGGAGGGAGGGAGGAAGGAAGGAAAGGAGGAGTGAACAAATGAAGGAATGATGTAAGGAAAGAAGCTTTTCAGTACTGTATTTGTCCTTTGACATATCTGGTCAGTGAAGAAAAAAACATCTCTGAGTATTTCAATGGCAGACAGGACACACAGAGTAATGTACCAGCTCCATCATCTGCTTCTTAACTACGTCTAAAGATTTTCTACTTTGGTTTTGCTTTTCCTTGCATTCAGAGGGACAAAGATATTAGCTTTTATGAGTTGTTCATTAGCATCTATGCCAAGTACACAAATAACTTTAATGAAAACTATTAACATAATTAGGAATGGGTGGAGGAATGTTAATTGAATTGACTTATATGCAAGTAATTTTAATGTTTATTTCCTCATATATCTGCCTGACAAAATAGAACTTTCAGCTATCAGTAAGTCTGCTTTTTTATTTATTTATTTTTCAGTATCAACTTTTAATAGGAAGAGAGAAATATTTCCCATGCTAAGTGAGTTCAGGACTGGCATGAGAAGGCGGGTGGGCATACTGGGGATGGCACACATTTCTTTAGGAAGTTTAATAGGTGTTCATTCCTGAAGCATCGCTTACTCTGCCTCTGTGAATCAGAGTGATGGTTTAAGTATTGCACAAGGGCACTTCAAGTGATGCATGCCACAATTTGGATCCTGCATGGGAGAGATAATCATAAAACAAAGAAACTAAGAGCTTGGAAACACCATGCAGGCTTGGGAAGAAAGCGAGTGAGTTCTAAGGTAGTTTTTAAGGGGCTCTTTTTTTTTTTCTCCAGTGACAATTTTGAATGTCATTTCTCTCAGATAAATCAAATCAAGTGTCAGATCCCATTGAGGACGAATGGGTGCAAAGCAGATAAGAAACATTTGTCCTGCATTAATCTCAGTACGAATTATCCAGGCCCTCTTCTCTGTTGTGAGTAGGAAACACCCTCTGCTTGAAATGTATATAGAACAGTGATGGATGGAATTCCCCTGCTGTCCCTGATTCAATGTAAATATTATTAGGAGAAGTAAATAAAGGCTTATTAGACTTTATATCTTAGTTTAAATACACTCAATAGGTTCTTTTCTAGAACAAATTAAATGTTGAATTTGCATTTAACTTGGCGGAGAATTTGATGTTGGACTCTGTGTAGGGAAACACTGACTACAGCCTTCATCTTCGATCCTGGTGAAATACAAGAGGGAGGTCATTGGATTTCTTTGACCCAAATGTTTTCTTCTATGTGTGGGTTGACTAAATGCCAACATTGCTCTAATATTCAAGTCAGCTGTTTTCAGAAAACATTTACACTGCACTCCTATTTGGATACACACACTAATAAGTTCAGTTAAGAATCTATCCTTCTATCAAAAAATAAAATTAAAATCAATAAAGTATATATATGTGTGTGTGTGTATATATGTATATATATATATATATATATATATATATACACGTTTGTGTGCATGTACGTTTGTGTGCATGTATCTGTGTCTGTGTTTTAAGCATAAGCTTAAAACTGAAGCATCAGGAAAAATATATTTAAAAATTCTATGAAAGCTTTCCTAAAAGGTGATAGGATTTATCACCTCTTTACATATTTGAAGCAGCGCATGTTGTTTAGGCCCAAGTCAGAGACAAGAACCTGAATAACCAACACTGAGATGATATTGACTGTTCTCTAATAAAATAGCCTAACGGAACTCATTTATAATGAAGTTCATTGATAGCAACACCACAGGACGGGATGTATTTCCTCATTCTAATCTTGAGATCAAGATAGTGAGAAAAAATGTTTAAATGAAAGATTGCTGACACTACTGAAGGTAGTTAGCATTTGAAAAAATGCCTTATGATGTGTTTAGGAAGAAAAATGCATACTCTGAGTAGTAACCACTAAAGCTTTTGGCAGCTTATTAGGAGGAGAGAAAGAGTTGATGCAATTCTGTGCTGGTAGGGAAAGTACTCCATTTATATGTGGATAACAAAGAGAAGTTATTCAGAGCCGTGAATATAACAGCAAGGTCAGGAAATTCTCAGGGTGTGTGTAGGGTACTATGAATGTCTTCCTGCTAAAAGTCCTTAAAGTGCAATTAAGTATATGAACGAAAGGTAAATCATACTTGAACAGTGGTCTAGAGAAACCTTCTCCTATAAAAAGTGAGGGAGGAGAATGGCGCACCTGGAACTGGGCCACACCCAGGTATAGGACTATATATAACGTGCAGTCCAGAGCTGGGCATGGAAAGTCAGAGCAACTTCTCTGTCCGGCTCAGCTGATCTCTCTTTCTCTCAAGATGTCCTACAGATGTTGTAGAAACCTCTCCTCCCAGTCCTTTGGGGGTTGTGTGCGCTACCCGGGCATCTCCTGCAGCAATTCTTTCTCCAGGAACCTGGTCCACAGCACTCGCTTCTGCTCTCCCAGGGCCTCCCCGCCGGGATGCTCTCTCCGAAGTGGCTGCAAAGGGTCCTCCTTCCAGCCAAGTACAGGTCGGACATCCCACGTGGTGTCCAGCCCAGGTGCTAGGCCTGCCCACTACCTGAAGGCCTCCACGCTCTGCAGTCCCTGCCTCTCCACTTACGCTGGGTCCAGGAGCTGTCAGATCCTGAGCTGTGGATCCAAACGTTTCTGCTCCTTGGGCTCCAGGTCAAGAAGCGGCTATGAATCTGGTGGCTGCAGACCCCTGAGTTGCAGAATCCGTGGCTTTCCTTCCATTGGCTGTAAATCTGGATTCGGCTGCCCCACATCCCTGGCTCCAACGAGATGTCACGCTGCTTGTTACAGACCACTCTGTGGATCTGGTTCCCGGAGATCGGCTTGCTGAAGGCCCGTACTACCTACCTACCTTTCCAGGGAAATCTCTCCATGGTTCTTGGCTCAGAGCTGCTGATGTCCGATGCCTCTGCAATGTTAGTTCACCCTTCTCCGCGCCATTTCTCTGGAACCTAGTGCTGGCTGACAGACGAACCCTTTCACACGGTCACAATAGTGAATAATGGAGCCAAATATCTGTCCTTGTGAAACCCGCAATTCCTTCATATGTATGTGGATTCTCCTTACAAAGTGTGAAGTTGAGCAAGGCTTGACACAATAAATTTGTTCACTCTTGCATGCAATATGCTCTCAGTGTTCTTTGTTGGTTGTCAGAGTTTGAGCTGTGATTGGCCCTGGGGACTCCAGGTTCTTAGAGTACCTTTCATAGAAAAATCGATTTCCTGGCTGGAAAGGTGGTAGAGTGTTTGCCTGGCATGCATGAAGCCCTGGGTTCGCTTCCTCAGTACCACAAACAGAAAAAGCCAGAAGTGGCACTGTGGCTCAAGAGGTAGAGCACTAGCCTTGAACAAAGGAAGCTCAGGGTCAGTGCCCAGGCCCTGAGTTCAAGCCCCAGGACTGGCAAAAAAGAAAGAAAGAAAATCTATTTCTTTAGGAAATTGCACATGGCCTCCCTCGACTGAGCAAGCAGAGTACACCCTCATGTTTCCAATGAGAAAATCTCATGCTGCCATCATATTTGATTTTGAGGTTTCCATGTTCAGAGCAACACTCAATGTCCCCAAAAGATGTCAATTCAGTGATAAAGTATTTGTAAAAAAAATCATATAAAATAGCTGAATTAATATCTTAGCATGGAGTGTCAGTACTGAGGGATAAAAAGAAAGAGGAAAGAGAGAGCGATCAGAAATTAAACCTGAGTAAGGGAGTTTTGACGGGCCATATTTTGGTTTGTTATAAAGAAATATATGTATTCTGGGCATTGGTGGAATATGTCTGTGATCCTAGCTACTCCGGACACTGTGTAGAGGAGCATGGTTTAAAGCCAGTTATCATAAAAATGGATCTATGAGGATCAATCGCCAAAACAGTAAAAAACAAAACAAAGCAAAAAAGCAAGCAGTAGGTGTGGTTCAGGAGACAGGGCACTAGCTAGCTGCGTGAGCAAGCCAAGTGAGTGGTGAAGTCCTGAGTTCAAACTCTACTGCCAGCAAAAATAATAAATAAATACATAAGTAAAACATGGAGGAAGAGGGAAAATGAAAGAAAGGGAGGAGGGAGAGGGGGAGAGAGAAAGAAATATATGCAGTTATTGTCTCTGAGGACCTGAAAGGAATGAGTGACAGAAACTTCCATGGATACCAAAATCTCGGATGATTGCATCTCTTAAAAATGTTATCATATTGTGCATATAACTTATACACATCCTTTTGTATTTGTAAATCATCTCTATATTACTCACAATACCTAATATTATGAAATAGTTTTTATACTGTATTGTGAAGGGAATAAAGACTAGGAAAACATGCCATAAAGTTCAATCGAGATGTACCTGTTTGAATGTAATCTATCTATCTATCTATCTATCTATCTATCTATCTATCTATCTATCTAACTATCTATCTATCTATCTATCTATCTATCTATCTGTCTGTCTGTCTGTCTGTCTGTCTGTCTGTCTGTCTGTCTGTCTGTCTATGGAACCAAGATGTAGTGGGTGGCTTTGTTTATACACTATCAATTTGCAGAATCAAGACTTGTCTGTTTTCATCAAATTCTTGAGTCTTTTACAAATTAGTGGCTTTTGCATTGAATAGGAAGTAAGAGTGGACTGCTTTGAACATTCTGAATTTTACAAAGATCCTTAGGATCCATTACTTAGCCAAAATAGCAAGATTAAAAAGAAATCATTACAGGATGCCAGTCAGATCTGAGTGGTGCATTCTATGTGTTCATTTTGATGAGAAGAACTTGTTTCAGAGGCTAAACATAGCATGAAATTTTAGTTAAGAGGTTTCCATCCCATACTTGGTAATAATGCTTCTTCATGAGTGGGAGAATAATTGTCAAAGATCATTCACTCCAGTCATGTGCCAGGAGTGTTTATTTATTTAACTTCCTTAACATCTTTTCTTTAAAATTTTTCTAATAGAGGATATGTTTGTTATACTTAAACAATAACTGCCCCATGGAGATCTGGCCCCAGATTCTGTGTGCACAGAATCCTGCTCAGATTCAGAAGATGAATAGAAGAAAAACAAAACAAAGCTCATGCTGATGTAGTGGTCTCTGGCTCCCAGAATCCCTTAAATTACCTTTACTTAATATATATTTCATATGCCTTCATTATATGGGCCAATAAACTCTTCCTTTGGTTTAAAGTAATTTTAATAATTAAAATAAAATATGATTTCTGTCACTCACAACCAAAAAGCTATAATTAATAACGATGTGTCATCAGGGACAGTGTTACTCATTGCCTTTGCTGAGAATAGGCAGTTAAAAAGTTTTATTAGGAAGACAAAAAAATTCTGTGGAGTCTGAATTATTGCAGTGAGGATGGACTACTAATTCTTCTGAAAATCTGGAGTGGCAAAATGCAAGCCACATAACCTTCTGGGAAATCAGTTTTGGAGATGTTACCATTGTAACAGTGAGAAAGCACTAGAAACTAAAAGCTTCTGATAAAAATCGAGGAAAAATTGCACCCTAGAGTAGTGAAAAGCCCAATAAAATATTCAGAAAACAGAACCGATAGGAACCTGGCTCATACCTGTAATCCTAGCTACTCAGGAGGCTGAGATTTGAGGATTGAATTTTGAAGTCATCCTGGGCAGGAAAGTCCATGAGACTTTTATCTCCAATTAATCACATACACACAAAAAACCCAGAAGTGGAGCTGTGCTTTGAACAAAAACCAGCGCAAGGACAATGCCCAGGCCCAGACTTTGAGCCTCAGGGCAGGCCAAAAAAGAAAAACAAAAATAAGAACAAAGCTAAAACAAAAACAAAATAACAAAACAACAAAACAAGCCCAAGATAAAAAGACGATGTGGCCAGTCACCAGTGGCTCAAGCCTGTAATCCTAGCTACTCAGAAAGCTGAGATCTGAGGATCATGGTTCAAAGCCAGCTTGGGCAGGAAAGTCCCTGAGACTCTTATCTTCAATAAACCACCAAAAAACCAGAAGTGGCGCTGTGGCTCAAGTGGTAGACTGCTCACCTTGAGCTGAGGAGCTCAGGAACACTGCCCAGGTCCAGAGTTCAAGCCCCCCCCCAAAAAAAAAGGCAAAGTGTCCAATGACAAAGGATCTTGTTCTCAGAGTGTAATAAAAGATTACCCTACTTATCACCAGAATTGTCTTCTGTGATTAGTTTTTTAATAGTGCACATGGCATTATGCATATTTTGGATAATCTAGGTTTTAAAGAAATATGTCTTTTCTGTGAACATAAATTTTCTTCCTAGGTCTTTGTTGCTGTACAAAAGATTACCAAAGTTCAACTATAGTTTTTAATCTGTTAATGGCCCCCTTTATAATGGCACTATATAACTTAAGAGAATAACCACTATTTTAGTGGAAGTTTTGAAGTGAAAGGTCAAACACTGAAACCAACAGGCAAAAAGTAGAAGAAATACAAATACTAGAGTGATTAGAATATTTATGTTTTGCAGATCGTTAAGTGGCTTTTGGACAAATGTGGCTGACATTGAACTCTGGGCCTGGGTGCTGTCTCTCAGCTCTTCAGCTCAAGGCTAGTGCTCTACCACTTGAGCCACAGCACCACTTCCAGTTTTCTTGTGGTTTATTGGAGATAAGAGTCTCACAGACTTTCCTGCCTGGGTTGGCTTTGAACCATGATCCTCAGATCTTAGCCTTCTGAGTACATAGGATTACAGGCATGAGCCACCAATGCCCAATGACTGTCCTTTATTTATTACCTTCTCTTTTTTACAAGATCTCTCTCCCTTTTCCTCCCCCTCCCTTACCTCCTTCCCTCCCCTTCCCCTCCTCCTCAATTGAATTTGTATAGCAGCAAATTTAGGTCAATGACTAGGTTGGGTGATGATAAGGGATAGAATGGAAGGCTCAGGGCACCATGGTTGGCAAAGAAAATATTACAAGTGAAAAGAAGAACTTAACGTCAAGTTCATTTAACTCATTCATACTTATTTCAGTCCTGGTGCACACAACACAGCAAATGGTATGAGGCATTTGACTTTGCAGACTTAGTTCACACGTAGTGAGAGAGAGAATATCCCCCTATTATCCTCATGTAAAGGGTGGTTTTAAAAGAGAGCTTCTGGATGCTGTAGCTGTAGAAGTTATGGGCACCAATTGCTTGGAGAAATATTATATGAGGAAAGAATATTATGATTTTTCATTAAACTATGAAATTCTTGACAGACAGATATAATCAAAAGTATAATTGCCCAATCTAATAGGTCCAGAAATAGATCTGTACATTGAGTGCCAACGCTGACCTCACTTTTCAAAAGCATACCAGCTAAGAATGGCTTGGCAGAAGAGATGCTTTCCATTAGAACAGTCATCAGATAGGGAGCTAGGGAGTGGCTGGGTCTCCAGCTGGTGCCCCAATTACTTAACATACAAGAGGGTGAACCTTTAGGCATTACCTTTGCTTTTTCTTCCAATGCCTTTTGCACAGATTTCCCTCTCCTTTTGCTTAGACACCCATTAATTACTAAATGATTATTTAGAATAACAGTTCGTAGAATGTCTGGTGACCTGATAGTATCAGAATAAGTGCAAGATTTCCTTAGTCATTAATTCTGTGCATCAACAGACACAAAGGATTTATGATGTTATTAGATTTAACTCTCAGAATGATAGTATGTGTTTCAAAAAAAAATACCTGAACTTGTCCCTACTGTCAAGACATTGGAAAGTTCCAGCCACAGACAGAAAGGAGATACGGGCCTCAGTTGATAGAAAAGCCACACCGAATGTTGGAGCACTGGTTTTTATGATACAGATTAGATACAAATTTTTATGTGATTAATATTGACCGAATAAGTTAGTCTGGTTTGTTTTCTTTCCCTTTAAAAGCTTTTTTCTCCTCTTTCCCACAGACCCTGTGGTGGAGACTCAAAGTCAATTTTCTCAAGTTTCTTTGAGCCAGACAATGTTGTCATTTTTAGCCAAAAACCATTACAGTTAAAATCCATATTCAAAGAAATGAGTCATTGCCCTCATTTCTGGAAATCCCTACAAAGGAACAACATCTAAGATTGTCTCACGATGTACACTTGCTCTTTGGTGCTTTATCAGAAAAATAACTCTAACCATGTAATTGAAGGGAAGTTGTTATCATACTCATAATCATAAAAAGAAATGACAAGTGTTTGATTCTGTGCTTTTAACAACTTCCTTTTCCTGCAGGGCAAATGAACACAGAGGTTAATATCTTGATTATAAAATTGATCTAAGGACTTCACTTTCTGGGTCCTAATGGATATTGCAAGGTGAAAAGGTTTTGTGCGTTGTTCATATTCTCTAGCTTATAAAGCAGATTTGAAAAGAAATCCACTTCAACCATGTTAGGGTGATTTTTCTATAGGCTATTACTGTACTGAGGAGGACAGGGAAAACAATCAAAACAGATTGAGTCCATCCTCTGGGAGAATGATGTAAAAAGGTCTCTTAATTGATTGTCAACCCAGGGAGAATGATTTGCACAGCCTACTTCCACTGAAATCAGAAGATGGAATTCTACTCAGCAACTTTTTCTTTTACTTTTTCTTTTTTTCATTTTCAAATCATTGACAGGGCCAGAATATAGTCAGGGCCAGAATTCCAAAATAGCTTACAATATTTTCTACCACTCACCATTCATCAATTGGTGTAGTACTATGCTTAGAATATGCTTATCCCCCTCATTTCAATCCTATTTTCTGAAAAGTGTTTAGTGTTAAAGAATGTAATAGGAAAACTTCAGCAGCATGCATTTGGTTCTCAGTTTCAATTAGCTTTATTTGTTTGTTTTAAAATTTAGAAATGGTAGCCCAGTGCAATGCTACATAGCTGTGACCCAGGACTCAAACAACAACAACAAAAAGATAAGGGTAGAGAATAAAATATTTGTAGAGAGGCAGACCTAGTCTCAGCTTGTAGCTTTATTGGGTTTTAACTGTGATAATTTTCACAAAATATATCTGAATTTTAACAAATCTATTTCTATATTTTCAATATATATAATAGAAGTTACAACTAATTTATATGAGAATTTTGAATTAAGATTTTGGAATCTTTTGAACATCTTGAGCCTCAGACAGCTTTGTTCTTCTGAGTACAAAACCCCTTGATGTATAATGCGGTGATCCTGTTTGTCAAATACTGTTCACACATCACTTAGGTTTCAGTGAATAGATTTGAGTTTGGCATAGAATAGACTTTTCTTCCCATGCTGAGATTACATGAGCCCTTGCTATTTTAAACATAGGACTAATCAACTGTTTGTTGCTCTCTCAATGAAGGGTGAAATAAAATTAAGAAATTGGCTTCATTAGCATTTCAAAAATTGATGAAGAGTTTATTTCTTAAAATAAATTAACTGTTCCAATGAGCTGAGCAGGACATTCAACCCTTTGGCCTTTTGAAGAGGTGGTTTTGTGGGTAAAGAGGAAACTGAATAAAGAGTTGAAAGAGAACAAGAGAATTTCACTAATTCCCAACTTTCACATTGTTGGCTATTTGTGTGTATTATAGAAACTTGATGTACAAAACACTATATTGAAAATGAACTTTACAACCTCGGGGAGGGGGTTAGTTGGGGAGGTGGAAGGGAAGGGATGGTAGGGGAAAAACAAAGGAGGAGGCAACAATGCTCAAAAGGAAATGTACTCACATTATCTTACTTAACTGTAACCCCTCTGTACAGCATTTTTACAATAGAAAACATAAAAAAATTAAATTTTCTGAAACAGAGGGGTAATGATAATAATGCTATTTATTTCACAGGATTACATGAGACATATGTCAAGCCATACCAAATGAAGAGAAAGGTTATTTTTAAGAAAAACACTCTTTAAATGGCTCCTTAGGGGCTGTGTTGATAAGCAGTAAAGCAAATACTAAATTATTTTCTTCAAGTGCATTGAAAATTGCTTGACAAATAAAAAACTTCCAAAGCAACATTACAGAGGGACTCATTTCCATATCACGTGAGTGATATAGCTATACTATATAGATAGATACAATTATTGATATAGACTATTATTGAAATAGAATATTATAGGTATAGATAATTTATGGCCAAAAATTATACTCATTGTTGCTTTGGCATAATTAACTGATTGGTTGAGGCATAAATGTATTCTTTTTTCTTATTGTGAAAATACCGTACAGAGGGGTTACAATTACACGGGCAAGGTAATGAATACATTTCTTATCAAGCATTGTTGCCTCCTCCTTTGTTTCTCCTTCCCATCCCTTCCCATTTCCCCCACCCCCACTTCCAAATCCCCCCCATCCCCGGCCAAAGTTGTAAAGTTCATTTTTCAACATAACATCTTGTATATCTCATTGTTGCAATGGGTCTACCTGTATCCCCATTTAAACAATTTGTTTTTTCCCTTCCCCTCCACAAATTATACCAACATCAAATACAGTGAAAGCAGGGGTTATATCATGGGGGAGGGACATACAAAGCAACAAAGAAATAATCTTATAAAAATGTTAGAAACAATCGCAAGAAAGAACAAACATTTGAATTCTTATCTTGGGGTTCATTTCGCCTAACACCAACTTATTTTTTATGGATACTCCAACTGAACATTTGTTTTCTGAATTCCTAAATATTTTAAATATTAAGGTATACAAAAGTATTTATTTCTTTCAAAACATCGTAAGTATATAAATAAGTGCTTTAACCAACTTTCATATATATATATATATATATATATATATATATATACATATATTTCAGTTTGGATATAGCTATTCTACACATGACTTTCTCTAATCATTAATTCTTTTAACCATCAGAAGTATATAATTAATAATTTAACCAACTTGCTTTTATATATATTTCAGCACAGATATAAATATTCTATCCATGGTTTCTCTAATCATTAATTCTTTTCTTTCACCCTATGAACTGAGTAGTTTGAGTTCTGCTAGAACTTGCACATCCGTGTGTCTCCTCTTCTATAAGACACCAACCACATAGATAGTTCTAGAGTTGGCTTAACTCTAATGCACACACTCATGTGATGTGGAAATGAGTCCCTCTGTAATGTTGCTTTGGAAGTTTTTTATTTGTTGAGCAATTTTCATGCACTTGAAGAAAATAATTTAGTATTTGCTTTACTGCTTATCAACACAGCCTCTAAGGAGCCATTAAAAATTTACACTCTATAAATTTGATAGCAGATTACTTTTTTTAAAGCATTTTGGCTGAGATTTCTATCTTCTTTGCTAATATAATTTAAGTCCACTTATATGAGGCATTCCTTACTTATTCAGCTGGTGAAAAGAGCCTCACTGAATTATTTTTCCATAAAGCTCATTTAATTCATTGGCCATGTCATGATCATACAATGATATCTTTGCCTCTCATGCACTATTTATATCATGCATACTGTATTAGCTATTGCTGATTGCAAGCACACTCTTTATAATATGGTAATACAATTAGGAATTTCTGAGAAAAGGATCTGAATAAAATATAATGTTAAGCAAGGAGAAGGGAAACAGCTCTACCTCATAAGTGATTGTACTGCAATTTAAGCTGGCAATGATGGTCAATTGCTTTGAGCATATGACAATCATCTAAAGTTCTAGATAGAGCAGTAAACTGTCTTGATTATAAAATGTATGATGGTGCGAATCTATTCAATGAGAATCAGACAATATGATAAATACATATTCCTATGCAATTACAGTGCAGGGAAATATTGGAATCAGCTCTCCAAAGCATCTTACACACAGCCTTAGCACACACAAGCCTCTAGAGCAGCAGGGGTCACTCAAACACCTTCTGATCTTGACAACGAATGGACCAGCCATTACAAGCTACTACACTGGGAACGTTTGAGCAGGCCTGGCCTATGCACTGTAATGCCACGTCTCTCCTTACCCCCAGTTCTTTATCCATCTCATTGATGGGTAAATCAGTGATCTGTTGCACTGTAATGACCCAGAAGAGCTCTGTTGAGGCTGCCAGCTGCCAATAAATGGACAAGTCACCAAGCTATCTTTTGTCCACTGGAAGGATCCTATGCTACAGATTCAAGGAATTACCATTTTTACATAGTAGATTTTGTGGTTCACAAAGCTTCAGATACAGGCTCAGGCATTTGCCATTTGAATAGTTCCTCTACCAGCAAAAGGCTGATCATCATACTATAGACCTGTCTCCAGGTCTGGCTGTACCTTCTCCTTCAGCAGGAAATTCAATTTTCTACCATGTTCTTTATATTCTCCTGTATGACAGAAATGTTGCTATTTTAATAAACTAACTTCTAGTGGATTTTTGAACATAGCAGTCTTTTTTTTATTTCTTAATTATTTACGTTCTATGATTAGGTTTTTTAATGTGATGGATGATTACTGGTATACCTTTAGCTGTTGACTTTTCAAAGAGCATTCTCTAAAACAAGAATAAGGCAACAGACTTGAACGTAAAGGGAAAATCCTATCTTATAAAACACTTGCTTATAAAAGCATCACCATTTTCTTCATACAGCATCAATAATATTCAAAATAATTCAGAGACGGTAAAGGATGTAGGATTTTATTCACCTTTATTTAACAGCTTCCCTGTCTTTTGAAAAAGGGATTGAATTTAATGGGAAATGACACATTTCAACCTAAGGTCAATCATCTTGAGTTAATGCATTTCTTATTTTGCATGGATAGATTGGCCTGCTCGAGATGGAAACTTTTCTTCGCCATATTCCTGGACTCACCAACTATCGCAATGTCAGCACTTCCTGGTTCTAAATTGAGCTAAAAACTTTCAAGTGCCACACAAATATACAGAAAAGTTGGAGTAAATGTTTCAATTTAACAAGTATTTATTTAGCAGTCACAATGCACTGGGAACTATTGGAAGCATGTCTATTTCAAGTTTTAAGAAATACACAGCACACAATCTCTGATGTTAATAGTAGTGAGTTGTTTAAAATTCAGCTAGAAATGCATATCAGACCTCCCTGTATTATTGGGTGCTTTTGACCAATCTGTTTTCTTTTTTAACAATTTTATTTGATTTTGTAGCTTTTCTGACTGTTTCTCTATCTCTCCTAGATTCATCTTCTTGTACCAATTTACTTATATATATAAGATCTTTCTCACAGCCTTTTCACATCTCATTTGATATATGATTCTGGATTTTGATAACATTTCTATGGGACAGAGTTCAGAAATGTGTTTAAGATATGAACTGGATATTAACTCCAGGTCCAAAACTTACTCCTGTAATACTCTCTAATTCATTCTTCATCTGAAGCCAGGACTGTTTATTGATAAAGGGTAAATGTGATACAGTTATCTCTCTATAAATGTGTTTTCTTTGCTATAGATTCAGCTTTTCTTACTGAATTCAATGAGGCCAGATAAGTTGTAGAATCCAGAGATTTTCAAATCCTAGAAAAACTACACAGCTGATAAATTACATATTATATACAGTGATCAAAGTAGTATCAGAGCTAACATCCCCTCAAGAAATACTGATGTTTTACAGAGGTAAACAAAGATATTGCCACAAAGCGGGAAAAATAAAATAACAGAATTTCACTATTTTCATTAGTTTGAGCTACGTTATTCCATTGAAAGAAAACAGATCATTTCATCTCTTAACAGAACATTAGCTCCATAAAGAATCTGTGCTTTTCAAGGTTTTCTGGACCTAATATGAATGCTCATATTAACAGCATGGTTTTCAGACTTAAGTGTAATCTGTCTCCTATTGATCTTTTCCAGCTTTCTGTTCCACCTCCTCTTTATGACTATTTGTCAATGCTGATCTCCTGAGACAGAACTCTTTTTCCAAGTTAGTCATGTAGGGAAAGCCCAGAGACCAAAACACATACATGTATAAGGTTGTGTTTGAGGACTATGTGTGTGGAACTATGGAGTGAAGAGAAAGAAAATTCTCTTCGATTCATGTAGGAGGTAGAGATAGAGACACACATTCCCATCCCAATCACACAGCTTTCTGTCTGAACGGTGTGGTTTTCTTTTATAACAGATTAATATTCTATTATGGCTCTCTCAATGATGTCATAAACCTGTTATGAAATGTTAGTGTGGAATATGTGAAAGTACTTTCAGACCAATACTGCTTCACAGAAAGGTAATGGTTTACTCTTTTGGCGAATTAAGAATGCTTACTGAAATAGTTTCAGTGCTCCATTGCTGGCTTTGTGTTCAGCCTGGCTTTGGCCATCATTCTCAGATCTCAGCCTTCTGAGTAGCTGAGATTATAGATGTGAATTACCAGCGCCCAAATACATCTATTTCGTTCAATCATAGCCCATGACAATATAATCCCTTTTCTTATTCCTTTTAAGTAGACTCCCTAATGAATAAAACTTTTATTTCCTGCCTAATATTAGAATTATACCTACTTACAGTTGTTTAATTATACTTCTGTTTGTTCAATTATAGTTTCTATTTTAATATTTTATTGCAAGTCTTACAATTTTAATCAGTATGACTTAATTGTTTTTCCTCTTGCTGTGGCTTCAACAATGTACATAGCAGACTCTTTCCTAACAGAATTTTATCAGCTGTGAAATCTCAGTAAGAATAAATTAAATAAGCAAATGAGTGGTATGGAAACAGAGTGACAGTCTACAGGATGCAGCATGTCAGTGACATGAAACACGAATTCATCTTTGCTAGTTGAACTTTATTAGATAAGCTAGATGTCATCAACCTTCTTGACATCATTATCAAAATGGAGTGAGCACAATATTTATAGCACATTATCACAAGGGGACAGGAGATGAAAATGCTCAAAGAAATAAATAATTCTGTGTTATGCAAATCTTAAAAATAATGACATTTAAAATGAGCATGCTGAGTTAGGCAAACAAACATATTAGGAAAAGACCATGTGCATAATGACTACAATGGACCCATGCTGCTTTCATATCTAAGCCATAGTGGGCAAAGGGGTAGAAACCATGAACTATAAACTTAGTGGTTCATTTCCCCCAGTTTTGAGTAACATATAAACTATAGATTTTTCTTCCTTCTCCTCTTCTTCCTTCTTTTCTTCCTACCTCCCTCCTTTTCTTTCTTTCCCATTATTTTTCCTCCTTTCTCTACCTTCTCTTCCCCCTTCTTTTCTCTCTCTACCTTCTCTTCCCTTCTCTCATTTCTTCCTTACCTTTTTCAAAAATGTGTGAATCAGAAGCTAGTAAATAACTAAGCTATTATTCTTGAAAGCAAAACTAATTAAATATAGTTTTAGAGAAGAAATGGTATTACTTAGGTTTCCGTTTACTTTTATCTTCTAAAGGATTTATATATTATTAGGAGCAGAGGAAGCTGGGCAGAGACTATTTCCATATTTGACATAGAATTATAGTCTCATATATACTTTTTTGAATTTTCAATTGTATTTATTTAATTTTTTGAAAGTTTTTACTCTCTTTAAGTAGATGTACAAAGGAGTTGCCATTCAACAGGGCAGTTTATGAATACAATGCATCTTGATCAACATCTCCCCTTTAACATTCTCACCCATTATTCTAAACCATCCTCTCCCTCACTTTTCTTAATTTTTAGGTTATATATTGACTGACTTTGCCATTTAACGCAGTAGTTTCTGTGTATCCTACATCTTGATATATGTCATCATTTCAACATTTTCTCCCCCTGCAACTCACCCCTTCCCTTCTTTCCTCAATTCTGTGGTATCTACAATGAATTCTTTCCTGCATTCTCCTCCCTCCCCCACCCCTTACATTTGTCTACCCCTCCCCTTAGCCCCACTCTTCCCCCTAGCAAGAACACATTTCCTGGTATTTAATTTTGCTGGGCTTTGACTCAGTCTTTCTAAAGAACTATACTATTTGAGCTTTCTATAGAGTCTATTATATTACAGTTAATTCATTTTTAACCACTTACACACCATCTATACTTACAGATTTATAATGTACTTATAGATTTATAGGCACATTATAGGCACAAATGAGGGAAACTGTACGGCCTGTGTTTCTTTGGACCTGGTTTACTTCACTTAATATAATTTTTTCATTGCTATAACCCAGCAAATCCAATCTTGGGCATTTATCCAATAGAGCATAAACAAGGGGATACTAGAGTTACTACCAACCACCATGTTGGTTGCAGCATTATTTACCATAACCAAGATATATAATCAGCCCTGATACCCCTCAATGGATGAATGGATCAAGAAAATACGATATATACATATACAATGGAATTCTATTTATCCATTTGTAAGATAATACAAAGACATGAAAAAAAGTTGTCATTTTTACTGAGCCAAGTAAAATCAGAGAACAATAAAATAGGGTTTGTATTTTTGTAAATACAATAAATATATAAACATCATAACACTGACAAAGATAACATTTCATGCCAAAAGTTTATTTTTTATTTTTTAAATTTAATTTAATTTATTTATTTTTTATTGTGAGAATACTGTATAGAGGAGTTACAATTACATGGGCAAGATAATGAGTACATTTCTTATCAAGCATTGTTGCCTCCTCTTTGTTTCCCTTTCCCTCCCTTCCCATACTCTCTCTATCTCCCCCAACCCGATCCTCCCCCGCCCACACTAAAGTTGTGAGGTTTGTTTTTCGATAACGACTTGTGCATCTCATTGTTGCAATGGGTCTACCTGTATCCCTAGTTAAACAATTTTTTTGCCCTTCCCCTCCACAAATTATACCAACATCAAATACAGTGAAAGCAGGGGTTATACCATAGGGAGGGACATACAAAAGGTCAGATAAGTTGATGTTAGAGGAATGAACCCCAAGATAAGTATTCAAGTGTTTTTGTATTTCATGTAATTGTTTCTAACATATTCAAAAGTTTATTTTTATATTCAAATTTTAATTAATTTTAATATTCAAATAAGATTTCTATATTGCTAAATAATGAAAGTCTTTTTTATATTCTGAATGCATTACAATATCTAAAACAATTACCTGGTGCTCTGCCCAGTTCACAGACAGTTAAATTGTAGTGAAATTTAGTGATTCCTCTCAATTTTTTAGGTTGACCAATGTGGTTTGGACTATAGACGTACACATTTTATTTGCTCGCAGGAGTTGCTTGTAAATGTCAAAAGATTATTCATTTTATACTTGAATTCTGCTAGCAGATAAGCCTGTTAACCTTGGTCTCTGATCTGTCCTGTTAAAATTCCATAAGTAACCTTAACAAAGACTATATGAGGCTGGACATGATGGCACATGCCTGCAATTCCAGATACTCGGGCTGCAGAAACAGGAGGAAGACAAGCTGGAAGCTAGCACCAGCCAAGTTCGTAAGATCCAGTCTCAACAACAACACAAATTAATTAATTAATTGGGTAAAGGAAAAGGCTGGGGATCCAATTCAAGTGGCAAAATCAAGGCTTTGATTGCAAAATCTCCTCTTCCCACCCCATACCCAGATTTGATAGTCTTCATGGAAGTGGGGGTTTCATCTCATTGTTGGGAGTGATAGGATGGCATTTAGTGTCCTTTTCAACTCTAAGGTATTAAGCATTTGATAGGGAGGCCTTCTCCTGTGCTATCTGGAGAAGACCCTGAAGGGCTTCTCACCTGAACTCATCTTAGAGGGTCAGCAGGGCTCCTGTGGGAGCTGAGAGAATTCTCAAGATGTCTATGGAGTATATGGAAGTAATGTGGTGAATTATGGGAATCCACAGGGATGGAATTCATGGCTCTTGACTCTTAGTATTCCTTCACCATACAATTTCTTGTGTTTGTGTGTGTGTGTGTGTGTGTGTGTGTGTGTGTGAGAGAGAGAGAGAGACAGACAGAGACAGAGAGAGACAGAGAGACAGAGAGAGAGAAGGCCTGCACCTCATGACTGGAGCTTAAACTCTGGGCTTGTGTGCTATCCCTTACTTTTTCCGCTTAAGGCTGGTGCTCTGTCTATCATTAAGCCATGATTCCACATCTGTCTTTTTCCAGATAATGGAAGGTAAGAGTTTCACAGACTTTTCTGCCATGATTGGCTCTGAACTGGGATCTGCAGATCTTAGCCATCTTAGTAGCTCGTATTATAGGCGTGAGACTGTAATGAGATTGCATGGCTTACCAGCCATACAGTGTTTATGAATGACTTCTTGATTGAGGAAGAGGGAGATTCACTGAAGTCATCTAGCATCTGGAGTAACAATTGGTGAGATGAAACCCAGGCTAAGATTACAGAATAAAGTATTGGCATCCCAAGATCAAATATGAAATCGAAGAATGATCCTATTTTACTTTGTCTTATTTTTATGTGACTGAACCAGAAATCAGGAATCCGGTATACCATATAATAAAATACAAAATGAATAAATGACTCAATCTTACAACTTTCAAGTGCTATCTATGGACACAAGGTATATCTCCATCTTTTAATAGGAGTGATAAATACAACTTAAAATTTATAAAGGATTGGAACAGGAAAAATTACAGACACGAACAGTGTCCTAGACATAAAAAGACATGCAATTTTATTTTTATAATTTTAAATAGTTGTACAAAAGGGGTTTCTTTTATAATTGTGTGGTTTAAACTAATCTCAGATTTAAAATGCTGTAGGAAGTATTCTTGTCTGCATGAAAGCCCTTAATATGACTAGAAATAGTTACTGCTTTTATTTATACATCCTTCAATATGTGACAGTAACCTAGTGTTCTATATCTAATCTTATTTAATCAGATTGAATCAGTGGTTGAACTTTCAATAGTATTCATTTAAAAAATGAAGAAATCAAGGTAGAGAAGGCATAGGCAGCGTTTAAGGTTGCAGTCTGTGGTTGTAGGCCTAGATTTAGAATACAGGTCTTGACAATGCTTATTTATTGTTTTCCCAAGTCAAATATCAATGTTCTGCTCTCTGGTGGTGACATCATGACACTGCGGATGGCAGGCAGATGCTTCCAGACCAGGGAAAAACAGGAAGTAGTTAGACTATTTTGGTAGCAAAGCATTTCTTCATCATATACAATTCAGTAGCTACTTCTTTGCATTTCTCAAGAATATTAAGAGGTAGACTAAGCATAATGATCCAATGTGATGTATCTACAAAGCTAACACTTAGTTTTTAGTAGCCTGCCTAAAAATATTTCTCAGGTCCCTGGTTGCTATGACCTATGTCATTGTATAGTAACAACTCAGGTAACTCCCTCTATAAACCCCGCAACGACTGAAATCTGTGTGTACACCTGCATCCAAATTATAGGTTAAAACACCTATTAATTCAGTAGGTGGAAGTTAAAGCCTCACCTTAGAAAGAAAAGAATTCATGGAACGGCCCTAGATGCCAAATCTAGCATCATCCTCTGACGTTTGGAGATTAGCAGCTGCACACATCTACACCAATTTACTCCACAGTGTGAGGGCAATAGGAAGGCTGTCTACTGGAAACAATTGTATGAGTTCTGATCTGTATGATATCCTGCTTTGCTCACACAATTTGGCCACAGGACTCTGCCTGCCGTGAAAAACAGTGCCCTTTTCTCATTGTAAGAACTTTCTGAAACACTCCTGCATGCAATCAAATACTATTTTAAAATAACTGACTCAGCTTGTACCATGCTAGTAAGTGGTTTTCTTCATAATTTTATTCTTATTACACAGAAGGCAAACTACAAGGTAGGCTTAATTATTTGTGTTCTTTAATCTCAGTACCTTTGCCAGCTCTTAAATGTTTGGCTCAAAACTATAGTCCATCAGACCTTAGGTACAATTTGAATATATTTTCATTTAGTTACTTTCTATCCATTGGTTTGCCAAAATAGAGTGTAGAGATCTCATATGGCACCCAAGCATCTTCTCATTGTTGGGGATACAATAGTGAGAAAAATATGTGAGCTTTTTGTCTTCACTGAACTCAGCATAATAGCTAAGGCACAAAGAAGAAACAAATAACACAATCTTAAGTTCTGTGAATGTGATAGAGCTACTATAAGAGGAGAGATTCAACATGCCCAGGGAACTAGGAAAAGGTCTGTGATTCTGGAGTCTATTGACTTCAGAGCACAAAAATAGAATTGAAATTTGAAACAAGAGGCTGTGGCCAAATGTTACAAGATGTCAAAGGCCAGGTTTGGGGGGTGAAAGAGCTTATTTAATCTAATTATGAGAATCTACTTAATCTTTTAAAGAAGGGCAGTTACAAGCAACAATAGAAATTTCTGTATAAAAAGTATCATAAAATTATTAAATTTGTGATTGTGGGGATTCATGCTGAGAGTCTAATAGGATCTTCAAACACACAAAAATGCTCTTTCAAAACTACTGTGTTACACACGGATGTACCAGTCTAGTTTGTAGCTAGTCAAGGTTGAAGTATTCAGATATGTCCTTTCAAATAAATCTGAACATCCTTTGATGTTCAAATAAGAAGGATGGTATTTCCAGGAGTTATTCAGAGTTTCTTGATGTTCTTGTGTTTCCTCATACCCAATGGAAAACCTAGATACTGTGTTTGCCAAGAGTAAACTAGATCTAGTTCCATGGTGGTGATATAGGGTGGTAATACTCGAGTGTAGCCTGAAGAGAATAACAAGACCCCATCACAACAACAAAAAAATGGAAACATGGAGGAAGAAGATGAAAAGGAGAAGGAGGAGAAGGAGGAGATGGACAAGGAGGAGGAAGAGGAAGTGGAGGAGGAGGAAGAGGAGGAGGAGGAAGAGGAGGAAGAGGAGGAGGAGGAGGAGGAGGAGGAGGAGGAGGAGGAGGAGGAGGAGGAGGAGGAGGAGGAAGAGAAATATCTGGTTTTGTTTCATTGTCCCAAATTGAGGCAAATAAGTTATAGACTATATTATAGAAATTATGGGGCAGGGGGAGGATGGGAAGGGATGGGAAGGGGAAACAAAGGAGGAGGCTACAATGCTTGATAAGAGATGTACTCATTATCTTGCCCATGTAATTGTAACCCCTCTGTACAGTATTTTCACAATAAAAAAAAGAAATTATGCTAGTAGGTTCGCGGCCATTTGTGTGGAACTACTGGTTTTAGTATGCAATGCCAAAAAAATGTAAGAACTGATTATGAGTCTGCAGAAATAGATAGATAGATAGGTAGACAGACAGACAGACAGACAGACAGACAGACAGACAGACAGAGAAAAGTTTTGAGTACAAAATACACTGAATACAGGTTTTTATATGGGAGAAATATCAATTTTGAGAAAAAACACAAGTAATACTCCACTTTGTATAAAGTGCTATCATAACAAGTGGTTAAAATTCTTTGGAATAGTAATCTCTAGAAACAAGGAAAGGTATGGAAGATGTAGGGTAGACAGAAGTCAGATAACAGAAACCCAAATGGATAGAATAAGTTCTGACGTTTTGTAGTACATTTCAGTAAGTATAGTCTACAATAATTTATGATACACCTTATGATACATTTATAAATATATTTCAATATAATTAGAAGAGACAGTCAAGTTTTCCATGGTGTAGAAACAGCAAATGTTGGAGGAGATAGAAATACTAACTACTCTGATGTCATCATTACACTTTCTATACATGTGTCAATTTATTACACTGTGATAACATGATTATTGATAATTTACTCCATAACTGTGTGCAAATATCTTGTCAGTTTGAAATTATAACCCCTTTGTACAACTACTTAAAGTTGATTTTAAAAAATTATAATGAAAAGACTATTTTATAATATCTTCCCATAGAATATAATGTGATAGACTGCATATTCATTAGCATAACCTTTATAACTTTCATCATTTTCCTTATTTCAGAAGGAATCATGGCTAAATCTTGTTTTAAACATGTGAAAGTGGAGAGAAATAGTAAAAACTCTCCCATTTTCCCTTAAAAAATGGATTGGTAAGTCAGAAGCAGCAGCAATAACTTCTAAATGAGAAAATGAGAAGAGGCTTCACGTAGAATCCTGCAAAGAGTGTAGGAGAATAAAATGCCAGACAGAGAGAAAGGGTGAGAGGGCACTGAGCCTGGTCAGTACTTTGAGTGATCAGCAAGGAGGAACAGCACTGCAGAAACCCCTTCCTCTCCTAATTAACTAGAAGGCCACGATCTGAGGGTATATCCACTTCTCACTGAAAATGTCTTGAGTATCTTATTACTTATATTCTGCCAATCTGGTTTTCTCAGAACTCCAGGGCTGAATACTCAGCCGCTTCCACGTACCGTCCTTATCCACCTATCAGCGTGAAGAGTCATGTAACGACTCACAGTTGACCAGCCTCACCCATATGAGTCATCTCTCTCGTGCTCACTTGAAAGCCATTTTGAAGATGCGCCATGGACTCGCATCTTTGTTAGTAAGCCATCATCTCCCCATATAACGAGACAAAGTGCTAATGAAATGGTACCCTTCAAATTAGTTTAAGCAATGAGCTGCAAAGGAGTCCCGAGGGAAAGCCAACACCCAGCTTGCTGAGTACTATATAATCTCCCAGCAAAGAATTTAATCTTCAAACCTGGCATGGCAAATCCTTTTGGACCACCTCCAATTAAGGGTTTTAGCAACTATGTCTCATTGCTACTGCCACTTGCTCAGAGACTTCAGTAAGGCCCCTTCCCTGTCGGCTATTGTGCATGGCTATCATCCGGTATGTTTTGAAGATGGATTGTTTTTGCCTAGCAGCTGCCATAGTAGAACCTGGCTCTTGGATAACCTTCAAGAAACCCGCAGTCAGACTACCAGTTACCAACTAACCCATTATGAACAGGACCAGAACACAGAAGATTCTTGCGTGCCAAGTTCCTGCTTCTCCAGAGTTGGCCAAACAACGTGCTCCAATTCCAAGGCCAGTGAGAGAACAACCTGTCCATCAGGAAGTTTTCCAGCAGGGGTGGACTGTGCTGCTCAGCCCTGCCAGTCAGGAAACCAGCAACAAATGGGCTTT
Source organism: Dipodomys merriami (assembly GCF_024711535.1). Taxonomy (NCBI): domain Eukaryota; kingdom Metazoa; phylum Chordata; class Mammalia; order Rodentia; family Heteromyidae; genus Dipodomys; species Dipodomys merriami. Next base: position 112,259,371 of record NW_027203381.1, on the reverse strand, counting down.
GTAGCCAAGACCTGCCAACCCGCAACCTACGCAGCCAAGTGCTGTCCAGCAAAGACTCTTGTGTGTAAGGGTTGCCAAACTCTGGAATGTGAGTCCGGCCAAATCCAACTTCAGATCCCTGAAGCCAGTTCCTGTAGCCCTTTGGTCAATGTTGTCCCTGAGGCACAACTCCTGGAATCTTCTAGCACCTATGAACCAACTTGCTGTGTTACAGGTGGTTTGCAAGTACCTAGTAAGTGAAAGGCTTCTTAGGGGATATTTCCAAGTCAGACTGATCATTGGGGTGCTGAGCAACTTTTCTAAATATAAAATAATGTGTGTTCATGAGGGTGTGCACATAAATACTGTTGCTTACTCCGAAGATAAGTTTCTTTTTAGGGGGCTTGGGACTATTCCTCTTAGCAAGCTGGGATTTTATTTTAAAAACAACAACAAACAAAACACATAACTATTTTAGCTTTCTTATACACTGGTCATTATAGAGCATGTTACAGTCAGAGAATAATGACATGTATCCTTGAAAAAACTAGTGGTTATTACCTATGGAAGTATTTGGATTGCACTGCTTAACTAATATGATATCAATACCCAGCTTCCATGTATTATAAGGGTTGAAACAGACCTAGAAGGCTATGTGCAGTTCTGTAAGTTAGGGCCAAGTCTTAACAGATTGCTGTGTGGTTGTCAAGAGCAGCAACAAGAAGTCTCCCCCTGTGCATAGCCATTCACTATTCCAGCCCAAACACACCCAGATGACTATGCAGTGAAATCTTTGGCTTGAAAAAGTGCAATTGAATTTTCAACTTCACCTCCACAGATTTTAGAAAGACAGACTTCAGAGTGCTAACCAGGGGGCTTTCCACAGCCAGCATTAGAACTTTCACTGCTGTTCCTTTCTTTCTTGAGTATTTCTTAAGTGATTTTTGGGTGGGAAAAATATGCTCTTTAAATAAACTTATTTCATTTTGACTTACAAGCTTAATTTGTCAAGTCTTATGTTTTTTATTCAACCACAGAAGTGAGTTTCAGTTTCAGAAGTGAGTGTCAAAGATTTTTAAATTTGAACAAAGATAGTCCTAATAGTGAAGATTAAAAACAACATGGGGGCGGGGGTAACAACGTTGGACAAGAAATGTATTCCTTACCTTATTTATGAAACTGTAACCCCTCTGTACATCCCCTTTACAATAAAATTAAATAAAATTAAAACAACAACATGGTTCCATGGACACATTTTATAGAGGAGATAATTACCCAAAGATGGGGCATAATCAATGTGAAAGTTCCTAAATGTATCGACATAGGTAGTTTGGATATTGGAAAAACATGGTAGGGTATAGGAACATGGGCTTTGCAGAGAGATTTCCTGGTACTGAATCAATATTCTGGGTGGGGACTGTGTGACTCTGAACTTGAGCCACACTCAGAGCTCATTTTCTTAAAGTTTATTTTCATCAATAGCATTTTTTATCTTTGGCCCAGGCCCATTTTTTGCCCCAGATCAAGATCCTCCTATCTCTTCTCCTATGGCTGGGATTACAAGTATGCACAACCACCCCTGGCCTATAATACAAGTTGTTTTTTTTTTGGTTTTTTTTTTGTTTTTGTTTTTTACCACTCTACACCTCTACACCTCAAGCTTGAATTAGTAAAGGTAGGACAATGAGAATCTTAAGATGTTAATAAATTGAATGTACACACAACATTTCTTACATGTTGTATTCAGTAAATTGAATATCTAGTTAAATCCAGCCCAGAAAATCAGTATGCAGGGGGTATTAAAGGGTATGCAATAGAGTTTATAAAGAAACCCCATTGTCTCTGGCAGATTAGGAAAGCTACTTACTCCATATTGCCGATGTTACCTACAGTGTGTTACACTCAGGGAATTACTGAGAAACAGTCAGGCCCTACCTTGTTGAATTAGGCAAGCAAGTAGCTCTGAAGCTACAAAGCTAACAGGACTGATAATTCAGCATTCAGTTTTGTGGGTGTGGTGTTGGGAATGCCATGCTTCGTGTCCAGAAGCGCCCGGATGCAGGTCATTTCTGGGGGCATCTATGAGGGTTTTCTGGATGAAACAATGTAGTTGGACATCATAAAATCTGTCACGGACCTGAATAAATCAAATGGTTGGAAAAGGAGAAATGTGGTACTCTCTCACCTCTAGCCTTCCCACTTGAACTGGAACCCAGAGTGTGTCCTGTTCTTGCTCTGGAAATGAGACCATCAGCAACTCTGGCACCCAGGCTTCATACTTACCCTGCAACCCTATCACCAGTGCTCCTGAGATTCCCAGAAATCTACATCTACTCATCACAGATTGTGAGACTTTTTAAACATTATCTGTAGCCATGTAATTATGGGAAATTTTATGTCTATGTGAAAAAATCAATTCTATTTCTCTGGATAGCTCTGAGTAATAAATTGTTTTCTATAAAGAATGCAAACAGGCTGGGAAGGAGGCTCATTGGTAGAGTGCTTGCCTTGCATGCATGAGGCCCTGAGTTCTATTCCTTAGCACCACATAAGCAGAAAAAGCTGGAAGTGTCGCTGTGGCTCAAGTGGTAGAGCTGAAGAGCTGAGCGACAGCGCCCAGGCCCAGTGTTCAGCCCCCGCCACCCGCCCCGCAAAAAAAAAGAAAATATAAACAGCAATATAAGACAACATGTTGGAAATGATCTGTACAACTGGGGGGGGGTGGGAGGAGGAAAAGTGGGAAAAAAATGAGGGAGGAGGTAAGAAGTTGGACAAGAAATGTATTCACTACCTTACTTATATAACTGTAACCTCTCTGTCCATCAACTTGACAATAAAATTAAAAACTAAAAAAGAGGCTTTATATGTGACTTCTATAAACCACATACACTTGTGCTAGGTAGAAGGGTAGAATTACAGCAGCTGACGGGAAAACCAACATCAACATAAACAAAGAGAAACATAAACTCATGGCAGCTTCTGAGAATTCCAATCCAGATAATCATGCCAACACAGACACAGTTTACTTGCAATGAAGATGGCTGCTAATGAGATTTGAATTGGATTATTTAGGAACAGCTTAATTCTTTTAGACTTCTGTGTATAAAACGTGCCTGCTTCCCATGTGTTCCTTTACTGGGTATAATTTATCAGACAGCACTTATTCCGTGGAAAGTGGCAATGTGTGGTGGCATGTTGCGTGGCCGGGAAGTGCTGGAAGGAAAAGATGACAAAAACAAGTTTGCTTTTTGAAATCTTTCCCCATCATTCTTTTCAGGGTGACTATCACCACGCTCTAAGGAGAGTTACATTTGAATTCTTCATAGAGATGTATTTTATGGCCTGGAGTAGAAAAGACTTTTGATATTTGATGCAGCAGGAGACTTGAGTGGAAAATTTAGTGATAGTAGAAGAGCGAGCATGGGAGTCAGATTGTGAGGAGACTTCGCTTAATTCTGAATCCTATCAATTACTACCTACACACCCCAGGCCAAATTGGCATTTCAGAGATTCAGTGCTTTCACTGTAAAATGGAGAAATTGATACCTGGTATACTACATGGCTGTGACAACTAAATTCTATAATGCCAGTTTAGTGGAGTGTTCAACACGGGGCAAGTGTGCAATACATCCAGGTGTCATTTGCTACTTCATTTGATTGGACTCTAGGGGTTCAAACTCAGTCTATTTTTATCATTGAGTATATGGAATTCGAACTCAGAATTTACTTGCCTAAAGAATACTGTGTGATGAGCCATAGCAGACAAGTTAGTAATTGAGCATTTATTACTTTCCAAACATTTGACCATGTCTTATTTTAAACAGTGTTACTTTCATAATCCCATAGTTTTTCCAGTGAGGATGAAGGTTCGGATAAATTGAGAAATAGAAATGGAGCTATATTAATAGAAATGGAGATATATTTGTTAAAGGTTTATAAAATAGCATTCCTTTTATGCATATTAGTGAGGACAAATATTAACTCTAAATCATATGAACGTGAGCAAGTCTAGGTGAGGTATTCAGGTGATAAGTAGTAGGAATGTTCTACAATACAAAACTTATTTTCTTAATGGTAATATTTCAATGTCTATAGTGCTAGTGTCTACATCATTCATTCACGCATTCATTCTTCTTTTTTGGTAGAGAGCTTTTCCTCCTGTATTCTAGACTGGCCTACAACTTGCTACATAGATCAGATTCATCTTCAACTCATGATCATCTCCTTTAGCATCTAGACGTGTGGAATTTTCCGTATGAATTACTATCTAGTTCCTGTGATCTTTTCTAATTTTAATAAAATTCTTTAAAATTTATTTTCAGCTCAATACAGACGCTTAGGAGATGAGTACTGGACTTTTTAACATTATATGAGAATCATTGACATTTTTCTTCAAGACAGATTAGCTCTTCCTTAGCCTATTTCTTATTTTTTCCCCACTTAATCATTCAGCTTAATTCTTTCAGCCAGAGTATTAGTCCAGGTTCTTCCACTTGGACTCAAAATGATGATTGAAAAAGTAGGAAAGAAACAGTCTACAAAAAACATGAAAATTATACTTCCTTAAGCAATTCATAAGTCACAATTCTCAGTTATCAGAGTTATGACCTTCATAAAGAATAACAGAAATTATAGGAATATAGGTACAAATATAGTAAAAGTCTAAACAACTAGAAAGCAAAACCTTTTTTGTGGTTGCTTAGTTGTAAATAATTTGACTGATTTTTCACATATAACTTCCTCTATCTTCATGGAGACAAGCTTATTAATGAAATAGAGAGCATTGTTTTTGGGAGCCTAAGGCAAAACCAGTGTAATTGCCTTGACTTGCCAAAACCAAAAGATCCCAAGAGTAAATACAGGTAAAGAATAGAGCTAAGAATGCCTCCATCAGAAAGAATGACATTGCCCCATTTGTCAGGAAATGGAAAGACTTGGAAAAGATTATAATAAGTGAATTAAGCCAGGTCCAAAGAAATTTAGGTCCCATGGTTTCCCTTATTTGCAATAACTAGTATATGTATGAGCCAAGCAGAAAAGGTCAGATAAGTTGATGTTAGGGAAATGAACCCTAAGATATGTATTCAAATGTTTTTTTTTTCTTTTAGGTGATTGTTTCTAACACATTTATAAGATTATTTCTTTGTTGCTTTGTATGTCCCTCCCCCATGGTATAACCCCTGCTTTCACTGTATTTGAGGTTGGTATAATTTGTGGAAGGGAAGGAAAAAAAAAACAAATTGTTTAAATAGGGCTACAAGTGGATCCATTGCAACAATGAGATGTACAAGTCATTATGTGGAAAAACGAACTTTACAACGTTGGTGGGGGGATGGGAAAGGATGGGAAGGGGAAACAAAGGAGGAGGCTACAATGCTTGATAAGAAATGTACTCATTATCTTGCCCATGTAATTATAACCCCTCTGTACAGTATTTTCACAATAAAAGAAAGAAAAAAAGAATAGAGCTAAGGTCTATTTTTCCATTACTAGCTATGGTATTGCTTCAAATATGCTCCTGCCAGAGATCAGTGGTTACTAATTGACAAAGACAATGAGAAGAGGAGACAGGTAAAGTCACAGCTGGGATGAGCTCCCCTTCCATACTGTACTGCCTTCTCGCTATTATTTTGCAGGAAGGTGCATGCTTTTTGCTTACATGCACTCTACCCAGTTGAAAAAAAAGTCCCTTTCCTCTATGTACCTTGTAAGACATGAATGGGAGAATTGAATGTTTCTTATTTCTCCCTTGCCATGAATGAAATATTAACCCACTGTATATTAGGAAACACTCCAAATTGAAATTTACATTCTCACCTTTTTGTTTTTTTGGGGGGTATGTTCTCTTCTATTTTTGGTAAGATTTGCTAAGGAGCTGTCAATTTTGTTAATTTTTTCAAAGAGTCAACTCTGTTTTGTTGATTCTTTCTATGTGTTTTTGGGACTCTAGTTCATTTAATTCTGATTTAATTTTAATTATTTGTTTCTGTCTACTGGATTGGGGTTTGGCTTGTTGCTCTTTTCCAAAGGAGCTTCAGGTGCATCCTTAAATTGCTGGTTTGAAATATCTCCAATTTGTTGATGTAGGAACTCAGCACTATAAATTTTCCTCTGAGTACTGCCTTGCTGTGTGCCAGAGGTGCTGGTAATTTCTATGTTCATTTTTGTTAGATATCTTGAACACTGGAATTTCTTTTCTTCTATGACCCATTTGTGGTTCAGCAATATGTTGTTAAGTCTCCATGTGTTACAGAGTTTTCTTTGGTGGATTTTGGTGCGTGTATTCCATTGAGAGAATGCAGGGAATAATTTCAATGTTTCTGAATTTGGACAGATTTGCTTTGTGACCTACCTAAATGATCACAAACAAGGGTATAGGAGAGCTACCAGCGCAACTATGTTCATTGCAGCATTATTCACCATAGCTAAGATATGGAACCAACCCAGATGTTCCTCAGTACATGAATGGATCAAGAACGTGATATACATATATATATATATATACACATATATACATACATATAGATATATGTATGTATATATGTATATATATGTGTGTGTGTGTGTGTGTGTGTGTGTGTGTGTGTGTGTGTGTGTGTGTGTAGTGGAATTCTGTGTCTCCAACAGAAAGAATGATACCGCCCCATTTGTAAGGAAATGGAAGGACTTGGAAAAAATCATATTAAGTGAAGTAAGCCAGACCCAAAGAAACATAGGTCCCATGGTCTCCCTTATTTGTAGTAATTAGTATACATGTAGGATAATCATAATAGAATAGCAGAATAGCTCAATAGCTATGCACATTATGACCATATAAGATGATGCTAAGTGAAATGAACCCCAGTATATGGACTCAAGAGATTTTAATTTGTTGTTGTTCTCAATGTACTACATGATATCTTTTTCCTTCAGGTCCCATAGGTTTATCCCCTGTTGCATTTTGGTATCCTGGGTATCATATATATGTTTATGTTTATCTGAACTAGGGAAGGGAAGGGGAACAACAAAATGGTGAGACAAAGTACAAAGGGGGAACCTATGCAACAGTTATAATCACAAGACAGTATGTTGGAAATGATCTGTATAAAAACTTTACACAGGGGTTGGAGGAGAGAGAAAGAGGGAGGAAAACTAAGGAAGGGGTAACAAGCTAGACAAGAAATGTAATCACTACCTTACTTATGTGTCTGTAACCCCTCTGTACATCACCTTGACAAAATATTAAAAAAATTAAAAAAAGAAATTTACATAAGCCAAATACTTTTCATAGACTTCATTTTTAAATTAGGCTAAAGTAAAGCATGAAATAAATGCAATTAACTTTTAGTCCAAGTGATATTTCACACCACGTTATAATCTACTCTATGCAATGATCAGATTTACAGTAGAACACAGTAAGGTGTGTCATAATTGTAGCTATACTTATCAATAGATTAAAGCTAGAGTATTCAATACTATTGAAAGAAAGATGCCTTTCTGAGAAAACAGATGTAGCAATCAGGGTAGTTTTCATTTTTCATATCTCTAGTAGCTCAGCAGCTTACTTAAACTGGGACTGCTCTCCATCTCATGTCCCTAGGGCTGTGGTAGATGCTGGTTGGTCCCCTGGAGGCTGGTTTAATTTCCTGCCATGAATGACTGTAGAGATCAAAGCATCGATCTTGAGACGAGTTCTAGAGAAACTCCTAATATGAGGCTAGTGCTCTGGGGCCTTGAGGATGCAATTGGAATGCGAGGCAATCAGAAAAAGCCAATATTGTGCACTCTGAGCTACTGAGTTATCCTCACAGGACAAATTTCAGCCCACGCTGTGTTTTGCTCTATGAGACATCAAATCAAAATTAAGTGGCTCCCATGGTTTCCGCAAGGTACACAGCAAAATGCCACTGGCCTATTCACCCACAGAAAAGACCAATTGATCATCTTTGCATGACTCTTTTTTTTCCTGTGGTCTCATTTTTTAATCCCAATTACAATTTCATAGAATCATAATTATGTCAAAATATGTGAGAGATCTTTAATGAGCATCATTTATTTTGTAGTTAAGCAGTACACCTGCTGATATTACTTATGCGAGTATATTCAGCTACCAATCAGCAGCATCAGGATGGAGTTCAAGCCTTCTGACTTATTCCCATGTCCCATTGACTATTGACTACCTCAAAATGTCCTTCATCAAAAGTCATTTTAAAAAATCTTTAAGGAGACTAAGCACAATAATCGTTAATGACCCCCTTGTGTACACTAAAAGCTGAATATAACACATAAAGTCCTTTATTAGATCGTAAATGTGGCCCTATCTTAAATTGATATGCTAGTTATAATAAACATTTATGCATCCACAGAATTTTAAATGTTTTATTTGGTGGTTCTGGGATTTGATCTTAGGGCTTTATTTTTGCCATGCAAGTATTTATTATTTGAGTTAATCATCAGTCCTTTTTGTTCTGGTTAATTTTGAAATAGAGTCTTCCTTTTTTGCCTAGACTGACATGGACTGCGATCCTCCAATGTATGCTTCTCGTAGTAGCTTGGTAGGCGAGCGAGCACCACAGCTCCCACCAATTGTGAGATGGAATCTAGAATACTGTTTTATCTCATGATGTCCTTATTCCACGATACGCCCAATCTCTACCTCCAAAGTAGTGAAGATTACAGGAATGAACCAACAGCACCCAACTGAAATCTCATTTAATTAAGGTTAATTTGTTTCTCTAAATGCAAAGTTCATTGGATAGCAAGTAAGGGTCCCTAGGCTGAGAGATAGAATAGGTATTTTTCTCTGATGATAAATAGCCATGTTCCCTGACGTTTAAATAACGGTGTTTCACTCACCATCATTTTTGAAATAATCAGCATAAAACCTGCACTGATGCCAATAGTCATTGCTAAAACTTTCTGAAAGCTACTGGAGAGAGAGAGGGAGAAATTACACTCAGTATGTGAGGGTAGTTTATCTACAATCTAAACTAAGGTCATCTTGTCTTTTGGTAATTGCTCAGCTGAACACTACAGCTGTCATTTCCCCGGGGGCTATTTATATGCTTCGGCCTTCATCTCTAATAATTCTTTCCTCCAAGTGAGCCTCAGAGGTGCCTTCTGCGAAGCAGTAGCAGCCATGGTAGAGAACACAGCTCCTGAGTGATAGCCAAGAAATCCCAGGGACCCCAGCCACTAGCCAATCAGCAATGTGGTCCACGCAGCCCTTGTGGGTTTTGCTCCGGATGGTTTCTCTTTTGATTGTTCCAACTACCAATGTCCACTCAAAATGCTGGGCTGCCTCTCCTGGGACCTCCAAAGCTCAGAGAGGTCACCTTTGTATTGCATCTTGTGTCTGGCCATGGTTGGGAGTTAGCAGCTCCTGACCCCTAGTGGACTGCCTTTACTTGTCAACAATAGAGCTCCAAAGTCACCAGCGTTTGCTTTGACTTCCATGTCACATACTTTAAGATCTTTTGAGCAATCCTTCATAGTTATCCTAAATAAAATCCCCAATTATTTCTACCTGGCATATTGAGAGGATGGGTTCAAAAAATATCATGAAACTGGCTATATGTCTTTAAAAGAAAAAAAAATCTGACCAACTCATCTATTCCTTTACGACTCAGCTTTTGAGACTCTTTCTTAACTAAACTTTGGTTCACATCTGTTCCTTTTCATTCAGGTTTAATGCCTTCTAAGGCTTTCCGAAGTGTTTTCAATAGAGCAACAGATTTCTTTATCTGATAATAACTTTAATTAATCTTTTCTTGCTACATAAATGACCCATCATCATTTCAATATTACAATGACTACAGTATTGCTCCCCAAAAGCTCTGCGCTGTATTACACACTTGTCAAAACAACAGAGTTATTAAAGTAATGGCAGTGCAGTGCCATAATTTCAACTAGAAAACAGCAGTTTGTGGAAAAGGTCACTGGGAATGGCAAAAAGTCAGATATTTTCACTTATTTGCGTGCTAACAATTTAACTTGTCACAGTTTCTAGAATGTTAGCAGTTGACATGAGACACCTAGGTCAGAGACAAAGACAGTTATTTTCATGATAATAGCTGAAGCTAGAGTGTCAGAATTTGTATCAGTTCCCCAAATTCTGATCATTACTGGGTCAGGTGACACTTCACAGTTAGTGGGTTGTTTTCTGTGACAGATAGCTGAGCTTAGGAAACCTGGATCATGGATACAGTAATGTGCATTGGGACCAGAGAGAGACTGCTAATTTTACTTTCCAAGGCTTTTTGCTGTGTGAACATGATTGACAAGAAAATCCAGAGCAAAATGAATCAGTGAATGTGCTCTAAAGACACACACAGTGCAACAACTTCCCAATGATGGTTTTCCCAACAGTCTTCCGTCTCTACTTCGACGCTGCCATTAGGTTTCATTTGTTCAGTGCTGTGCATGAGCAAACCCCAAAGCCTTAGTGATGTCTGTATTTAATTCAAAATAGTATCAATTTAGGATTTTATTTTTTCTAATGTTAAAGGATCATTTGTTATGCAATCTTATCTAAATACATTTTATTCTCTATAGGAGAATGGTTTCCAACAACCTCTGGAGAAAAGATGTGGGTTTTTTTTTTGTAAAATACTGAAAGGGAGAGTTAAATATTCCCTTTTCCACTTCCATCATGAAAAAGGTGATATGTAAAAACTCTGGTTATCAACACTCAGATATTTCCGAGTATTCCTTCACAAATGAATGTCCTTAAATATAAAAACAAGACCATGTTTTAAAGAAGTGATCCAGAAAAGAAATAGGAAAGTTTTCAACATGAGAAAACTTACAGGGAAAAAAAATATCATTTAAATGAGAAAAATATTATTGTGTTGTCACCAAGGTATGACCAGGCTGAAGAGCCAAATCGCTGAGATGACATCCTTTTAACCAAGAAAGACTGCTTCCCTGGCCCTTAGGAAGTGCTCTAAAATAATGTTTGGGAGGAAGCGAATGTGTTGGCCAACACAGGCTTAACAGAAGGTCGTAAGAGCTATTCCATCTGGCAAGGAAAAGATTGTGAGAGCCAAACTCAGTGAGGGCACCTCTAGATTTGAGTGGGATGTGAGAGTTACTGACAGGTCCTAACACTGATGTCTGGACCTCATGTTCTACTTAAAAAGACTAGAAATTCTACACCCTTAAATGATATTTCCAGTGGCCAATGTCTCCCTGGAGTTCTTTTTACGCCTACAGAATTTAGATGACGAAGAAGCCAGAAGAACTGCTGCTGATATGCCAGGAAATAATGGAACCAATATTGTCTGGGACCTGAAAGGTGAGCTTGGCTTTCTTTCAAGTCTGTAACATAAGTTTGGTAGGAAAACTCAGGATTTTGTTGACAAACCAAGTATTAGACTTTTCACTGAAAAAAGCTCTTAAAGCACAGAAGACAGTGATAGATTTTAGTATGTAAAACTGAGGTCTAAGATTTAAATGTAGATATCTTCATATAATGAACAGATTAGAAACAAGAAAATCTGAGTTAAAAATAAACTCTACCCAACCTTATCAATTATCACTAGCAGCTATCTAACCCTATATATATATTGACCTACATTAAAGCCTTTATTCAAATGTGAGAAATGTTTGAGATAAAGTAATAGAAAATTAAATTATCAGCAGAAAGAAATGCCACAAAGACTTTTCCATTTGAATGAGTACAAAACAATTATTATGATGGGCACTTTGAGAAATATAAACACAGATAAGACTTCATCTTCAACAGAATTAATTACTGCTCAAGCAGAAATAGGTTAAGATTGAATCAAATATAAGGTCTTAAATAGTATACTAAGAGATATTTAAAGTGATAAATAATCCAAATGGAAGATAAATTACTTCTTTCTGGCAGAAATGAAGGTTGTCTTACAGTAATTATGTTTAATCTGGGTATCAGAATACAGAGTAGAATATGGATAAGCAAAGGCCAGGGTAAAAGAGTATACCAAAGAGCTAAGAGGGAAGCATCAATATAATTAAACATTTGTTGTTGATGGCAAATAGAGTAGCTTGGAGTTCCATAAAATCAAATCCGATGAACCCATGCTTAGAAATGTAGGTTGTTACTTAGTCAATAATTTTGACTGAAAAACATAAGTTCGATTCTATTCTGTGGACAATTGGCATATATTTAACATAGCTAGACCAAGTGAGATATAATGTTGGAAAGTTACCATTAACCGCATCTCAGGGAATATGATAGAGATATGGAGACAGCAAGAGTAAAGATACAACAGAGTTAAGACAAAAAGTATAATGCCATATTGGCTATAGGGAAATTGTCATTGATGATCTCTAAGATTAAAAAAATAAAATGTTGGGCAGGGACATACAAATATAACCCCTGCTTTCACTGTATTTGATGTCAGTATAATTTGTGGATGGGAAGGGGAAAAACAAGTCGTTTAAATAAGGAAACAGGTGGACCCATTGCAACAATGAGAAGTACAAGTTGTCATGTCGAAAATGAACTTTACAACTTTGGTGTGGGGGGGGGGAGGATTGGGTAGGGGGGCGGGGGGAGTCTGGGAAGGAATGGGAAGGGGAAACAAAGGAGGAGGCTACAATGCTTGATAAGAAATGTACTCATTATCTTGTCCATGTAATTGTAACCCCTCTGTACAGTATTTTCACAATAAAAAATAAATAAAAATAAAAAAATGAAATGTTGGTGAGAATAGAATCTAGAATTTTTAAAAATGAATGAAAAAAGGAGAAAAACTTTAAGTCATTGGTAAGTTTTGGAAAGACAATATTTTAAGTGTTTTTCTTCATAGATACAATGGTAACTGTCTAAGTCACACGTTTTCTCATGTGAATCCTTAAAAACAGAATTATCTTCCTAGACTTGTAAGGATAAAATGAAATCACTTGTGTTGTTGAGTAGCATACCACAAGATATACCACAGAGTAGACACTGAATGAATCTGGGTTTCACCTTATACCCATGCCTTTCTTCATAGAAAACTTAATGTGCACATAGACATAGACTTGTGTTTATACATGCATACATGCATACGTTGTATGTACCTACATTCTACATTACTGACTAATGACACAGGCATTATGCTCTTGTATTAGAGAAGAACAAACATAAAGGGCATCAACACACACATTTGATAAGCATTCAGCTGACGATGGCTGTGCCCATTACTGATGGTAGTTAGCTGATGCAGCCAGGATTGCACAAGAAGACTCATCTAGTCAAACTGTCAGGTGATGAGCTCCTTAATCCCAGCAGATAAATCCAGATAAATCATCAAAGAACAGTGACCTCTGGCCTAAAATTCTGGGATAGTGTGTCTTACCACAGGCCATAAGCAATATTCCATTTATATTTATCCACTCCCTTGTTGTAAAATAGACGTATATCACCCTACAGAGAAGGCAAGCTTCTACTTCAGATGATCTATATGCCTAGACAGGAGAGACTTCATAATTGTGACCAAAGATTAAAATAGAAGAAAATTTTATGATTTAAGTTGCATTTCTAGCCAAAGGGAAAGGGAGCTAGGCTGAGCAATTACTTTAAACTGCCATCAAAGAACTAGTTATGCCAATATATGATGGCAGTGATGTGTTTAAATCTAACCACAACTATGCATTTTAAAGTTTTTTCCCCAGAAATGTATATTCCCAAATAGCTGATAAATGACTCAAACTGTGGAAAACTCTTCATTTATTCTGATGTTATTATCTACATAAATCAGGTTGCAAACTCCCTTTTGAGACTATATCAGAAGTAATATAGGAAACAAGCTACATCCAATTCTTGATCAGTACTTTTGATCCTACTTTTTAAACAATCATTTTACTTTTCAATCATATTATATAACTCATATCCCAGTCCTAAATCTGGAAAATATCATTTTGTCTGAAAATAATTTAACTGCACTCAGCTTCATTACTTACATTTAAAGGTATCTGACAAAACCCAAGCTTTTGCCTTTGTTTATTTACTGAAATCAGTAACTAAGTACAGAAAGGAAGTCAGTTTATACTAGGATACTCACATAAATCAAAGCTCATTGGAAATTTCCACAGTAGAATAGATCACATTCTCTTTTTTTTTTTTTTTTTTTTTTGTTACAGGAATCTAACATTCCTTGTTAAGACTCTTATTTCTAAGGGACTGTTGGCAATTTCTAAAGAGAATGAAATCTGTCTTCAAAGAAAAAATGATTTGCTGCCATTTCAAAGAACTGCAGCCTTTAAAGACAATTTCAAGAAAGGAATTTGAAATATGTCGGTGCCTGGTTGGCTATAATTGCAATAAGTTCATAGCCTTCCAAAGTGTATGTTTGGGGTGTATCATTTAAGGACTGATCCTATTTATATTAGTCTTACTGGCTTATAGACATAGCTAATCAATGGAAGACACTCAAGAAGCCTCCAGTTTTATAGGAGGAGGGGAGCTCCGCTTCCTAGACTATAACAAAGAGTTCCCATGCAGCCTCATACAACAAGGAAGAAGAGTCTGTATACAGAGCCAGCAGTCTCTGGGGATATAAAAGGGACCAAGTGAGGGTCAGAGCCACACCAGAGGCGCTCACTTCCTCCCTTGAACAACAGTCTGCTCTCTGAACCTGGCTATGTCTTGCCACAACTTCTGCTCTGACAACTGCAGCTCAGGATCTCTCCGCAATTCCTGCCACCTTCCTCTGGTCCCCTCCATGGCCGTCTGCTCTTCAAACATGAACTGTGGCGGCGAGGTCTTCCACTTACCCAGAAGCTGTCAAGACCATACCTGCTTCGGGGACAACTGCCAGGAGAGCTGCCAGCCGGCAGGCCAGGAGTGCAACAACTTTGAAACTTCCTGCTATCCTTCCACCACCTACTATATGCCCAGACCCTGCCAGGGAACTGGCTTTTCTCCAGCGTCTTCCCTCATCTCGTCTTCCTGTCTTCCTGCATCCTGTAGACCTCTGAGCTATGTGTCTAGCAGCTGTCACCCAGTACGCCCCCTGTTCAACAGCTGTCAGCCTGTGGGCTGCGTGTCCAGTGGCTATCGCCCCTTTGTCTGTTTGTCCAACAGCTACCGACCTCAGAGCCTCTTGACTTCGGGATGTCGCCCCCTGGGGTGTGTGGCCTTTGGTCCTCAAACCGTGTCCATAGTGTCCAGCAGCCTCAGACCTCTGCAGCCTCTCTCCAGTGGTTGCCAGCCTCTCACCCCTGTGTGCATCACCTGCCGGCCGTCTTGCTGTGCACAGGGTGGGCAGTAAGATGAAGATGAAGAAGATCCAGGGAAAAGTAAAAGCCAGCTCTGTGGACTTCTTCTTCTTTGTGAGCAGTGACTACTTTGTCTGGGTTGTTACCATTCCCGATCTAATAATGCAAGCGTCTCTGGTCACAGGTTTCCCTTGTTTTCTTCGGAGTTGATTTACAACACTCTTCAGTGTGGCTTGGGGATGGGGGAACTATGTATTTCATCCTTATTACAATAAATGAGACGTAAGTCAGAATGAAGAATCTGGTTTTCACTGATTTGTCTTTCATCACTTCATTCTACTACAAGTGACCAGGCTCAACTCTGCCTGGTCCATGACATTGCCTCTATATCATATCACCCAACACCAGGGTGATGGCTTTATGTGGGCTTTTTTTTCCCTAAGAGCTATTCACAAGTACAGAGACTTTAGGTTGTGTGCACTCGAGACTTAGAAGTCATTGGTAGAAGTTATGGAGGAAAAGAAAGATTAGCAAGCTTCTCTTATCTTCCTCCACGTTTGCACATATGCCCAGTCTAATACTCCTATATTTTAATCTAGCCATAAGCCTCTGTTGGCTCCTCTAATGTGTTTCCATAAGAAGGAAATCTAGATTTCTTTGCATGAGATCTGCTTTACTTTAGTGTCTTCCTACCTCTCTCTTGTCAGCATTATCCTCTTCTGCTCAAAATTTCTGCAATCTTTTCTTACAATTATTTTAACATTGTTCTGAATGAAATCTGAGTTGATGTATAACATACTCGTTAATCTATACACAAGCCAGTTTACACACCCATAGCCATTGTTCTCACTTCTAGTCGGTATCGTTGTCTTGCCTTGTTTTGGCATGTTGGAATAAAGCCATATGCTGGAATGCTACCCAACATATCCATCTCTGGCTTCTTTTAAACATCCTGTGAGTGTCTTTCCCCTGGTCATGTGCACCTGTCATCTTTCCTTGATTTTTCTGGAGAAAAACTTGCTGGTCATAAACATGAGTCATATTATTAAGTGCAAGATAATACTTCTTAGAAATTGTTGGGGGCTGAGTAAGAAGTAGACAAAGTATGAACACCTCTGGGGTGGGGAGGATCATCACAGTTGAAGAAATGCCCTGTGCTTAATGTGTTGTCACCCATGAGTGACTCCAGGCACAGAGCTGGGGAAGCAGAGGGGAAGTGACGCTGGAGAAGCACCATGGATTCAGAACTAATCCTATCTGATAGGAGAAAAGACTAGTCCAGAGCATCCCACCTGAGCAGTGGATATTTTGATCTCTCCAACCTTCACTAACTTTTCTGGTTCACCTCAGTGGGGGCCAAAGGGACTAAGAAACACTTAGCACTTCACAGCTCAGAGACACAGTCCACTGGATGACTGAGATCTAATGATATGATTACAGAATGCTTGCCCTCTCCTCCACCTAACCCCACAAACCAACAAGGCTCCTGTGTAATATCAATGGATGTCCTAAGAGAGCTCCCTTGGGGAAGGAACAAGCTCCCAGGCCAGCTGAGAATCAAGTGCAGGGCGAAATCAAGAGTGTCAGAGAGGTAGGACATCCCCGAGACCTGCTACTACAGTAAATACCACAAACAGTTTCTCCCCTCACCAGAATAACTTCAAATTTCATGACAAAGGCCAATTTATCTTAGTTCCTTACTGGATCTAGCATGTCTTTCAACAAAAACAAAAGAGGCATACCAAAAAGCCATAAAAAAAACATAGTTTCCTGAGAAAATGTCAGACTGTCAGAGGGACTCAAATATAACATTAAAATGACCAGAGATGGGTTTTTATAGAACTCTGTCAGATACACAAACAAGACAAAAGGATGCTGTTTTTGTTTTCCTTTTGTCTTGTTCATTTATCTGTCTTTGGCAGGGTCTAAGAAATGGAGGGGCCGGGCGCTGGTGGCTCACGCCTGTAATCCTAGCTACTCAGGAGGCTGAGATCTGAGGATCGCGGTTCAAAGCCAGCCCGGGCAGGAGAGACCGTGAGACTCCTATCTCCAATAAACCACCAGAAAACCGGAAGTGGCGCTGTAGCTCAAGTAGTAGAGCGCTTGCCTTGAGCTGAAGAGCTGAGGGACAGCGCCCAGGCCCAGAGTTCAAGCCCCACGACCAAAAAAAAAAGAAATGGAGGGACAAAGGGTGAACAAATGCAGCCGTGGTACTCACTGGACACTGTTGAAAATGAACTCTATCACTTGTGGGTGTGGATGGGAAGGAAAAACCGGAAGGGGTGACATTGCTCAAAAAAACTGTTTATCTGACTGTAACCCCTCTATGCATTATTTTTATAATAATAAAAATGCATGAAAAATTAACGTAACTCTAATAAGCATGTTCAGAGATCTAATGGTGAAAAGAAAATGACTACGTTACAAAACAAATGGCCAATGTAAGTAGAGGTACAAAGTGAAAGTATTTTAAATGGTACAAATCAGCAATAGTTCAAAAACAAAATGAAGGTGGTCTCTGGATAGACTGGCCAAAGAAAAAATCAATCAACTTGAAAATATCTTGGTCAAAATTTCCCAAACTGAAATGCAATGAGAGAAGATGATGATGTGATGATGATGATGATGATGATGATGATGATGATGATGATGATGATGATGATGATGATGATGATGATGAAAAAGAAGAATTCCATATCTAAGTATGGAAGAGGGAACAATTTCCAATGATGTGACATACTCTTTATCAGAATAGAAAAATACAGAAGAAACAGATAAAGAAACAGAAGACATAGTTAAAGTAATATCTGTTGAGGAATCTCAAATTAATTAGCAAATACCAAGCAAGAACTTGAGGAATCTCAGCAAACACAAGCAGAATTGAAAAAAAAAAAAGAGGATTATACCAACAACCATGTCAGCAAGAAGAGAGTGGAGTGAAATATTTAGTGTGCGCAGTGTTGTGATGGCTTATTTATTGGCCCTTTCATCATTTAAACCATGAAACCAATATTTCATTTTTTTTCTGTTTTTCAGACTGTGTTTATTGAAGCATCCAGGAGAATCTTTCTGAAAGATATCAGCGTGCCAGGCACTGGCAGCTGACACCTGTCAGCTTTAGGAGGTGGAGATCTGAGGATCAAGGTTTAAAGCTTGCAGGAGAGTCCATAGGACTTTTATCTTCAATTAACCACAAAAATCCAGAAGTGGAACTGTGACTCAGGTGGAAAAGCACCAGTCTTGAGTGAAAAAGCACAAGGACAGCAGCACGCAGGCCTTTAGTTCATGCTCCAGGATCAAAACACACACACACACACACACACACACACACACACACACACACACACACACACACACACACACACACACACACACACACACACACACACACACACACCAAAAAAAATGTATCAGCAGCTTGAGATTGATATGCCAGTCAACATTTCATAGTAATATTTGGTCATTACATTTGTATGAGGGCAAATCAGTGTCTAAATAAGGAATTCTGGCTGTGTGCTAATCTCACTTTTGGACACCGGAAGTTGATTAGATAGCAAGTTATTGGTAGATACTGATATAGAGAAATATATTAGAGAATTTCCCCAGGTAGTATAAAGAAGATACAAATGATATTGCAAACAGGAGAGATGGTTACTTACAGCAAGGTCAAGGGCATTTTCCTACTTAAAAAAATTACACTTGAATTGGTCCTAGAAAGATTTGAAGAGAGTTACCCTGTGGAGATGTGTTCTAGTCAGGTAGAGCAAGGTAAAAGGCAGAAGGTTTAATATGTAGCAAATCAGAAGAAGGCTATTGAAACTGAAAGGATGTGTGAGAAGAGAGAATTGTAACAGAGAATTTGCCAGTATGTTCAATAATTAAGCCCTCTTGCCAACAACAGGGTCAAACCAATAAGCTATGTCTAAAATGTGTTTAGCAAGCATTGGCTGTTTTCCAAAAGCAAGGTAAACTCAGGCAGATGGGCTTCTAATGAGAGATGAATGAATATTTCCTTTAGACTCACTCTAAATCACAGCATCTTGCTGAGACAGCAAAATTCAGTGTGGTCCATATACCATAAAATAGTTGATTCTCTCACAAGATAATTTTGAAAGAGCTTGAGGAATTTCTAAGGATTTGTTAATTAGTCATTCACAGCTCTTTAATTGTTGGATTTATTCTAGGTGCTAGAACCTAAAATTTACTAAGGGAAATGTCTCCAAAAAGAGGAGCAGGAAAGCTGGGCAAAGTCTTAAATTTATGCTGGTTTTGTTTGTTGTTTGTTTTTATTATTTACATATAATCATGTGTGTTAGAATTTTCATTGTTTCTCTAAGGATATTTCCGCACCAATCATTAGTCTATACATTCATTTATACATCAGATAAGTAAATCATAAAACCAAAGAAGTAAAACTTGGCATAGAACCTACTAACTTTTGTGATAAGAGAAAATATCATGTGTATAATTTTTAAGCAACAGAAATGAGAAGCATGGTTAGCTTGAGACCATAGACATGATTCATATATCTTAATTTCCTTTCACAGCCAGGCAAAGAAATGCAGAACTTCTTCCTTGCAATGTTCAAATCTTCCAAATTTGACAATGAATTTTATTAACTTTCAGTACAAACTAATCGACCAAAACACTGCAAACACCTGCTCACTCTTTTTTTGTGGTACCAAATTGAACTCAGGGCTGGGTATGTGCTTAAGTATGTGTTCTACCATTGTGCTATATACCCAGACTTATTTAGTTTTTGAAGGTTAAACAGTCAACAAAATATACATGCAAATGTTAGAAGTAGTATGATTATGAGCTTGACAAGAAATGTCAAGCAATAAAATATTCTTCATTCTTCATACTAACAATGCTGAAACATGTGTTTTATTTTGTTCAATGTCCAAGCATTTTTCTGCTCTCACATTTGGATATTTCTGATCTTTTTTTTTACTTACTTTTGGTATGGAAAGCTATTCTTTCTGCTTATTTTGATGTCTTAAGAATATATCATTGATGAATATGAATTGTTGCTGACATGTTCATCATGATTATTTTCCTATTTTTAAATTTTCTGTTAGAAATGCAGCTGTCCAAAGATTGAGTTGTGCTTTGAAATAAAAGCACATTTTTCTTATGCCCCTGTAATCTAATTTGTGTGGAAAGATGTCTAGCAATAAAGTTGCTAATTGTCTCACAGTGTATAGAAATGAAGTTTATTTTTAAAAAAAATATAATACAAGGTTTTATATATTTTCTTCTGAGATGTCTAGCATTCATCTTGATAAATAGCAGTCACTAGGAAAAATCTTCTGGATTAATAAAGTATGTATCTCCTCTGCATACTCCAGTTCTTTCATATTGTGGGAGACAGTGACCTTTTCCAAGTGGGGCAGTGCCCTTTATGTGACATCTGGGATTCTAAAATGTAATGAGCAGGGATTTTACTGGGCATAAATTTCCTGTAAAATATGCCAGGCCTAGAAAATGCCATGAGTGGAGGCTACAGGGCACAGCAACAGAAAAACTTCCAGGTTCATCCCATCACAATGGCAGACAATAAAAATTTGTGTTCTTTGATTACTTGTATGTATCTCTTGGCAATTATTGAAAATATAAAGGAGGATCACATTTTAGGGAGTGAAATTAATTGTTTCCTTCCAGCTCCACACCACAGTTCCCATTGCAATTGGTTTTGTATTTCAGTGCCAATGACTGAATCCAGAGCCCTGTGCAACAATGACATGCACAAGACGTTATGTTGAAAAACGAACTTTACAACTTTGGCTGGGGCGAGGGGTGAGGGGAAGAGGTAAGCAGGGTGGGGGTGAGTTGGGGGGGGAGATGAGAAGGGGAAACAAAGGAGGAGGCAAGAATGCTTGATAAGAAATGTACTCATTATCTTGCCCATGTAATTGTAACCCCTCTGTATGGTATTTTCACAATAAAAAATTGTTATAATCATTTTATTTTTGAAGAAATGAAGGGTATTTTAATGAAGAGATCTTCAAAGAGGAATGATCTAACCTTATCTATGTCCTTTGGATCAGTGATTTTACCGGCAAGTCAAAAGGTCATAAACAAACATAGTTGGCTACCTCTCCACTTGACTATCTGTCTTAATTCCGTAGCACTACTTCTGTTTTCCAATATAAATAGACTACTGTCAGATATAACTATACAAAGCAAGAGAAAGAGCAAGTAAGAAAATGTTATGTTTCTCCCTATCAAATGTGTTGTATGCCCCTGTACTGCCTAATAGCAGCTGCATTGATGAACCTTCTTTCTTCATTACAATAGAAGAACACTTTTCATTTTCTCTGTGGAATTCTTATTGGCTGATAAATATCTGGTTTTGTCAATTCTGCATGAACTGTATTTCTGGAGGTGAAGATGGCTTGCAAAACACATCTGTAATACAAATGTACGAACTGATTACAGATCTTTCTCAACTGCAGGGAGAAAAGCCTGCTATATATTTTAAAGCATTCTTGACATCTTTGTTTTCTACAGAGAAACCTATTCTCCATTACTGTTTGCTATTAGGATGAAGCTGTGCATTCAAACACGCTTCTATTTCCTTCTCAGTCATGTGGGCAGAGAGAGAGAGAGAGAGAGAGAGAGAGAGAGAGAGAGAGAGAGAGAGAGAGAGAGAGAGAGAGAGACAGAGACAGAGACAGAGACAGAGACAGAGACAGAGACAGAGACAGAGACAGAGACAGAGACAGAGAGAGACAGAGAGAGACAGAGAGAGACAGAGAGAGACAGAGAGAGACAGAGAGAGAGAAATAGGGAAAATGGAAAAGAAAGAGGCAGGGAAAATGCACAAAAATAAATAGCTCAGAAGTAAGGGTCTGGAACTGTGTTTTAAAATTTTATCTCCAAACACATTCATTCAGCATCATTTCCTGAACGGGTGTTTTTGAATTGCTGTTCCATACCAAGCACTCTTCTAAGTGTCCTGTCCATCATGGCTCACCTGCCTGGATTACCAGGGCACTGGGCTTCTCTAAATAAGCAGTTTATAAATGCTGCCATGTGAATGCAGTGGAATGTGGGAACAGAACACTACTAAAGCTTTAATCTAATGTATTAATATATACTCTCTTCCTCCAATGCCAAAGCAATTTGATATATGTGTGGGAAGCTGGGTCATTTTCTAGAAAATATTGGTACAATGGGCTTTCACCACTAAGTTTCAGTGGAAAAATATTTCTGATACAAGACCTTCTAGAATACTAACGGTTTATTTCTATTTTAGGTCAGTCTGTCTAAATGGGAGACTTTGAGAAGTGGGAGAGGTCAATTTTCTTCTCTAATGTATTCCTAATAAACACTTGTACACTGAGTTTCCCAGTCTTTTCTTTTCAGCTGGCCTACAATCATGATCTCCCAATATATCTTTTCAAAGTAGCTAAGATTACACACTGGAGCTATCATACCAGGCTAAGTATTCTTTTTTTTGGGGGGGGGGTGTTACTAGGACAGTCTAGTTTGCATGTCCTTCAGCCTGCAAGAAAATGTGTTTCCTCAGCATAGCAGGTTTGGTTTTTGTGAGAATTCATTTGTTAATTCTCATGAATGAAAGAAGTTTTTAATTAGTGAAAGAGCTGTGTCCACTTGATAAAAGATAGCAAATGTAACTGCAGTGACATGACTTTTCATGGTTCTATTTGCAAATATACATTTGCCTTCAAAATTGTGCCAGGTACTATGTTTTTATCATTTCTAAGGTCTGACTGTTGATGAACTAATCTGATCAAAGCCAGTGTCAATTTCTCTTTCTGGGATTGACATGGGCAGGAAAAAAAAAGGGAAAAAAATCAAAGAGCACCTATATTGTCAAAGATTACAATGAAATTTAAAAAAGAAGTTCACTAAAATTGTTTCTGTTTAGATGTTAAAAATTCTTTTAGTTGACTCTTGTGTCTCTTTGATATGTGTCATAATTGTTTGGTTTTGCTTTTGAGAAACTATTGCTTTTATAGATCCAAAGATGCTCCAAGTCCATCTTGTACATTCTCTGTGAGAAACATAAACATATTGTATATACATGCCACGTTTCAGGAATCAAGAGCCCTTGAAGGTCATTGAGCATTTGACCTCAGGAACATGCTACTTAAGAAAGACTCATCAAGACGCTCTTCCCAGCACATTGAGTCATACATCATAACTACTTGTCTGGCTTTGACATTTGTCATGGTAAGCTTGGCATATCATTGAATTAGACCCTTCATGTAAAGGAAAGAAGTAAAAAAATCTAGGACATATATGATCACATAATGAATATGAAGATTTTCACAAATATAATGTAATTTTGGACTTCACTAATGGAATTAAATAGGATTTTTTTTCCTAGCTGAGAAGAAATAAGAACTCTCATGACTGCAGGTAGAAGAAAATGAGGAAATTGGTTGATTTATAGCAGTCCCTCCAACCTTTACAAATTCAGGGTTTAAATGCAGATAGAGCTAGAAGTTATCATTTTATTATTTACTCATTTATAGCCATTACTGATTCTAATACCTGCCATTCTTGTGGCCTTTGAAACTCCTGTGCCATTTTGTTGCTATATCGATTCTCTGGAATGCATGACCCATGTTCTTACTATCTCTGTTGTCAATGAATTGTTTGTCACCTTCACAAAAGTTTTTTCTGTGTCATTCACCCCTTCCAAAAAATGAGCAAGAATTCCTTCTGTGAAGATTGCTTATGTATAAAAGTCATAAAACAATGCATATGGAATATGCCGTTCTATAGCAGCTCCTCTGTTCTATTTTCTTTTTCACTTCAGTCAGTTTCAGGGAATTCCAAGAATCATATTCGCTAATGAAAGAAATTTTGTTTTCCCCACATCGGATCTAAAAATATAGACCTCTGTGCCAATCAGTGTGCTCAAAATAAGGAAGCAATATCCTTATAAGTAGATTTACCTTCAGAACACAATGAGAGTATTTTTTCTGTTATACTTTTGTGGTCTCAGAGGAGAGATAGTATCATTTTTATCCTTCTGATACCAACTAAACTTTACTCACATAGATATTTATAAAAGTAGCATATCAGTGGCTGGGAAGGTGGCTCAATGGTAGAGTGCTTGCCTTGCATGCATGAGACCCTGGGTTCAATTCCTCAGCACCACATAAGCAGAAGAAAATGGAGGTGGCACTGTGGCTCAAGTGGTAGAGCACTAGCCTTGAGCTGAAGAGCTGAGGGACAGCACCCAGGCCCAGAGTTCAGGCCTATCACCAACCAAAACCAAAACCAAAAAAAAAAAACCAGTATATCAAAGATATGTCAATGCTGAATTTTGAAGTAACATCAGTTGACATTTGTGGCCTGAGCAAATATAGCTAGAACTTACATGCTCAGTACTATTCAGTTACTAGTCTCTTACCCACAGTGTTTCTATGCTTCAATTTTAGTTTTACTATACACAGATTAACATACTACCTGAAAATGAAAGGGAAAATCCCATTTTATTTACAATAATCTCTAAATACAGTTACTCTCTGGGTGTCAAATGGTGGAGATGTAGCCATGGAGAGTACCAATCCAGAATATTCTCTACCAAGCAATACTCAGCACCATTCATGAATACTTATTGATCATCCTAAAGGATGCAAACACGTAATACAGAGAAACTTGTACTTTTGCGTGAGTCTGAGAATTCAGTTGCTTTGTGGGGGCACACATTAGAATTATCACTCCCAATTGAAAATATAGGTAGCCCAGGCACCTATATTTCAGATTAAGTTTGTTGGTCGCTAATGGCTTCTAAAAGTCTCTAAGATTCAGTGTAAAAAAGGCTGAAGTATTTTGATAGTTGTGGCAGATACCTCTCCATCCAATAAAGACAATTACAACCTGTCTCATTATTTAGTTTTTGTAAAGATCATAAAATGTGTTTATAATGCTTACATTATATGGTTCCATATAAATATGACTGTTGAAATATACCCACAGAAACAGAGGTGTACCCAATGCCAGAGAAGATATTTCTAGGTGTCTCAAGTGGAGAAGATGCTTATCTAATTACTAAACTTACATGAGTGAGCATGAGATATTTAGAATTTCTGATGGGGGGAAAACAGGGATTCTTCGCTATGGAATGCCCTTCCTCCAAATGGGAAGGTTTGCTTTCCCACCAACTGTGATTAACAAGGCAGTGTATAGTCACAATCTAAAAAGCAGCTCAGTCAAGTCTACTTTGGCAACAATTTTTCACTGCAAATCTCAAGCAGACAGACCTCACCATCAACTTCCCTGAGTGTGTGCCATGAGGATAACAGTTAATTCCTTTCTATAATAGTTATAGTTTCTATAAAAATTAATACATCCTGAGAGATACTGCTGAGAAGCTCTTAAATGTACCTGATTTTCATATGCAGAAATTTAGCATAGAAACTGCTTGCAAGAGACTAGCAATTGAATAGAACTGAGCTCATAAGCTCTGGCTATATTTGCCTAGGCCACAAAGTTGGCTCATGGCATGACATCAGAAGCTGGAGGGCAAGAAAACACTATACTACATATGCCTATGATTTTCTACTCTATTACGTGTCCTCAAAAGCATGTTTCTGTAGATACAATGATATACATTATCTTCATAAATGAAACTTCTTAACAAACTCATGAATGTACACTTATAGAAATGATGATTGAGTTCTACTCACGGAAGTATCAGTCCACAATATCCTCTTTTCAGTAACACAACAACACAATTCCATGTAGAGTTATTGATAACTTAAAGAAAAATTCCCTATGTACCATGGTAACATGTAAGCTTTTGTATCTCACAATGTAACTGCTATGAATTTAACATATTATTAAACTACATTATTATAAATTGAGTTGTATACTTCCATACTATAGCTAAATGAAAATCAGGCTTTTACCTTTTGGGTCAATCAGTCTAGTAATTTCTATTTTTATTTTCCATGTATGAGTACATTGTGAGTCTAAGTTATCAACTGATAATAAAACTTCAGAATATAATTAGTAATTAATTTTTTTCTTGATTAAGTTACAAGGAAATATAAGCTATTCCCAAAGCTTCTATGTACAGGAAAATATACTTTGGGATATAATAAGAAGAAAACCAGCTATAAATACCATACTATCCTATTTCAATATTGTGCTGACATTTACATAGGTAAGCATCTAAAGGCTTTGCATTCATAGAGCATATATCAACACACATCTGCCAACATCTTCAGTTTCATTATAGTAAAAAGAAGGGTGACACATAAAGTCAATGGGTGTGGATCTTAGCAAAAATTAACAAGATTTTTCAGGTCACCTCTTTTTAAATTGGGAAATATACACTTGAAAATGATATTCATGTCACATTTCCCTAAATTCAGGTTACATCTCCAAAGAGTGAAAACTTGGGTTTCTGTTCCCAAATGAAGAATTTTCAATATGTATCACTTCAAAAATATATGATTAATGCCTTTAAATATCTATACCTATGTATCTATCTACCTGTACTTCTAAGTATATATTGATTTTATGGGAAAAGTGGTCATAAATGAATTCTCACAAATTCTAAGATTAATTAATAGATTATTTAACAATAGATACAAAAATTGTAAATACTGATAGAGGAACAGAATTCCTAACACAGCTGTTGACCTACTTTGGTGTTATGGTATAAGCAAGATTGAATTGGGAAGACCTGATGGACACTTTGGAATGACAGTTACTTGAAGGATTTGGTGATGACATTGTATTTTTATGGGTTAGTGGGAGGACTGCTTGGGTAGGCAACTCAGTAATAATGAGATGACGTTCAAATAGTTCTAAAGTAGAACAGAAGGACAGACTACAGAGAGGACCAACACCCAGGAGCCAACGTATATAAAGAGGAGGTTCAGAAAGTGACAAGTACACCTTGACATCCTATTCTCTGCCATTTAGTCTAGGCCTGACCTTCTATCTCCATCATGTCTGACAACAATTGCTGCTGTGACAACTCTGGCTCTCCTTCACTCAGGAATTCCTGCCATCTTCCTGTCACTTCACCCGATGCTCTCCACTCCACAGAGGTGAGTTGTGGTGATGCTCCCTGCTCTTCCAGTAGCCTGGGCAGCCATGTGGCCCATGACAACAGCCATGAACTTTGTGGTGAACGCAGGAGCTTCCAATCTAACACCTGTGAAAGAAATGCCTGTAGTCCTTCCAGCTGCTCTCCAACTGTTTCTGGTGTGTCTGGATTCCATCAAGGAACTAGCTGTCTTCCTCTCACATCTCAAAGTTCCAGTTTCCGTTCTCCAGTATCCTCTAGACAACTTCTGAGGTACCACCTGCCAACTTACCAGTCCTGTGGCTATCAACCGCAGGGCTACCTGGTGCATAGCCGTCAACCACTGAGCTACCTGACCTGTGGTAATCAACCATTGAGCTATCTGCGCTATGACCGTCAACCACTGAGGTACCAGTCCAATGGATGCCAGCCATTCACCTGCATGTCTGATTATTACAGACCCACAAATTATACATACAGCAATTTTCAGCGATACTTCTCCTCAGGCAACTGGTAGTCTCCTTATTAATGAAAATCAACATGAGTAGCTGGAAAGAACTCATGTTTCCTGTCTTTGAGATATCACTCAGCTTTACATGCATTGTTCTCATTCTACAGGGTTATATTATGTCTTTAAGTTCTATATTAAAATCTGTTTATTGAGCATTTAAAAGTTCTTATCATTTCTGTGTTTAAAATTCTCAATGCTTTGTAGTTTGGAAAGTTCTTTCCTGCCATTTTCTTCATAATTAAAGCACAGCCTTCACATGCACATCATTCTTGTCATGTGTCATTTCTATGTACCTTAATAGAATATGCACCTTGGAATATAATATGTACCTTAGAATAGAAACATATACTATAAATACTACATATCTGATGCCTGGCATTTTCTCGAAATTACTTTAATCCTTCTCAGCTATTTAAAAGCAGTATGCTAAAAAGTGGAAAAAGAAAAGGATCTAAGGAAAGCAAAATGTGGTGTGTCAGGGATGGGTAACAGAGTTGAATAGGGAGGATGAGTATGATGAAATTGCTTTATGCGCATGAATGAAAAGAGAGCATAAACATCTGTTGGAATTGTTTAAGAACCATAGTTAAGAGGAAAAGGAAGGGAAGAGAGAAAATGAGTTTGATGAAGTTCCTTGTATGTACACATGGAAATAAATACTCTCCCTTGTACAGCTAATTTATGATAAGGGGCAAAAGGGAAATAGGATTAGCCCTGTTGTACTGATAAAGAACAAGGTTCATAAGATAAAACCTCTTATCCAAGATTTCATTACTAGTAATGAATTCAAAGTAGTATTATTCATTTTATATGTAACTATAGGCTAACAATATGTCATTGACACATTTTCATATCCCAGTGCATTCTTACTATGTTTTCAGTCTTCAAAGAGATTAAAACAAAGGAATGCAGGGGTGGGGAGGTCAAATTGTAGGAATATTGAAAATTGAAGCTCCACATCATTAGATGAACCACTGTACATAGACATGGCAAATGTGCCTTGCTGAAATATAGCAGACAAGAAGAGTGAAATTCCAAACTGCCATCCTGGATCCAAACTGAAGAAAGCCATAACATTTCTATGAGAATTGATCAAATGCTCTCAATCTCAGTTTTTATATACAACCAGGTAACTAGTGAGAAAATGATTTCTAACTCCTATTTTAACATATGGAAAGTCAAATGAGGTGTTTAATATGTCATTCATGGGATGGTGGAGAGAGGCAGAAGGGATGTCTGAGATCATGATATTGACCTGCTGTGAACAATGCAGGACAATTTTCAGGATGCATAACAAATGAGGTTCTAGAGATGTCCATCTATTGAAGGCTTACTCCCAAATTCAGTGCTACTGAAAGGTGGTGGAGGTTGAGTCTAGTATGGGGTCCTCAGGCTACTGGGAAGTTTGCCTTGAAGGAGATTTTGAAACTTCTTTCTTTTACATCCTGGGCAAAAAGTGAGTAGCACCTTTCTGCTCTGTGATCCTTGGCATGGTGTGCTTGCTGCCTTATAGTGGACCCAAACCAGTAGGTCCAACTGACCATGGACTGAAACCTCCAAAATGTGAACCAACATAAACTTGATCGCTTTATGTTGATTATTTTAGATATTTATTATGGAAAGCTAACACAATTCCCAGGGAGAGTAAGTTTGTGCAAAGTATCTGAGATGGAGTGGCTTAGGAAATTCAGAACATTTTAGTGAAACTGAAATGGAAAAGGAAAAGGAAAATAGAAAATAACAATGGAAAGTGTCTTAAAAACTCATCCTGGTGGCACACGATGAAAATCCCTTGAATCCAACTCAGAAGAATAGCTGTTATAGGCAATAGAAAGACATGAAAAACCTCTGTTTACATAGAAATTTAAAGAACATATGGAGGCTATATTAGACTTTTTTGGGTTTTACTAGCATTTAGTATGAGAATAAAATGTCTTAAAGTCTCAGATGTAATTTTCATTATTTTATGTTCATTTTTTTGTTCCCTCCAAAATTCATCTCTTAAAAGTAATAGACTTTGCAATACTTCTTTTTTTAATGGCAGTTTATTCAGTCAGGTAGCTATATGGAGATGCATTAGTCTAAGATAACCATTGGCCTCTGTACTGATTAGAAGAAATTATAAATTGAATGAAAATATAATTAATGGTGAAATAAGTCATCAAGGTATGCGTATTGAGCCTAGTCATCAAGATGTGACAACTTGATTGATGATACCAGGCTTCCTTTATTGTCATATCCTGCAATGAACTTACATTTCAATTAGTGATGATTAATGATGGGACCATATTTAGTTTGATAACATGAGATTCTATGGTGTCCTAGTTATCACATACATTTCAAGAGCAGGTGTTTAGAGACCAAATCTATTTTCACTCTACAAGGAATGATTTCATTTCTTTCTCAAAACCCCAAGGTAGCATGCCAGAGAGATTTTGTAGACTGGTTGTCACCTGGTTTCAAACTTTACAAAGAGCAAAAGAAGCAAAAGGAATCTTCAACAAAATCATGAAAAGTTTAGGTAAAGTACACACACAATGTTCTTTAGTTGAGATTTATCAAGGTGAGAAGAGAATCTTCTTGGAAATCACATGAAAGCATGAAAGATTTCATTTATCGAGTGCTTAAAGTTCTTAGAAGAGATAGGAAAATGTCAGAGAGACTTCTCAAACTTACCTTAACCCTTGATGACTCCAACATCTTCAGTTATTTTCTGCCAGTAATAGGCCACACGCTGATACAGAGGCTCATGGGCTTCTCTTTAAGAAGAAGGTGGAATCCTGACTTGAAAATTTCCCAATGTGAAATATCAAGCAATTTCCTTCCATTGTCTGAAATCAAATAACCAAACAACAAAAGATATTCAAGGGGAGCTCACATTTAATCTGTCCCATATGTCAAAATTAAAAATATATCCAAGGTATGGTTTCTCCCTGTTTGTATACCCCGTGCCAATTAACACAGGTACATGAATTCTCATATTTTCTGGTAAGCCCCACAAGAATTACTAAATAATCTCTCAAAAGAGAGAACCCTAAGATATGTATTCAAATGTTTTTTTCTTTCATGCAATTATTTCTAACAAATTTATAAGATTATTTCTTTGTTGCTTTGTATGTCCCTCCCCGACAGTATAACCCCTGCTTTCACTGTATTTGATGTTGGTATAATTTGTGGAGGGGAAGGGAAAAACAAATGGTTTAAATAGGGATATAGGTGGACCCATTGCAACAATGAGACGTGCAAGTCATTATGTCAAAAGTGAACTTTACAACTTTGGAAAGGGGGGAAGGAGGGTTGAGGGGGAAGGGGGAAGGATGGGATGGGAAGGGGAAACAAAGGAGGAGGCTACAATGCTTGATAAGAAATGTACTCATTATCTTGCCCATGTAATTGTAACCCCTCTGTACAGTATTTTCACAATTAAAAAAAGAATTAAAATAAAAAAAGAGAGAGAAAAGCATATCAGACTTCCGGATTCCTCAATAAACTGTAAAATTATGGGATAATTTTCCATCAGGACAGAATCTACCAAAAGGATCATGAATTTTCTCTAATATACTAAGTGGAAGTTTAAGATTTTTAGTTTCCTTCATTTATTCTCAACTCTAATTTCTTTGACTCAAAATAAGCTTGAGAAAAGAAATACCTAGTTCCAGAACATAGCTGTCCCAAGAAAATAGACTTCCATAAATATTAGCTTGCATATATGGGAATAGTTAAAATGATTACTAAAAAAGTTCTTTTGATTGTGTCCAACCAGGCACTCTTAATCTTTCTTCTTATAACATTAAAGTTCTGCTTAATATTTGCTTCATTTACTTGCCTGATGCCCAAATCTAATAAGTGATTTCAAGTGCAATATATATATATAATATATATATATATAATATATATATATATATATTAGTTCTGCAATGCTGATACAGAAGCTGATGACTATTGATATGTTAATCTACAAATTTGAACACCACCAATAGGAATTTAATGACAACTTTACTATTAAAAAGCAAGTGTGTCACAGATATTATTATGTGGAAATACCATCTACATTTCTTTAAGTGTTTGAAAAAAAGACTCAACTTTTAATATGAAATGTATCATGTTGTCAGAGCAGAGCTTCATGAAAGGTATTCTAAGATGCTTATATAAAATTGTCAAGACAAATAGGTTATGACTCAGGATGAAAACCAAATGGTATGATAGTTTCCATCAGGAAAGTTCAATGAATTTTGTTACATGGAAACTATTTTAGTATGATAAAGCTTCAAGAATATCAACATTTGGACTCTTTCTCAATTTAAGAGTCTTCCTAACCACAATATTCTTATGGGTAGTGAATAGAATCATCATCATTAAAGTGGACTCCTCTGAAGTATTTTTGAGGGTGGGGACAGGAACAAAGTAACATAAAATATGTAGGCAATGATATCACACTTCCTCAGGACCAATAAACACAAACAAATCAGGATTACAGATATAAAGAAGAGGCAAGCTGAACTTATTTTATGAATGAATGTAAAGTCATCTGCAGAGGCAATAGAACAATAAACTAATTCGATGTTATAATATAAACTGATATAAAATATGAGGAGAATGTAGGGTTATGATCTGAACATTTAGATCTAGCTTCTTGTAGATATAGACATACTGCTCTGCCCTTTGTAACTCCTCTGAAAGCCTTACTCAACTGTATTATATCATACCACAAATGATATCCTGAAAACAACAGTTCCTAGTTTGGAGAATTACTACATTTTCTCGTCACTGCCACTGTGATCTCCTCTACAACTGCCAATGATATTGGTACTCTATGCTTGCCATGCCAACATGAAATTTAATTCATGGACAACTTTCCAGAGAGAGACATCTGATCAACCTTCAAGCTACCAAAAATATCAATTTGTATATAAAAACCTGTGAAATTTCCTGCAACCCTTCCACCATTCCTCGTGTATTCCCATCCTGATGAACATCTACTCAAAAGTTCTATCCAACCATCAATGTATAACACACCCCAGATCTGTTTGTTTAGTAGCTACTACCCACAAGCCTACCTCTTTCGTGGCTCTTAACTTATATACTTCAACCCTTGTAGCTATTGATCATTGACTTTTGTGCTCATTGCTGCCGAGTACTCTCTCCATTGGCTGTGTCTAACAAATTCAAATCTTTGAATTATGTGTCTGATCGTTTACAATTGGTTTTCTACATGTAAAGTCATTGTCAAATTAGCTTATCCTTCCATTGTGGATTAACAATCTCCATTTTAGAGAATGTCAATTGTCATCTTAGCATCTTGCCTGATCATTTTGTGAAAGGATTTCGTACTTATGCTGATCATCTGATCATTGTATTTTTAGTTTAGTTGCTGTTTGGCCTTTGCCATTTTACTTGACAATTTTACTTGTTGATTCATTCAAAAGAGATTTCTACTTTCAAAACATCATGATTCTGTACTAGTCATACATTCTTAATTAGAAAAAATCTTGTAATTATTTCAAGATAGACTTGCTGCAAGTGAAATAGAAAACACTATCTTTGGGGTATTTTTTTTGTATCTTCAAACAAGTTAAGACCCTTTAGTTCTATTAAAAGTATAAATAAAGAAAAAATACATCTGAAAAAAATAAGGAATGATAGAATCTTTGAAAAACATGATTGAACATTTCCTTTTTTATTTTTTTTATTTTTTTTATTTTTTTTATTTATTTTATTTTTTTATTGTGAAAATACTGTACAGAGGGGTTACAATTACATGAGCAAATAATGAGTACATTTCTTATCGAGCATTGTAGCCTCCTCCTTTGTTTCCTCTTCCCATCCCATCCTTCCCCCTCCCCTCTCTCTCTTCCCCCCCTTACCAAAGTTGTAAAGTTCATTTTCAACATAACGACTTACATCTCATTGTTGCAATGGGTCCACCTGTATCCCTATTTAAACGATTTGTTTTTCCCTTCCCCTCCACAAATTATACCAATATCAAATACAGTGAAAGCAGGGGTTATACCATGGGGGAGGGACATACAAAGCAACAAAGAAATAATCTTATAAATGTGTTAGAAACAATTGCATGAAAGAAAAAAATATTTTAATACATATCTTCGGGTTCATTTCCCTAACATGAACATTTCATACTAGTGGAGTATAAAATGTATACTTGTATATCTAGCAATTAATAAAATAATCATGAATATTTTTAGTCAATGAATTATATTTTACCATGACTACAGGCAATACTAAAATTCCACATGCTTAAAATTATGAGTCTGTTTATTTCTGAAAGTATAATTTCATGGTTCCATCTTCAAAAAAATTGATCATTGTGGGACCCAGGCAGAAAGTCTTCACCACAGGGAGAATCACCAGGAAAGAGACAGAAAACAGCACAAAAAGACAACACGTATCTACATGTCTTCTAAGTTATTACTGAACAGAAAACGTTGTATTATCTATCCTGCTTTATGATATGTAAATTTTACTTCTGATTACAGAAAATGCAACAATTAGCTTTTCCTTCTAAATTAAAAATCTCTTCTGCTCCTTCATGGATGCTTGATCTTCCTATCATCCTTCCTTCCTTCCTTCCTTCCTTCCTTCCTTCCTTCCTTCCTTCCTTCCTTCCTTCCTTCCTTCTTTCCTTTCTCCCTCCCTCCCTCCCTTTCTTCCCTCCATCCCTTTCTTCCTTCTTTCCTTCCTCCTTCTTCCCTCCCTCCTTCATTTCCTCCCTCCTTTCTTCCCTCCATCCCTTCCTTCTTTCTCTCTTCCTCTCCTTTCAGTTTCCTCCCTTTTGATCTATCCTCTCTAGCTTTCTTTTTTATGTGTACCTTACAAAATGCAGTGAGTTTTTGATAACATTCAAGGAGGATAACAAAAATAAACCTTAATAATGAAACTAATGAATATTATAGGCTTATGATAATTGTAAAAGTTAACATCAAAACATAAGCTACACATTATGCTTTTGATTCTTGGCTTGACTAAGTCATTTGATCCTCACAGTCACCTACAGAGAAAATGCTATTATTAACATGCTTGGAAAATGTGGAAATTCTGTTTTAGGAGCATTTTGTGGTTACATGGGCATTTTGTGGTTAAATCCAAGAAATGTGCATTTTGTTCTTATTCTAAAATTTTCATACTCAACATTAAAGGAACCAGCTAATGACACATAGCACAAAAGTATATGAAATATACCAGGGAAGGGACTATTAATTTTACTGCCAAGAAATTTAATATCCTTTACTTATATATAAAGGGTAGAAAAATTATTCACTATTGTTATACACTTTGGGAGGAAATAATGACTATTATAAAACAGTGCATCACAATATCAAAGTAAATGAAAAAATATATATTTTTGATTATTATAACTATTGACTGGAATTCCCCATACCAGAATGATAGAAAGATTTTTAAAAAGTAATACTCATCCTGCATCAAAATTCTGAAGAAGTTTTACATTTTGTGTCTCCTTCCATCTGCAGACATTTCTTCTAAGTGTATACTATTTGCCCTGGTTCTTTTCATAAGAAGCTACTGTACAGCTAAACTTTGGTGGCTCACGCCTCTAATCCTAGCTACTCAGGAGGCTGAGATCTGAGGATCGTGGTTCAAAGCTATCCCAGGCAGGAAAGTCTGGGATGCTCTTATCTCCAATTAACCACCAGAAAACCAGAAGTGGCTCTGTGGGTCAGGTGATAGAGTGCTACCCTTGAGCTGAAGACTGCAGGGACAGTGCCCAGGCCCAGAGTTCAAGACCCATGAATGACTGCGGCGAACGCCTTCTCGGCCAGCGAGGAAGAACGACCACCACACCAGGAGTCTTCTCAGATCACACTTTATTGGAGAGCTTTTGAGTTGATAGGAGAGCTTGAGCTAGAGACCCCGTGTACAGAAACGTGGCCGCTTATATATGGAATAGGAACACGGGTCGTTCTATCATTGGTCATCTGCCTTTCACCGTCACCAGGTGCCACGGGATTGGCTGGGGACTCTACGTGTCTCGCACATGCGCAAAGCCGGGGACCCACAGTCCCGCCAAGCACTGCCTAATATGGAGTTGTTTACCTCAAAGCTGCAAGGAAGTGGGCGCCATCTTGTAATGGCGTTCGCCCCCGCTCCCCGCAACTGACCAAAAGTAGAAGTAGAAGAAGAAGGAGGAGGAGGAGGAGGAAGAGGAGGAGGAGGAGGAGGAGGAGGAGGAGAAGGAGGAGGAGGAGGAGGAGGAGGAGGAGGAGGAGAGAAGCAGCATCAGCAGTTACTATATACTGAGAAATTTTGTCCAAAGTTACAAAATAATAAATATATTCAAATGCTTCTTACTGAGAGGGAGAGAAAGAAAGAGAGACAATGAGGGAGATTCATAGCTCATTAAGGCACGGCCCTGACAATTCTGTCTCAGAGTTGTTTAACTCTTTCTATAGCTATCTCTTATCACATATATACTACTCAAACTCAAATTTCTGCTTTCCAGTCACTTGTGCTACTGTTTTTGGCATGTGGAATTCATTCATTTCTGTTTCCTAAAGTTTTAATTCTATTCACCTTCCCTTCAGCTTTTTAAAGCACAAATGACTTAGTAAACTAACAACTACCAATGTAAATGTGTATGTTGATCTGAATCCTCTTTGTACAACACTTAAAATTTAAAATTATACAAATAGAAAGAGATCAATTTAAATGTGACAAGAATGTCTTCCATTTTAGATTGCCAGGGATATACTTAAGAACCCATCCAGTTAGTATTTGCCATTCAGTTTCTGTGAGTATGGACTTGCACACGTTTTACCCTGTCTCTTGTAAGATCATGTTTGCATCATTTAGCAGCATTCTGACAAGTAGCACTAGAACTCAATGGTGCATATGATTGTAGCAAAGCAAGGTTAAATGTCTTGTGACCTAAAAGGCTGGAAGATATCTATGCTGTTTTTTTTCTTTAAAGACTACTTGCCGTGAATTTAGCTTCTTTTTTGTCTTCTGTGTTTACCCTGAAGGATTTTTAACCTTTGGGAAAATTGAGGAAGAGAACCATAACTCTCTTTTAATGAGGTGAAAGAACACTACTTGTTCATTAAAAGGAGTTTATTTCTCATGCCTCACATGATTTTTTAAATTATGTGATGGGTAGAAAGCTTATTCTTTGCATTTTCAATTGTCCCTGGATACAGAGCACAAATTCCTCTAACTGGCTAACCATTGCAGATGTGTGTGTGTGTGTGTGTGTGTGTGTGCGAGACTATATTCATAGTCTCTGACTGCTACAGAAAATTACCATAAATTGTATTTTAAAATAATAGAAATCTATTCTCATATAAATTTGAAGGGTGGAAGTCCAAGTTCAATTTCTTTTTCTAAAACTCAAGGTGTCCACAGTGCTGATTCCCAGTAGACTCTCTAGCAGAATAATGTAGCCCTCCCCAGCTTCTTAACATAGCTACCAAAACTCTCTCTCTCTCTCTCTCTCTCTCTCTCTCTCTCTCTCTCTCTCTCTCTCTCTCTCTCTCTCTCTCTCTCTGTCTCTCCCTCTTGTTGGCTCTCTTGCTCTCTGTCTCTCTCTCTTCTCTGTTTCTCTCTCTCCTTCCTTCCCTCCCTCCCTCTCCTTCCCTCTCCCTCTCTCTCCCTCTCCTATCTTTCTCCTCCCCTCCTTCTTTCTTTTCCTTGCCTTTCCTTCCCTAATCCTCTTCCATTTGTTCTCCCTCTCCTCATCCTCCCCCTTCCTACTCCTCCCTTCCCTTTCTCCTTCCTTTTCTTTCTTCTTCCTCTCCCCTTGCTTTCCTTCTCCTCTTCTTCTCCCTCCCTTTCCCCCTCCCTCCTCCATTTCTCTTCCTTCCCCTGGCTCTTCCTCTTCTTCCCTCTTCTCCTCCCTCCCTCCTCCCTTTCTCTTCCTCTCCCTTTCCTCCCTCTTCTCCTTTCTTCTCCTTCCCCTTCCCTCTTCTCCTTCTCCTCTCCTCTCTCCCTCTTCCCTCCTCTCTGATCTCCCCTCTCCTCTCCTCTCTGGTCTCTGTCTTTCAAGGAACACTGTAATTATGTCATGACAAATAAGACAAATCCAACTCAGGACATGTTCATATGTGCAAAGGCCTTTTATCATATAAAGTGGCACTCACATGTTCTCGGTGTGAGGAGTGGCATTTGCGGTAGGTGGAGTTAATCAGTCCTCCAAATACATGCTAACCATGGGACAATAATGAATTTAGTATTCAAATGAGGCTGAATAATGAATATGATGATTCTCCAAAGCACTCAAAGACAATAATACAGAAATGAAAATATCCCTTACTTCTATAAAAGCCCATTATTGTTGTGACCCTGATATTTCCTGTTATTGAAGAAGCTGCTCAGTGTCTAATGGAGACTAATATAGAAGACAATTGTGTAGGGTCATGTACACAGAAGACTGGAGTGATAGGGTAGAAGATGATCACACATTAGTATGAGTCAGTAAGTAAATACAAAAGCAACAAAAACAATAAAATCTTTCAAATCTCAGTGTTCTATTGTGTTGACTAATACCATAATACATATACATATGATAGGAAAAAATCTCATAATTTGAGTATATACTATTCTATTTGATGACTTACACTTA
Source organism: Dipodomys merriami (assembly GCF_024711535.1). Taxonomy (NCBI): domain Eukaryota; kingdom Metazoa; phylum Chordata; class Mammalia; order Rodentia; family Heteromyidae; genus Dipodomys; species Dipodomys merriami. The sequence continues at coordinate 112,221,097 of NW_027203381.1, read as the reverse complement.
AATGAATATTGATTTAAAATAATTTTTAATACCCCAAAGTAGACTATATTGGCCTTGTAATGACCAAATCTCTTGTAACTTTCTATAGATTTGCTACAAAGAACCCTAAACTACAAGACCTGGGCAATTTAGGGTATGAGAAATGATAGATAGATGAGAGATAGGTAGATGTTAAATAGAAGATAAAGATGCTAGATAGATAGATAGATGATAGATAGATAGATTGATAGATGATAGATCGATAGGTAGAGCCTAAACTAAAGACTAAAAGTAACTAGGGTATGATAGATGATAGATAGATGGTAGATAAATGACAGAAAGAAGGTAGATAAAATGATTGATAATGTTTAATAGGTTGATAGATGATAGCTAATTGACATAGAGAGATATTACATACATAGATAGATACAGAAATGAAGTTAACAACTTACTGGGAAGTTGGCTACCAACTGCCTTATGTCTCAGTTTTCTCTATTGTCTGCCCCAAATCTAAGGGATTTCTGTACCTAAACAATTTGCTGGAAAATATTGCTTCCAAATCTCAACCTTTTTCACCTGAGAGAAATTTCAGAAAGAAACAAAATGTCTTTAATAAAGTTGTTTATTTCATAGAATAAACACAGAAGCACTGAGAAAATTCAGGAAACAGAGGATATCTGTAGGTTTATATTGTTGTGCATTTAAAAATCTGGCTGAGACCTGTAGAATGGCAAAGGAAATCTAATTGTCTCCTTGAGAGCAATGTCCTATCCCTAGAGCTCATCCTACCTGAAGGAGTTAGTGCTGTCCGCTGTCTGAACTCATCAGTGGTAAGAAAGCACTGCTGCTTCTAATTCAGCAGAGGCTGTAAGTCTGAATTAGAGTTTATATTTTAAAGAACACAATGTCAGGCTTTCAGTTTAAATTAAAATCTCTTCTAATATTTCTTTTTTTTTCTTTCGCTTCCTCCTAAGGAGTGAAAATTGCTTCTTAACATGTATAATGCCTTTAAAAAACTACTCAGGGCATTCAAATAAAAAGTTTTAAGCATAGTCATTCCTTTTTTGTTAGTCTAGACCAAAAATAACTTCCATAAGGGAATTAAATAAAATCTATGTGCAAAGAAAGCAAATATGTAATAAGTAGAATTTATTTGGAGAAAAATAGGTTACACATCTGACAGCATTTGGGTTTTCCAACAAGAACAATGGAGCATATACGGTATAATCTTAGTCAATGAAGAAGGTATAATGTTGACATACTGGACATCGTTAATATTACATAGTGTAGAAACTTAAAGAGGATTTCATGGAAGCGTGGTTGCTTAGCAACCACAGACCCATGGGGACAAGTTCATTTTTAGCATTGTGCAATGTCACCAAGACCCACTGTGCTTGCTGTGTGTCTAATGCATGGAATTCTCGAAACACATCAGATGAGAAGCTGTCATCCAGGTATGGCCTGGCATAGATACTGAACAGCACATATTCAGAGAAAAATACGTTTTTTTTCTTGATACATCAATGCCTCGCCCTCTCTTTTGAGTAACACTAGTTGGGTAACGCACACCATCCAGCTTATTTCAGAATATAGAATCAATTCCCACAGTATTGTGCAGTGGCAAAGAGTGGAAAAACACAGGCCTTCGCTTCATTGTATCCTTGTTAACCTTTTAATAACCATGTTTCTGAAGCCTATAGATACATGAACTCTTGTTAACTGCTAATTGGCAGAGGAGAGTTTGCTTATTAACATTAGAATCACTGTTCACCAAAGCTATGTGTCTACAGATGGTAAGTGATGGGGGGATGTTCAAGTGATGTTTATGGATAAACTTATTTTTGTATGAGGATAAACACATGAGCATCTGTGGCTAAATTACACACACACACACACACACACACACAAACACACACACACACACACACACACACACACACACACACACAGATGAGATGTTTCTGTTTATTGTTCCAAGTAGGGAGAAGGAAGAGAGTCTGGGGAGTTTCCAGACCATCACCAGGGAAGATATAAAGACTCCTCCAGCCCACAACCACAGCATCCCTGCGTATCTACCACTTGGCATGAATCCGGGCTCCATGTCTCTTGTGGGTTATCCTGAGCTTTGCAATACTTCAGCCTACCGAACTCATTGTTACCTCCCGGTGACTCCTGTTTCTTTTTGCTCCAATGATGTAAGCTCTACTTTTGGACACTACTTACCCAGTAGCTACCAAAGCAATCTCTGGCTCCTGGACCACTGCCACGAATCCTACTGTGAGGCACCGAGCTCTGAACCTCCCAGCTGTGAGCCTCAGTCCTGCACCACTGCACGGTCTGACTCCAGGAATTCCTGCGGGCCCTGCAATGCTCCATCTGCAAGCCAGGTCACCAGTGCCTGTGAAACTAGGAACATCAGAGCCAGCCCCAAGGGAAGCCCAGGCACTGGGACAAAGGGGTATGTATCCAGGTGCCACAGACCCGCTCCATGGGCCTCCAAAGCTTGTCAGATCCTGCGCCCTCAATCTGCTTGTTTGGGACAACATAATTACTTATCAAAGAATCTTCAACCCCAAACTCACTGCAGACTGAGTAGCTGGGGATATAAAAGCTACTACAATTCTGACTTCCACACCCGTGGCTTCTCACCAGCATGCTACGTTATCAATGGCTACCAACCTCAGAGGTATTTTATGAGCTACCGACCACTGACCTATTTGTCTAGAAATTTCCGGTCTCTGAGCTGTGTGCCCAGTACCTTTCCGCCTCTGAGGTACTTATGCAGTGGCAGCAGACCCCTGCATTGCTATTGATCAACTTAATCGCATTTCCAGCAGCTAGAAATTGCCCAATGGGGCAGATTTCACTAAGCAGTAGGCTCTCTAATGTTCTGCTGAATTGCTTAATACATCCTCAGAATTCTGTTACCTTCACCTCAAATATAACTCCAGGGTTTTATTAACCACAGATATTACTGCCTGATAGATTTTTTTTCTTATTTCTCGGCTAATGCTTTTTAAATTGAAGACTGATTCTGCAAGTATTATTTCAAAGACTGATGATGGATGGACTTACAGAAGAGACTCTTGTGAAGGGTAACCATGAAGAGATTTCTTATTCTGTTTGACTCTTGTCTGCCAAAGGAATTCTCATCTTTCTTTGCTTGATGGAGGGAACATTCTCTGTTTGATGGTTCATTCTAAAGCGCAAGTTCCTCCAAATGTTTTTGCCTTGTATTAGTATATTTTTTCAGTCTTCTAATTAACATCTTCCCAGGGAAGTGAGTGATAACATTATTGTAAACGTACTTGAGCTGAGCTATTTCTTACTTTCCTTGCCATTTGCTTGTACGGAAGAGTAACAGACAAATAGATTTCAGAAGCAGAAGATTTTGACACATCTGTTTGAAAGAAGCTGTAGAGATAGAATCAATGGCTACCTGGTAATGCTGCTGCTTTTACAGAGAAGAAAACTTCAGAAGTAATGGAAGTACAAATACCTCTAGTTGAAGAGATGATAAATTTGTATGAACTCTAGATGACTATTGGACTCTGTTCAAAATTCTACAATGTTGCCCTGATGAATCATTGCATTCTGATTCTGGAAAAATTCCTGGTATTTAATAAATTTTTTATCTGGAAATGGTGGCCTTTTTTGCTTTATTTTATATTCATTGAAGTTTAATTTCTGTTCTGAGCAATATGCACGACATTATCAAAGTGCTAGTTTCTTTCTGCTTGTTTTATAGCCAAAGTTAAAACATGAAGAAAGACTGGGCATGGTGACTCATGCCTGTTAATTCCATCTCTTTCTATGGTAGAAGTTGGAGAAGAATAGTATTTGGCACTTGTCCAGGCAATAATTTAGCAATAACTTCATCTTCAACAAGCTGGCAAGGACACATCTGCCTATGTACTAGCTACCTGGAAGGCTCTAAGTAGGAGTTCCATGGTCTGAAGCTAGCCCCAGCTCTGCCTCCCTTCTCCCCCCCCCCCCCCAAGAAAAAACACTTACCCAAAGCATAAGCAAAATCTTGGCTCTGTTCATTTTGTTGTACTGTAAGTTAGCCTTTCTGAAAATTACAATATTTGAATTCTCCCTAGAATCCACCAAATTTGGGGTAATATATTTGTGTATACTTGAAAGGTAGAGGTTGGGATCAATGGAGAAGGACAAACCAATAGAGGAAGAGGGGTGAATGCAGTGATAAAATTCAATGCATATCCAACAAAATTAAGAAAATTAAGGGGAGGGACAAGGCTGAGAGGGGTGGGGAAGAATGATGGAAGGGATGACATTCTAGTCATAACTGCTTTGTTGAGTGGCAACTCCTTTGTACAACTACTTAAAGATAATAAAAACATCATTTCAAATAAAGTAAAAGGTTTGATTCTTGTATCATGAAAAGATGTCTGTGGTTGTAGTTCAAGTGGTATATATGAAAAAGGGAGATGTAGACTATGAAGTCTAGAACTTGTGAATTGTTTTTGTCATGTCCAACGTTCAGTGCATTAAATGTATTTCTCTCAGCAATGTCTGTGATTTGGAAATTTTAGAAATTTTGGAAAATATTTATAAAACAAATCATTTTAACAAAAGAAGTACAAAATATCTGTATTTTCCTATACAATATGTATACTAATTAAATATAGGTAAGATTTGGAAAGGTGAATAGATTTAAGATTCAACCTTGAGAAGGATATTCATCCAATAAAATGAAAATAACATGATTGATACCCTAAGAAGTTTTTAATAAAAAAATAACTATTGTGTACAGACAAATAGAATGTTTTCTGGAAATGTGAGTAACTGGGGAATGGACTGGAAGAGAAGGATCAGGGGTATTACACAGCAAGGCCCTGGTTTCAAGTCTCAGAACCTCAAAAAAAAATAAAAAGGTAAATATCTAAATTAAAACTTGCGAAAGTAGGCCAGGTATGGTAACATATATTTCTAATCCCATTGATAGCTATCCAGATGCAGGAAGATCAGTAGTTTAAGTATAGCCTTTAGCAAAGTTAATGAGATACTCTCTCAAAACAAAATATAAATAAGAGGGCTTGGGGTGGGGTTCCAGGGGTAGGCCACACAGAGTTACAATGCATACAAACTGATGCCAAAACATTCCAATGGAATCTACTAATCAGTCAGTTGCTAGCTCATATGTATATATATACATATATATACACATATATAACTCATACCCATATTTGCATATATACATATATATATATATATATATATATATATACATACATACACATGGAAAATTCCAAAAGTAATATCAACATGCTATTTCTGCTTGAACATAGCTAGGAATGATCAGGTCACAATTTCCTATGACTATCCACTCAATTTTCTAAGTGTTCTGTCTGCTGGAAATTTCTTCCATTGACAACTTATAATAAGCCATGAGAAACATTCATTGATCATATATGACCTGTTTGATTCCTTTAACACAGGGTAAATGTTCAGCATTTGCAAATGATTTCTGTGTGCCTTGGACATTATTTGTTTCCTCTTATAAGCTCTAATATCTTAGAGACATTGAGTGAGACACCTTGAAAATCTGAAGATTCTTAGAGTCTATTCTCAAGAACTGATCACAGTAGTGATACACTAAAAAGAACTTAAATACTGCCTCAACCATTTTACAAATGGGAAAAGATTAATTCTATCTAGGCAACACTTGCAGGGGAAGAGGAGAGATGGCATGATACGCAGGCCTCCATAGTGGTAGAAGTAGCGGGTCTAAGTGTTCAACAATAGTCAAAGAAGGCCAGGTGACAATTGCATTTTGAAAGATGTGCAGGTGAGTCACCTGCAGATGTGCAAATAGTCACCAGAGGAAAATAATTGGGAAGAAAATAGAGGCTCTTCCATTAAAAATCTTGAGCAAAGAAAATTTTCTTAAATAAAAACAAGCAAGTTGACAACAAACTAAAATGTTTGTTAATACGGACATGGTAAGATTAAAGTAGATGATGGTAGTTACAATAAATAAAGGTAAAGAATATGATGGGGCATGTGACAACTCTCTGTACATATCAACCAAATTTACTGTTCACATTAAGCCTAAAAAGTAACCTAGTCATAAAAAACTAATAAATCAATAGTAAAAGCAATCCCACAAGGTTGGCAGAAAACATGTATAATATACAGCATGAAATTTTTTCCCAATAGTTTAATAATTACTGTTAAAAGCAAGGACAAACAGTTCAGAACATGAGCAAGCAGTATGAACAGACAAATACAATCAAAATATTATATCTAACTTTATTTATAATTAAAAACACATTACAATTTTACCACCCATTGGCAACTATTCTGAGTTAGTCTGCTCAAAAACACATTGTCACCCACTACAGATGGAGGCAAAATTCAACAGAGTCACTGCATAGAGGTTACACAGGCCCAGTGACCAAGGCAGCTCTGCTTCTCCGAGTCTCCACAGAATATTCTCTGAGAATTCACAATAGTCCACTATTTTATTTCCTCTACCTGCAGCCACCCATGGTCCAAAGGTATTATACATAAAAGTGGAGTCATTTATGCTCCAAAAATGTATTCAGGAAATTCCCGTAATAAACAGCTCATCAGCTGTAAATCGTGCCTCAGTTTGACTATCGTGAAAAAAGAGTCTCACTCTGTCCCACTGAGGTTGTGAGTCTTCTCAGTGTGGGGCATCTTCACTCTGTATAACTATGGGCCTGGTGTTATTTAGCAACTCTCTCAGGTATCACATAGACCATCAAAATGTCATACCGCTTCTGTCACCTTATTTTACTAATGCCCTCAACCTATAAAAGTGGAGATGCTGAAATATACATTGGAATATTATGGTTTCACTGTTTTCTGATTTATTAATTGCTTTTGGTAATCTGTGACTGTATCTAATTATAAATTAATTTCTACCCGTGGTTTGTGTGTATCAGGCCATCCACCGGGAGCCTGGAACATAATGTCTTTTATTAGAAGAAGTTCCATATTCATTTCACTGGTCCCTGAAAAATGAAAAGTTACAATGGAAAACTAAAAATTTTAAAGCCCACTGATAGAAGAATGTGAAACAAGCTGTTATGTAGTAATATAAATAAATGTCTTAGAGTAATTAAAATTAATTGAGATCCATCTCTATTAGTAATATAAAAAATCATATTGCAAAATAAAAATTAAGAGTTATAAGCTATATAAAGAGTGATACATTTTATGGATAACCACACACACATAAACAAATGCTTTGTGTGTAACCACATGTAAACAAAAGGAAATAGTGCTGGAAAATTGTTTAGTAGAACAGTCAGTATCCAATATCTCAAGGATGTTATTAATAAAAAGTGTAGAAGACTCAGACATCAGTCCTCTGTTGCAATATCTTCTAGGAGGCATTAGGATATAAAGTTTTATCAATGTCCTGGGAATTTCACTGAGGCAAGAGAGTTTATACTTAATAATTAACATAATATATCCATAATCACAGTGGAAACTATTTCAAGTCTTTTAAGATTTGTACTTACAATTACACTTGTGAACTTTCTTTTCCCTTATATTTTACCTAATAGCTAACCCATACTTTCTCCTTGACAAATAACACCTAACTATCATTTTTTGTAGGAAAAAAGTCTAAAAAAAGTAATTTTATACACTTGAGGTTCTTTGGGGTAAGCATGAAAGTTCTTCCTTTTACTTTCCCCTCTCTCATAAACACAGCAGAAGAAGAAATGCACTTAAGCAAATCCATATATACTCACTGTCCTAAATTCTATAAATCAAATTCTTCTGTAAGATATATGTATATATATATATATATATATATATATATATATATGAAATGCAGGATCTATAAAATGAATGAATATGTCTGTCTTTATGTACTTGTCAGTCTGTTTAGAGCACTGACAATTGACAATAAAGTTTAAAGAACTGATGAAGGCACTACCTTTGGCATGCTTTATAACACTTCACTTTGCTGTTTCTGCCTGCAATCCTGAAACTGGAATATTGGTCCCTATCTTGTTGAACTCTTTTTCTGTATATTGTGCCTTCTGATGAATGTATCACATTTACAAAATTTCTAAAACCAAGGTAACTATTGATAGATTTTTAAACTTTTTGTTCCATTGGTTATACTTAATGGTGTTTTGAAGTCTCCACAAAATGCCTCTGGAAATTTTTTTTATGATACAACAATTCCACGTGGGACCTATTAAAGGAAAATGGATGCCATGTGTTAGCAGGTATTAAATGAGCCTAGGTGTCACACAGCAGTGTAAGTAATCAAATTTTAAATCCTCAAATCATAAGGGAATAGGTCAAGATCCTGCAGCTCTATTTTGATTCAAAAATTCCATAACTTCACAAACCACGCAAGAATTTCCACCTGCTCCAGGAACTGCTAAATTCTTGGTACCTGTGTTCCTTCAAAAGTGAAGTAGAAGCAAAGCAAAACTTTCTTTATGAGATATGTTGTCTCATAGTGGAGAGAACTGTTGTTGTTGTTGTTGTTGTTATTACTGACACTGGTCTTCAACTTCTCTTTAGATTCACTGGTCTCTTTGTCTGGCAGTGTAATCAAAGTGATGGCTGAGACTCAGTAGATCACTAAGCAGTCTGTCCAGAATGGCAGAGTGAAATCTTTTCTGACAAATCAGAAGAGAATGGAGGCTCAGATACCTCATTTGTTTGCTGAGGCAAACAATCTAGACTCCAAAAAGTTCTTGATCATACTACTGTGGACTACTTTCTACTCTCGGGGCCCAAATACTTAGAGGAAAAATTATACAAAAGGAGTAAGTTATTCTATAATATTTTAAACAAGTAATACGTGATCCCTGAATACCCATTTATATCTGAACTTTAACATCAAGAATAACATTCAAGACCAGACATGATGGCCCATACCTATAATTCCAACACTCACAAGGCGAAATTCAACCCCAGCCTGGATACAGTGTGATAACCTAAAAGCAAATTGCTTGAGTTTGTTCATTTAAAAAATAAAGATTGTAAAGCTAAAATTATAACTTATAAAAATGAGTAAAATATTCCATCTTTAAGAATAATGATAATATGGATAATTGTAATTGTGGTAATTATAAAACTTACTGTGAACCGTCTCTCACCTGAGGAGTGAACACTGAGAATGGGAGATTAAAATTAAACCACTAAAGAATCTTCTCTTTGTTAACCAATCTGAATCTTTTTCTTTTATTCAATTTCTAACAGGTAAGGCCATTTTGGGGTTCTTTTCCTTGGGTTGCACAGCATATTGGTATCTGCTTTGTATTTCAAGAATTTGTATCTGCTTGACAATGTAATTCTTGAGTAACTGAGAAATGCTTGTAGGCTGACAGACTCAAAGAAAGATATGAAGAATTCCTTTGTTTATACACTGTGTGTGGTGTTATGAACAGCTCATAATAATTATTTAAAATGTTTAATAATAATAATAATAAGTGATTTGACTTAAAACAGATAGGTTTTATGGGTACTGGGTATAGTTACTATAAAAAAGAGTTCACAGTGTAAAGTATATCAGATGAAAGGACTAAGTTAGATCATGCTTGTTTTTTTTTATATTGTGATTGTCCTAAGGAGGAAGTGAATTGACCTTGAAATTATGAAACTATTATTATATAGAAACTATAAAAATATCCCTGTGGGATTCTTTTTAATTTTAATTTAGTGTAGAGAAAATCAATAGATGATGAATTAGGAAGTATGTAGGAAAAGAGTGGAGATGTTTACAATTCAGTAAAGCAACACTCCCAACATAGGAACTATGAAATCATTGTCTCATTTACAATACATTCCATGCCCTAAAATGAGGAAACTAAAGGAAAGAGGCCAAGAACAATAAGTCTTCTCATTAGGCGAGAACATTGTTGTAAGGTTCTGAATCATCTGGTATGCTGTAATAAACAGAACAAACAGTACATGGGAAGGAGTCAAATGTGAGTTATAGCTAAAATGTTTTTTAAATATTGAAGACTTGAAAGTAAAGTCAATATGTTTGTGGATTACCATCTAATACTTAAAAAATGTACTTCAATCTATGAATTTAAGGGAAATGGTCTTAGCTAGGCACTTGAACTGAGAGACCTTTTTTCTTGCTTGCAACACAGAACACAAGTCACTATCATTCCTCAGAAGGATATGGGAAGATGGACCAAGGAAGGTAAAAGGATGAGAAGGAGTTGGAGGTAGAGAGGGAAAGGTAAAGAGAAAAGGGAGAGAAGAAGGAGGAGGGTAGAGGAAAAGCAAAGATAAAGGAGGATTGCAGAAGCCTTTTCCAGAAACTTCCTGTAGTATTACCCTAGGGTAATTTATAAGCCAAGCATCCCACAACACTAGAAAAACTTTCACTGGAGACAAATACATCACATCCTGCCCCAGGCCTCCTTGACATGAAGAAGATTGGGACAAGTTGGCAGGGGAGTGGGGGGTGTTACTTTTGACTCTAGGAATTCCATCTCCTCCTAAAAACATCCTAATGTGAGTTATGAATCAATTCAACTCCCTGTAAGGCAACAGGTTCTTAGATCATTATCTTGGAAGCAAATAAAAGAAATAATTAGTTAACATTTAAAAAATTATGAATAGATACATGAGCTTATAGATGTGTGTACACATAGATATAGATTGCTGGTCATGTTTTCATCATGATTTTTAAATATGTGTATGCACCTAAAAGTTAGTTTATTGCTTTGGGAAATCTATATTTACCACTTCGTTGTTTTTTTGTTGTTTGTTTTTTGAGATTTTTTTTTGGTTGGTCGTGGGGCTTGAACTCTGGGCCTGGGCGCTGTCCCTGCACTCTTCAGCTCAAGGCGAGTGCTCTACCACTTGAGCCACAGCACCATTTCCGGTTTTCTAGTGGTTTTTATTGGAGATAAGAGTCTCATGGACTTTCCTGCCCAGGCTGGCTTTGAACCCCAATCCTCAGATGTTAGCCTCCTGAGTAGCTAGGATTACAGGCATGAGCCAGGGGCACCCAACTCTTTGTTTTATTAATGTAATTGTGTTGTTATTATTAAGATGACATTGTCCAAACTAAAGAAGTATACTCATTATCTGACTTATTAAAGGAAACCTCTCAGCACATTTTTTAATTTAATTTACTTTTTTCTGATCTTCAAAAGGGGGTTGTAATTTATAATGTATAACTGGTGCATCTTGATCAGAGTCAACCATTCTATCATTCCCTAACCACAGACTCATTTCACATTTCCACATTATCACATATGCACATTAAATATTCTTGCAGTATTTGTTCTCTCTTTCCTTTTCCTTTCTTTGTCTTAATAATCTTTTTAACACTTGGGCAACATAATCAGAATAAGTATGTCATCTCTACAACTAAGAAAATGGTTGATAATGAAGATAGAATTTAGCCAGATTCCTTTTTACCTTGTCTCCCTTGAAATACAGGTAATGGAAAATTTAAGTATGACTACAATTTGCCCCGAAGCACAGAACATCTACTTTACTTGTTGCTTCTAAGTAAAATACAGTGCTGTTATCAATTGTTAATAGACATATCAGACAAAAACAGAAGTAGTCTAGTCAGCTCACCTGACAGCTCTATTTGACAGAAATAGCCGTGATTTTCAAGGAAGCAATCTCTGCCCTATCCAGAGAAAAAGGCATGAGCTAATGAGAATGCATAGTTTCTAGCCAACCTCAGTAGGGAATTGTAGCACAGGTTGGCCTCACGCAAAATTAATTGAGCAAGGGGAAGGAAAACATGCACACAACCCTGGGAGAAGTACTTGTAGGAAACACACACATAAAACACTGATTCTCTCAAAATGATGATTGCAATATACACTAAACTGGCTCCGAGCATTCTCCTCTAGTCTAAATTCAGGGCTCAATTTTATTCTTTCAGCTCCAATGTTGGTCCAAGTTATAAGCTCATCAAGAGTGTCAGCAGTCCTCAAACTGAGTCCAAAACCTTGTTTTCCAATGACTGCAAAACAAAATTTCATGCCATCCTCCTCCTCCTACCGAGTTTAATAATGCTATCCTGTACACCAAAGATTGTCCATATTCACCTTTAGTAAATGCAATGTGTTCTGAAGTAAGCTGTAAAAGGCAGAAGGTCTTTATGATCACCCCCAAGCAAAGTGGAGGCTATTGGTGACATTGTCACGTGTTTTCATACATCTGTGTCTGGTCTTATGAACAAATACTGTGTATTTTTCCATTCTAAGAAAGAAAGTAGAACCATGAAGAATTCCAGGAAAAGTCTTTTAAGGTCTAAGTCTTCAGAGTACAAAGCCAATGAATTGTGTTAAGTAAACTTTCCTGTATAAAATCTAAAGGTCATTTGGATGGCTGCCCGGTGGCCTGTGGGATAGCATACATTTGTGGGACGTGGAGACAGTGTGGCTGGTCACTACAGCAAGTCACACAGGTAGCCAAGGACAAGAGGAGTGGCACCTGATCATACTCAGGCATTTGTCTTGGGTTAGGAGGCCATTCCCTAGCTCTGGTTTTGTTACCTGCATGACAAAGAAAGCAATACATTTTCTTCCTGGGCCTCAGTTTCCTGCTGGCAAAACAAGGAGGTTGAATGTAATGAGCACTTTGTCCTATAAAATATGATGATACTGTCATTCCAAGCAGAAGTTGTGCAAAAATCTTTTATGGTGTTTGGCTACACCTGCCTTCTACATGTCCCGTTCTCAAAGTGCTTATCAGAATCCACCCAAGCCCAGCCAATGTCGTTTAATGACAGAGGCATATTTTAATTACAGGTTGCAGATAAACTATTAAATCATGACGGATGCATTTAGTTCTGTTACACCTTATTTATTATATTGCCAAGAGTTACCGATGGTAGCTCCATACCTAAATTACCCACTTCCTTCAGGCACTGCATTGGAGGGACTGTGGGTTTATGTTGCAAAAGGAGAAAACAAAAGGAAGTTCTACAGGAAGAAGCTAAGATTTGAGTTTCTTGCAAGTGCTAATTTTCTAAGGAGAAGCTTCATATTATAGTCATGTCTACTGAGACTCCACCCCTCCTGTAAAATATGATTCCTAAAGGGACCTAGTAAAACCTGTCAGGGGGCCCTCCATCAGATCATTAAAGCCTTTCACTAGACATCCACCCCTGTCTGGGCAAACTGATTTCACAACTGAAAACAATAAATGTCATCATAAAACAATAGGAAGGTAAAAGCCAAGTTCAACCATTTCATCTCTACACCTCATTACCTTTTCAGAAGAACAAAACAAAAATGTCTGACATAGTTTTGCAAACAACATATTAACTCAAGTTTGGTTAAGCTTGGACCATTTTCCTATCATGGATGAGAAGACTTTAACTAATTTACATATTCCTTCCTGGGGGCAGGTACCAGAGATAGCATCTCTTTATTTTTAAAGCCATAAAATAAAAGAAAAATGAGAACAAAGAGAGGACATGGCACACGGATAGATGTAATCATCACACTTAAAACACAAGGCATGCTGAGAATCAGAAGTTTATTGTAGCCAGGCTGCAGAATGCCAACTGATCACAGGGGCCGATAGGGAAGCAGAGAAGCCACAAACAAATTATTTTCAATCAGTGTAATCTTTTACAGTCCCAGATAAAGTAATGTGGGAAATTTTTGCTTCTTTTCTAAAGATGCTATGTGAGCTCAGTTTGTTCAATTTCTTTAAGGAATGCTACTCCCATTTATGGGTAAGATCTGGTTCTTCCACAGTTTCTCTTTCTCTCTCCTTTCCTCTCATTCTTTTTGCCTGGAGGTACCATTAGCTCTAAAAATTTCTTGGAGCCAGGCACTGGTGGCTCACCCCAATAATCCTAGCTACTAAGAAAGCTGAGAGAGATCTCAGGATCTCAGTTCAAAGCCAGCCTGGGTAGGAAAGTCAGTGTGACTTCAGAAGTGGAGACATGGCTCAAAAATGGTAGAGCACTAGCCTTGAGTGAAAAAGTTTTGGGACAGCCCTTTTTTCAAACACATTTAGTGTTTGAAATAATATATGCTTGAGTAAAGCTAATTACTCAGAAACCAGACCTGGGAGATCCCTTCTTTTGACCCCTTAATTGCAGACTAATGTTGTTTGAGGAGTAGGCGTTTTCCTTCCTATCCCTTCTTCTAATTGTTTTGCTCCCCCACAGTGAGTCTTTTCGCATGACCTGATTGGCTAATGAGCTAACGTTAATGAACCCTAGACTACACTTGAATAGGAATTCTTTTGGTCTCAGAATGGTTAGGAAATGATTATTTGGGACTTCAACTTTTCTTGAATGTATGGTGTATGCAATGCAATGCTATGCATCATATTTGATGACCACTCAGAGCCCATGCACAAAACCAGAAAACACAGCATTTTGACTGGCGAACAGGTCAGAGGACTGAAAAGACAAAAGGAGCAGCTGTACCGCGATGATAGCAATGGTACCTACAGGAAGGAGCTCCACCCTGGGATCAGGACAGAGAAGGGCAGCTGGAGTTGTTTTATGGATCTTTGCAGACAGACACAGGTCCAGAGGTAGGACACTGGGAACGGGAGGATCTGGAAGCCAGAAGTGTAAGTGAAGGGCATGTTAGCTTTGCTCTTCTCTCTGGTGATTGGTGGAAAGAAGGAGACTATTTTTGGAATTATGAGGTGAGCAGGTGGAGCTGAAACAAACTTCCATTGCCAGGGTGACAAAAGCCAAAGCAAGACCAGATCAACTTGTATTCCTTTGCTTTTCTGCTCTCTAGTGTCTCCTGTTGGCAGAACTTCAATGCTGACAGAAGAGAGACATGGCTCAGCTGGAGTTTCCAAAAAAGCCAGTCTATAAACAATCTGTAGCTTCATAGTTAACACAGACTGACTGTGTTCTGAGTTAACTTTGAATTACCATCCTACTACTTTGTAGGTGAAGAAATTCTTGGGTGAGTTTTGAGGTAGAGACACATTATCTTGACTCCCCTCAATGAATTATAACATAATTTCAATGAAAAAGAGGCTTGTTTTAAAAGCAAGGTGGCTCCATTACTAAAACTAAGGACATCAACAAAATAGAGGCAGTAAATCAGAATTATGTGACTTAAAATTAGTTATCGGATGCAACCTCCTTATTTCTCAACTACTCTTGGGTACTGGGATAGGGCCTTAAATTTTGTTATAAAAATTGATATAAACATATTTATTAACATCGGTGGTAGTCTAAAATATCATATAGCCTCTTTTCCCTGGCAATATCAGAACAAAAATAAGATGCAGAAGTGGGCAATTGAAAATGGATTGCTGTATGGGTTACTACATACATTTACCTTTAGGAGAAAAGAACACAAAACTTTTAACAGAAAAGTTGTTTGTGATGTTAACTCCCAAATGAAACAGATGAATTATTGTTATGGCTTGAATGTGTCTGTCTTACATCAAATTCTGAAATCATAACCCTCAGACTGGGAATTTGCAGAGGTTGAGAGAGGGTTAGGTCCTAGGCAAGGAGCCCCCATAAGTGGGATTAGTGACCTTACAAGAAGAGTTTCCCAGGTTGTATTGTCCCTACTGTCTTGTAAGGACACTGCAAGAAGTTGGCAATGTTCAACCAGGAAGTGAGAAACAGACCCTGGACATACCAATACCTTAATCTGGAACTTGTCAGACTTCAGAACTGTGAGGAATGGATTCCTCATATTAATAATCCTCCCAAATAATGGCCTTTTTATTATTAAGCAGCCCAAATAGACTATCCAGTTATTCAGAGATGAGGTTGGATGCATGGAGGCCAATTCACTTCCAGGAGAAAACAGAGTTGAGCCTGGCTACTGACTTGGGAAGGAGAAAGTCTTGCCGAGCAAGACTGGCCCCACATCCCAATTTACTGATCGTACAAGGAAATCTTCCCGTATCAGCATAATATACTGAGGGATGGACAGAGGCTATATGCTGATGGAGTGAGGATATCACTATACAAAACTGACCAGGAGGGAGGAGGGCTTCACATCTTCTAACTCACCGCACAATGAATCTTGTGGAAATGAAAGTAACATCTTTCTCCCCACCAAATCTTCAATGTCATTGTCTGGTAGTTAATAATCCCAAGTATTTGTTTAATCTGTTCAGTAGGTCACATTGTGGGATGATGGAAATGGATATATTTAGAAAATTTGATTTCAAGTTTAGCTCCAATGCCAACTAGCAGTATGCCTTTGAGTAAGCAGTTAGCCATCTCTAGTTTTTGATCACTCATCCCATGTGACTAACAGGCTAAGCCACCCAGGAGTTCCCAAGTTCTAATTTCCTGATTCTATTAGTCTTTTCATTTGAATCTTAGGGCAATCCATGTTGGCTGTTTTCTCTTTTTGTCATTTTAGCATAAATACATGCCAGAATTACTCTGTTCAGGGTGTCATCAGAAGAATATGAGCAGATTCTGTATCTAGGGCTCTTCTTTACCATTTCTACCAGATTCTAGAAACTAGGGCTTTTGTCCTAGGCTCTGCTATCTGAGCATCTACTGTGAGCTTAGACTAAGCATTAGGAGCTAAGTGCTGGACTTTGGCATAGCAATATTATAATGAAATCTTGTCAATGAGAATAATTACAAAATAAGTTTTTATAGGAAGCAGTACTGATTAACAATAGTAGTATGAGAGAGAGAGAGAGAGAGAGAGAGTGAGAGCAAGAGCGAGAGTCTTTTCTTTCCCACCAAATCTTACAACTATCTTGGTGTGGTATACAAGCTCTAAGATACCCAGATTTCCATTATAACAACTAAAAGGCTAGAGTATATCTCTCTTATTTTTTTACCTCCTGTATTCAAAGATTTAGGAAGAATTTAATGTGTGTATGTCTAAGGATTTGCCAATAGGAACACCAATATAAACTTTTAAACTAGAGGGATTTGTTTTCTTTTTCACATAAAGTATAGTGTTATTAGATTCTTTTTTTTTTTGCTCTGTACTAAATTCACAAAGGACCATCTTAAAGATAATTTGACTTCAATTCAAATAAAAACATAGCAGATTCTTGAGGTAGGCTTACCCACAGCTAGGAGTAGCATAGAGTAGTAGTTTAAGCACAGTCGCATAGAACGCTAGGGATGGATTACAGATCTATAAGCATTTGGCTTTCACTGCTTTAGATAGACAATCCATGGCCAGCCATTTTTATTACAATATAGAAATAACAATAATACCTTACCAAGTGATTAGAAAATCTAATTAATTCAACCTATATATATATGTTAAATTACTTAGAAATACATCAGGTCTACAGTAGCCAGTCTATTATCATTATTAATACTACTGCTATTAGTACAAACATGTTCATAGAATGTATACTTCAATGATTTTTAGTCAACACAGCCCTTAAGAACAAATAATAAGACATAAGCTAAATTAGAACCAATAACAGAATATCAGAGCAGAAGATAACAGAAGATTAATAATTAATAAATAATTCTAACTCAAAGCCATCCATGAAGATTCAGTAGAAGGAAAAAAGGGATAGGAATAACACAGAGAGCCAGGTGCCAGTGGCTCACGCCTGTAATCCTAGCTACTCAAGAGCCTGAGATCCGAGGATCATGGTTCAAAACCAGCCTGGGCAGGAAAGTCCATGAGACTCTTATCTCCAATTAACCACCAGAAAACTGGAAGTGGCACTGTGGCTCAAGCAGTAAAGTCCAGGCCCAGAGTTCAAGCCCCACGATCAACAAAAAAAAAAAAAAAAAAAAAGAAAGAAAGAAAGAAAAAGAAAAAGAAAGAAAGTAACACAAGTAAGTCATGTAGGAACTCTTAGCAAAACTTAGGGAATAAGATGATTCTATCCATGTGTAGGAAAATGACAGCTTATACCAAATGGCACAGTTTGTCAAAAAATAGGGGAGAGAAAGGTCAAGGTTGCTGATTTATTTGTTTTTTATTCTCTTTATTCCTAAATGTCCTGCAAGGATCATTACCTGTCCCATGACAAAAAGATTCAGCAGCATCAGCCCAGTGTCTCAACAGAAGTCAGAACAGAGGATATTAATCACAATCAATAAGGGAGAGTCTGTCATGGCAAATCTTGGTTAATCTGACAATAGGTCACATTTCATGGAGGCCCTCAGGGATGTGGCCTTTAAAAAGATTATCTGTGGTTAATTTCAAATTATGGATATAAGAGTCAGGCACCATTATTAAAAAATATTAAAGCTTGAAACAGGTTGTGAATTATGCTAAGTAAGGCTAAAACTCTTAAATAACTGTCATGATTGTAATTTTTGACAACCTCTCGCCCTAGGAAAACCCTGAAGCTAAAGATTTAATTCAAGAACGTGTCCAAACTTCCACCTCTCCATCTTTACTAATCACCTACAACAGTCATGTGTGCTAATCCCATGGACATAGTGAAATCAATTTTTTACATCTCACAGTTGGGTCTCTCCTAGGCCTGTTCCAGAACTTTAGTTGATACTGATTCAGATCTCACAGGTTATTTAAGGTTTGAAATTACTTTCTTACCCTCCATTAACATTTAGAATCTAACAGAGTATATCTAACGCTGAACAAGTAGATGCTAATTTTATTCCAGAATTTTACCAAAATTTGGGGAAGACATTCGTTTGCCATTAAGTTTTGAAGTATTTAGGTATTTCTTTATAATAAGAAGCACAATTCCTTAGGAGAGGATCACAAAGGCTCAATACGATATGCATATGATAATATAAAATGTTTATCAAAATGAACTCCAAGAAATGGAGTTTTGTTATTTTGCTTTTTGTTTTGGTTTTGGTTTGGGGTTCTGTTTTTTCTCCTTTGGCACTGCTTTTGAATTCTGTATATTTTTTCTTGCATTTATCTGTTTTGGGGAGCATAAAGGGGAACATGGAAATGGTGGGACAAATGGGGGAACTAATTCGGCAGTGATACTCACTTGACACTATGTTGAAAGTTGTGGGGAGGTAGTCAGGAGGGAAAAACTGGGAGAAAAGGAGGGAAAAGGTGACATTGTTAAAAAAGAAATGTACTCATTAGCTGACTTTTGTAACTGTAACCCCTCTGTACATTACCGTTATAATATAAATAAATAAATAATCATCATTAAACTAAAAAAAGAAACACAACTCCACCCATGGCATCTTAACGATATGCTATACATTGATTTACATACAGAACTGTCAGAAATATATTTTCTAAAATATATTTTTGATGAGTCTTTTCTTTGGTAAAATATTTTGCTTTTAAAGAAATTATGTACTCTCTTTTGTTTTCACAGAACACAGCAGTTTGTAGCCTGGAATCATCTTAAAACTTACTTAATGGCTCTATAAAGTAACTATTATTTATTCAAGGCCACGCCATAAAAATGGTTGAAAAGAAATAATTAGAAGGTGGGGAAGCAAGTGTGAATTAGAAGTTAAGAAAGAAAAAAATGAGGAGAACTAAAGTATGTGAGAAATACTGATCAGGCTGAGCTGAAGAATTCAGAACTTCAGACATGATTGTTTGCTCATTCGTTTGTTTACTTCTGTACTTTTAGAATGCTGGAAAATATTTACTTTAGACAATTTTGGCATGATAACTCAAAGCCTTATTTTCATCTATTGTGGGCTTTTAATTTTTTTGGACTTTCTCAGTGTACAAATATTTATTGCAAACACATCTTGTATTAGATCTACTAATGTATAAAGAGAACAAGACAGAGGCACTTTCTAACTGATAGTCTATTTGCCTGCCAATCTCCAAGGACATCAAACTGGTCACAGCAGATAAAGAGAAAATGGTACTATACTCTTCTTCTACTATAGATAAATAGATCCTGTAGAAATGGAAATGATATAGACCAGAGCAGAACTTTTGGGATTCAAAGATCTCAAATATTTTGTTCAATTGAGATATGGAGTCTTTTTTTAAATAACATATATTATTTGATTTAATACATTCAACACATATTTGTTGAGAATCTACATTTTTCTTCTTTTTCTTTTTCTCTTTCTTTTTCTTCTTGCAAAGTGCAGAAAAACCTTTGGTTTTTGGAATGTGAACTTTCCTGAAATATGTCAGCTTACTTTATAATCTTTAGTCTTGCAAAATGTTCTGTCTTTCTCCTATGCATGCATCTCTTAGAGAGACTGTTAAGAGTCCTTTAGCATTCTAGTCATTTGCTTTGATTTTGGACTCGATAAGGAACAAGTTAGATGATGCTGATGCAGCGTCTACATACCTCTCTGTTTCCCTTTGTCCATGATGTTTCTTTGAATCTTTGTCTCCCCATTTTCTTCTGTGTTATGATACCCTTTTAAGTGGCATATTTTATCTTAAGTCAATCAGAATAAATTCTTTTTCCCTATTTGTTCCCCTATCAAAGTCAGTGTATGATAGTGGAGACATTATAGAGAGATAAATCAACGATATTTATGTCAAAATACCCAACTCTTCCTATGAATATGAGTTTCTACATTTTTAATTATGCTAGCCTTTAATTTATTTCCTTGTGATATATGGTTAATAATATCTACCTGAAAGAGTCATTATAAGGTTGAGAAATAGAATGCTCATGGCACATTGAACATTCAAGAAGCAATTGTTACTGTTATCTGAATTTTTATTTGCCTGACATTCTAGCTTTTAATATATATTTTTATTGTGAAGATACTGTACAGAGGGATTACAGTTACATGAGTAAGGTAATGAGTACATTTACTCTTTACTATGTGGATTCAGTGTTTCCAATCTAGAAACATTCCAAACAAATCCAGTATATATCTGTAAGGTCTCTACACTGAACTGGACCAAAAGTCCTAACTTGTTTATGTTCTATTATTGAGAAGAAGGGTTCTATGATTATTGAAAGTCTATCCTGGTGTTAGCACACTGTGGTAGCACACTGACTTCTTAGTGTTGTACATTCTAGTTTTGAACATATTTCTACGGATCCCCTTCACCAGTCCTCACTGAAACATCTTTGGTAAATTCCTCTGATCAACCAATAAAAACCATTCTTTTTTTAATTTAATTTTATTTTATTTGTGAACATACTGTACAGAGGAGTTACAATTACATGGGCAGGATAATGCATACATTTCTTACCAAGCATTGCAGCCTCCTCCTTTGTTTACCCTTCACATCCCTTCCCAGCCTGCCCCCTCCCCCCCAATCCCAATCCTTCTCCTTCCTCCCCTCTCCCCCCCTGCACCTATATAGTAAAGCTCATTTTGGACATGACAACTTGTACTTCTCATTGTTGCAACAGGTCCACCTGTATCCTTAAACAACTGGTTTTTCCCCATCTCCTCCACAAGTTATACTGACATCAAATATAGTGAAAGCAGGGGTTATACTGTGGGGGAGGGACATACAAAGCAACAAAGAGATAATCTTATAAATGCGTTAGAAACACATGCATGAAAGAAAAAAAACATTAAAATACATATCTAAGGGTTCATTTTCCTGACATCACATTATCTGACCTTTTCCGCTTGACTCATGCATATACTAGATATTGCAAATAAGGGAAACCATGGGACCTATGCTTCTTTGGGCCTGGCTTACTTCACTTAATATAATTTTTTCCAAGTTTTTCCATTTCCTAACAAATGGGACAATGTTGTTCTTTCTGATGGAGGCATAGAATTCCATTGTGTATATATACCACATTTTCTTGATCCATTCATCTACTGAGGGGCATCTGGGTTGGTTCCATATCTTAGCTATGGTAAATAATGCTGCAATAAACATAGTTGTGCTGGAAGCTTTAGTGTGGTCTTGTTTGTAAACATTTGGGTAAATGCCCAAAAGTGGGATTGCTGGGTCATAGGGGAGTTCTATGTGAAGTCTTTTGAGGAACCTCCATACTGCTTTCCAAAGTGGTTGAACAAGTTTACATTCCCACCAACAATGAAGTAAGGTTCCTTTCTGTCCACATCCCCTCCAGCATCTGTTGTTGTTAGAGTTCTTGATTTTTGCCGTTCTAACTGGAGTGAGGTGATATCTCAATGTTGTTTTGATTTGCATTTCTTCTCTGGCTAGGGATGTTGAACATTTCTTCATGTGTCTATTGGCATCCTTCTTTCTTCTTCAGAGAAGTTTCTCTTTAAGTCTTTCGCCCACTTATTTATTGGGCAGTTGTTTCTTTGAGGATTTGTTGGTGGTGGTTTAATATTTTAGATATGAGACCCTTGTCCGTTGTATGGCTAGTAAAGATCTTGCTAGCTATGTCATTTGCCCTGCAGAAGCTCTGCAACTTTGTGCAATCCCATTTGTCCAACCTTTCTGTGATTTGTTGTGTTTCCGGGTCTCTATTCAGAAAATTTCGGCCTGAGCCAAGGAGACCTAGGGTTTCTCCTATTCCATCCTGTAATGTAAAAACCATTCTTACTATATTGTGAATTCTCTGTTAAGTTCTTAAATCTTCCATGACCAAGTTCACCTTGACCTTACATGTAAGGTACTAGCATTCATCTATAAATCGAACCTGACTGTGTCATAGGGAAGCATGTTTATTTCCTCCCATATGAAACTCCACCTGACCTCTGGTCCTTTCTGTTTGAATGACATTATGTGACTTTTATAAACTTCCCTAGAGAAAATGTGCACATTAGATTAGAGAGGGCTATTTTCTTCTTAGTAAGTAAGGAGCAAGTAAAACTATATTCAAAAATGCTATCTTAGAAGCAAGTAGAATCCTTAAAATGGGATTAAAGTATATTAGTTATGGAGTTTATGGTTTTAAGCATTAGAATACCTAATTCTAATGATATGAAAAAATGGGACTTACTATTCAACCAAAAGTGAAAAGTGGTAGGAATTTGCCCTGATTGAATCAATAGTAATATCACTAAGGGTCTATAATTTTGCTTCGCTTGGAATTTATCACCTTTAGTACATTCACTCACATCTTAGTCCTTCCCCTCCAAATTCAATATCATTGTCAAGATCAAAAACAATACACAAATCAAATATCAGGTTAGGAGCACGCTCTGTCCTCCTCACTGTTGTATTGACCTGCTTTGCATGATGATGTGTAATTCTACCACTGGAAAGAGAGCAGAGGCATCGATGAGAAAGATTCATCTGGAAATAAAGACTGTTCACGAACATAGATACCTTTTAGATATCTTCCTTCAGAGTGATTTAATAGTGTTAGATTAATATTTTGCCTTGATAATGTAGCAGAGGGCACCAAGATTAGGAGTAAGAGGGTGAATGATTTAACTTTTTAGACCCCCATAAACTTAGGAATGATAGCAGAGAGACCTTAAAGTTTCACATTAAAAACTGAAAATAGCTTGTTGTAGCAACTTTACAACCAAATGTTGTTAGTTCATGATACAGTCTCTCCCATTTTATGCTCAAGTTCTATGTCTTAAGCCGTTTTCTTAAATAAGCCAAGAGTAATTTGAGGAATCAGAATCCCTGAATCAGAGTCTAAAGCAAAAACCTGTAAACCAGAGAGAGACCTGGAGGTGAAGTTCAATGTGACCTATGGGGAGATTGCATCATACTTTGTTTATGTGCTCCTGATCCTTCTTAAAAGACAGAATGAATATATTTTTTCACCTGTCCTAGGAGCCTAGCAAGGCCTCTGCTTTTCGAAAACTACACACATCTTAATCTGAGACAGATACCGTTAGCCTTCTCAGGGCACCGCAACCTACCCAGGAAATAACTCATCCACGTGTGTTTCTGTTTCTGAGAGTCAGGCTCAAACTCCTGAGAAAATATATTATTCAGCAAGTGTAGTATGAAGATTTGCCCTAGAGGGTGAAGGAGATGAAGAGAGAAAAACAAGCATTTCTGCACCCCTAAAAATACCTGATGACTAGAGAGGAGAGTGTTTTTCAGTGTTCAGGACAGGAGGATCTAGGTTTGGTTTATAGCCACAGGAAGGACACCGTTAATGAGTCCTGAATAGCACATTTGCCTCCACTCTATGCACTAAACTCAGAAAAATTAAGGATAGAATTTTAAACATATTTGGAACAATCAAAATAACAATACAATTAAGTAGAATTATACTATATATATTAAGTTACTAAATGCATTTTCACATATGTGTCAAATTAGAATATGCTTTAAATATTTGTCAATATATAATATATACGTTGCATGATGAAAGGTAAAATACCTTAAACTATATTTTAGCAATGATAAGCTAAATATTTCTTTTTGAAATATCTTTGAATGACTGTACAAAAGATTTGCCATTTAACAAAGCAAGTTTGATCAACTTTACCCCTTCTACGTTCTCTACCCACCTCCCATCCCAACCCCAACCTATCTCTTCCCCTGCTTTTTTGAATTTTTTAGTATATGCAATAAATTCTTTACTTGTTCTCCATTTCTTCCCTTCATTTGTCAACCCTTCCCCTCTTGGTTCTACTCCCTCTCTTTTTTGGTGTTTATTTTGTTAAACTTTGACTTTGTCTTTCTAAGGAATGACATTAATTGAGTTAACCCTAGGGTATATATATATATATATATATATATATATATGCATTTTCACAAATTCAACATTCTTGACTTTGGGGACAATATTATTTTTAAGTAATTAAAAATTAAAAAATTCTAGTGTGTTGCCATTAGAAAAAAGAAGTGTAGTACATACATGTATGATCAACAAATAATACTTGCTAATGAACATAAGTAACTGTGTTACTGGCATAGGTGCTTATTACACTACAGTCTTTGTCATTATGTTAGAGTGAATCCCATCAGCTTCTAAGAAGGTTTTCCTGCAGAATAGTGTTCTATGATGTCCCAGAGGAAGTCTCATGCACCTTGAGTTTACTGAGTCTCTTGAGTAAGAGGTCATACCAAGTAATTAGCACCTACAATCAGGCTCCGTACACTGTCTCACGCAATGATAACATCATCTAATATAGCATGTGTACGAGGACACCTCCTTATCAACAAGGGACCCACAACTATGTCACTTTGGTTCTCTTTCTCTGGAAAACTCTCCTGAGCCCAACTGTCATGTTAAGAATTAAGTAGATGATGTGAAACTGAAAAAGATTTTGAAGCAGAAGGTGACATCCAAACAACTAATGTGACATTGGCAGTAGGCATAAAAATAAAAAGAAGCAGAGGTAATTAATGATAAAGAGAACGATTAAGTTGATGCAACTCTCTTGGGGTTGACGAATATAAGTATTAAATGTACACAGATATTCTTCATTCTAGTAGCTACTGTGGAAGGATCTATTCTAATGAATAAAGCTAATGCTTATTAGTTTCAATGTAGGGAGGCGAGGCGAGACTCCGCCCACTCCCTTGCAGCTTTGAGGTAACCACCCCAGACGGTGCTTGGCGGGACGCCTGGGCTGTGCGCATGCGCGAGCCAGGTAGAGTCCCCAGCCAATCCCATGACACCTGGTGACGGTGAAAGGCAGGCGACCAACAATAGAAAGACCCGCGTTCCGATTCTCCTATATAAGCGGCTGTGTTTCGGGTGCACGCTCTCTCGCGCCCAAGCTCTCCTACAACTAAAAGGCTCTCCAATAAAGCGTGATCTGAGAAGACTCCTGGTGTGGTGGTCGTTTTTCCTCGCTGGTCGAGTAGACGGTCGCTACATTTCAAGATTGGTATCTATCTTTCAATTTACAAAGTAAAGTGAATGACATTTGGTTTATAATAATTATGGTAAGCAATTATAATTGCTACAAACATCTCAGAAATCAGGTCTCATTTTTCCCATTTCATTAAGGTTCTTGCATTAGTGTAGATTTTGCTGTCAGGGTTGACATTTGTTTAGGGAATCGACACCTAAAGTTTAAGTGGATTCTAGTTTCCTTAGTTTCTTCTATACATTCAAACTTTTAATGGTTGAATTAAGTGTATAAGAACTGGTGTCAGATGGGGCACTATTAAAAAGCAAATTAAAGCCTAATTTTCATTTCTTCATAGAGTCCCAGGGAAGCCAAAACTAAGAGTTTCGTTAAATCTAACAGGCTCATTTTACTTTTAGTTTCAACCTCCTCCCACTACTAAACCTTTGGCCAGGGCTGTTTAATTAACTGCTGTGACTTTTCCTCTTTCCTTTCCCCAGCCCTCTCTCTGCTGATACCCACATGTCTAGTGGGTAGGGGACAGGAGGGCAGCAGCAGATAATCAGCCCACGAAGAACACATCATCACTCAATGCATTCCTGTTTTGATAGAACGGAGCGAAGGGTGTCAAGTGACAGCACACTAGCAAGTAATGCAGTTGTTGTAGGAAGATGCCACCTGCCAGAGTTTTTAATCTTGGAAAGTTTCTTCAGTTCATGCTCATTTTTTTAGTGTACAAAGTCCTCTCTTTGGGCCCAGGAAAACCTTTATTATCTTCATAGACTGAACCAAAGAAGAGATGATACCTAGGGGCCTTGTCCAGAACACTTTATCTGTGCCTGCCCTAGACACACATGAAAAAAAATGAAAATCTCAGCATTTCCGATATGTGCATCCTCAGAATGAACACAGTTATGTAACTAGCACTTGGTGAAGGAAAGGACATTATCAGTACTCTACTCATACACCTCTCATTCACTCCCCAGCT
Organism: Dipodomys merriami; assembly: GCF_024711535.1. Lineage (NCBI taxonomy): Eukaryota > Metazoa > Chordata > Mammalia > Rodentia > Heteromyidae > Dipodomys > Dipodomys merriami. The sequence continues at coordinate 112,194,638 of NW_027203381.1, read as the reverse complement.
ACTATGGGCTTCCCACAGCCTACTACAGTTGTGATTTGTACCCAATGTCAGTTTTGCCTGGACAGAATGTCTATTTCCTAAAGTTTAGTTTTGCCTCGAAGTTATATTTTTAAGGTTCATGCACATATGTGTTTAGTCTGGTAACTTTTACTGTTACATCATATATTTTGGCATGACAAAGACTTTATGTATTCTCCCGCTAGGAGCATTTCAGTTGTTTCCATTTCTGATCATGGTAATTAACACTGTTTCAAGTATTTTTCCACTTGTCATTAGAAATGTGACATTTTACTCAAAGATACACTCAAAGATAGGATGTCTGAGATACTGCGCATGCTACCGTTCAGTCTTACTTCTGTAAGTTCTTGTAAGTATAGCCACTTATGTACCTTGAACCCTCACTATATTAGAGCTCCAATTGTTCCCATCACATGCAGGGCCATGTTTGCTCTTGTTTTAAATTTAGCCGCGCTGCTTGACATGGTGTGCTGTGGTTTTGTCTGTCACAGTTATCCCTATGTTTTCTCCTAGTGGTTTCAAGGTCTCATGTCTTACATTCAAGTATTTGATTTATTTTGAGTTGACTTCTATTCTGGGTAAAATCAGAGATTTTTGTGTCAGTGTTACATCTAGTGCCTAGGGTTAGATCTAATACTCAGTGTTATGTTACATTTGAATATTCTGTTTTCCCAGCATCACTATTGAAAAGGCTGTCTATCTATCTATCTGTCTGTCTGTCTATCTATCTATCTATCTATCTATCTATCTATCTATCTATCTATCTATCTATCTATCTATCTATCTTCTTAAAAGCTGCATTAATAAGCCAATGGCTGTGGCTCTTACTGTAGCTCTGTCATATAGTTTGACATCACTTTGTGATAACTAACACATCACATTCTGTGCAGGTTTGCTTTGGATATTTCAGATTTTTTTGTATTGTTTATCAACTTTTGGATGAAGTGTTCTGTAGCTGTTTTATAAAGTCTATTGGATTGATGATACAGTCTCTTTGTTGGTTTATTTTGTCTAGATGATGTATTATTGATGAATGGGTATTGGAATCATCCTCTGTAGTTATCTGGCTCCACCTTTTCCTTTATATCCAATAGTATTTGTTTTACAAAATTGTGTATGTATGTATTGTATATTATTTTTTATTTTTAAATAACAACCTTCTTTAGCTCTTATTACTAATTGTGGCTTGAAAACTCTTTGGTCAAATATGAATGTAACTTCTCCAGCTTACTTTTGAATTTCCATCTTTTGACTCTCAGTCTCTGAAGTTTTGTCTGCAAGATAAATAGACAGTCAATACTTGCCTGCAGTTTTGTTTTTTTTTAATTTGTCAGTCATGGGTCCTGAACTCAGTCTGAGCGCTGCCCTTCAGCTCTTCAACTCAAGTCTAATGCTCTACACTTGAGCCACAGTACCACTTCTGGCTTTTTTCTGCTTATGTGGTGCTGAGGAATGGAACCCAGGGCCTCATGCAAGAGAGGCAAGTGCTCTACCACTGAGCCACCTTCCCAGCCCCCTGCTGCTGTTTTTTTAATCCATTCAGCCAGTCTGCATGTTTACTTGGATAGTTAGCTGAGGTTATATATAAGACAATGCAAGATCCCACATTAATTTTGTGGACCTGTACTTTTCCCAAATCACTCGTACTAACCTTACTCTTTTCCTGTTAAGTGGATATGGTGAGGAAAAAAAAAAACACCAGACCAAGGGCATAAGCTTTGGCTGTTTTCTTCTGTGCTCAGAAAAACAGCCAGAGCAAGGGCATAAACCATGGCTGTTTTCCCACGTGCTTAGAAAAACACCCATCCCAAGGACACAATGGCTGAATACTTTTTAATGACTCTTATTCTGTTTCCAGGAACAGTTGATTGATTCAGTGTACCAACACATTCCAGGCTAGAGAATGTTGCTCCACACTAATTATATAGCAAGATAAGGCAAGTCAACTTATGCTTGGTTTATGAATGGCTTTGTTAACTAAGTTATGCAATCAAGGAAAACTCCCTATGGCTATGAAGTGTCCATAGGACTTGACCAAGATGATGATTACAAGTCTTTCCATTTCCTAACAAATGGGGCAATGTCATTCTTTCTGATGGAGGCATAGAATTCCATTGTGTATATATACCACATTTCTTGATCCATTCATCTACTGAGGGGCATCTGGGTTGGTTCCATATCTTAGCTATGGTAAATAATGCTGCAATAAACATAGTTGTGCTGGTAGCTTTAATGGTCTTGTTTGTGATCATTTGGGTAAATGCCCAAAAGTGGGATTGCTGGGTCATAGGGGGGAAATGGAAAGACATGGAAAAAAGTATATTTAGTGAAGTAAGTCAGGTCCAAAGAAACATAGGTCCCATGGTTTCCCTTATTTGCAATAACTAATATATGTCTGAGACAAGCAGAAAAGGTCAGATAAGTTGATGTTAGGTGAAATGAACCCCAAGATAAGGACTCAAATGTTTTTTTCTTGCTATTGTTTCTAACATATTTATAAGATATTTCTTTGTTGCTTTGTATGTCCCTCCCTCACAGTATAACCCTGTTTTTACTGTATTTGATGTTGGTATAACTTGTGGAGGGGAAGGGAAAAAACAAATCGTTTAAATAGGGATACAGGTGGACCCATTGCAGCAATGAGATGTACAAGTCATTATGTCAAAAAATGAACTTTACAACTTTGGTGCAGGGGAGGGGGGGAGTTGGGGAGATGGGAAGGGATGGTAGGGGAAACAAAGGAGGAGGCAACAATGCTTGATAAGAGTTGTACTCATTACCTTGCCCATGTAATTGTAACCCCTCTGTACAGTATTTTCACCAAAAAAAGAGATAATGATTACAAAGGCATACTTAGGCACTTGGAGTAAAAACTGGGAAAATAAAGACTCATATTGAGGACTTTACTGTTGACAAGTACACCAAGTATCTGCTGTAGAACTTACATGGCTAGCACCCCTGCTCTTAAACATGAATGTTTTGGCTATGGGTAAAATTTTTTAAAAGCACCTTAATATAAGAAAGTAAATCAAATCAAATAGTCGTAGGTTATAATTAGAATCATTTTTCGATCCCATCTGTCCTATTTTTCTTTTCTTACACAACATCAACCACAATTTATCATTAAAGATGTAATTTAACAAAATGAAGTATAACTTTGCTAACTTAATTTCTAGAAACTATTAATTAAACATAGATTGATGTTCATGCTTTCCTCTCTAATTAGTCTGGTTTATTTAAATGCAGCAAATTAAGCAAGTCCAGATGATCTATCCTTGAAATCACCCTGTTCCTTAAAAAATCAGTTTTGTCTTATTGGCTCATGTTGTCTTACCCCAGGGCTAAATATGTTTGGACCTAAGAATGGGAAGTTCTTCAATCCTAGGGATGAGAATTGATATTCTCTCCATTATACTTGATCATGCACAATAGATCGCCTGAAGCATAGGTAGTGATAATAGTCATCCAACTATCTACCATCCCCTTGGGTGTTCAATTTTTAATATTTTTTATAATTTACCAGTGCAAGTGAATTAAAAGAATGACAGCCACACTTTATTGTTCTATAAAAGAGACATGGAGTGTCTTGAGGCTCTAGTACAGTGTTGTTGTGTGGCAGAAACTAATATTGTACCTATTAAAGAGTGAAGCCTGAATATATATCAGCAGTTGTGAATATTAATGGACCTGTTGCAGTAATAAAAATTTTAAAAAGCAAATAGATTCTTTCATTAAATACAAAGTAATCTTCTTTTCATGCTTAAACTCTGAAATGATGAGGCATACCTCAATAACTTCTCCATACAATACAGCTATCCCTACTTTACACCTTTCACATATTCCCCAACATATTGAATGGCTGTGCAGCACTGGCTTCAAGCAAGCTATGCTTAGAATACACCCCCCATAGTCACTGTGTTTGATTTTGGTACCCATTGTATTATATTAAGTGAAGTAAGCCAAGCCCAAAGAAACATAGGTCCCATGGTTTCCCTTATTTGCAATATCTAGTACATGTATGAGTCAAGCAGAAAAGGTCAGATAAGGTGATGTTAGGAAAATGAACCCTAAGATATGTATTCAAATGTTTTTTTTCTTTCATGAGATTGTTTCTAATGCATTTATAAGATTCTTTGTTGATTTGTATGTCCCTCCCCCACAGTATAACCCCTGCTTTCACTGTATTTGATGTCAGTATAATTTGTGGAGGGGAAGGGGAAAAACAAGTCATTTAAATAAGGATACAGGTAGTCCCGTTGCAACAATGAGAAGTACAAGTTGTTATGTCGAAAACGAACTTTACAACTTTGGTGTGGGGGGGTGGGAGGTTTGGGGGGGGTGGCAGGGGGAGGATGGGAAGGGATGGGGAGGGGAAACAAAGGAGGAGGCTACAATGCTTGATAAGAAATGTACTCATTATCTTGCCCATGTAATTGTAACCCCTCTGTACAGTATTTTCACAATAAAAATAAATAAATAATTTTTTAAAAAAAGTTTATCTAATTTGGGGATGGGAAGAGGAATCACAGAAATGGTGAGATAAAGGACAAATGAACCCATTGAACCAATGCAACAGTGATACCAGACACTATGTTGGAAATGAACATCACAACTTGCTGGGGAAGGAATGCGAAAGGAAGATAGTGGGAGGAAATGAGGGAGGGAGTAACAACGTTCAACAAGAATTGTAGTCATTTCTTTACTTTTGTAACTGTAACCCCTCTGTACATCACCTTTAAAATAAATAAATAAAATAACTATAAAAACTTTAAGAAAGAATGGGAATTCACATCAAATAGATTTTAAACCACAATGCAGCATTTCCCTGTAGAATTGTTATAAGAGGGTTTTTAAGGTGAAAATAGAATTCTGCTAGTATAAGATGATTAGGGATCCCACAGATGGCTCATAATTTCTATACAAACTGGAATGAAAGAGATAGGGAGAGTCAATAAAGTAGACTTTTTGGCAAATATCAACATTATGGTCAATGACCAATTGCATATACAATAAAAGACTAAAATGAAGCTGATAGATTCCTATTACCTACCTAGAAGAATAGATTACTGTGAGAATGTCTGCCATATTGTGCTGGCAGTACGCTCTTCAACTTTGGGTTTACTGACTTTCTTGATTACATCAATAGACCATGTCAAGTAAATGACCTTCATCATCTAGGCTTGTGCAAGTACACTCTGTGATGTTCATACAATAGATTTACCTAAAAATAACTTGCATAGAATGCATCTCTGTAGTTTTTTTCAATAAGGTAACAAATAAAAATTATTGTGCACTTCACATATATTCCATTATTTCATGATTATTTTTGTGTGTATGTGTGGTTATTAAATCACTGCACAATCCAAGCTGGTCTCAAACCCAATATTCTCCTATCTAAATTGGCTCAAAGCTGGGATTATAATTGTTTACAGCCATGCCCCTCTTACTTATCTTCCATTATGACTCCAAGTAAAAGAACAAGTTTTATTACAATTTTGTTACAATTCTTGAACGCAAGAGACTACATGCTGAGGATAGTTGAGCAGAGGAAAAAGTCATTAACTAATGATGATAGCCTGTTGGTTTCAGGTTATAATTACTTACATAAAATAATTCCTATCTTATTATTTTTTAAGATTTGGAGGGATCTGAAAGTAGCAATGCTATGTTACAGATGAATGCATGAAATTATATAGGTTTGAAGATACATGCTAATCAGTGAATTTTATCCAAACAACAATAAACTCTAATAGCACACCTATCAGACATTTAACTGATGATGTCTCTTACTGACCGCATAACATTCTATAACAACTTTGTAATTCTATTTATTTAAAGGAAACACATCCATTCATGTTTACTACAATCTTTATTTCTAGATTTTTATTTAGACATTTTCCCCCAAGTTCATCATGATCTGTTACGGTTTGAGGAAATAGACTACTCTTCTGAACAAAACAGTGAATGAGGAATAAAATATACTTTTAATGATATCTTGCATAATATGCAATAAAACCTAGTATAAAGAAAATTCTAAGGGTGGTTTAAAATTAAGTGCCTTCATTAAGGAAAAACTTTGCAATAATTAAGCTGGGCAGGCATCTCTACTTAATTACAGAAAAAGTGGAAAGTGTTACCGCAGATTGGAAGACAATCATGTAAATATTTAATCACCATTATTAATTTCTTTTTACTTTCTTTCTTTTTTTAAATTCCGGGCTTGGGCACTGTCCCTGTGCTCTTCAGCTCAAGGCAAGTGCTCTAAAACCCGAGCCCTAGCACCACTTCTGGTTTTCTGGTGGTTCGTTGGGCTTTCCTTGCCTGGATGGCTCTGAGCCACAATCCTCAGATCTCAGCTTTTACAGTAACTAGAATTACAAGTGTGAACCACTGGCACTGGGCATCATTGTTAATTTCATACAGGTTATTTTCTGAACACATGTTCCTTTAGGATGGGATCTTGAAAACTTCTTTTAGCACTAAGACATTTTCTATGTATAAATATATTTGTATATTAACACTTTATTATTGTTATTATTATTATTATTTGTAGTAAGTACAACAGCATAATAAGAGATTTCTTCCTTGGTACATTTTTATATATTAACTAAAGATATAGAGACATAATAGTAGCCTCAAAAAGTTTAGGAGGAGATAGTTATATAATGGAATTTAGTTGTAGTATTTATCTTCATAGTAAAGGAGTTCTGATTATTGACTTAAATTTAAAAAAATATAAAGCACTCTCAAAAGACTGTGTTCTCATTTATTAAAATCCTTCATCACAACACTTTGCCTTCCTCTAGGATAGTAACCTCAGTTCCATCTGGTGACTGCTATGTGTTTGGACATGAGAATACTCAATCCCTACAAGTTCCATAGAGATGTGCATGCATTATATATTTCATACTTTATGATGCAAGTGTCCTCCTCAAGTGTATTTCTTACGTACACATATACTATGTGTCATATAAAATTATGTATAAATAGCAATGATAGGGTTCAGTTTTGATTAAAGGGAAGCAAATGCATTGAGGTGTGACTCAAATGTCATAGTATGCACATCTATTAAGCACAGACCCTGAGTTACAATCCCAGTACTGCAAAAAAAAGGCATTAAAAAGTAATGGCTTCCTGGAGTCTGTTTATTACTAATAAAGCCAGAAATATTACTTTCATTCATCAGAGTCATTCTAGAATGCCACAGGGTGCATTTAGCCTGGTTTAGCCTGGGTCTAGGTCAGTTCACTGGAGAAGTATGCCATACATAGTAGATTTTCATTTCCAATAGGAACAGTTTAGTCACAAAGATGCCTCATAGAAATCTGCCCCTTAGGTGTGTAAGAGTTAAAAACTGCTTATCTTTCTACTGTCCGGGCTTTGGGTCTCCAAAACAATTGAGTACTTTCTCAAAACCTGCGATTCCCTTTGCTTCTGGTAGCTAGGCAGCAAGAGATGAGTGAAAACCCCATTAAGTCACCAGCACTGTGCAGCTGGGTACTGAAAGTCTGACCTTGGTGAATTAAGCCAAGGGTGAGCTTTGCTATTTTTTTAGTGTTTAGTGCTATGACTTCGTATTGTTATATTAGCTAAAAGGTTAAAGCATGTTTGAACCTCAGCAACCCTACAAATTTGGATCTCAGAGAACACTGTGATAGCAAAAACTTCCTGATCTGACAGAGCTGTTTGTGGAATATTCCCAGTATTTTACATGCCATGCTCCATTGACTTCATTAAAAGAAAACCAAAGGTTTAGATTTAAAGGAACTGTTTCCATTTTCCCCTAAATGAATGCTTCTCTGCTTCTCCAGTGGTAGCCTCCAAAAGCAAAGAAGTAGACTTGGAAAACAGAAGGCAATTCATTAAGCAAACCCTCAGCTGAAACCATGGAAACACTTCGAAATCTTGCACTTTCATTTCTCTAATGAATGGGAAAGTTTTCATTCGAACCTGTCACGTATTTATTTCAATATCATCTACTGCATTGATAGGTGCCAGCAGAGTCATTTTTAGTTCTATTTCTCTCGACTCTGAGAAATGTGACAATTCAGGAAGGTATGTCCTGAAGCTCTCAAATACCTCTCTCTCTTTCTGTCTTTTTCTGTCTCTCTCTCTGTCTCTCTCTGTCTCTGTCTCTTCTCAGTCTCTGTCTCTGTCTCTCTGTCTCTGTCTCTGTCTCTCTCTCTCTTGCTATTCTTGCACAAGCTTGCACTGGCAACATAGCAATGGCTATTTCCTGTAACTGCATAAGGTCCTTTTGAGAACTGAAACCAAGAGCTTTTGATGTTTGAAACCATAAACACATGGAAAACTTTTCATATTGGTTACTTCCTCCGTCTCCATTTCAGACCTTAATCTCTAGTAACAAATACGTTGGTCTATATGTACATTAATCGTAATGACCTGAATAACATTTGAAACACTAGTTTTTAAATACCCGTTGTCATAGATACCACAAGGATGGCAAATGACCTGATTGTTTCCATGTTCAAAACAAAGAGCTCAAAATACTTCTTGAGAATGGTTAAGCACTCACTAGTAAATATTAGCTAAGGAGCTTAAAAGTGTTTTATGATTTAAAATGTGTCTGCAAGACAGCTGTTTGGCACTGAGGCCACCATTGTGACTGGCTGGCAATATCTTAGGAGCAACCTATTGGCTGGTAAAAGAAATAGGTCTAAAATTAGAATACTCAAGCTTTGCCTTTTATTTGCTGTGTGGCTTTAGGCAAATCATATTGTAGCTTAAAGTTTTCATTCTTTATTCATGTTCACTTCAAAATACATTACAATGGCAGATTTATGCTACTTTCCAAGTCTAAGAAGCAGACGTTGAAGTAACATATTACTTGTTTACACATGAAAGCGTGAATCAGGAATATCATTGGCTACCCAATAAGAGTTACTTCTGTCATTGCTTCCTCTGAAAGAACAAAGTTATCAGTGAACAAGATGATTTTCCAGGTTCAACTTCAAGTAAGCCACTTATAATTTACAACTGGTGTGGGCTTGAGTAAATAATCTTAAATTCATTAGGTTTCAGTTTCTGATATGTAAATGCAACTAATAATAAAAATGTTTACCACTTGAGTGCCTTCTATTATACTAAAGTCTATTATACTAAAGTTCACAAATAGTTTGTGAATCACAAATGAATCACATAGGATTGATTTTAATAAATGATCACTGCTGACATTGAAAAGTAACAACGGTCTTATGGAATTATTATTCATCGATGTTTTTGAGTAAAAAAATAACATTTCTCTTGCCAGTACCAAGTTGGATAATAACTCAACTTCATAAGTCCACAAAATGCTACTTGCTTAATAATCCTGAAAGACCAGAAATCCCAAAAGGCAACTGGGTGAACGTGTTGCATAAAACAAAGAAACAGTGTTCAGAATGGGGTGATGATGTTTTAGAATTGTACATTTCCGGTGCAGATCTAGTAAAAGGCATTCCTTTTTGAAAGCAAATAGTGATACCTACCCACAAAGAAGGTAATTGCAACAACGATGAACAAAGTTCAAGGAAATGAAAGAACCTTGACTCTAGTCTTCACTCTAATAAAGTGATGACTTACTCCTGTGTTGTGTGCAATAAAATGTATATATCGTTTCCATATTTATAGAAAATACAGTCTTATAAAGGCTCAGAATATGAGCTCTTTTGTCCATCCCTCCTCCTTTTGCTATGGGAAAGGATCTGTACTCGCTGTAATTAAGCAAACCTTCCCTATACTAAAATTCTTGAATCACTTGATTTCTGCTAACATCTTCTGGATCCTAGTTCCTTACTAAATTTTGGTGAGGGATTAGATTTGTCAAATCTTTAAAATTTGAGAGAGGGAAGATGAAAAATGACTCTCCCTCTAACAACTCTGGAAGACTCTCTTCTTGCCCCAGAATTGCTCTAACTATTCATCATTCTCAACTGTACCTGATATTTCTATGTATTTCTTCACTATGTTGTCAGCACATCCATTAGGAAGAAAGGAATTAAGAAAAGTCCCTTGGGAAATGTTCTTCCTCCTTGGAGCTGATAACAATTTAAACATTACACTATTAGCTATGTTTTTGGGAAAAAGTGAATTTAATTTGTTTGTTAATCAGCATTACACATGTGTAACAGTGATTGGCTTAAAATGTAACATCGCCCTTTGTTGGAAACGAATTATACAACTTGGGAAGGAAAGGAGTTGGGAGGGAGAAAATTGGGAGAGAATGAGGGAGGTGGTGTCACTGTTCAAAAGGAAATACTCTCACTACCTGCGTTATGTGACTGTAAACTCTGTACATAATCATTACAAGAAGAATATTTTATATTGCATGAATTGTTTTATATTGAATCTAATATGTTTTGAACTGTACATAACATACACTGCATATACTGACACAAACATGGAGAAAGTCATACTATATAGCCATAAAGGGTCTTAAACTAAAAGTATTCCCTTTGTGCAAAAGTCACATCCTTGTTCAATCATGGTATCTCACCACCAGCAATTTCTCACTTCAATTCAATCTATTCCCACACCATAAAATCCATAAAGCCAAATCCTTTGCTTATTAACCCACTTTCAAGGCTTATTGACTTTTACAGGATGTCTCTGTAATGACCAAAGTGTGGAAACTTGTTTTTTCTCCATTTTTTATTGTTTAATGTTCCCAGAGGTAAATTCCAACACCAGACACTGTTACTGCAGATGTAGAATGCAAAGAATTGGAAAGCTTCAGTATCATCTTGACGTTTTCATTTGAGATCTATTATATTCCTTTCCTCATAGTGATTGAGCATCTGAAATTACCTTCCTTTAAGAAAGCTGTAATTCGTGTGTGTGTGTGTGTGTGTGTGTGTGTGTGTGTGTGTGTGTGTGTGTTGTGTGTGTGTATGTGTGTGTGTGTGTGCGGGTAAGAGAGAGAGAGTACATGTGTGTGTGTGTATGTGTGCGGGTAAGAGAGAGAGTATGAGTGTGTGTGTGTGTGTGTAAGAGAGAGAGAGAGAGACAGACAGACAGACAGACTTGAATTCAGTGTCTTGGCAATGTCTCTGAGCTTTAGTGCTCAGGGCTGGTGCTCTACCATTTGAAACACAGCTCCACTTCCGGCTTTTAGTGGTTAATGTGGATACTTGGAGATAAGATTCTCACAGACTTTCCTGCCTAAGCTGGCTTCAAACCATAATCATCAGATCTCAGACCCTTGAGTAGCTAAGATTACATATGAGCCACCACTGCAAGGCAGAAAGTTGTAATCGTAACATGGCAATACTATGTTTTGTCTAATAGTAAAGAGCCTAAGAAAACATACTGATGACTTCAGCTCCTGGTGTCTGAGTGACTTCAGAGCATTTTCCTGCAATCCTGCTGTTGTAGCTTACTGGGAGAGAGCTGCTTTGTTCAATAAATTTACTTTCTGTCCTTTTTGTGGTCCTATAGTAATTACTCTGTTTATCTTAAAATGTGTCACATGTGCTGCATTCATTTTCTTTAGACATTCATTAATAGGCCTATTTCCTCTTGTGGATTTCCACTTCTTGACAAATATTGGTTAAATTTACTCTATAACCTCCCTCTCTTGTGCCTGTTTTACCTATGTTGTCTGCCTCTGACTGCACTTAACATTTCTCTACACATTTTCAATATACCACACTTTAAAATCTGTGTGTAATTCCCACACATGCCCATTTCCAATACTGCTATTTTCAGTAAAAGCTATTTTTTGGAAATGGTCTTGAAAAACAGAACAAAGGAAAGCAGATGTTGTTAGCAATGTTAAATTGTACACCAGGAATCCGAAGGCTATGATTTTTATCAAGTCTATTGTATGATGAAGCTAGGAGCTTGGTGATAGACCTTAGGAAATTATCTACGAGGAAGACAGGTGTGTTTTCACACTCAGGGTTGGATCCACTAGAGTGTAAGTCTTAAAAGCCACTGCCAGCAGAGATTAATCAGTAACCCTTCAACACTGAGTAGAGGAAAAAAACTTGCAATCCTGTTCAACAGAAAACTAAGGGATCTCTCTCCTTCACATCCCAACCAGATCAGCCATCGTCTTCCTTATTAGTCTAAATTCATAAGCAACATGTGTAGATCCACTTTATTGTATCCACAGAAGAATATTTTCAAATACATATACTTTGCTTTTTGCAGGAGTTGAGATGTTGAATGTCTCTGGGTATTGTTTGAAGGTTGGTTCTGGGAGATGTGGGGAAGGCTCCGTCTTCACACTTCCTGGGAAGTGTTTAGGTAATCTGTTACGTGCTCTGAGGGGGATAGTAGACCCCTGATCTCTTCCTCACTTTCTCCTTTTTGCTTTCTAAAGGCAAAGTGATAGCCAAAATATTCTAGAAAGCACATGAGGCTGGGCTAGAAGATGTCACCTAGACTTCTTGCCTTCCTCTCTCAGGACTACTGATATTTGCTTCCTGCCCTGTTTTCTCCATGTTTGCCTCACTTCCTTTGTCTTGTTACATACTTGCGATTTCTGTTCTCCTAGTCTCTTGTTCTATTCTTCCCATCTCTCCCAATATAGTATCTTTTCTTTCTTTGCTGGATTTTATACTATTATACACAGAGACATATATATATATATATATATACTTCTTTATGCATATAAATCTGACTATCTGAAATTTTAATTTATATTTATTTATTTTAATTTATAAATTTTTTATTTATGTACTTACTTACTGATAGTCCCGGTGCTTGAACTCAGGGCCTAGACACTGCCCTTCAGTTGTTTTCCATCAAGGCTAGAACTCTACCATTTGAGCCACAGCTCCAGTTTTGATTTTGAGTGGTTAATTGGAGATCTCATGGACGTTTCTGCCTGGGCTGGCTTCAAACTGTGATCTTCAGAGATCAGTTTCCTTAGTAGGTAGGATTGTATGTATGTGCTACCTGTGTCTGGCTTAATTTTTTTCTTTAATTTAGTGAAAATGATTTCACCTAAGACAATGAGTTAAATAGATTCTGTTCCTTTAAGGAAATAGTTTAACTAGATTGCCTTTTCCAATGAACTGAGGTTGAAATTTGAGTGTAGCAAAATAAAAAGACTTTGGAGAAAGAAAGCACTAGTTTGGTGTTTTAACTCTACTGTGTACTTTGTTCTTATGTTTTACATCCAATATGTATTATTTAGTTCTTGACTTCTTTGAGCCTCACTTCCTCTTCATACTTGATGTAGGTAACAATAGCTATCAATCCTTGAAGTGTGTTACAAGAATTCGTCCTGGAATCCTTATTAATCACCTGGCATATGGTAGGTGTCATGTACTGTGAGTGCTACCCTTGAGTGAGCCTTTATCTCCATTCTATAATGGTTCTTCCATTCACAAATCACTTGGCTCCTCAGCCCCCTTGTTTATTTGACTCAGTGACAAAAGGATGATCATGGCACCTCCCTTTTATCACATATCCCAGAACTACAGTAATGATTACAAAAGCCCAAGTGCGGCTTAAGGCAGTACTTTGGAATTTATGAAGACACCCTAATCTTTCAGTAGGTGGCAGCCTTTTCTCTAGAGTTAGTGCTGATGAATTGTATTCCCATATTATTGGATACAAGTCAAGGCATAATAATACAAAGGAGACATAAATTCAGATATTAGGTGAGTCATGTATATTGGAAAACCTCCCATGTGGGTAAATATACACTTTAAGAATGATGCAGGCATATCTGGTATTTTAGCGAGTGTGTAGCCAACTAATTCAAATATTTCAAGCTTGTAGGCCTCCATTACTTTGCTGTGAAGAAAGCCAGGAATGCATATATGACTTGCAGTCTATTTCATTGTAGTGTGTTCTGCTAATCTCTGTGTTCATCTTGCTCTTTGATCATCACTCAATGATGATCAACAAATGAATCGTTTCCAAGAATAATTCTTTGTGGAATATACAGATTCTAAATCCATATATTACTTAGAACAAAAAGGAGCATAATCTACACTTTTATTGAAGAATAAGAGATTTACTTATATCAGATACACTTCATATTGCAATGTGAATTTTGAAATATTTTAATATTTGTACATTGATGACAATGATTAAAAGGAGTCTTTAAAATTGTTTCCAAGACTGAGTATTTGTTTCTGTAACGGATGACAAATTCCACCATGTGGCAGATTCATGTATTTTTAATGAGTGGTTAGTTGAAATGCAAGTACTGAGGATTTAATTTAAGGCCTTTCATGTGCTAGGCAAGCACTCTCCCACTTAAAATAGGCCCTAAGTCCTTTCGCTTTTAAATATTTTTTTTGTCAGATAGGGTCTTTTGCTTCTTTTGCCTGGAGCTGTCCTGTCATGGAGTCCTTGATCTTCCTACCTTTGCCTCCCACACAGAGCTGGGAGTATAGGTGTAAGCCATTACGGTCATTATTTATTGGACTAATGTCTTCCCAGGATATGACATTTCTTGCACTGGGGACAAGTGTAATTTACACCTACAGTATAATTTAGAGTATAGAAAAATGTATTGCCAATTGAAAGAGAGCCAGACACGGAATCAGATTTATTCCTAACTAATCTATAGACCTTGCTTAAGGGAAAAGCCCTATTGAATAATTAGTTCTATTTGAAATGATACTTTAGGACAATCACTGTTCTGTGTTCTATTATTTATTCAACATATGCCTATATTTCCTGCTGAACACTGGAGAGATTCAGCAACTGGATCATTTGGGAATGTATCTTGGTAGAGCCGAGGAGCCTGTTGACAGTGAACTTGTTTACCAGTGTATCACCAGCGGCTAGCCTGACCAACATGTGATTTTCCTTTCTGTTGCCTAAGTACCAGTAGAACCAGGGAAACAAGAGAAACTATGCAATGCATCGACCCAGGTAAATATGGATTTTTATCTCCCCAAGAATGTTTTCAAAACACAATTCATGTTAGGAGAAATTCCAGTTTGGCTAAGTCTATTTCCTTGTTCTTGGGGTTGTTGATGAGTGAAACAGCAGGGAAAGGGTACTCGCTCACCATTACCCTCCACATGGCAAAAAGTCCATTAGAGAACTTTACCAATACTAGCCAGTCCCTTCTCTCAATTTTCACTGTACTTCAAAAACTGTATGAGTAGCTGATACATAAGCAAGGGTTAAAAAAAATCTCCTTTAGAAAAGAGATACACATTTTCTGTGGAAGATTTTCAACTGGTTCTTGCTGGTTTGTACATAAGTAGATTGCAGGTATGTTACTTAAAGGGAAGTTCTAGAAGCATATATTAACTAGCTCTAAGTACCTTCATCATTCTGTTTGTGCAACATGCAGAACTGAATTGCCACGACCAGGACCACTGTTTTGAAGCATTATTATTAGCAATCACAAATGTTTATTTACTTAGTTCTTTTGTCCATGAAGATCTGAATCTTTCCCAGGACCATTAGTTCTTATCGAAAACATTCCAAGGAAGCATGGAGCCCGTCATGGTCTCCTGGTATTGGTGCAGCTTCTGCACCTGTGCCTGGGTGAAGTTCAATGGCCAGTCAGGTAAGGAGATTTCTTGATGGAAATGAATCCTGAGAGGTCACCGGGACTTGACTCATGGTGGGGAACTAAGCAACCTTGACATCCAAATGTTTCTCAACATCTGTTCTGTTTGGTAACCCCATTGTTGGCAATGCTAAAAACAGGACGGAAGTTTTGTCTAAAAACC
Organism: Dipodomys merriami; assembly: GCF_024711535.1. Lineage (NCBI taxonomy): Eukaryota > Metazoa > Chordata > Mammalia > Rodentia > Heteromyidae > Dipodomys > Dipodomys merriami. The sequence continues at coordinate 112,178,964 of NW_027203381.1, read as the reverse complement.
CAGGGCATGATCTAGTAGCCCTAGAGTTCAGTCCCACGGGGCTGAAGTAGCTTTAGTGGGGGGAACTTGTGCTCCATTAAAGGAAGAATCATGATTGTCACCCGTGTTGTTCTGCGCTCCTCTCTGTCCTCCCCAGAGCCCACAGGCACTAGTGTGTAGAACACAGTGTGATTTTGGAATGAATGAAGAGTTTCGTACAAGGAGGAAGCGATGCCCCCCAGCAAGCATTCTGCCTTGATTAGCCTGGCAGCACCTGGGAGAGGCACTGTACCTTCTTCATGCTTTCTTCTTCAGTGCTTTGCCTGCAGTGTCTGTTCTGGGGTCACTGAGCAAGCCACTTTTGATGAATTCATGTAAGGGCTATCAGAAAGGCTCCAATGGCACATGACTAAAATCCCAGCTACTCAGGAGGTTGAGGATCTGAGGATCACAGTTCAAAGTCAGCCCCCCACCCCATCTCCGATTAATTACTCAGAAAAGCTGGAGTGGTGCTGTGGCTCAAGTGGTAGAAAGTTAGCCTTGAGCATGAAAAGGCTCAGGGACAATGCCCAGGGCTGGAATTCAAGCCCCAGGTCTGGCAAAAACAAAACAAACAAACAAAAAAAAGATAACTAACTGACTTTAAAAGATACTTGAATGGAATTGTTAATTACTAATTACTGTGATCATTTAAAAGAATAACCTCTCTTTACATAAAAACAATAGATTTGAGATGTTTCCTAGAATTGAACTAATGGATTGATGACATTTTCTATAACAACAGGTTTCTGCCTTAATGGGCTTGTTATAATAATTGGGTTGTCAAATCTAGTTTAAACTTATCATACAGGACTCACCTTCACACAGTGAGACTAAAGGAAGATAATCTTAGGAGAGGATCACAAGGGTTTAATAGCTAAATGCATATAATCATATAAAATGATGCTTACTGAAATGAACTCTAAGAAATGGAAACAAGGTTTTTCTGTTACTTTGCTTATTGGGTTTTTTCCTCCTTTGTCGGTTTTTTTATTTTTATATTTTTTGCTTTGTATGTAAATCTATCTATTTGGAGGAGGGTAATGGAGAGCATAGAAATGGTGGGAGAAAGGGTGAACAATTGAAGCAGTGGTACTCACTAGACATTATGTCGAAAATGAACTACTCAACTTGTGGCAGAGAAGCAGGAGAAAAAACTGGGAGAAAATGAGGGGAGAGGTGACACTGTTCAAGAAGAAATGTACTCAGTAGGAAAAAAACAAAGGGTGAGGTAACAGTGTTCGACAAGAAATGTACTTACTACCTTGCTCATATAACTGTAACCCCCCTGTATACCATATTTACAATAAAATAATTTTTTAAAGAAATGCACTCATTATCTGACTTATGTAACAGCAACCCCACCTTTACAATAACAAAAAAAAAATCTAGAGTCAAAATGTTAAAAGTGCTTAAGCCTATCACCCTAGCTACTTGACCAAGATCAAGAGATTGTGCTTCCAAGCTTTCCCTCACATGGTGATGTTGTCCTGTCATCCCCAGAGACAGCAGAAGCACAGTGAGAGGATCATATCCCTGAGTAGCACAGACATAAAAGCAAGAGCCTATCTTGGATGTTACCAACACACAAAGAGGATGGGGCATCCTCCTCCTAGCAGATGTATAATCCTGAATCTATTGTCCTGTATTACCACTGCCACAATAGATAACAATAACAATAATAAATAATAATAAGTCTTGTTAATATGTGACTGTCAAACATTACAGGCATTTAGATGAATGAAGCATAGTTAGGTGTAAAAACAAACACTTGTATGTGAGAACCGAGATAAGGAGGCATCGGGTTCAAAGTTGTCTGCTACCTATACATAAAATGTTTTCTTCAGAGTGTTTCTTCTTGTAACCTCCGAGTCAACTGTAATTTCTCTGTGAGGAGAATGTCCTTTCCTTGATTAAATTCACACTAAGAACTTTTTTTGTTTTTTGTTTTTTTTTGGATGGCAGAATCATAGCTAAAGAGAATTTTCCCATCTCCATATTGAAGAATAGCCCAATTCAATTACAATAGTAAATGGAATGTTTCTGGCATGTGATATCAGATCAGTAAATGTAATTCAAATGGAATCTTGATCTCAAGTGAACAGTAACTTTATTTAAATTTAGATAGATGTTATATGCAAAATTGGACTTTATGTTGTTTATGTTGGTATATTCTCTTGTGTGGGATTCAACTAACAAAACCAAATCTGAAATTCATTTATTTTTGACACCATACCCCATTGGCATCTTCTCCATTCACACATTTGCACTTCCATTACCATTTTAGTGACAGCATTTATCAAAATTTTAATAAAAATATACGTAAGGCGGCTTTTTCTGCTTTGTCAGTTCCAAGCATGGTTGCTCAAGACAGCATGAAATTTGAAACAAAATTTGATTGAAAGGTAAGGGACACATGGGGAATAAGTGGTTAACTCAGGCAAATTTCTAATTAAATAAAATAAGGTTCCTACTTCACCCTTAAGTTAACTTATTTTATGAAAGTAAAATAAGCTACTGATAACAGCTGGCTATTGTATGCTGTCATTCACTTCCTGGAGTGGGAATGTTTTTGCCTTTTTGTTTATCTGTGTGCAGAAATAATCCATAAAGTAAATTAAGAAAAATAGGCAGATACAGTTGAATCTGGTATTTCAGAAGCTTAATGTTTCCAAATGAAACTTCATTCCTGGCAACATTGTTAACTAATAATTATTAACTAATAATTAAAGATGGCTGATGAATACTAAGGTTTTGCAAGATGACAATACCTTAAAAGAAGCAGATCAACAAATCTTTCATCAGTGAAAATATGTGTAAAACATACCCACAAGTTCTTTCAAAAATTTAAAGACTATAGGGAATGTTTTTGCTAATTGCTGATTCTTTTGATTTTTAATTTTATATTAGTGTGTTTAGAGAATAGTCATTATAATTAAAAATATCCTGATATATTAAAATGAGCCGCTTACTACTAGCACACCAATATTTGATATGATACTTGTAGGTGAACTATTCCAATTCTGTTATTCTGAACATTAAAAAATGGAAATTTAAATCCTGAGAAGAGAGAAACAATAAGTGAGAAAATACATGTTGATTTTACAAGGCATACCTAGGAAATTCAAATAGTGCTAAAGCAAAATCTATGGGCTCTTGAGTTTGTTTTTAACCTTTTAAGAAGGCCTACTAAATGTGTTGTGATGGAACTACTAGAACCACAGATAAGTGTCATTATAAGTTGTTCTCTGCTTAGAAAAGACTGAAAAGAGTTACTTAATTTCTGTATAAAGCAGATTTTTTGAATTCCTGTGTGCTAAAATGACTTTAAATTATATAGCTTATTTATTAATCAATTAATTTGTCAAATATTTACGAAGTTCTTGCATTGAGCCAGGCAGTATTCTTGCAGTTGGCAAGAAATTAGTGAGGAAATAAAGTCATTTTCCCATAGCACTTGCAAGCTTTTGGGCAAAAACAAATAATAATAAATAACAGCAAATAATAATAATTAAAAGCAATATAAAAATAAACCATAGGCACTTTCCTTGGCCATGGAGTCATAGTTACCAAGAGTTACCAAAGCAATGTCAAGAATTCAGGCACAGAGATCCCAACACTGTCTTGTGATATTAGACAAAAATTGAAGCTTTCTACATTCTAGGCTCTTGAAAGTACCAGATGCAACACCAAATTGAGCAGAGATAGCACTTACACTCTCCTGGAGCTTTTGGACCCTCTTATCTATAGAATAAAGAAGAATACACTACTTGATCATTTAGATCCATTTGGTTATCCCCTCTTGACCCCAAGTGCAAAATCAAGGCATGCATTTTTCTCCACTCAAAATTCTTGACCTGGAAGGAGGTCTAGTGAAGCAGGACCAACCAGTTTGTTAACACAGGGAATGAGATAAAACATTACTAGTCAGTATGAGAGAACAAAAGTCCAGCTGAAGTAAAATGTTCCAGTAGTCAGTCATACTATCATGTACAGGTCTCCATAACATGAGACCCCAAGAAGATAGCAGGACCATGGGTTAGAGAAAGAGAAGCAGAAACCTTAGTTTTAAATAAACCAGCGACCAAAGACTTATTTTTCTTTGCTGAATGTGATTTGGTTTCCAGGAGTGGCTATTGATGGGCTATTTGATTCTATTTAACAGACATTCCCAGTGGAGTTGCTTTTTGCGGGATTTAGACAACCTAAGGTTTATGCAGTTAATGTTGTCCTTTTTCAAGATGTAAAGAATGCTTTGGCTCATTGATCCAGTGTTTTACCATGAATAGTGCAAGACCAACTGGCTAGATTAGCATCAAACCTATGACCCTAATGTTTTGGCACACAATTACCTCTAGCATTCTATGGATGCTGGTGAACACTGAGAAGAGACAGGACAAAAGAACAAGGCTTCTGCTCTTCATGAGTCTGAAGTCTGTCCAGTTGCAGTAATGGAAGATAGGAAAGCACACAGGTGCTATAATAGAAGATCCTCAACAGGGTTCTTAGAACTTTATCCATCAGATATATGTGTAAAGGACCAAAGCCCAACCACTGGTTCTCGTGATTTAATAGATAATTCTAATATCTTTAAAGCTGTGCAATATTTATTATTATTATTATTATTATTATTATTATTGATTTTAATGACTTGAGTGAAGAGTTAATTGATCCAGAAGTTCATTCCTCTTTGGTCACCTCAGTGTTCATATATATAAAATCACAAACAACAGGGCCTGTATCTTAGTATGTATTGTACTTGTTGAATGATCAGAAGTGTTCAGAAGATATAAGCTATTTCCTTTAATAATTTTTAAGTGCAGAATCTCTGCAAATATTTAAGATGAGAATTTAAATAACTTCTCACTTTCCTCATATTCCTGTGGAAAATGAATTCATCAGTTCAATAATATATTGTAATATTTTCTCTGGTCTTTGATAACTAAAAACCAAGAATGCCATGCACCATTTGTTCCAATAATAGTCTTACTCAGTATGGTCTGAAGTTGGTTTTAAGTAAGACACTTAATGTCTAACCCCATTAAAATTTGCAAACACTGGTAGCCTAAGGCAGACAGAATCTTAATTTGAATTTTAAGTGGAAAGTTAATTGTTTTGTAAATTAATCAGTAACATGGCTTAGGTCTATTTGCCTGCTTAATTACTTTTCCCTGTCCTGTTAACTCTGACTTGACAAGGTAAAGTCATTTCTTACGTTCCCATATTCATTGTTTGCTCATAAGAACTTGTGTGTCTATGTGTGTATGTGTGCTCATGTACATGCCCACTTGTGTTCTTCTCTTTCAATAATAGCTGTCCTGTGATTCTCTTTGAGCACTGGCTTCTTGCTACCATTAATCGAGACATACTTTAACTCCCTTCACATTACTCAAAATACTATTGAAAACTCACAATATACAGAGCACTATTCTACATAATTATACACTACCAAAGTTATATGCTACAAGAGATATACTGCTCATTGGTTCATGTAATTGGGTATGTTTAGTGTTAGTGCTACAAGAATCTGTGTCTCATAGTCAAGACCTTGTTCAAACTTGTGTTCCATTCAGAATTTTCCCTTCTCCCTGTTAGTTGTGAAGTTATGAGCCAGTTATCAAACTTTATATGATTTTTTTCAGTAAATCTGGCATGATATTACTGTCTAAATAAAAAGTGGTTAAGAATCTTAAAACATGAATAATTAAGATAACATTTAATAATCCTAACTATATAATTGAATAATAATTGAACTAGTCTTTGAATTAGCATAACATTAGGTAATCATATTCAGGATATTACCGTCCATATTTTACTGAATTACCGTGACTTAAACTGGCTGTGAATTACCATGAACTCAAAATGAAAGTATGGAAAGACTCTGTCTGGATATGGTTCATTATCTGATGTGATTATTTCTGGCACCACTTACTTCACTGCCTGGCCAGGGATTCTTATCACAGACACTGGGTTCTCATCACCTAAGCTGTGCAACCCCTTCTGTGTTTCAGAAGATTGGAATGTTATGTAAGATTTCTAAGATTTCTAAGATTACTTTTCAAGCACATCCAAGAGGTAAATGTGGAATGCAGTTTAGTGCAATGTAAATGTTTTTTTTGTTTGTTTTTGTAGGTTGTGGGGCTTGAACTTTGGGCCTGGGTGCTGTCCCTCAACTCTTCAGCTCAAGGCTAGCGCTCTACCACTTGAGCCACAGCGTTCATTGGAGATAAGAGTCTCAGACTGGCTTTGAACCTCTATCCTCAGATCTCAGCCTCCTGAGTAGCTAGAATTACAGGTGTGAGAACCAGCACCCAGCTATGTAAGTGGTTTTTGAGATGGTCTTGCATCAAAGGTAGAAAGAAAAAAATTTATGAGTCACTGAAAAGAATAATTCTACTGGACTAATACAGACAAGTTTGGTGTTGTGCCATTGTTATTCACTAGCTCCATATAAAAGATAAAAGATAAAGTTTTCTTCTATACTGAATGAATTAGTTAATAAAAACATCACTTGACTGCATTCAATTTGATTTAGTGTTTATTTTAGACAACTACATATTTGGTGGTGGTCAGTTAGATATCATGACGTAGGGTATAATTAAAGAATTAACAAGAGGGAAGAAGAGAACCAGACACAATTGGCTCATACCTATAATCCTAGTTTATTCAGGATGGGGAGATTTGGAGAAGTACAATTCTCTGAGCTAGCTCAAGCAGGAAGTTAGAAAGACTCAATTCAACAAACAAGGTGGGTGTCATGGTGTGTGTATAAATTCAGCTATGCAATAGGCATGAGGTAGATGGAATTTAGGACATATTCTGGGCAGAACAGGAAAACTTATCTAAAACATAACCTAAAGTTATTTAAGGTGTTGTGGTAAAGGCCTTGGGTACAAATCCCCAGGAATGACATAAAATAAACAACAAAGTAAATAAAATAAATAGAGAGCAGGGCTAAAGAATGGGAGATCACATAAGAAAAGATGCTATGAAAACTAAATAAGCTATAATTCCAGTGTGGACTGTAAAATCTGCTTAGCTTAAACTGTTTGGCAAAGAACATCTACAGATATATATTTCAGACTTCAGTGAATTAAAAAATATTAACCTTGCAAATTGTTTACAACAAACGTACTTGTCATAGAAAACAATGTGGAAAACTACTTGTTCATTCACTTTGGCCATATGTATCAAATTATAAAGTTCCCTATTTCTAAGTCTAAGAAGGAAAATAGTAAATTCTATAGAAAAAATATTTTATGTTTCATTTCTGCAAATTTGCAAGCAAAAGCTAAGTGCTTAAAAGAAAATATACATTCTCTTGAGTTTTAAAGTATTCAATTAATAGGGAATTGACCCCAGTCTTCTAGGAATGTTTTAAATGTAAGATAAAAGGCTATAAGAAGTGTATGAAATAGAGAATATTTAATATTATGCAAATGCTTTTATAACCAGCAAGTAGTACTACATTTGAAATTTTTCCTCAAATCATTATGATTAAAGTATTTCATATTAATTAAGTCCTTATACATTACTCATTCAATGAGCATGAACAAAACACAAAGCACATACATCTCTGACTTATTCCCCTAGGTTTATTGAAGGTACCAAATGTACACACAAACCAGTCTCCTAGAATATATCATAATTCACTACCTACTCAGTTTGAAGAACATAAATTTGAACCATAGTAATATTATTTAAATAATCATGACTGTTGCATATTTATTATTTAGGTTCAGCACTATTTTTTTATCTTGGACCAAAGAGATATCTTTACTAATGTTGATGAACTCTTGTGACAGTAAGATTAGATATAACTGGATGATGCTATAGACTTCATGCTTGTGGAATTCCAAACTTCCTACACTGAAACTCTAATTTCCATTGTGACAATATTTAGTGGTGGAAGTTCTGAGGGGCAACGGCTTAGATGAGATCAGAATATTAGAACTCCCGAAATGGTATCAAGTGTCTTTAGAAGAAAACAAGAACAGAGCTGCCTTCTGTAAATTAGGAAGAGTCCTTTCACCAAACTTCACTAATGCTGGCACTCTAGCCTAAAAGTTTCCCAATCACCAAGAAAGTAGCAATAATTGTCTGCTGCTTTCATTCAGCCAGATTATAGGCAAAGCTTTTATCAAAGCAAACTGAACTGAGTAAGATACTAGACAATTCTATAAAAGAAATAGTTTACTTTCTTTTTAAAGAAGAATTGAACACAGATCATAGGGAAGAGGCAAAAATGGAAGACTGCTAGTAGATAGAGCACTTGGAGTATCAAGACTACAAGAGCAGCTGCCCCTGGGGTAGGGAAGTTGGCTCAGTGGTAGAACGCTTGCCTTGCATGCCTGAGGCCCTGGGTTCTATTCCTCAGCACCACATAAGAAAAAAGAAAAAAGCCGGAAGTGGCGCTGTGACTCAAGTAGTAGAGCGCTAGCCTTGAGCTGAAGAGCTGAGGGACAGTGCCCAGGCCCAGAGTTCAGGCCTCAAGACCGGACCCAAAAAATAAACAAAAAAAAAGAGCAGTTGCCCATTAACAACAAGCAGGGTGGTGTTTCAAGAAAAGCATGAAGCAATACACAATGTTATCTTAGGAAGTAAAAACAAAGAAGTCTATTGATTTGTTCACATGCTTGCTCAGGTCCGACAAGTACAATTCATTAACAGTGAACAATAATTAAAAACAAATAGCATGTGAAAACTGCCAATCAAGAATTGAGAGAGAGAGAGAGAGAGAGAGAGAGAGAGAGAGAGAGAGAGAGAGAGAAAACAATATGATAGCTTTGGCAGCCACTCTTAGGCCTCATACTGAAGAGTTGGAGTAAGTTAAAGGTTAGTGTGTATGAAAATAAGTCTGAGCCTGACAAAAACAAGGACAGTCTGAGAGTGACATTGTATGTTATCAAATATGACGGGAAGCATTTGCATGTGTTATGTAGTTATCAGGGCTGAATTTAATTTAGTAAATTTAATTACTAAACTTAAATGGAGCTTCTTGTTTTGTAGACCAAAGGGAAGGCCCGGGGGAGAGGAGAGGAGAACATAATGAACATTAATTTCTACCTTGTATTCTTGGTAGCATTTTGGTTCTTCATAGTAATGGAAGTGCAATTATAGAGTAATCTGCTTGTGTAGCTCTGTGGTACTAAATAAAAGAATTGCAAAAATAAATATTATTGATCTGAATCTCCAAACATCCCTGGAACCTGAATTTTGAAACCAAGTTTATCCTTTCAGTCAGACAGAAAATGGGTAAAAAATGAACTTGAGTTATTTTCTGTGATTTTTGTCTCTGTCTCTAGCATAGTTGGTATTACTCTTTTCGGTTATTCTTTTTCATTTTTCTGACATTTGGGACATAGCTATTTCAAAATATTATGGGGTTAATTGGATTGCTCTCTGACTTCGCCTAGATGATGTACTACAATTCACACTGTAATTATTCTAATGTAAACAGAGGGTTATTTTTTTTAACCGAGCTAATTTTTCACTAGGAAGATTTCAGTAGCAAAGTACTTTCTATTTTTGCAAGAAGAAAATATTTTTGCATGAATTAAGTTCCCAGGAAATTGTAATGTCTAAGGGAAGAGGGGTTAAATTGTACACCATGCAGTTCCAACAAAGGCCGCAACATTTAGGTACTTCAACATCTGTTTCCATTCTGTTTCCCTATTTTAATGTGGTTGTGCAACAAGATTTAGATAGAACTCTAGGAAATATGTCATATGAGAATTTAGAAGAATGGGCTAATAAATTCTAAGAACGTATGCATTTATTTGTCACTTTCAACCAATGATACAATTCTGTTCTAATTTTTTCACTTATGTCAGCCATTTCCATTTTCCCAGATTGGCAATTCAAGATGAAAACTCTGTTTCAAATTCTACACTTCTTTTCTGAATTGCCAATGATTTCCAATGATGATACATTTGTATCATCTGCCACAAATCTGTGACAGATAAAACCTGATGAAAGAAAATACTTTCTAGGAGGGGATGTGGACAGAAGGGAACCTTACTGCATTGTTGGTGGGAGTGTAAACTTGTTCACACACTTTGGAAGTAGTATGGAGGTTCCTCAAAAGACTCCACATAGAGCTCCCCTGTGACCCAGCAATCCCACTTTTGGGCATTTGTCAAGCCACCAGCACAACTATGTTTATTGCAAACTTATTTACCATAGCTAAGATATGGAACCAACCCAGATGCCCCTCAGTAGATGAATGGATCAAGAATATGTGGTATAGATACACAATGGAATTCTATGCCTCCATCAGAAAGAACGACATTGCCCATTTGTTAGGAAATGGAAAGACTTGGAAAAAATTATATTAAGTGAAGTAAGCCAGGCCCAAAGAAACATAGGTCCCATGGTTTCCCTTATTTGCAGTTACTAGTATGTGTCTGAGACAAGCAGAAATGGTCAGATAAGTTCATGTTAGGCGAAATGAATCCCAAGATAAGGACTGAAATGTTTTTTCTTTCTTGTGATTGTTTCTAACATATTTAAGAAGATGATTTCCTTATTGCTTTTAATGTCCTTCCCCATGGTATAACCCCTGTTTTCACTGTATTTGATGTTGGTATAATTTGAGGAGGGGAAGGGAAAAAAACAAATTGTTTAAATAGGGGTACATGTGGACCCATTGCAACAATGAGATGTACAAGATGTTATGTTGCAAAAACAAACTTTACAACTTTGGGGGAAGGGGGGAGATGGGAAAGGATGGGAAGGGAAACAAAGGAGGAGGAAAGAATGCTTGATATGAAATGTACTCATTTCCTTGCCCATGTAATTGTAACCCCTCTATACGGTATTTTTCACAGTAAAAAAAAAAAAATCTTACCAAAAAAAAAAAAAAAAGAAAATACTTTCTACACAAGGATATGGAGCAAATATTTAGAAGTAGGTGAACAAATAGGGAAATTATTTAACATATGAGATTTAAGTTATTTATTATTTTCAAAATAATAAATGCTAACAACTTATATTACTACACATTTCCTTTTTATAATTTTTAAGAAGATGATTTGATTTAATTTGGCATCTCCCATTTTGCTGTATACCATGTTCAGTTTTGTGGATTATTTCCTCCAGTAATCTCCATAAACTGTCCAGCCCTTTTTGGACCATTAAACTTTGAACGTATAATAAAAGAGCAGATCCTTTCAAATTTGGATTCGAGGTAGTACAGGAAAGAAGAGAGGCAGTAAATTTTTAAATCCCATTTTCATATAGAAAAGATAAAAGGAAATTGAAGTCTGGATTGAAGTTTAGAAAGACAGACAAGAGAGCCCAAGATGGTGTCCAGGAGAAATTGCATTAGGTACAGACGTTCATTTTAACATGATTGACGTTACCATTTTTATTTGGAGAATATGTATTAAATTGCTTTGTATTTAGAAAGGTTATATTTTCCTGAAGATACTGTATTACAGGTAGGGAAGACAAACTTGGTTAGAAGGTAAATTGAATTTAATCAATGACTATAGTTGACAACTATATATATATATATATATATATATATATATATATTCTCTAGAGATCCAAGTATTTGCCTAGACTTTCAACTCTTATACCATCTGCAGAGCACTAGCTTTCAGCCTATTCAGACAAAGCACTAAGAAAGGACAGAGTCCCCAAAGAAGCAAATTACAAAGTTTCAAGTCATTTTAAAAAAGTGTTGTAGTGCTTGCCGCACCTGAAAATCAAGTTTTTGTTTGTTTGTTTGTTTTGTTTTGTTGATAGGATTTCTTAGGATTTCTTTTTCTTCCAATCAGTGAAGATTTCCAGTAAAATACCAACAAGTCTTTTTCCTATCTTACAAGAAAAGAGTGCATATTTGGGGCCAAGGAGGAAAACAACTTCACGTCTTTAATTACGTTAGCCTGATTGTTGTTGCCCCTTTTGGCACAAGCTGTGCACTGATCTCACTCCAGTTGAGCTGGCTTTGAAGTGGGAGACAAATTAAATCAAGCCCGTGTGTCACATGTGTCCCAAGGAATGTGGTTTCCCAACTTTGAACAATCCATCAATCCCTTACTCTCCTTTCACGCTGGCATTTTAACAGACCTTGAGGATTGTAGTTCGGAAGATATTTTATTCTATCCTTTGGACACTGGCAGCTCTTACTTGGAGCATCGGAAATCCCTGCACAGGGGGGGGGCTGTCTTCCACGGGTTTTGGCTCATTTCTTGACGATTGTGCAAACATTCCTAATTACGCTGAGAGGTAAACACAAGGCTGTCTCGTGGAAAAAGGAGAAGTACAAAGAGTGTTTCTATGCACATCCAGCCGTTCCAAGTATCTCTCTTTGGTTTAGACACACCTGAGTTACCCCATCCCCCTCTCATTGGCCAAGAAAGTTGTAATACCTGATTTGCAAGTTTACCTGTTGGAGTCAATGAGGTGTGTATGAGGGTGGGGGGGCAGAGGGTGGAAGCAAGTCACTAGCCAACACAGGATCTCAAAGCAGTTCTCGCTAGAAAAACCACTGGGTTCTCAGTTGATTAGTACAAGGAAAACCGTTCTCTCCTGAGGCACAGAGACTCGTGCTTCGGAGCAAGCCTACCTAACTGGCTCAGGATTCTGGTCTGATTGTAAAAAAAAAAAAAAAAAAAAGTCAAAGAGGACAATGGCCTCCTATGCTTTGCAAATCGCTGGGCTGGTGCTCGGGGGCGTGGGCATGGTGGGCACGGTCGCTGTCACCATCATGCCGCAGTGGAGAGTGTCGGCCTTCATCGGAAGCAACATCGTGGTCTTTGAAAACCTCTGGGAAGGGCTGTGGATGAACTGCATGAGACACGCTAACATCCGCATGCAGTGCAAAGTCTACGATTCGCTGCTGGCTCTGACTCCGGACCTCCAGGCATCGCGGGGCCTGATGTGTGCGGCTTCCGTGCTGTCTTTCCTGGCTTTCATGACAGCCATCCTGGGCATGAAGTGCACCCGGTGCACGGGGGAGGACGAGGAGGTAAAGAGTCGCATCCTGCTGACCGCTGGCATCGTGTTCATCATCACGGGCATCGTGGTGCTCATCCCCGTGAGCTGGGTGGCCAACTCCATCATCAGAGACTTCTACAACCCCATCGTGGATGCTGCTCAGAAACGGGAGCTGGGGGAAGCCCTCTACATAGGTTGGACCACCGCGCTGGTCTTGCTGGCCGGAGGGGCACTGTTCTGCTGTGTGTTTTGTTGCACTGAGAAGAAGAGCAGCTACAGGTACTCCGTCCCATCGCACCGCACAACGCCCAAGAGTTTTCATATGGAAAAGAAGTCACCCAGCATCTACTCCAAAAGTCAGTATGTGTAGTTTTGTGCGTGTCTGTGTCTAAGCTTTGCCTATGAAACCGTGCCTACAGGTCCACTCTGTTCTAGACCCAAATGGGCCCTGGGAACCTTGATTTGCCATTCTTAATTGCCTACCATTAATCACAGGTTTGCGCACCATCTAGTTATGATTCTCCAGACTCCTGCAGCCAAATGAGACGTTATGCACCCTGCTTTGATTGTTCTAGGAAAGGGGCTCGTTTGTTTTCTCAAATTGTTCACGCAGCTCTTCCTTTTATCAGCCACTTTAAAACGACATTGCTAAAGACTGTGTTATTTTACAACCACGATTTCTCTCTGTCGTGGCATTATATTTGTAGATGAACATAATGTTTATATCTCAGGCAAATAGAGACAGGCTTATATAGTTCTATTTAAAGCAAAATACCCATCTATTACACTGTATAAATAGAAACCAGTGGCTGCTTTACTGGGAATAAGATGGAAGAAGTCTGATATTGTTTAAAAACAGCTTGCAGATGTATGTGCTTTTTTTAATAATGAAGGTTTAAATGAAGGATTTAATCATCAGTGTAAAGGAATCTATGTGGCTGTCGAACTCCCATTTTTCAGCCTAGGAGTTAGAAATCCTAAATTCTTTATGCACTTTCTCAAGGGGACTTTCTTTCCCTGTATATTACAGTTACATTTTTTAAAAAGCAGCTATTTTGTCACAGTTTTTTTTACTTCAAATTGCTTTTTCAACATTATGTTAAAAAGAAAAGGAAAAATATGATCTAAGGAAAAAAATAGCAATTTCAAGAGAGTAAATTTTTTCATCTTAACTTTTGTGGGTGGAGAAGGTAAGATGTATGTTGACATGTAATAATATGTGTATGGGGATGTTTCAATAAGTGTCTGAGGATAGTTTTTGGGATTTTAGCACTAGTAGGGGAATGTTATATATGCTAGTGTCATTTTCATAACAAGAAAAAAGTCAACAACAAAAATGAATTGTACTTTGAGAACCGTATTTTCTCCAGTATCCAAGTTATTTGTTTAGCTTTGTCAAAGATAACTTTTCTTACTTTGCATTTATTGAGTTTTAGTGATGTGTATTAATGCTATGTTTATTTTCCTTCCAAATTTGATGTAAATGATAATACAATTTAAAATTTTGAGTGTTTATATTAAATGTTATTTTCATTGTCTTTTCTATAAATAAATCGTTCCCTTTTATAATTATGTGAGATTCATTCACTGTTCTTTTGAATGTTTTATTATTTTTCAAAAACTGACAATTTTGGTTCTCCATTTTAAAGACAGAGCCTGTGTTCTTTAAAAAATGTAGTGCCAATATTCATTACAACTGTTAGATTCAATGATATTTTTAACATTTGGTAAACAGAACTTATATTCTTACAATTTATACATTATAAGCATTATGCATTTTAAAATATTTTAATGTAAGTTTCAACCCCTGAGAAATAATATGAATTTGATTATAGTAGTTAATGTTCAAGAAGAATATCTGATACACCAGGAATTTTCTACTGCTTTATATGATTATACCAGTAACCATTCAGGATGTGGGTAAAGTCTCTACTTCAATTCATAAATGGGGATACTTCAAACCAACTAAAAAAATCAGGAGGAAAAGTAAAGACATCATAACTCATGTTCTTCAGAGAAAGTGGATAGACTTTTTAAAGCAGTTGTTAATTTATAAACTAATCTTCGCATTTGAAATAAAATCTTTAACAACTAATTTGAAAAGTCTTTATTTTTCTAAACCTAAGTGCTAATTCATCCAATGCAAGAGGTCCCCTTTGGGTCAAATATTCATAGCAGCAGAAGTAAAACAAAGTATGAACTGAATTCCTTGGAGAATAAATTCAGCGACTCTGTATTCCATATAATAGCTTAGAATCAACTGCTCTTTTTCCTAGGAAATACCCTTAAGTGTTCCAAAATCAAACAGGAATGGGAATATTGCTAGTTTTTCCTAAGGAATCCCTTCTTGAGTAGGCCTGAAGACTTTCTCAAACTTTCTGCTTTTACCTTCATCTCATCTTATGTATACATGGGTGACAATATCTTCACTTCTTGTGCCAATATCTAAAGAATATTGTCCCTCCAGCTATCCTCCAAACACCTATCTTAATCCTTTGAAAAATGTAAGGGCCAACATGTCCTAACCCACTTTTTTTTTTTTTTTTTTTGGTCCGGTCGTGGGGCCTGAACTCTGGGCCTGGGCGCTGTCCCTCAGCTCTTCAGCTCAAGGCTAGTGCTCTACCACTTGAGCCACAGCGCCACTTCCGGCTTTTTTCTTTTTGCTTATGTGTTGCTAAGGAATTGAACCCAGGGCCTCGAGCATGCAAGGCAAGCGCTCTACCACTGAGCCACCTTCCCAACCCCGGGCCAACATGTCCTAATCCATAATCTTTGTCAGAGTGTCCTATTGCTTGTAGTGTAAAGTCCAAATGTTTTAACACATACTAACAGTAGAAAAAATTTCACCTTACAGTTTCCAAAGCAAATTTTATGAGGTACTCATGTAAGTGTCTGAGTAATATAACATTTATAAGGTTGATGTGCAAAAACTAGACTGACTCACATACCAGAGGCCTTCCTTAGTATCTTGAAAGAGATACGCTGAAATTGGGAAATGATTGGGCTGATGTCAAATTATGTGCAAAAGCAGGTTTTATAATTTTGTTATATAGAAAAACTATGTTATAAGGCAACATGGGAGAGGAGGGAGACAAAGGATACAGATTTAAGCTCTTTCCTCTGTCTCATTGGCTTTATGACTTGGAACAGAATACAGAATCTGATACATTTCATTTTCCTCATATATTACCTTCTAATTGTTAAGTAGAGGTAATATAATATAAAAATCCAAGATATTGTATGCTAAGGAATTTAGAAGCCCTAAACATTTTGTTCAAGGACAGATAAATGTAATACATAAAGTGAACCAGCTTTTGAGAGAGCCAAATGAAGGAATTATCTTAAACCCACAGTGTGTTAACATTGTAGACTTAGGAGTAGTCCTTTCTCAGCCTCTCTTAGACTTAAACCCCTCTTTTGCAAAATGAACTTAATGTTATTGTTACAAGAAGAAATCATGGAAGCTATCAGGCAACAACTTCATGTTAGAGTCAAAAAATGCTGAATTGTTTCTCTTTATAATATGCTTCCTTAAAAATTCCATGGAGTTGTATGTGGAATGTTTCCATAAGTGAACTAATGAAAACAGTGGAATAAAATATCGAAATGGCAAACTTCTCATCGCTTATTTATTGTACATTTTACCAGTGCATTATTTTAGGATTATGCGACCCTCAGAAGTGGGTTTTCTATTGAGTGAAGGGGAATAACACATCTACCTGCAGAGTTAAACAGGAATCTGTGTGGGCTTTTAAGACCAGGGGACAGATGTAAACTGAAAACAGGCCCGTCAGGCTTTTAGCCTGATTTTGTTAATTCTTGAGTCCAAGTGAGGAGTCAGTACTTTTTAGCAAAAAGTATTATTATGATAGCTATAATGTCATAGTTTATATCCAAAATAAAAACATTAATATGTACATATATCTTTTGTGATATTTAGATACTGCTTTAGTATATACCTTAAGAGTACCTTTCAACCGAGCCTGGTGGTACATATCTGGAATCACAATTATTCACATAACAAAAGCCAGGAGTGTTAAATGTTTGAGGCTAGGCTGAGCCAGTGTTATTGAGGTATTGAGGCCGTATCTCACAAAATACAAACAAAAGATCTAGAGGCAAGGCCTCTGAGTGACAGTGTGATTACCTAGCACTTACTCAATACTAGATATTTTTCCATTTGTTTTTCTATTCCATTTGCCAAACCTAATTTCTACCACCATTTATAGCACTGGAAAGATCCTAGTTTGTTCCAACGTTCTGGATGAATTTCAAATAAGCGAAGAGCTTGTTTAAGTAAGTGATACTCATGCACAGTGCTTGGCACTTGACTCACTGGCAAGTCAAAATAGCAGTAAGCCTCAGTATGTGGAAGCTTGGATTAGAAAGTACTTACAAAGAAATGCGAGGAATAGCTTCTGACCAGCACTTACTTCCACATAGGAAGAGAGTGTGTGCATGTCCTTCATACTTTCTATAACGCTTTAACTCATTAAAAATTCATGTTTCAGATAAACTTATTAGCATCTCAATGATAGTTGGAGGATGCAGGGGTCCAGACAGAACCAGAAAGTTAGCTATATGTGAATCTAATCTCTGCCACTGAGAATTGTGGGATCTCAGACAAGTGAAACTTCACATTGTCTATGCTTTGTGAAGTCTCTATCTGTTCAATAGGAATGGCAACAGTGTCTGAATTCTAGAACTGATCTAAGGACTGGAAAAGCTAGTGTACAGACAGTTCTTACCACAATATATGACATATAATGAATTATGTAGCAGTCTTTTTATGACATTTGCTTCTACAACAAAAAATAAAAGCATTGAGATTTCATTTCACTTTACGCAGAATGGGCGTCATCAAGAATTGCAACAACACTAAATGCTGGGGAGAATATACTGTTGGTGGAAATAGATATTAGTTCCACCACTATGGAAGTCAGCATGGATGTTGATCAGAAAATTGAAAATAGAACTACCCTATGACGCAGCAATACCACTCATAAGCATTTATCTGAATGAATGCAAATCAGGATATTGTTTTGGTGCCAGTACTGGGCTTGAACTCAGGGCCTGAGTGTTTTCCTTTAGCTTTTTTGCTAAAGCCTACTTTAGCTTTTCACCTGAGCAACAGCTCTACTTCTGACTTATTTTCTTGGTTAATTGAAGAAAATTGTCTTATGGACTTTTCTGCTCAGGCTGGCTTGGATTACAATGTGAGTCACGGGTGCCCAACTTCTTCAGTGTTGTTTCAATTTGCATTTCCTTTATGGCCAATGATGTTGAGAATCTCTTAACTCATTTGTTTACCATACATATGACTACTTTGAAAAGTACATCTTTAGATTCTTTTTCCATTTATTAATTGGGTTGTTGATTCTTGGGAGAGAATATGCATATTCATGTTGTTAGCTCCTTGTTAGATGTATAGATGTCAAGAAAATTTCCTCCCATTTTTTCAAGTTGCATTTCTAGATTCGTGACTATATCCTTTGTGCAGAAGTATTTTAGCTTGATAGAATCCCATTTGTCAATCTTCACTTCTATTTCATGAGCTATTGGAGTTATATTCAGGAAGTGATTTTTCTATACCGGTAATTTCTAGTGTTTTTTTCCTGTTTCAAGGCTGATTTTAAGGTCATTGCTCCATTTTGAATTGTTATTGGTGGTGCATGTTGAGAGCTAAGGTTCCAGTTCCAGTCTTTCACATGTAAATAACCAGTTCTCCCAGCACAATTCATTAAAGAGCATATTTTTTTCTCCAATGTATATGTTGAGTTGTTTTGTAAAATAGTCAGTGGGCTGCAGGAACATAGACTTATTTCTGGTTCTTCTATAGTGTATTTGATTGGCCTTCAGCTCTGTTTTTGTGCCAGTACCAAGATGATTTTGTTATGATGGCTTTAGATAGAATTTAAATTCAGGTATTGTGATGCATCCAGCCTTCTGCGTGTGTGTGTTTTTAATTTTTCCCTCTCTCTCAAGATTGTGTTGGCTATTCAAGGATTTTTGTGCTTGCATGCAAATTTGAAGATTGAGTTTTCTCTGTGGAGAATGATATTGGTACTTTTGATAGATAATTCATTAAATTTGTATATTGTCTTCACAATATTGACCCAATCAAAAGAAAATGAGAGGTCTTGTCTTCTGGTGACATCTTTGATTTCGTTACAATTTTTATTATGGAGAACCTTAACCTCTTCAGTTAAGTTCATTCCTAAGCATTTAATTTTATTTGCAGCTATTTTAAATTGAATTTTTTCCCCTAATTGTCTTCTCTTCATATTCATTGTGTACCCAAAACTACTTATTTGGGGCATTAATTTTGTGTCCTGCTAAACTGCTAAAGGTTTTTATCTGATCTGATTGATATGGAGTAATAAAAAGTCTGTTGTTCAACTATACTAATGTAAGTGCTATGGCTATGTGGGCATATTTATATATGAATATATACACTATGTACACAGATTATATTTCTTCTTTGACCTTAACTACCTCGAAGTAAAGGAAATGTTATTTCAAGAGCCCAAGACCCTTCCACTGTAATCTAATTGGAAGACTTCCTATCCAGAATTGATCTCAATTCTGGTTTAGAGGTCTTCATTGTTGTTCCACAAGAAAATGGAAAAGCCCCATTTTGAGAGGTTGAGTTTTGGACTCCTGTCACAAAGATTTGCAGCCCAGTGACTACACTTAAGTTGTTAGAAAACTGAGCCATGAGAGCCAGAGAGGAAAGAAAGAGCAGAAATATATACCAACAAACCAGATCAACTCCAATGGAGAGCTGAAGTGGGACGCCATGTTGACTGGAGGGGAGCCAGGAAACACAGAAGACACAGTACATGAGGCATTGCATCCCTGAGCTAGTGTGGGCCTAAATAGGGTCAGGTCAGGGAGCAGGGACATAGGGAGCTTGAGCGGTCCTGAGCCAAGATTGGCAGGTCCAGTAACCAATTGTCAAAGTCCTTGCCTCTACCTCTAATTCAGGCACACCCATCACCATGGGAGATGGGATTTTCCTGTATCCACCAAGAAGACAAGATGGCACCAGTTAAATCCAATATCTTATCATCCACCACGCAGCTAAGATGGTGCTGGTTAGATTCAGCATCCCTACTTCAATCACCACAGATGGCCACAAGAGGTGCAGACACAGTCCATTCTTCATGGCCTTCCTAAGACACTGGTCTTAGGAAGCCTTCGAAGTACCTCATTAATTTTTTCTATAATTTAACCCTTCCTCGCCTCAAAGCTTCTGGATAACTTGCTGCCTTAGGTTCTTGATATCTGGAACTCATTTTCTTAGGGGAATAACATGTTTTTTAAGACTCTTAGCATAGACGATTTATTTCACACTGGCCAGTCCATCTTCCTCTCCTGAGCAGGAATCTCGGGCTGCCTTCACAAGTATCTCTCCAACGCTTCCTCCTCCAAGCTCTGACCCAGCTGTTGAAGCAAACAGAGCAACTACTGGGCCGCAGCCAATCGCCAGAGCCTGGGGCTCTCTGAAAAGCTTCAGGCTCCACCACATTCCACCAGGAGAGAACAGCACTGTACTCAACTTTGTGCAAAGAGAAGCAAAGAATTCCTGGCAGAGACCTGAGGCTTAAAGCTCTGCAGGTAGTGAGAGCAATAGAGGGGAAAATGGGCCTAATAAGCTTTACAAGCAGCAAGGGAAGAAGAAATATTCATACACCTGAGGATAATCTTGGAGCCACAGGAATAGGAGTCATTCATGTTTGGGCAGAGTTTGTCTACAAGTTAGGGTCTGGGAGAGATCTGTCCACCATAGTGAGAATCCTGGATATCTGAGAACAGCAAAGGTGCTTCCTAGTACTTTAGCAGAGTGATTCAGGTAATATTCAGCTAACCGAGTCACCACCAATAGCAAGTATTCCTGCCTCCACAGGACACAGTGTGTCTCTTACAAAGAGAGAAACCCTAGAATCATGCAAGGACTCCACAACCAGAGACAGGAAAAGCCCAACAAATATTATTCTAAAGAAGTAAGTCTCTAGGTACAGAGAGAAAATCTTCAACAGATAAATATATGTAGAAGAGCCTGAAGTACAACGAATTACAGTACACACACAAAAAAAGCTTTGTGTCACAAAACAACTCGATTTTCACATTTAAAACACATGTAGGGAATGGAGAATTGAGAGGTATCACTGTTGCAGTGAAACAAAAAAAAAGAAGTGTGAATGTTCAGAAAATCAGAAGTTAATTTACAAGGAAAAATATCTATGAGGAATTGCTCTATAAATCCAGGAACCTAGAAGGCAAACTCAAGATAAAGATTAAAAAAAAAAGATAGGACAGGGGAAACCACTTAAAAATTATCTAGTTAAAAATGACTCAAGGTTGTAGAGAAAAATGGCTCACTGAAGTCTGATAAAGGAACGACAACTTGCAGTGACATTCTTATTCCAAGTGCAAAAAGAAAGTATGCGCGCTACAAATAAAACAAGAAGGTCACTAAAGAAATCATACTTCCATCAAGTAGTTCAATCACAAATCTAGAAGCTAGAAGATCACTAAGGTGTCAAAGAGTTAGCCAAGAAGTCTATTCCCAGCAAGACTTACACAAACCTCTTAGTAAACACAGCATTTTGTCACTTTTCCAGGACTCAGTGACTATGACACTTGTATACTCCATGTGAACAAAAGTAAAAAAATAACAAATCACTGAAGAGAGGATAAGGAGGAGAAAGGCAGAGAGAGTGGAAACTTGGTGAGGGATTAGTACTGTGACTAACCCAAGGAAGTGCACAGCTAAAGTTGTGAGGAAGTTTTATAAGGCTTAAGGCTGCCATCTTCTGGAATCTATCCCAATATAATTATCCAAAAAAATTACAAATAGGTCAAAGTAGATCCTGATGTCTATAACTAGTGTTTTCTCAGTTCTATAAGTTTCACATCTTGAGAATAGCGAAAAACAAAAATAATTTTATGAAAAGAAAGAAAGCAAATCAAGTGGGGCATAGTAGGTCAGAACTATAATCCAGGCTACTTGGGATGCTCAAGTGAGATCAGTTGAGCCCTCAAGTTCTAAACCAATCTGAGCAACATAGCATGACTTTCTCTCAAACACACACACACACACACACACACACACACACACACACACACACACACACACACACACACACATACACACACATGAAAGCATAAAGACAAAACATCTAGCAGTCTATCCTCGACCAGTCCATCCTCCCAGCCACCATGTTCCTGGGGTCTATCTTCAAGCCTTGTCAGCATTCATGCCATTCCTTTGTTATTCAGAGTCATGCTTGGACACCTGCCGTGCCCTCATTGCCTCTACTGACTAGTGAAGTTGAACCCATGCCTCTGATTTCCACTGACCTTAGTGACAGACTAAGTGTTGTCCCTGCCTTACTGTGTGACAAATGGCTACTATCACCTTCCTTTCCTTCCATTCTGGGGAGGAACTGTGGTCTCTCAGCTCTTCATGTGGGCTCTGGCTTGTCCTTCTAGTCACCCTTTATTATATATTCCCTCATCTACCCAGAGATTTGGGCAAATCTCTCTCCACACTTGCTCTTTGAAGAAAAACTATAATTTATTCCATGCTGATTGCATATTGTTAAACCCATGATTCCTTGTTCCCTGATCCTTTCACAAAGGTCAAAAAAAAAGAACACATGACAAGTGAGAATTTTCTTGATTTGGGGAAGAGTTTATTCAACTCCTCATAACATTAAAAATGGACATTAAAAAAAAGATAGAAAAAATAGAATCCGTTGTATTAACACGGTTCTCAAACAATGCAATCTATTCCCAAACTCAACTTCTCTACTGCCTGGCTTTGCTTCTAACTCCCCTGCTGGCCCTATCCAGCAGTGTGTTTAGCTCTGCTTCTGTTGTCTAGGATTGTTCCTTCCTTTAACCTCTGAGTTTTGTAGCTGCATGTGGAAGCTATCGGGTTTGATAGAGGAAACAAAGATCCTTTTTAGATATTACAAGGAAAATATTACAATAAGATATTACATAAAATATTATAATAGATTACAATAAAATAATATTACAATAGGAATTTACTTTGTGTAAAACAAACCAACCTGTCTCCTCTTTTTCTATTATTTTCTTAAATTGGACTCTTTTTCCTGTGTTGCTCTTTAAATGTATTTTGGAAGTAAAGATATGGATGAGGATGTTTTTATGTCTATATGCAGATTCTCTTTGAAGAATAAACTGGATCTTATTGTGCACTAACATAGAAAAATGCTTGAGAAATCAGATCTCCCAGCTTCAATTTCTAGAAAAGTCAATGCTAGAAAAATCCTATAGGTTCAGGCAAGGCTATCCAATGAGAGGGTTTAAGTATAGTTGTTTTTTTTTCTCTCTCTCTACTGGTCTGATGGACAGCTTGATCAGCAAGCTTTGGCCTGCATACTCAGGACACTAGGTCTCATTCCTCAGCACCACTCAGATAGAGGTGAGTTTAACCAGGGCTTGTTGAATTTCCTTGTATCTGGATCTGGGTTCTATGAAAGTTGGGAGGAGGGCTGGCCAAGGGTCCGTTGTCCTCTTCTGTGCTGCTTCTTCCATCTTGGAAGCTTCCCTTCTTTGTGTACTGGCAGTATGGTCTCACCACACTTTTAGCCCTCCTTGCTATACAGGTTCTTCTCTGTAAGCCCGGGAGTAACCGGCAGGCTACCCAAAGGGAGTTCCCCTCATATGCCTGAGTGTGGAGGAAATGCTAACTCAATGACTTCTGCACCAGTGGTGGAGATCTAAGGGGCTCAGGTCTTCCAACCGAAGCGCTCAGTTTTTGTTCAGATCCTGCCCGGTAGCTTGCCATCTTCCAGCTTCAGATGGCAATCACTTATCTGAGGGCCAAGCCTGAGTGACTCAGAACGCTGCCCGTGCCATGGCCTCCAGGTCTCTTGGCTATGGCTCAGACTCAATGCCTTTCTGGCCAGGGAGTCAGTCCACATCTGCTTATCACTCTGTAGTCTAGGCTGTCCACCAGGGAGGCTAACCTTCTCATTTTCTGGGGCTGTACACCGCGGAGACCTGAGTTAAGTGTTTCTCCCTGCGTCTACCTCGAATGGCAGCCTGCCACCTGGGCGGCCGTGGCTGGCTAACTCAGTGCCACTCCATCAGCAAATTGTCCTTGATTTCCAGGCCTCCTGGGTGAAGGCTCTATCCCACAAGCTGCCTGGTTGCAGGCTGCCTGCCAGCGAGCAATGGAAACTGATCCTCAGTAATCAGGGCCTTGGATCAACAGAAACTAGATCTCATGTTTGCTGAAATGGCCCTTAGGCCTCCCTGAGGAGAGTGTCAGGTCTACCTCTGTGTCCACCGCTGATGGCTTTTGGTGACCTGGACACCAGTCGGCTGCTGCAGAACACAATGATCAGTTTCCTTCAGTCTCAGAACCTGGTGCCCTGGTTTATGCACTGCTAATGTAATCTGATAAGCTAGGTACTTCAGTCCCTCTCAAGAGGTCATCCCAGGAAATGGTGTCTCGCTACCCACCTCTAAGGAGGGGCATCAGCATCCTGTCTGATGAGGTCCTGTCAGGCTGCTGAAGGAACTAGGTTTAGTTGTCCTGAAAGGTGTGCATTTGCTAGTCTACTGGTCTGTACTGGAGTTTGCCTAGCCTACTTTGGAGGGGGGCTTTCGTCTTTCCTTTCCTTAGGGGAGAGAGGATTGAGCTACAAACTGTTTCATAGTTTTCTGTTGCCTTGCTGGTTTGACCAACTTTTCAGCTGACCTGCTCCTCATTTGTGGTCCTTGAAGCTCTTCCTCCATTTTGCTTTTCTGAAGGTGGGCTCTCCTTCGTTTCTCAGGCTCTCTTATTGTGGTCAAGTCTTTAGCCTACTGTCTCCTTCATTTCTTTAATTCTAGATAGTTCTCTTGAATTTTCTTCATATTCATACTGCATTCTCCTGAGTTTGTACTGAAACACATTCACATAGTATTTGTACAAACTTGCTATAGATGAATACTCAGAAGAAAATACTGTACAACAGTGATGAGACTCAGATAAAATCTTTTTGTTTGCTTTTCTTCCTTTCCTTCTCTTCCCTTCCTCCCCTCCCTCTCTCCTTCTTTTTTCCTTCCTTCTTTTGTCCTTCTCTGTCTGTCTTGTCTTTCTGTTTTTCTTTTTGTAAAGCAAACGTAGCAGTTATATGTCAATATTATGGTTTCATCAATTCTTATAAATGTATTAACATTTCACAATCTGGTATAATGTAAAAGAAGCCTTTTAGGATTTAGAACACAGAGGCAGTATTCATTAAAGACAACTTTTATAAATGAAGAGTTCATCACAAAGCTTTCCTTCCAAGATCTATCAAGACCAATTTTGATTGAAGAAGCCAGGATTCTAATATCCCAACTGATGACAGAATTTTGAACAGTGAATGTTCCTAATTCCTGAATCATTCATCACTGGTCAAATGAAGACTTATGAGATATTCTGCTTTATTAAAAACAAACCCATTTATTAAAATCTGAGTGGAAGAAAAATAAGTACAAAATAGAAGTCTTACTTTATTTTTGTAACTGCCCCAAATAGAAGCTCACTTTATTATTTTAGAGCCAAGATCTTTTTCTGTTGCTTGATCTCATTTGTATCTCTCTTTTCACTGGAGATCTGAACCCAAGATCAATGATGGTGTAGCTAGGTATTTGTATTTGTGGCTACAATGAATATTTTGAAATTCATGGCCCTCTAGCAATCAATTATGGTGTATTCTGTTTGTGTTTACAGGTACCTGGAGAATATTTTTGTGTTGTTAGAGGATATTTGTACAAGAGACAAATTCATAAATAATAGCAATACTAAAATTGTTCATGTAGGTTTAAGCAGTTAAATGACAGACCTAACCAGTGTTTGCTGCAAGTATGAGAAATAATTAATAATCTTTTAATAGTGAACTTGAGAATGTAATGAGCTGAGAACTATCAAGCAACATCAGTTTATGACCTGCTGTGTCTGCAGTATACCCCATAATGCTGTCAAGTCTAAGTTTCTGTGAATGGAGTAGAATTTTTATGTTATTTAGATGTACAGTACCTTTGCTTTGACTATGTCAATAGCAAATTTATTAATAATGGAAGGCTGTAAGACTACCATGAGCTATTTTTAAAATAAGCTATGGATTAACCCAGAGCAAAATACTGGGTGGACACAACTTTGATCTCCAGCCTGATATCCATACCATCCTTGTTTCATATCACAATCTATTGTTAGTTGCTTCATTTTGATTTTGTGCATTTTTCTGATATGTATTATGTGATTTTATGGAATATTATTGGTTTAAAAATTAAATAATACACAAAACTAGAAATCACTGTGAGCTATTCTCTCGGCAGACATAAGTACTCAAGTTTAACTGCTTTCTTTATACAAACATAGTATTCAGATAGGGAAACATGAATGCATTAGCAATTGAGTCAGATGCCATTGGCTTGTGCTTGTAATCCTAGCTACTCAGGAGACTGAGATCTGCAGACTATAGTTCAAAGACAACTTGGGCACTGAGATCTGCAGACTATAGTTCAAAGACAACTTGAGCAAGAAAGTACATGAGATTCTTATCTCTAATTAAGTACCCAAGAAATCCAGAAGTAGAGCTGTAGCTCAGGTGGTAGAGCAAAAAACTCAAGGGCAGTGCACAGGGCCTGAAGTCAAGCCCCAAGACTGGCACAAAAACAAATCAAAACCAAACAAAAAAATCAAAATTGCTCAATATTTTACAAAACATGTGGACTTCCCACATAAGACCCAGAATCCTTACATAGCCACTGGAAAGAAAATGTTACACCTGAGGAAAATGATATTCAGAATGGTCAAAATGATATTTATAGGTCCTAAATCACACAGACGGCACTTGGAGGAACAGCACCCAATCATGAATACAGGATATCCAAAGTCATGCTTCTTCATCTCCCTGCGCTTCTCATCCCTTCGCATCACTTCTATTTGTCTGGCAGACGCAGCTGGTTTGTGTTCTGCACACATGCATCAATGTGCTCGGAATAATATTCTTCACATATTCCCTTGAATTATACAGTGAAAACGGGAGCCCCTGACTTATTTTTTGATTCATTTAATGAACATAAAGAAACAAATTTACTTCCCAGGTCCAATTCAAAACCAGCATTCTTTAACGTTCTCTACACCTCTGTGTTTGTTTCCCTTCTCTTCTGGGGTGCTTTTGCTCTTGCAGTGTGTACCTCTTCATAGGAGGTATAGTAAAAGGTTTTAACTTGAGACGTGAAAACTATTTCACTGAGTAGCAGTGGCATTTAATGTGTTAATATATTCCAGAGTATTAACAGAACTGGCTACATGCACAACTAAGAAAAATCTGGAAGAGGCGGCCTTCCCTTCCCCTCCCTTCTCCTCTCCTCATACTGACGGTGAAGAGAATTTAACCCAGGGTCTCATGCTTCACAATCAGATACCTTGGCACTCTCTACACCCCAGCTCCAAGGGTTTTTTTTATGTCGGAGGGTAAGAGAGGTGCTCTCTGGAGGTTTATGACACCCTAGATACATACTGTTGTTTAAAAGGAAAAATGAAGCTATGGCATACATGAGACAATGGAATTAAGACAGACACAACCCATAACAGGGTTGGAAACTTCTCTCCCACAATCTGTAATCTGCTTAATTCTGGCAAATGGTTCCAATTCTTCTGTTTCTCAAGTCTTGGTCATGATTAGTTCCTCTGCCTTGATATCAGTTATCTAGATTTCCCTTCTCTAAAACTTCTGGTGCTTGGCAGCCACTCCTCAAACCTAGTCCCTTATTTAGTAAACAGCTCACTGCTAGGGGTTGCTGGTAACTCTGGCCTTAACTCCTGGGTTAGCGATGGGGAAATTCTCAAACTGAATTATTCAACCCTAGCATATAATAGTAAAGCAAATTGTTGATTAATGAAATTTGAGTTCTGGACAAACAGGTTTAAGGAACCCAACCTGAATTATCAAGGATTCAAATAAATAAAGGGATGATTTTTTTTAGTCTTCTTATTATAGAAACTGATAAAAATAATAAAATCTCACAGAAATATAAAGAGGTGCTTTTTCACCTCCCATCATAAACATTAAGTACTTTAAGGTAAAAGAACATTTAAAACATCTGACCTACCATAGCTTAGCAACACAGAAACTTGACGGTGGCTGTTCGTGTTTGCTCAGAGGTTGAATGAGACCCATGGCCAGGCATCAGGAGAGAACATCTCACACTATCCCTGGCAAATTCAAACTACAAATTTGAACTGTGTTTGACTGGATATGTTTTGTCTCTGCATTAGGATGAAAGAAAACAATTTATAACCATTCTAAGTTAGAAACCGTGAATGTATGCATATCCACACCTCATTCCTGGAGTTTTACGAGGTACTTGAAATATTACATTTATTCAGCCATTCACCGATGAACGCCCTCCATCTATACAATGCCAAGTCTTGACTTGTAAGAACTGGATTATCTTGAAGTGTGTTTTAAAATTGAGAATTTTATTTTTAATTCACTGATTTTTTACATTTCTAGGTTGCTCAAAAAGTATCAGGCCTGTAGCATCTAGATTAAAAAAAAACAAGTCAAATACAAGACAGAGATTGATGGAAGGAGAGATTTACTAAAACTGGGCTTTTCAGGACTTAAACTTAAACCAGTCTCTTAATTTCTGCTAGGACAACATGTACCCTTTAGGATTAGAGAACCATATGCCCATCCTTACAAGGGAAGAGATGTGTCTCTACATTGCTGTGCAGAAAAGATGGTTTTATTTGTGAAAAAGTCAGGGGTCTGGAGAAATAAAAGTAAAAACATGTAAGAATTAGAACAGATAGTAGTCAAACAGGTAACCATCTAGACCATTAACTTCTATAGAATCAGCCATAAATCACCTTTGCAGCTCACTAGTTTCGTGTATCATTAGTGTATTCACTATGTCAGTGTTGTCATTGGAAAAATGGAATGACAGAACCTTCCCAAGTTAGTCACGAAAAACTCAGTGTAACGATGCCTGTAAATATCCTTGCTGGACCCCAGAGGAGAGCAGGCACTCTTACTGGAAATGAAATGGAAATTGCCCTTCTGGTAACACATTAAGCTTTAGATCTTTTGAATGAAGATGATCAAATCTAGAGAATAACATTGGAAATTTTGAGTTCTGGGCGAAGGGAGTTAAATTCCTAAACTGAAGATGACTATACAACAACGTCTGAGCCAAGAATTCAGTAATAACTGTCAGAAATTACAGCCTAAAGGCCCAGTCTTATTTACATGTAGGAAATGTTGCTACTAAGCATACCTTTTGGAAATAGAACCCAGCTGAGCACTTAAACGTAAAAGACAGCAATAAAGTGACCTGAACACCAGGGGGCGCTCTAGTTTGTTCTATGATGAAGAGAGGAACAGGAATCCCCTGAATGGAGAACTTGAAAACTATGCACCACAGGGATTTATATTGGTAATTCATCACAAAATGTTCTATTTGTATCTTGGCTTGCACAAGTGAGTCCGTAAAGGTTCAGGTCAACATTTCACAGTATGCATTATACCACATGGACTTGTGGCCCCCTTCACGACTGGATTCTGTAGTCTTAGAGGTCAGTTACAAGTCACCCATAGACAAAAATATTCCATCTATAAAACAACAAATAGAGGGGAGATTATTTTCAGAATTTTAGCAGATCAAATTAAATAATCCGATTTCTTTGATGTGGCCTATCTGTCATTTAGGCACCCATTAATAGAGGATCATATCTATCCCACTTCAAAACAAATATTTTCTAAGCCTGGACAATATATAAGCTACCAAATAAAAAGAAATGTGCAAATGTCAAGCATGGCCCCCTATATAATAAGTCACCCGTCACTGTCTTTGAGGGAAAGAAGGATAATACATAGGCAAGCAGGCAAATACACAAGAAACTGAATAGATAAATGAACAATGGTCGAATCAGGCAAAAAAGAGCAACTCCAGTGCACAATCTTCCCTGAAACTAAATCCATTACATACAACAAACAGCCCAGTAATAAAACTTAGGAAGAATCAAGTAAGCTTCACAGTAACCTCTGCAAGAATTGGCTTAATATGGTCAATACTTGATGAATAACTGACACTTCCCCATCCTGTTTTCCATACTTCCATTTAGGGCCCAAACATGTGACTCAAATATGTACAAACCACATAGGATGCACAACTGAGGGCTTCTCACTTTCCCACTCCAACGCTCCCATGCCTCTACGCGCCTTTGAGTCTCTAGTAAACTGTAAGTGGCAGCAGCTGAGAAATTTGCCTAGACAAATTCTTCATATGTAGCCTTTGATTCTATCACTGGAGTTTCTTTGTTTCTACACATATGACAAATACCAAGGATTAGTATTATTGAGAAGAGAAAATCAGAATCAAAGAATAGGAGAAAGTGCCTAAACCCAACAAAGTCTATTGTGTATTGTATAGTTGGGCAAAAAGTTTTTGCAGTCCTAAAGGAAATGAGGAGTTGAGCCATGTGAGAGAAAACCAAGGAGAATATGCCTATAGAACAAAGAGGGCATAGCTTGAAAGAGAAGTTTGCTTGTATAGTAAAATTATCCATCAGGATTACAACTTTGCCTGTGTAATACAAATAAGGGAAAGAATGGCTGGATATAAATCCAGAAAGTTAGCAAGACTTGGTAAAGGATTTAATCTTACTCTAAATTGAAGAAGATGCCCTTAAGGCTCAGTAATTCCTAAAGAATCATCCTGCTTTCTATATTGGGAATAGATTGCTGGAGAGTAGGTATAGAAGATAAGAGTGCAGCGATGTACATAACGAAATGAATACACCTTAAATCAGGTGATAATAGTGGGAGTGATATACAGTGATTTCATTCTGGGTACATTGGAATGAAAATCTGACAGTACATTGTTGATATGGAGGGTGAAATGAAAAGAACAAATGGAGATATAACCAGCATGTTTAGATGAACTCTGAAAAAGTTATTTGCTACCAAGAGGAAGATAGCAGTTAGGGCTGTTTGTAGTAATGCTAACTGGTCTTCACCATTGTATACTTGAGAATCTCAAGAGGAAGTTTCAGAACTGACATTGCATATATTTCTGGGTTTTAGGGGGTAACTCAAGTTTAGGGATACAATCTTGGGAGCTGTGAGCACATGCATGGAAATAAAAACCTTCTATACAGTCACCTTGGAACTATAATGTTTAGAGGCTGAGAAGCAAGAACTAATAAAACAATTGGAACGAGTTATCAGAGAGCTGGGAAAAAACAAGAAAGTGCCATTCCTACAGCTAGCACACAAAAAGGATAAGAGAGGATTCAGTGAGGCACATTCCTCACATAGAATAGTAATATAAAAACTAAGAACTGAAGCCAGATCTTAACAATGGGAAGATCATCCATGACTTTGAAAGGAGCTTTGTGGGAGCTGTAGACAGTGAAATCTTCCCAAAACATAATTCAAAAGAAATGGTAGGATAATCCAATGATATCAAGCAAAGGCAACTGCTTTGATAACTTTTACGAAGAAGTGGGAAGGCATCATGGGTGAATGGGCAGTGTTTGTTGCTTGTTTTAAAAGAGTGGCCATATTGCAATAGATCTGGATGCTTACCGTCAGCAGAATTTTGATCCACAGAAGATGTCACCATAATTTTCTCGTTCCGTAACACTGTGACTACATTATTTTCTATGGCAGAGAGTTTTTTTGTTGTAGTTTTAGATATGATTAGGATTTGAGAAAGTGAGATTATCTAGGTATGTCCAATGAAATCAATCGTGACTGCTTGTGGTAGAAGAGACAGAAGGGACAGAGAAAGAGATTTAGTGAAAGTAGGGAACAAAATAGAAAGATTTGAGGGTGGACACTGTATATGCAAATGGAAGGAGAAGCCACAAATCAAAGATAAGGGAACCTACAGGAAGCCAAACAAGGAACAAACAGATTCTTCCCTTATTTCTAAGAAAACACTGATCTTTTTCAGAGTAGAGAAATGTTTTCTTTCTTTCTTCTTTCTTTCTTTCTTTCTTTCTTTCTTTCTTTCTTTCTTTCTTTCTTTCTTTCTTTCTTTCTTTCTTTCTTTCTTTCTTTCTTTCTTTCTTTCTTTCTTTCTTTCTTTCTTTCTTTCTTTCTTTCTTTCTTTCTTTCTTTGGTCACTTGTGGGGCTTGAACTCTGGGCCTGGGCGCTGTCCCTCAGCTCTTCAGCTCAAGGCGAGTGCTCTACCACTTGAGCCACAGCACCATGTCCATCTTTCTGGTGGTTTGTTGGAGATAAGAGTCTCATGAACTTTCCAGCCTGGGCTGGCTTTGAACCGTGATCCTCAGATCTCAGCCTCCCGAGTAGCTAGGATTACAGGCGTGAGCCACCAGCACCTGGCTGAGAAATGCTTTCTTAAAAATATGACCCTTTCAACACTTATTTGATTTGGAGTCACCAAATGTTAGCACCATTGTCCTGAGGATCTAGATGAGGATTAATAGAAAGTTTTGTGTTTTCCTGGTAGAGACTGACATGGGAACTTGGGTCTTTGCTTCTTCAGTCTCTGAGACTACACAGGACAGCTACACCAGAGCTGCCAAACTACATTTTCTCTGCAGAGAGAAAAACAGTTTCTAAAGATGTATATTACATAAAGCCAAGTATAATTGCTATCCAATATAATTTCCTTCAGGGAGAAAGTTACAAAATACCTTACGTTATCCTCTACTGTAAGTAAGTAGGTTATTTAAATTATGTTCATGCATAATCACAAAGGAGACACAGCGTAAGAACCAATAGAATCAAGTAGACACTTCTGCAAGAACAAAAATGGTCATGACACAGTATTGTGCTGGGAAAAAAATAAAGCAATTACCAGAGTGTAAGATGTGCTTTGACCAGATTTATTTTCATGTATGTCCTTTTACCTTCAGCTTTGGTTGTAGTGAATCAGAGCCATCAGAAAGAAGATGCGATGTGAGAGCCACCAAGAGTCAGTCCATCCCCAGCATGGAGGGGCTGACTACATTGTCAAGTAGAAAAAAATAACAAATATTTATTTGCTCACGCACCATTATAGATGGCTGGGAATTCTGGAAGACCTCGCCAAACCAACTTTTAAGAAATTTTAACAATCAAGTTATTAGTTTCCCCTTTTTCATGTGTTTTTTTTTTTAATTTGGAAAATGTTTGTCATGATATAACTATTATTCTTCACAAAAAGCTTCACCTGTCATTGTGGGAAGAGAAATTATTTATAAATGCTATACAGATATTAGTTCAATTTATTATATTATATCTAGATTCTTGGGGGGATACATTTGTCAACTCAGAAGATCTTGTGGCTCCGATTATTGTTAAAACTAAACTCATTTACTTACATCTGAGAACAACTTCATAAGCTGGTTTCTAAATTCACATGATAAATTCCAAAATGTACATTATTTCTGTATATTCAGAAATGCTTTTGAGTTGTTATAGATTTAATTATGAGAAAAAATTAAAGTGTAAAACTACTCTAAATCCACAAACTATGCATATAAACAATTGCAGAAGTAATGTGTTTAGAATTATGTGCTTCTGAGCAGCTGAGTTCCTGGTGTAAAAATATAACAGGGCTTACCAAAGCCTTATTATACACACTCAACTCAGGAGTGTGTGTATATGGTGAACCTAAAAAGCTTATTTAATAATCGTTCTGGTTACTATTAACACATTGACCATATTTCTCTATTTCCTTCTCAAATCACTAGGATGTACAGGAATTTGGTTTCTCATTTTTAGATGGCTGTAGTTGTAATGCAGCCTGTAGACAATGGCTTTTAACTCATGTAAATGAAAGTTGGGTATTGTATTTTCTCAGACATGGTCACCCACATTAAACCCAATCTAAAGAACAAAAGCTGTTCTACTTCTCAATTGACATGATTAAAACAAAAACCTTTTGAGATCAACAAATGCTTATGGGCTTAAAGATATTTTTCCTAGGCCTTCTTCCTTCTTGGTAGTCTTTCACATCTCTCTAACACTTATGGAAAAAATAAATGATTAATGTGGTTGTCTGCTTTTTTCTAGGAATAGCACAGAGTTCTCTGGAGAAAGAATGTCCACCTGTTACATCATACTCGAAATATCTCAAGAATAGTGTCTACCTTCTCTTATATCTCTTACAAATGACAATACTGACCTTGAACTCAGGATGTAGTTTTGTTAGAACTTATAAATCAAGGCATAATCTTCTGGCAATGTTATTTAATGAACTTCAGATATCCCAACAGAAGAATAACTTGAATTTTTGCCAAATGAATCTGCATACCTTATATTGATGACAATGCAAATATAAATGATTTGGATTAAATTCAGTCAGTATTGTGCAACCAGACAAAATTAACTGACATAGTTATAACATCGCCTTGAAGGTATTTACATGTAGGAATTTCAGAGAAAAAAAAAAGATAGTACAAATGGACACACAAATGTCAAAAAGAGCAAGGTGTCATAAAAAACATATAGTGTGATACATCTAAATGCAAGGAGGAAAAGTAGAACTATAGGGGTATGGCAAAACCATAGCGATGTTTTAATGAATCAAGCACAAAGTTAAATGCAATTGGGAAGACAGATAGAGATGGATACACACAGACAGGGTTTAGACACGTTCCAGTCCAGTGAATGCTAGCAGAGCCGGGACAATAGCAGGGAATGGGAGGAATGCAGGGAGAGCTTAATTTGGCTAAAGCTAAATGATGATAGAGAACTGCAAGTTAGACCAGAAAACCAGTTTCCAGGACCGACGATGCCAAATGAAGTTACTTCTCTAAGCAATGCAAATTAGATCTAAATCTCTGGCTCAGTAGAGTTATGTGATCAGAGTTTTCTGTCTATCTGATACTAACGTTGTGCTGACATTCATGATTTCTAGCTCTTTTGAGTTTTTTCCCCCTTATGTCTTATTTCCCAATAAAACAGAGCCATACTCTCTGTTCCTTGAACGTGTTGATAGGTCCGCCCGGCTGCACTTCTGCCAACATGATCTCTCTATCTGGAATTCATGGATTCATTTAGCAAAGTTCACAAGTTTGATCTTTACCATGTGCTTCTTTGAATGTCAGAGACATCACTGCCGGTATAACAAGACATCTGCTATCACAGGAGGTAATACAAAATACAGGGTGATTCTCTCTTCATTAGCTTTTTCTTACGATGACAACATATCTGGCATCAACGATGAAAGGGACAAAAAGTTTACTTTGACAGAGCAAGCTTGTCCACTCCATGCCAGCCAGGCAAGGCAATGAGACAGGAACAGACTAGACTCTTAAAAGTCATACTGGTAGGTGCTGGTGGCTCACAGAGGTAATCTACCTACTCAGGGTGTTGAGATCTAGGAGATGATCATTCGAGGCTAGCTTGAGCAGAAAAGTCCATGTTGACAACATCTCCAAAATAACAAGCAAAAAGCAGAGCTGAAGGCATGGGTCAAGTGGTTGAACCCAATGGGGAGCTCTGAGTTCAATCACCAAGTCAGAATCATAGTGATTTACCTTTACCAATCTCCTAATAGGACATCCTAATAGGACCTATGAATTCATCCATGAAATAAACCATTGATGAGT
This sequence comes from Dipodomys merriami, assembly GCF_024711535.1. Classification (NCBI taxonomy): domain Eukaryota; kingdom Metazoa; phylum Chordata; class Mammalia; order Rodentia; family Heteromyidae; genus Dipodomys; species Dipodomys merriami. The sequence goes on along the minus strand of NW_027203381.1, from coordinate 112,143,406 downwards.
TTAGGGCATTATCATCCAATCACTTTTATTGAAAAGCACCACCAACAAGGGACTAAAGCTTCAGCACATGAGCCTTTGGGGCATTTTCTTAAGAGATCCCAGGTATCCCAAGGTCCAGCATGGTGAATGCTCAGGTGAGGAGTCAGTCCTGGGTAGAGCTAGAAGAAATGTGGTCAGTCGTGGTATTATTTGTCTGCAAATAGGTAAGTTTCCAAATGTGGCCCACATTTGCTTTCTTCTGCAACTAGCAGGAGGCCCCATGCTACCCCTGTGCCACACTGTCACATTATGGTGCTGATTTCTCATGACTCAGAAGTGTTCTGTAACATCTAATACCCATAAGAAAAATCTCAGCTGCGCATTCATTATGTGTCAGCCAGAGCCAATTACTATAAACTTTATGACCGAAACAACACTCACTTATTCCCTTCTCTTTCTGAAAGCCAGTAGTCCAGAATGAGTTTTATAAGATGACACTTGGGATTGGTGTCTGAGGAACTGCCTTTCTTCAGCGGCTACCTGTGGAAGATTGCTTCCTTGCCTCTTCCAACTTTTACAGAATGTCTGCTCCCTTTGACTCAGGATCATGGTCTTTTATCCTCAAACTGCAGCTCATTAAGTTCCCTTTCTACTGTTCATAAACAACTAGGATATCTACAGGACCAAAATCCTATTAACTTGTAACTTCGGCAAGATCAAACCATAACCAATAACAAATGTTACAAAAGGCAAAAATAGACTGTCATAAAGAATTCAATAATCCTTGGTTGAGTCAGCTAGGCGATGTTCCAACAAGAACATATAGTCTGCATTTTGCCTCTGTTATGAATGTTGTTTTTGAGGGTAGCCACTTTGCCATTTTTCTCACTACTCCACAGTACCACAGATACTCCACAGGTCCATAGTCACATAGAACCTAATCAAGGCATGTGGAAATGACATTGAAATGTGTGAATGAAATTGTCCAACTCTTTTGCCTTCTCGGTACATTCACCTAGAGTAGTGTGGCTGAATGAATAACTTCCTTTTATATCGAATATGTTTCACTTCTTGCTGATTGTTTTTAAATGAAAGTCACTTAGCTAAATTACAATCATTTAGAAAAACCATCATAATCTCCCATCTATCCTATAAGGAAAATTGTGAAGGAAATAATTTATGTAAATACATATTTTATTGTGCTTTCAATTAAGGACCTCTACATGAGCAGATATAAAAATGCTGTATCTGTTTTATATGTAGATTCACTGACCTGTAAGAGCTAGAAAGGCACATGTCTATAGATGTTAGAATCATGATTCAAATTCCACAACTTCCATTGTCATAGGTAATATGATGCTGGAAAGAGAGATATCAACAGAGAGAAGAATTCAGAGAAAACTGGAAAGTATATATCTAGCAAGAATTTAATATCCAAAATGCACTCAGAATTCAGTTCAATCGCAAAACAATAAGCAATACAATTTGAAAACAGTCTGCATACCCATTCAGATATTACTTCATCTCAGTTAAAACTGACTTTTATTGAAATGACCACAAAATACAAATGTTGATGAGGAGATGGAGAAAGTTGGAACTCTTACACTGGATGAGAAGAAAAATGAGACAGCCATTGTGAAGAACAGCAGAGAATGTCCTCAAGATACTAAAATTGGGATTAGCTTATGCTCTTGGGTATATAATCTAAGGAAATGGAGTCAACATTTTGAAAAGAAACCTGTACCTCCATGTTTATGGTTACATTATTGGCAATAAGGAGGATATGGAATTAAAATAAATGGCCATCCTTGGATAGATTAAGAAGGGGTGGTGCTTAGACCTACAATGAGATATGTATTTGCCAGTAGAAAAGCACAAAATCTTTTCCCTTACAACATCGATGGACCTAGACAACATTGAAGTGCTAGGCACAGAAACACAAGCACTATATAGTTCTGCTTCTGGGAAAAAGTTACAAGTGATTCCTAGAACCTTAGAGAAGAATAATGGTTACTAGAGATTTGGAGAATGAGGGATCAGGACAGATCAGTCAACAGGTATATCATATATATATATATATATATATATATATATATATATATATATATATAATAGGATTTATAGGTGTTTTGCTGCTCTACGGCAGGATTAATATATTAAGAATAATGTATAAATTGTCTATGCTAGATATAAAAGAGGAATTCATAAAGAAATGGTAAATTTTAAGCTAATGGATATACCAATTTAACCCAATTTAAACACTATACTAGAAACAAAACCTGACATTATTCTTCATAAATAGTGCATAAATACCTAGGTGCCAATCAGAAAGTAATGATAAGGAAAAAGTGTTATAAAGAAGAGAAAATGGAAACATCTCTTGTAGCTACTGACTTACAAAATGCCTCTGGGCAAAAGGTGCTGACCTGTTCCACACAGCCACGTTTCCCACAGCCATGAAGCACCTGCTGCTGCACTTCCGCAGCAAAGATACAAGGTTAAGCTCACCCATATAAAGCCTCTGTTCCTCAGATCATGCTAAGCTCACCTGTCCTCATTAAAATTCCCCTGTCCAATGACGTCAAGCATAATAGAGGGTCTTGATAATGCAAGCCCTCTGGTGAATTTATTTTTATTAGGCAAGGTGTGTCTATTTCTTGACCACTAAATATCAAATATTAATTGCCATATAAAGCCTCAACTGTCCTCACAATAAGTTTTTATATTCCCCAATAAAAAGGTTGGGAGAAAGAACTGTATTTATTTATTTTTATTTTTTTCCTACTTCAACTTCTTTTTTGTTTATCTTTTTTAAAAAATAAGTTTTTATTGTGAAAATACTGTACAGAGGGGTTACAATCACATGAGCAAGGTAATGAGTACATTTCTTATCAAGCATTGTTGCCTCCTCCTTTGTTTTTTCCCCTAACATCCCTTCCCTCCCATCTCCACAACTACACTCCCCCCTCCTTCCCCCCCACCAAATTGTTTAACTAGGGATACAGGTTGACCCATGGCAACAATGAGATATACAAGATGCTATGTCGAAAGCACTGTATTTAGACGGTAGAAAGTCATGACTTAAAAAATATTCCTGTCTCCCACAGTAAAACAGTGACTCTCAAGTGGAGCTCTAGAAGAAACTGATGTAGGAGACAGAAGGAAATTTTCCATCTCTAATTGCCAACTGTTATTCCTTCAATTTGATCTTACATGATAATATAGAGTTTTTTTAGGACCAAAGAAGACCTTAACTTAAATTTATTTATAACAAACTTAAGATAACATAAAATATTAGAAAATATGGGAAATGGGGATATGCCTCAAGTGATAGAAGGCCAGCCTGGAGTGAAAAAGTCAAGAAAGAGCACAAGGCCCTGAGTTCCAGCCCCAGTATCCCCACCACCACACAGACAAACACACACACACACACACACACACACACACACACACACACACACACACAGATGCACACACAGAGAACCCCCCTCTCATACACAGAAACATCTCTCCCACTGCCTCACCCCCAGGTGGATGCCTCCACATCTTACTTCTCTATGTTCTGTCTCCTCTTCAGGAAGATGGAGATGGAGATAATACCAACCCCACAAGGCTATTTTGAGATTGATGGCAATGAATAATGCGAGGATTACACATAAGGGTAATTAGTACATTCTTTATCTGGTCTGCTTGGCATATCTAAGCGCTAACTCAGGACCAGCATTCTTTGTGGTGGGCCTGCCCTGGACAGGGTAAGATGTTTGACAGCAACCCCAAGGAATACTCGCAGGATGCCCGCAGAACTTCCCCAGTGATAACCAAGAATGTCTCTAGATAGTGTAATCAAAAGTCCCAGGTTGGGGGGGAGGTGGAGGGGATTGGGAAGGTGGCTCAGTGATAGAATGATTGCCTTGCATGCATGAGGCCCTGGGTTTGATTCCTCAGCACCACATAAGCAGAAAAGGCTGGAAGTGGCGCTGTGGCTCAAGTGGTAGAGTGTTAGCTTTGAGCTCAAGAGCTGAGGGACAGTGCCCAGGCCCAGAGTTCAGGCCCCATGATGGGCAAAAAAAAAAAAAAAAGTCCCTGGGGGATATTCATTCCCCATTGAGAACTGTTGTGTTATACTCTTAAAGCTTTTGTGCAAGAATAGAGAAATCACAAAATCATCTAATTTCTGAAGATTAGGCACTGGAGGGAAAGGTCGGTCTTTGAAGCGAAATTTGAACTGAAATACCTGTCAGCTAGAATTTAAGCACTGAACAGTATTTCTAGTTGCTTCTTTTCCTCATTTGTAAAATCTAAATAACAAATTAAAACTAAGCAGAAAACACAGGAACTTAGCTAGTGGCAAAATAAGTACATTCTATTTAATGTCCATTAGATAGAATGATATTGTACCATTTGTAAAGAAATGGACAACCTCAGAAAAATGACATTATGGAATAATTCAGGCTGTGGGAGTCAAAGGCTGCATGTTTTCCCTCACACGAATAAGTTTGTAAGTTACATTAGGTAGTATGCAAGTATATACAAATGTGTTAACTCAGTGATAGAATGTTTTGTAGTATGTATGAGGCTGGGCTTAATCCTGAAATCACAGAAACAAAATAAAAATAGAAACAAAATGATAGACCAATTAAAAAATATGTGCTAACTAAACTATGAAGAGTTCTCAAGGGAGAACTCAAAGAAATAGTGTAATTCCTTAGACAGGCCAGATCAAAGTTCAACAAAATGAACCCCAGGAAACAGGTACTTGAAAGGGGATGGAGGACACTGGGGTCATGAGGAAACAGGAGGACAAATAAAAAGAAGGGTGGGAGAATACGATCAAGAATTAATGTACATCCTAAAAATGAAGACAAATGAGGAAAGACTTGCTTGTGATGGGTGAAAATGTGACCAAGATACATTGTGTTCATATATAGCTGTGTAAAATGGCAATTTCTTGTACAACTACCTAAAGATAATCAAACATTTTTAAAATAATAATGTCCTTATTTTAAAGTTTAAAGTTATAATAGCAATAAAGTCCCAAATAGAATGCTGACAGAATTATAAAACTCTCAGGAATAAAATTAATTATCCCCTACTCAAATTATAAATATGAAGGGATATAAATTAGGAGATTTATATGACTCTTTAGTATTATAAAACTATGAATCAAGTCCAACAGAAAGTATGAAGCTGAGCACCAATGGCTCACATCTCTAACCCTAAGTATGAGATCAAAAGGGTTATAGATGAGGTCAGCCAGGGCAGAAAAGTCTGTGAGACATGGTGACCAATTAACTAGCAAAATGTCAGGATTGGTTCAGTCAGTGAACTCAAGTTGACTTGAGTTCAAGTCAACTTGAGTTCAAGTCCTGGTACCAACACAGGAAAGAAAAAGAGAGAAGGAAGGAGGGATGGGGGGAATCAAAGGAATGAAGGAGAAAGAAAGAAGGAAGAAAAGAAGAAAGAAAAAAAGGAAGGAAGGAAAGAAGGAAGGAAGGAAGGAAGGAAAAAAAGAAGAAAAAGAAGGAAGGAATGTATAAAGAATAGAACAAACTCAGTATGGGTTTTTGTTATTGTTGCTAGTGTAACAAAGTAATTTTGAAGTATCTGAGGAGGAGGGGCAGAAGTCAAACATTTAAAATGTACAATAACAGAAAAAATTTAAAATGTTTTGCATAAACTTGTAAGAACCAAAAAATGATGTGATTAATATGAAAATAGACTATGAAGAATGGTAGACCAATTACAAAAGCAGTAAGTATGAATATATCCTTAGAAAATTAAATTATATAAACCCATGAAACAAAATTGAAAACCCAGAGGCAATTCAAATATGCTTTTAATAAATTATATAACTCCAAAAATATTGTCTGAACTCATACTATCTTCCTGGAACCATTTTAAATATTAAGGATATATTAATACATAAAACAATATGTCATTGTTCTCTTTGAGCATACAGTGGGCAGAAAGAATTCATGGATTCATTATGCAGTGTATGATATGAGTGATCCAAATCAAGCATAACAAGGGTAAAGTTACAGATAGAGATAGAGTTCAACTTTAGATTGGACATTCAACTGTTAGAGAAATCCTGGCGGAGTCGGGGCGGGGAAGGGGAAGCAGACAAGAACCCCAAGTACCTGAAGTAACTGGAAGGCTTTGAGACTAGTTTGGAGATAAATCAAGAAATAACTAAGGGATAAAGACAAAACCCTTGATCTTATTTTAAGTGTAGGCCACAAGAAGATGCAGAATTGGAACATACAACGATGGTGTAAACAATAAAGAACAGGATATCTAAAAAAAACAGTGTTTCTGATAGAAGTTATGGGAAGTTGAATTGGGATTAGAACAAGACAGTAAAAATGTATGATGGATTATATGTTGATGTGACATGAAAAGGTGAAGAAAAACATGCCTTCAGTTTTTGGGAGCTGAAAAGTAGAATATATGGAGGTTATATTTATTGAGACAGGTAAAGAGAGTAATTTAGGAAAGTTTGGGTAAACGCGAGTAAATTGTGTTTGGGATATCTAGTTGACCCAAGGTGGAGAAGTCAAAGCTGAACTGCTAGAAATAAACCTATGGAGTTCTAGGAGAATAATTGGAGATGCTTTTAAAGTCATGTGTTGGATGAGGTCCTAGAAGTGTGGTTTTGGATTAACATGTATAGATAACTTCTAGGAAAAGAACCTAAAATTATGATGTCAGTCTAAAGAGGGATTACCATTTCATAGTAATCCAATTACAGATATAAAGAAAAAATAACTACTATACTAAGTAAGGCAATTTTACTTATTTCTAATTCTTTCAAAGGTTACATGCAGAGGCATTATTAGCAGTTTCCTTTCACAAATGATTAAACCCTATGTATCACAAGGAGCATCACATAAAGAAAACAAAAAAGAAATAAAAACTATCAGGTGCTTCAAATACAGTGGCCACCATAATGTATATCCCAAATTTCACTGTTCTAAATGTTACCAGGTTATTATTGTAATGTTTTATGGATGACAAATCTCACATTTTAGTCCTACAAGACTAAAAGGAAGGTGTGGCGAGTGCTGTGGTATTTTAGAGGCTTTCTGGAAAATCCAGTTCTTTCTCTTTTCTAGCTATGCACATTTCGTGGATCAGAGCCTCCACCCCTCCAGCTTAAAAGCTACCAACATTTGCTGTCCTTCAAGTGTTAGCTTCCTCCTGGATCTGCTTCTGCTGCCTCCTTAAAAATAAAGATCTTGTTTACCCTGCAGCCATCCATATAATCCAAGACATCCTCTCTATCTTCAAGTCACCCTTAGTCATCTTCAAACTTATTTCCTCTCGGCCACTCAACAATATTCACATGTTTCAACATTTGAATCAGGATATTTTGGAATCATTATTCTGCTTATTAGAGGATTTGTTGAATACATGGCTTAGAAAGATGAAAAAACAAAAGATGCAATAAATAATAGATAAAATGTGATAAAAAGAGAACTGAAGTCCTCTTCACGTAATACATTCTTTACTGATCAGTGCATCACAATTTCTACATAAAAGTAAAATTCTTCTTAAAAACTAGAATAACCACCAGGCTCACACTTGTAATTCTAGTTACTCAGGAGGCTGAGATCTCAGGCAGGGAAGTCCATGAGAGTCTTTTTTTCCAATTTATCACCCAAAAAAAAAGCCAGAAGAGGATCTGTGGCTCAAGTGTTAGATTGCCAGCTTTGGGCAAAAATGTCAGAGACAACATCTAGGCCCTGCGTTCAAGATCAAGGACCAGCACAAAAAATAAAAATTAAAACAAAAGAACTAGAATAGCCATAGAATTTAATTCAGTAAAAGACATAGCATAAAGGGAATTAAACTATGCATACTAAAAAGAGCATAAGTAAAATTAAACTACTTAATACATGGATCTGGATTTGTTATTGTTTGTAGTTTCTAAATGTTTATTATAAAAACTGCAAAGCATGTGTAGAAAAAGCAAAAGTGATCAGAGAAAATGAGAATAATGGAGAGAAAAAGTTTAGGCTCACAAGTAGTTAAGGAAATGTGGATTCTAACAATCATAACATGCTCTGACATATCTGCAAAGCTGGAATTTTCTCTTTTGTCATATCTCTACTAGTGACAGATGGTAGAAAGCTATTTTCAGATAGATACCAAAATATCTGTGAAGTTTGTGTATTATTATTTTGCCTGATAGTTACAAACAGAAGTATTCATATTTGCTTAAACACAAAATTTAAAAAAAAATTGACACTGGAGACAAACTAGAGAATATTCACTGAATAAGGAATTTTCTTATATACTTATTATGTTAGGCTATTTCAATTTTCACTATTGTAATAGGGCTTGATCCTCAATTCTTTTAAAAAATGTTATTGGAAAGGTGATAAAGAGAGGGATTATAGTTACACAAACCAGGTAATGAATACATTTCTTTTTGAACAGTGTCATCTCTTTACTTGGTTTTTCCTGATAGCCAATTCTAAAAATGGTCTTATAGAAAAAAATATTACAAAGTAGAAGTATGCTCATAGTATAAACTTAATTGAAATGATAGGTTATTCACTTTTTAATTCAATAGTCATCTTGTACTAACTTGTTAGATTTTTTTTTACTTGTTATCAAGAGAATAAATAATAAAAGACATCTGTTTTTATTGAGTTTGCACAACAAACAGTAGTGAATATTTGGGTCTAAATATGAGAATGTGGGCTGGGAAGGTGGCTCAGTTGTAGAGTGCTTCTCTTGCATGCATGAGGCCCTGGGTTCAATTCCTCAGCATCACATAAGCAGAAAAAGCCAGACGTGGTGCTCTGGCTCAAGTGGTAGAGCGCTAGCCTTGAGCTGAAGAGCTCAGGGACAGCACCCAGGTTCAGAGTTCAGGCCCCATGACTGGCAAAAAAAAGAGAATGTGTGTGCATATATACCAGATAGCAGATATAATGTATATTTCTTGCTGTATGAACTGAGAAGATTAAAAGAATTTGACCACAGTAGACATAAACTCAAGTAAAAATCTCGTTGTTTATTAATACCATTCTTATATAACAGTAACGAAGGCTGCTTAGAGATATGGCTACTTATAAGACTGGAACTGAAACTATATAAAATGACTATAAGGTACTTTATGCTCATGGAAAATAAAGAAGTCACAAGAGACAACTGAAAAAATTTCTAATAGCCTTTACTGGAAAAATTTAAGAAAGGAGACTAAAATAAAAGGAGACTAAAATACAAGGTAAATAAAATAAAAGGAAAATAAAGGAATGCCAGATTCTATCTCAAAGGAAAATAAATACCATGCTTCCATTTTGATATAAATAAATAATTTAATGAACAAATAAATAGGGGAACAGAGGCAAATGTCCTATACACAAGCATTCTAAATAATTTCTGTAAGTATCCTACTTTTAAATGTGTACCATGTACAATGCTCTCCAAGAAAGGTGGTAAGTAGGAAAGGATAATTGTATAGTGGAGAGCCCTGACAGACCTCACTCCAACAAAATTGAGCAAGGTCAATTATCAATAGCCAAACATCAGGTTGATTACACGTATCCTGGATATGGTGAGATGAAAACTATACTTTGCCTAGGTGATCTTCTTCCCTCTACTTCCTTTGATTTTCAATCCCCCGTTTATGACAAAGGGACCAGACAAATTCCAACACAAGAGCATCCACCAAAATGATGGAGCAGTATTTTCTCAAGGTCATCACCAATAAGAACAACATGACAAATGCCATGGTAAAGAGAAGACAGGAGAGATAGTACCTCAGAACAGAAGAAAGATTCTAGCTAAAATCTAGGGAGGCAGGCACAGGTTATTAATTTTGTTTAAAGTATGGAAAAGCTATTTGTTATATCAACTAAGATAACTCACATTAACTGCCTTCTTTATGTAAATGAAGAAGTAGACTAGGATAGTATTTAGTATTTTTCAGTTTATATATACAGCAACTAGAGAGTTAGCAAAATGTTTAGGGATCTATCCTGGTGTTAAGCTGTTTTAGTTACATGGGGTTATTTGGAAGGCAACTGTACTGATGTACTACCACATGATTGCATGCTTTAGATGAGCACTATGTGGAAGATTGCACTGACCCAAGAAATTACTCAAAGTGGAAACATTGAATTTATTATGGGTCCGATATGCCTCTGGCTTCTTTGAAATTGACTTGTCCAAATGTTAGAATATTTTGTCTACATAATCTGCCTACTGGTTAAATTAATGTTATTATTTATGTAGATGTGATTTTATAATGAGACATGATTATTTGCATATAGTAAAATTCAATTGTACTTTCTTAAATTATGAGAAAAAGTAAAATATGATCACCACACACAGTTCCAAATCCAATGAGTGGGACAGTAAGTCTTTGTAATATACAGAACCAAATAATACCAAATAAAAGAAAAAACTTGCTGAAATTTTCTCAAATCAATCCAAGAGAAATTAATGCAAGGATCAGAGATGACCTTTGTACAGCTCATTAAAAGTGTAGAAGAAAATACACAATAAATACCAACAGCTTTTAATTTGCCAGCATTTCACGTATGCATTGTTCTGAAATGTGTTGGCTCATCAGAATATTGGATGAGGTTAAAAACAATCTCACTGTTAAGATGAAAAAATTGACAGTGATAAATGTATGTTTAAAATAATGGTACATCACACTTGACATATAGTAAGTAAAAGTTGAGGACTTGTCATTATGAAAGTATTTATCTCTTCTAGTAATCAAAACTTGCACATCAGTATCAAAAATTCAAGGTTATCTATGAAATCAAAACTGATTTTATCACAAGTGCTGCTTGTACTTACTTTATTAATTGTATTAGTTTTGTAGTTTTATAAGAACTACAGACACATTTATACTATGTCTAGTGTATAAACATAATTGAAGTAATATTATATCATTCAAGATTTTTTAAACATCTTTTCAGGTGTATTTGAACATAATTCATTGCTAAGCACTATGCTAATGATCTGGGTGAGGTGTTTTCATTTATGACTGATAAATATCAGACCCTTACTTTTAAAGATAACATTGCCTAATTGCACAGAGATTACAACAATGAATTCCTTTTTTTTATTTCAAAGATTTTTTTTTACCGCCTACTCATCTAGAACTAAGATTAACAGGAATGTTTACAGAAATACAATATGTTCTTGTCAAGAAGTAGAACTTTAAATTCACTATCAAGATTCCAAAGCACTGTTTGGAGAGAGGAGGTTAAAGTGCATGCTACCAATCCATTCATAACATTAGTAGCTTTCAGCTCTAACTACAGGGAGAGTCACTTATGGCTGATGTCTGCACGCAGCTCTGTTGGTTTAGTTGGATTGATAGGGGAAGTTATATGGTTAATGAGACACCCTAGATGATAACAATTAAAGTAAAACCAAAACAGTGGAAAAGAAAAAAAATCTTCAAGCAGGTTTTCTGCTTCCAGTAAGCATGTATTATCATATGGGGAGGGGTGCTTTTGTAACACTAAAAGGAAAACTGGGACAAGAGAACCCTGTCCCGAAGGGTTCTGGTTTAATAGTTGTGGGAGGAGCTCTAGTAAATTTTTCAAGAGCTCTTCTAATGTGAAGTCAGCTTTGAGTGTCACTGATCAAAAGTGTAGGATGTGTACACCTGGCTGACATTCCATAAGCTTCTCTAAAAGAAGAAATACTCATAAATCGTGTCTACAAACCATGTGTCCAGTATATATTGTGAGGTGTTGATAGTGTTGTTCCATAACTAAAGAGATTTCTTTCTGATGTCAGAAGTGAAGTTATACAATGCCTAAAATAATATGTGGTTTTATTAGTTTTGGTTTTGGTTTTTATTAGTGTAGTTGCTTTTGGTTTTTCATAGATACTACATTGCTGCCCAAAATATCAGGTGAAAATTCTTGGCCAATATTTAGCAAAGTTATTTTGCAGGCAAAACTTACAGGATTTCCCTTTCTATTTCCTGCCCTTGTTTTTAAATTGTCCCTTGTGACTGACAAGTTACCATTCTCATTTTCACAAGTCTTTTACTTCAGCAGCCATTTTACATGGAAAGAAAAGAGCAAAAAGAGAAGAAGAAAGACAAAAGGAAGACAAATCCAAAGATTTATATAACGCACACAGGTTTGTGGTCTTTTGGAGTACATGTTGGGGTTTCCTTACTGGGTTTAACAAGAAGACTCATTTGTAATATCAGAATGTAAGTAGACTTCAAACTTAGAAATTTGAGTTGATAATTCAAGGTAACAGGAAAATTTGACTGATTAGCAGATGGTAGTACCTTAATTTAGATGGATTTTAGATTACCCCTAAATGCATTTCTAGAATCAGCTGGATGGTTTTCAACAAATGAAGTAATATTCCATTATACCAATCCAATGTTGAGCTATGTAGAAAAGTACTAAAACTGCAAATTTTCTAACTTAGATATAAATAAATAGCAAACCTCAAATTAGGAAAGGGCCTAAGCAAAACATTGCATTGACGAATCAATTCATGATCCATTTAAGTAATATTTTTGGGGGTGCCAACAATGATGAAGGAATCTATATTTTGCCCAGAGAATCTATTGGCAAAAGCAGTAAGACACAATCTTCATTGTTACAGAAACTAAATCCCATATGGGAAACATCTTACACAAATATGAATAGAAATAGTATATAGAACAACTATAGAATATAGTAATAAGTAATGAATAGAAATAGCATGTAGCCTAAGTATATGAATTTATGAAAACTGCCTTAGATAAATGTATTAATAAAAAGTAAAGCAATGTCCGCAATGGGGACAATGTGAAGCTGAAAGACCCTGTAGAACTCAGGACATGTGTCCCCTGTGAGAAAATTTGAATCAAAATCCTAAGGAAAATAAGTAATAATCAAATGAGCAATTTGTATGTGTTACTTGGGCTGCTGCTGATGGTAAAGTTATATGTAGTAGAAGGCAGAATGCAAATGAAAATAATAATAAAGTAGCTGTATGTGTTAGCATACATGTGTGTATGCTAACAGGTATGAACATACCTACCTACCTACATACATACATATATGAACATACCTACTAATTGATCTAATAGATTTGCCGTTAATCCCTGAGCTGACCACTGAGGAAGATAGGTTTGATACTTTCAAAATAGACAAACAGTGAAATAGGAAAAATCAGAACATTTTCTGTCAGGAAACCCCTGAAAATGGAGAAGAGCAGGATGATTTGGGGTTGATTTGTGCATCTTTGATTTCCCTCTTGAGGTTATAACTCTTCCTTTGCTTACTTGCAGCAAGTAAACATTTTCTACACAGTCCAGAAAATTCTTCCACTGAACTTAGACACCTTAAAAATACTGCAAGAGGACATGATTATAGAGAAACTCTACCAGTCTTACTGTCAGATTCCTCTCCTTCATTGTGATAATTTGTTGATAGTATGAGCTTGTGTATGATAGTCCAGTCCAGATCATTCCTTTGAGCTTCAACATATCTCATTCTTTACATTGTTTACTAGGATGACTGACACACAACCCAGACTTTGCATCTGAAAATGGAATGCTTTATCTTTTCCTTAGAAGTCACTCATTCCTTGGGTGCCTCATACATCAAGGAAGGCACCACTGGGTACAATTACACTCACAACCATGATATCACAATTACCTGTTCCCTACTGCTGATCCATTGCTCATCTTTAGCATTTGAATCTCCTATACAGAAGAAAGATTCATCTCTATCTCCTCTTTGGTGCTTCTCTAACTCAGCTTTCGTGGTCTCTTTTCTAAGTGGTTTCATCATACTCACTTTGTTGTTGCTTTTTTTCCATTTTCTTCAAATATCCCTATTCTTTTGTGATTGGTGGCTTTTTTGCCCTTGTTATCTTAATGTTGACTTGAAACTTGACAGTGTCCGTTTCATGCTTAAAGTCTAAACTGGACTTTGCATTAATCTTAGATTACTAAATGACAAACACAGACTTGAATATCAATTTCTTACCTATATTCACTGCCTCAATTCTCACACACACACTCATGTGTCTAAGACCCAATCTCGCATGGCTATAGAGCTTTACATATACAGGTTCTGCTTTGCAGATTGTGGGATTTGTTTCCTAATCTTTGCCTGGTTATCTGGCTAACTCCTATCCATATTTCCTTCATCTTATGTTGAAAGCTGAGATCACTTCTGTTTATACTCTGCTTATACCTTATTTTCATACCCATGGATATAGCTACACTTTCAATGATATGTGTTATAGCAATTGCTTAATAGTTACTGCATTCACTAAGATATAAACTCTGTAAGAACATGACACTGAGCCACATGATGAACTAAGTTTTAAATTTTGGCAGGGACCAAGCTGAAGAATTTTTTTTCATGTTGTCATTTCTTTGCATATTAGCTTGGAGGTAGTGGAGAACTATTGGAAATTGCTATGGGTGATGGTAACATCTTCAGATTTGGGCTCATCAAGTCTTCATGACTGCTAAGCAAAATTTGTACTAGGAAAGTCTTAGGCCAGAGGCAATGAGACTAAGAACGATGTTATTGAAATGATGCAGATATTGAAAATATGAATTAAAGACTAGCAGTGTAAGGAGAGAAAACATACTTAATAAATTAGCAGAAAGTATTGGTCAGTACTTGAATTCCCTGTGAAGCTGGCAATAAAGTGGAGATATGTGTGTTGTGTTTTCTATGGGATCAATAACTGAAAAGAAGGTAAGAAAGAGGGTCAAACATGGAGAGACGTGAACTTGTGACTCTTCAGTGAGGTCTGGAGCTACTATTGATCCTGAGATTTAACTTCCAGTTAGACTGGTCAAGCTTGACTTCACATCCCTGATTGATCAGTCAGTGGAGGTGGGCGCGTCCTGCAGGAGTGAAGAATGATTTGGGAAGATGTCTACTTCAGGCAGCATCAGAAGGACACCTGGGGCTTGAGCAGAGGGCTTTCGCTGCAGCCTGCTCAGCAGCTGCAACAAGCAGCTGGGTAGAATGTCAGTGTCTACTCCAGATTCATATTGGTTGAGGGATTGAGATTAAAAACAAAATGAAAAAGAGTAACAATCATAAACAAAGAGACCACGGTGAAAGATAACAGATTCAGATCTTCCCATTTGATAGGAGATAGTTGAAGTAGTGTTCACACACAAGGCTCAAGAGGGTGAACGTGGGTGAGAGGAGTATTGAAGTATATATTCATTGGGCGTATGGAAGTATGGATGGAATCTGGGAAGAAACAATTAAACCCAAGAAATGTAACTAAGGGAAAGAAGAGTCTGAGGATGTGCAGCTAGAGAAGGAATAAGTGTATCACAAAACAAAAATAAATGAGACTAAGAGTAAAAGAAAAGCTTTCCTCTGTGCTTGCACACATCCTCTAATGTAATGTTCAAAGCAACCCAATGAACTTGCCGATGATGATGATGATGATGATGATGATGATGATGATGATGATGATGATGATGATGATGATGATGGTGATGATGATGATGATGGTGATGATGATGATGGTGATGGTGATGATGGTGATGATGGTGATGATGGTAATAATGGTGATGCTGCTGCTGCTGCTGCTGCTGATTTTGTAGAACAGTCTGTTTGGAGAGGGCCCCAAGTACGGTCATCATGGGTGACTAAAGGCATCAAACAAAGACTGAACCTGGTCACAGAACACAAGTCCTTCACTGCCTCAGACAAGGACAGTGACTGGTTGTTACTTTGAGGCCCAGAAAGTACAACTCTGAAAGCATTGTGTTTTAATAGTACGTGGGATTGGGGAGATCTATAAAATTCATTAAGTGCTAGAAGTTAGACTGCACTGTATGGTGTAGCAGAAAATGGAAGTGGACCTAAAGATGTACAGGGATACATAGCAGTGAGTGGAGATGATGGAATTTTTAAATGGAAGAGAAATGAATGTTTATATTAGAAAAGACAATTCAGAAAGAGGCCGAGGGAAGAGTGCAAAGGAGGAAATGATTGATGGAGCAAGGGAAAGTCTCAGAGAAGGCAGGAGAGGGTAAGTATTACAGAAAAGTTGGACAGGAAAGAAGTTTTTCTTCCTTAGTTTTAAAGGAGAAAAGAAGTAATTGACAATGGACTTTGGCGATGATGGGTGAAAAATAAAATAAGAACTCCTACATTATTTATGTTTCTCAGGTTAATCTTACATTCAAGATGTAGCTCTGTATTCTAAAAGTAAACACATGCACTCACTGTTGTTTGCTTGGAAGATGTTTACTTTACAGATGCTGTCACCGCTGGAAAATAAAGTAATTAGAAAAGACCAACAAACTGGAAATTTCCAGGACAAAAACATAAATGAAGATAGGACTGAAAAATGTGATGGAATGAGGAAGAAGAACATGGAAGAGGAAAGAGAAGCTACATTCTCCAAGTCTGAGAAGCAGGGGACAATCTTGACAGGGTGAGGGTTGATCAAGCCTTGTGTCTCCAAACCAGAACACGGGTCTGGGAAAGGCCTTCACCCTGAGCTGGGGGAGGAAACTGTCAACTACATGAAGTGATTTGTTTCCTTGATGCTTCACACTTCTGGGAGAGGGAGTTCTCAGACCGTCCATTTAGAAAGTACAATTGCTTTTCATATTTCTCCATTTACTTAATGAGCTCCTAAAATCTGGGTGATCCTGGGCCACCCCTGAACTCTCTGGCCTCAGATGACTGACGGTGGAACCCTCTGGAAACTGTAGAGCTTCCCAGGCAAAGGCTGCTGGGTCTACTTCCCCCCAGGTGCATTCCTCATCCTCAAAATGGATTCCTGTGGGATGTAGAAAAGAGATAGGAAAGAAAGACTCCTACTTCCCACATGAATCCCCCCAGTGTCTGCTCAAGGATAGTGAAGAATGACAATGGAACCCTTAGACAATGGGATCATCCTCACCTGAATTCTCTTTGCTAGGAGACTACTTAAACTGTGGAAGAGGTAGTGCTACAGTCGGATTTAGTCATACGATAAATGTTTGAGAAAAGCAATGGTCCCTCCTTTATTTATTTTGAATCAGACTAGGCATAGAGCGGGTGGGGAGCATAGTAAGACGCCTGGGTTTGTTCTTGCTCAGTTTCAACATGTTTCTCCTCCAACAAGCACCATATATAGACTTCATTTGGTAACTATGTCAAGTACAGAGTGCAAGCCTGGTTTCTTTGGCAACACCTGCCAGCCCTAAAATGTTTTCTCTTATCGAATTTGAACTCATTTCATAGTTAATTGGAAAGACAACTGTCATAGGACTCTGAAAATGAAATAGATGCTTTTGATTTC
This sequence comes from Dipodomys merriami, assembly GCF_024711535.1. Taxonomy (NCBI): domain Eukaryota; kingdom Metazoa; phylum Chordata; class Mammalia; order Rodentia; family Heteromyidae; genus Dipodomys; species Dipodomys merriami. Next base: position 112,126,153 of record NW_027203381.1, on the reverse strand, counting down.
CTAACCTATGATGTAGTGCAAGGTGTCAATGGAGACATCTAATGAAAGTTTATACACTAACCATCTTTCAGCAGAGGGAGAGGCAATTCTTAGCAGTTAATAGAATAATTGCTAGTCCATCCAAACCAGCCTTTCTTGATCTTCTTTTCTAGATCTGAAAAATAGCTATGAAAAATTGAATTTCTCACTTAAGACACCTCCTAACTCTCCATAGGTTTAATAGAAGTTTAGAATGGAATACCTAAGCATTTTTATCCTGAAGTCTTTATTAAGACTAGAATTATTTAACCATCTTCAAGAAAGGCAGCTTATACAAGAAGGAAGCAAGAGCTAGCCAAAAGTCTAAAATGTTTTTCAATTGCTCTCTAAAGAACAAGCATGGCTTTGAGCTTATCTGTAGTTGTAGTTTAACACATATATTTATACTTTCCATATCAGAGTGAGTTACAGAGAGGAAGTACTCAGCTCTGTAATTAGCAATCCACAATGGAAGCTTTGACACTTAATTATAGCACTACTAAGACAATAATAATATGAGGAATACTGAAGTTGAATGCAGTATTTCTTGACACACCTCTACCTACCTCCTTATTGGCTGGGAAAAAATTATATATGACAGTGAATAATCCACGCAGCAGTGACTATGTGTGAACAAAGACCGCCTGCATTTTCAACAGGTCCTTCTAGTTAGGATCAAGTTCACTCTCCACTGCTGATTTAGACGCAAATACAATGGACAGCCCCGGCAAAGATCCTCCCTCATCAAAGACGACTCTAGAATCCAACAGCCCTCCACGTCCTGCAATTTGAGCATCTTCTAAGACGAGCCAGGTTGAACCAGTCTTCAAAGTCCAGACCATGGCATTTTATCCACTACAAGTTGCTGGGCTGGTTCTTGGGTTCTTTGGCATGGTCGGGACCCTTGCCACAACCCTTCTGCCTCAGTGGAGAGTATCAGCTTTTATTGGCAGCAATATTATTATCTTTGAGAGGATCTGGGAAGGGCTCTGGATGAACTGCATCCAACAAGCCAGGGTGACGTTGCAGTGCAAGTTTTATGACTCGTTGTTGGCACTCCCGCCTGTCCTGGAAGCAGCGAGGGCCCTCATGTGCGTGGCTGTGGCTCTCTCCTTCAGCGCGCTCCTGATTGGAATCAGTGGCATGAAGCAGATCCAGTGCACGAGCACCGACGAGAGAGTCAAGGCATACCTTCTGGGAGCTTCAGGAGTCCTCTTTATCCTGACTGGCATCTTTGTTCTGATCCCAGTATCCTGGACAGCTAATATCATCATCCGGGATTTCTACAACCCAGCCATCCACGTGGGTCAGAAACGAGAGCTGGGAGCAGCCCTCTTCCTGGGCTGGTTGACGGTGGCTGTGCTCTTCATTGGAGGGGGCCTGCTCTGCGGGTACTGCTGCTGCAACAGGAAGCAGCGATGGCGCAGGTACCCGGCCCCTGCGCGCCTGGCACCCCGTGCGCCCCCTGTGCCCTGCACCAACCAACAGAAGAATGCGACCGGGACCGCGCTCAGGAAGACCTCCACCAGCTATGTCTAGAGCTTGCGCTCTAGCCAACTCTGCATGACGCTTTTTAGAAAGCCCTGCCAGAAACTGTAAGTAAGTCAGGCAGGAGAACTTCCTTTATGACTGTTTAAATAGAGATGGAAATTTTAACTTTTCACCGGAGGCAGGAATGTAAATTACCTACTTGGACATGCTTATCTCTTGTGTAGTAAATGAATTCATTATTGTTAGACTCAACCTCATATTCTCTGTGTGTGTGTGTATGTGTATGTGTGTGTGTGTGTGTGTCCAAAACATCAGGTCAAATCAGAGTCATTAATTGATAAGCAATGGCAAACTACTCTCTTCTGCCTGTGCTATATTTTTGGATGAGAAATGCAAAATTTGCCACTGGTAATCCAAAGCAATAAAGCCTACATGCATTTAAAAGCATACACTGTTCATTTTTTTCTTATACATAATAATAGTGTCTTTATAATTTTTTGAAAGCAATTGTCTTGGAAAATTGTATACAACAAATAATGATTTTGGTGTTGACTGTGTCAAAATATGAATATCCTTGCCCACTGCAAATGCTTCATTTATTCCTTTGGGAAAAATCTCTGAAAAACTATATATTTAGGTTGTGTAAGATGTTGAATTTTATAGTGTAGAGTTTCTACAGCTAAACTTGCTTAGAAGTATATACTCAAAGAAAATAAGTTATAAATGAAAAATAATAAGCTTTGACAAGTATGGTTCCCACTTTCAAGTCAACAGAATTATCTGTCTTAATTAGGCATATAAATTTGAAGACTGAACACAATTCTTCCCAATGATTCCCATCATGAGTAGAGAATTGAAAGGTTAGAAGGGGAAGGGAAGGGTTTCAATTCCTTGTTTGTTTTTTCTTTAGTCATTGTACAGGTCTAAGCATGTAGAACAAAATGAAGAATCAAAGTAATGATTCAGAGAATTAGTTAGGATTAAATAAATACCTCCTTTTTATTCTCTAATAAAAAGTTAGTAATAGTGAAGGCATTTTGTTTCACTTGAATTATGAGCATCATTCTCTCAATTCTTTACTTCCCATGTATACATACCAAGACTAAAATATGGGGGGAATTTTGAGGGGAATGAGTAAAGACATGCATCAATCAAGTTCCTCTTAGGACTTGCTTCTATGTTAGCTCCAATATTTTGTGAATCAATGTTAATATATTCATTTTTAACTCTTTGAAAATTCTATTTATTTTTAAACAACAGCACTGAATTTACAATGTATACTTGCAACTGAAAATTGTTTGTTCACCATATATTTACTGTATGTTTATCTTTGTTGTACTAAAATAATAAAATAGTTATGTGGTGTTGATGTATTTAATTACTGCATCAATTTGAGAATGAATTTCTACCCTTAAAAGACAAGTTGGTAACTCAGAGACATTGAAACTCAAAGCTAGCTCTTGATGTCAAACCCTTACGACATTCCATAAGCCGAACAGCAAGCCTCCAATAACTTGGGTAACACCTATATACTATGAAACTTCCTCAGGAACATTAGGGATATTTAAATGGCAAGGGCCACACAGGTATAAATTTCTGCAAGGAATTGCAATAACATAAATAAGATTGGGACTTCGATGAATTTTTCCTCAGATTATTTTCTTTCAACAGAAAGACCTAATATTGGTTCTCCTGAAAAGGAGTCATTTATCTTATGCAGTCGAGTAAGTAAGACAACAAGACAAGCAAGATATATGCTTAAAGGTTGCCAGGGAATCATTTATCTTACCTTTGGGCTCACCTAGAAGCAATTAGCCTTACAAGGATAGGTTCTTCATTCTGAATTGAAGTATGTTATTCTGCTGGCCAGAGGATCAAACAGGACAAAGGTTTAACACCAGGTGAAATCCTACAATAACATTAGCTCCCAAAAATGGGACAAAAATTCAAGAACTAAGAATTCTCTTGCTTGCCCTTTCATTAATCAAATTGTTCTTCTGAAAAGTTACTTCTGCATCCCTTACTGAGCTGTAATATTGGCTCTAGTACAATAAAAAGAAACTTTAGTTATTTTCGACAAATTTTACAAAATGAATTATGAATATAAGTCTCATACTATGATGCTGGGTATGTAAGAAACAATATATCTTCCTTTGCTGGAAGTTAACCACAATTCAGTTTCTTGGATATTCTCTCACTTATTACTCTCTGATGAAGTGATTGGCAGAATTCAGCATGGTGAGCCCAGGAAATCAGTCCAAGATGATTATGTAGACAGGTGTTTGAGAAGGTGCCTATTACATATTCTCTGCCATACTTGGCTACATTCCATATGATTTGTGTTTTCGGTTACTTGGACCAGTGGATTTTAACCCTGGCTCCATAGTACAATTGCATTGGGGAACTATGGAGTATACCAAGGCAGACCGTTATGAATTGTATTGATTTCTGCTATTATTCTTAAGAGTTATGGCCAAGAACTTGCCCTGCTGACATGATTAACAGCTGTTTGTGAACAATGCTGGAAGGACTTGCTCTTTCCCTCAAATGGTTGCCTTTTTAAAAAATAACATCTTACAAATCTCCCTTCTCCTTCCTCATTTTCTATAACCTAGTACAACTTCACAGAAAACTGCCCCAAAAGAAAGATACTTAAAGACTAAGCTCTTCAAGTCTAATTTTGCCTTTGGCTTCAAAAAGCTTCCAGTGAAATGCTTTGCTTCAGATAATCTAGAATGAAGAGTAAAAGGAAGAAATTGCAAAAATATAAAAAAAAATCATCAAAATATGAGCAAAAATACTGCTAATATTCTGATAAGTATTGGATGAATATTCGAGGAAACAATGTACGTACAGTATTATACTTTTGACATTTTAGATCTTTTCCTATCCCAGAAAGGATAGAAAACAAAGGCATTCAGAAATATAATGGACTTCGGGTATGAAAAGCATAAATCCTGAGGAGACCGTAGAAGAACAATAATAAGGCTCAGTCTGAGGCAAGTTTCCCTGAGGCTTAACATTATAAAATGTTTTCCTTGGGTGAGAATCAAACTAAGCAGTAGAGCGAAGAAGCCTCAGCCATCAGAGTGTCTCTGAGGGAGAAGGGCCTGAAGTCCTTCCTCTAGTCAGCTTTAGAGGAACTAGAGCCCAGAGAAATGACTACTCTCAGATGGACTTGAGAACCCAAGCACATGTAGTCTTGGCTCTTGGCTCTAGTGTTGGTAAGGATGTTCCCTCCCAGTGCTGGGAACTAAGGGATGTTTCAGTGATATGTTTTTGCCTCACAGGACCCAAACATTCTCTTTCCAGTTTCTCCAAAGTTAGAACTCTATGGGAATAGAGGATGAGTTTCTCTCTCAGAGAATACTATCTTGGACTCAAAAAGATCTGAGCATGGCGGCTGAATGGGACAGGGTTAATGCCCAGGACAGACAGCAGCCTGTGTGACCTGTTTTGTTTGTTCCTCCATTTTCTTCCCTGTCCTTTCTCCATTCATCTGGCTCCCATGGAGCGTGCTATAAGGGCTGTGCTGGTCTTTGTCAAGAGCAGGTGTGGTAGTGAGAGGGTCTTTCTCACTCACATTTAGGTGAGAGAGTGCTGGAATCTGAATGAGAATGCTTCCCTCCCAGGACAAGAGATAGATTAGGAGGTGATTCTGTGATGACCTTTCTAAACAAGGTCATGCTAAAAGAACAAAAGTTTATCTGGATGGATATTGTTATTGTTCAGCTAGATGATCAATAAATAAATAGATAGATAGATAGATAGATAGATAGATAGATAGATAGATAGATAGATAGATAGATAGATAGATGATAGTTAATAATTATATTACATATGTTCTATATCAAAAGGAGTTTTTCCTTAAGTTCATATGCAGCAAGGCATGTTTTTCAAAAAATCATCCTCAGTAACTATGTTTTATTGCTTTAAGTTTTTAAGCACCAATAAAACTGCAGTGAAAATAAGATAACAGATTTGAAATAACCCAAGTTCTGTTTCACTGTTTTCCTAATTTCTATGCTATAGGAATTAGAAGCACATATTATACACAAGCTAGTTTGAATGAAATCACTAGAATTTCTTCATTGTAAAGTCTGTAAAGAACAAAACAGTTTATTAAAAGAGACATGGCATAAGGTACTAATGAAGTGTATTACTGAAAATGATTTCTCTTCAAAAGGAAGACAATCACAAAAAGTAAGTTTTTTCCCTGGGGAGTGGAGTCAAACCTACTAGATCACAAAGTCTCATTATCCCCCAACTTCTCAAGTTTCTGTATTTACCACTGCCCTCTAGATTAGGTTAGCAGGGAGCACTAGTGACAGGTTAAAGGTTGCTCTGCAACTCCCTTACCTTGGTCTTGGATGATATGGACAATGGTAGCTGTAGTTTCTTACTAGCTATTCTAGAAGGCACAATTTAGTTCCAGCTTCATTCAAGTGTATCTTATTTCTTGGACTGGACACTCTGCTTTTCTTTTTGCTTCTCTCACTCCCCAGGAAGTGGCAGCTGACTGCTATCAAATATAGAGGGCCCAGAATTGTTCTATCTAGTTTCTTAACTCTGTCCACAACCTGTAGAAGCAATTCCTTTTACTGAGGTCTAGTTTGAATAATTAGGATGATGTCAGTTATCCAGGATGAAATTGAAAGATCAATGACCAAAAATCATTCTGAATTGACTTTCCAGACTCTAAGAAGAACAACTGAAAATTTTAAATATTGAATCAATATGAGATCAAAATATGTAAACATAACTCTTGGAAAATTAATGGCCTTCTCTAATTTTGTCTTCTACAAAGTCTTCACACAAACAATCAAAACAGTGAAAAGGTGGTAACCAGTGGTTCATGCCTGTAATCTTAGCTACTCTGGAGGCTGAGTTCAAAGCCAGCCTGGGCAGGAAAATCTGTGAGACTCTTATCTCAAATTAATGACCAGAAAACCGGAAGTGGTGCTGTGGCTCAGTGGTAGAGTACTAGCCTTGAGCTGAAGAGCTCAGGGACAGCATCCAGGCCCAGAATTCAAGCCCCAGGACTGACACTAAAAAAAAAATCTACTGATAGGAGAGGGCAAGAATTTGCTGAGAGAATATATATCTGACCAATCAATGAAATAAAACTCTCTAAGCTAATTGTAAGGTGAAGCATATACGGAAAATGGAAGCCCATATTTTGTATGGATATAAAGAGTTGTATGTTTTAAATATTCTTTTATCAAGATTATTTCCAAGAAAATATTTATTTAATTATCAAGATTAATTTCAAGAAAGTATTGGTTTAATGGGAAAATACTATTCATCAAAACATTACTACAAATTATAAAGCAAAGGAAATACTTTTAAGATGAGCCAAATAAATAATCTGAATCCAGATTGTGAACTAGCAGAGCCAAAGCAGGTGCTAGGAGAGAAGACAACTAAAATATTTATGTGGAGGCAAATCACAAAATTGATATAACTACAAGTAAATGAATTTCACTACAACACCAATGTATCAGACATTTTAGCAAGTAGGACAATAAAAAAACAACAACAAAATCCCTTCATCTCACATTACCTGTCTTACACATTCTGAGTGAGAAGATTGGCTGTCCAAGAGGAAGAAGTAAGTTTGTGAAGTCGATTCTGAGAAACACATAAGAGTAAAAAGGAGGACACAGAGCAGATGTTAAATAAATCCCATGAAGGGGTGGAACAAGTAAACAAGCAAATAATGAACTTGGAAGAAGAGAGGCCAGGCAGATTGGAAGGAAGAGCTTCCAGGGGCACAAAGAAAAAGGACAAGGAAGATGGGGTTTCACCGTAAGGAAAAGAATTCTTGGAGCACTGGCATTTAAGAGGCATTTAAACACACTGAAAATATCACTGCCCTTTTCAAACCTTTCACTGTCTTCTCCTTCTGCTTAGGGCTAATGACTTGCTCAGAATCTGAGCTGGGAGGGTAAAAGGATTACGGAGAATATTTGAAGGAAGAGGACCATGTCATCCTTCACCCACCTCTTCTCACCTCTGCCCAACCTTATTTAAGCCCCACTACCTCCAATCAATGATTCTCCAGACTTACATCTTCTTGCATCAAGAAAGACCTGTCCTGAAACCTCTGACCAGCATTCTTGGACATCCACTATTTTTCCTTGACATCTACTCCATTGTCCTGAACTACAACTGGTCTCCTATAGCTTTGAACTTCTACTCACACTGCATTCTGGGTCACTCAAAATGGTCTCTATGAAAATAGAGGTCAACAGAATTTTGGACTTATTAAGAGTGACAAATTTTGTTCCAGCAATTGCTAATTTTATTTTTTCTTGAATTGATTATTTTTCCTTAAATTATTATTGAGAACTCTTAGGGGTTTCAAAGACCTGATGCTTTTGTATCTCTTTCTTTGATACCATATCTCTCTGTATATATTTACTTCATTTTGAAAACTGATTTCTACTGTTCCCACTTGTGAACAGCTTGGTAGACAGAGTCCTGGGCTAGAAGATTTGGGTTCTTCATGACTGACGTCTTTGCATCAATGGCAAAAACATTTTAGCACAGACTGTGAGCTAATTACTAGCAAAAAGACATATATATATATATATATATATATATATATATACAAAATTAAACTATATACAAGTGGAAAGGGTGAAGAAGAGAAAGACAGAAGTAAGAGAAATTTGAGTCTACTTTCTTTAACTTATAAGTTTAATAAAAATGAACTTCAATGCTAAGAGTTTCATGACCTTTCTAAGGACACACAAGGAGGTCATTACCCTTGCCATTATAACAAAACATCTTGGGAGAGCGTGTTCTTTTCTATCTAACACCCTTCCTCCCTACCTAAGGAAGATAATAACAACCTCTACCTGAAGGGCCATGGGAGGAGAAAATGAGGCAGTGCCTGTGAAAGTATTTTAATCATGAAGCATTATGTAAATGTACTATGTAATTACTATTATTAGCTCCCAGCAATCCAAGTCTTAAGTTCTTTATGGTTCTCTTGCTTTCTCTATCCATTAACCATTTCACTTGTATGTCGGATGAACTGAAACTTAGGCCAAAAAACAAAAACCCACAATATTCATTGTGCTTTTCTAATCATACATTTCAACAATTCTCCTTCATCTTGTTAAGTATGGCCATTTATTTTGTCCTCTAAAACCTAGAATGCTTGTTCCTCTTGGTTTGACCCTACTTTTTTGATGAATGCTACCAAATTCTAAGTTTGACTGATACTTTATGTGGTCACCTAACCTCCTTTCTGGGGCCTTCTGCTCTGGTCTCTCTCTCCTCCATTTTTGCTCACTCTGCTGTAACATGTGGCTACCATTTTCCCTCCTGTTGCTACTTGACAGCTGCCTGAACTAGCCCATTTCCATCTTACGAATTCTCTCTTTTGTATTTTCCATATCCAGAAGCAAAGGAAAAAGAAACCTCATCTCTAACCACAGCTATTATCAATTTACTTCCTTCTCAAGAGCTCCCAGATCTTAAAACCACACACAATTATTGTTTACCTTTATTTTCCTCATTGAGCATTTCTCCTTAAAGCATTGCATAATTCTGTCCAGTAGCAACTAGGTTCAACCTGTCTCATACTCCATTCCCTACACATACCTCACTCCATCTCTGGTGCACATTCTGTGTTGCTTCATTATTTTTTCTAGGCCCTATCTTTTATATGCGCCCACCACTATGCTCATCTTCTCTATCATACAGAAGGCAAATGGCCATGATTTATATACAGGTCCTTTCATCAAGAGATTGGAATTTATTTCCTCAGTTTTGGATTCAGCTCTGGCAATATGACTTTACCTGAACAACAGAGTGCCATGGAATTTACAATGATGGGCTACAAGTTCTGACCCTGGACCTTAGGAGCTCTCTTGGTCTGCTTTGATCCAGTGATTAGCTCAGACTATGCTGATAGGAAGTGGGAGGTGAGAGAGAGGGAAGTCGAGATTTTTATGAGCTATCCCAATCATTCTGACAATCCCACCTGACATCCCTGACATGGGAATGCATCCTATCAAACTATGCTGAGAAGAATGGAGCCTTTCTGGCCAATCCCTGACCACATCACTGCTGTGTAAGTTTTGAATAAATTAGGAATATTTGAAACCTTTCCAAGAAAAGTCTCACGACTTTACTCACCCCTTAATGTTACTGTTAATATTAATAAGATTTGTTTTATTTTCTACAGTCTTCATTTCTTTGCATTTACAGGGATTTATTTTTGTCATTTTTAAAGGGATAGAAGGCCTTTGTATAAGTGATTTCATTTCAGTCCTATACCAATTCTTCAAGGTAGGTACCTCCATCTTTGTTTTATGGATGATAGCTATTCCTAAGCATTAAGCAGCATTTTCTTTTTTCCAGATTAAACATGGGGCTTTATGTTTACTAGGAAAGCACTCCACCACTTGATCTATATCTTCAGTCTTTTTAAAATTTATTTTGAGATAGGCCAGATAGCCTCCGACCACTATCTTCATATCTCAACTTCCCTAGCAGACTGAATTACAAATTTGTACCACCATGCCTGTCTTGTTTTACAGGTAGAGTTCTACTAAAGGTCCTCAAACTAAGATACCCTGTCTCCACTGTCTGAGTAGCTCCAATCACAGGCATGAATCACCACACCTGGAAGGCATAAATAACTTGAATAATCTTTTCTAATCCATAACCAAAACTGCTCATTTTATTGCTCCAATCACTGAGGCAATTAATATTGCTTACGTAAAATGAGAGTTTCCCTGAGGCTTCTTGTGTCTACTGTTCTTAGAGATGAGGAGATGGTAAGAAAATACACGAAATGACTCAGAGCATAACTGTCATTGGAAAATCAAATGGCTCAGATGTGCAAGGAGAGATAACCTGAATAAAGATGCTAACCAGGGAAATGTTATTGGAAAGATCAGAAATGGTGGCAGGCCATGAGGAAGAATGGAATTCCTAGGAGTAAAATAAAGTACAAGAAGGTTTTCAAAAGGTAGCTACAAATGGTGATCAAAAGACCCAGATTCAATGGATTTCTATGCTTCCATCAGAATGAATGGTATTATTCCATTTCCAAGAAAATGGAAAGACTTAGAAAAAGTTATATTAAGCAAAGTAAGCCAGACACAAAGAAACATACGTTGGATGTTTTCCCTCAATTGTTTTAACCAGAATGTGCCTATAAATCTAGAAGTACTGTAAACACACTGGATGGTAAAAGACACTGACACATGATAAATTATGTAGACATTCACACAGTGAGCCCACAGGAGGATATTCTTAGGAGAGGAACACAAAGGTTCAAGAGTTATATGCATATGACCATCTAAAATGATATTTATCAAAATGAACTCCAAGAAATGGAAACAAGGGTATTTTTTGTTATTTTGATTTTTGTTTTTATGTATTGTTGTTGTTGTTTTCTCCTTTGTTGCTGTTTATTTCTGTACCTTTTGTCTTATATGTAAGTTTATCTGCTTGGGTATGGTAAGGGGAACACAGAAAAAGTGGTACAAAGGGTCAACAAATGAAGCTGTGGAACTCACTAGACACTATGTTGAAAATGAACTATACAATTTGTGGGGGACAGGAGTTGGAGGGAAAAACTGGGAGAGAGTAAGGGAAAAGATGATACTGTTCAAAAAGAAATGTACTCATTTCCTGACTTAGGAAACTGTAACCCCTCTGTATATCAGCTTTACAATAACAATAAAAAAATAAATACTCATAGTCCTTGGGTATAGCTGGGAAAATGTCAACAAGGGTGCAGGCATATACAACAGAGAACTGTCAGAGATGTGTTCAATGTTTACAACATGAAGGACTTTGAAACCTAATTTGCAGAGCTCTTTGTTTTGTTGTCTATCAAGGAAATTCGCACAACAGAGTCATATAATCACAGTTGTTCTTAGAACTCTTTCTCTAGCATTTTAATTGACTTCTAATTTTCTGCTCGCATTACATTTTCTTATCTCAGACATGCAAATATTTGAAAGGTATCCTTTCTGCCTAATTGATTAGTAAGCTCCTCACAGCCAGCCATGTATTAACGACTATGTTCTGTGCACATACTATTTGAAACTGGGCTAGTGGTGAAGAATTTTAACAGCAAAACTGTGGAAATCACATCAAACAAAAACTTCCTGTATAGAAAAGGAAACAACTAACAGAATGGGAGAAAATATTCCCAAGCCATATGTTGAAAAGTATATGGCTTGCCCATATAATTGTAACTCCTCTGTATGGTATTCTCACAATAAAAAGTAATAAATAAATAAATACAAAAAAGAAAAGTATATGGTTATGAGTATAGGAAATATATTCTTTACTTTGTACTTACTACCTAAGCAAAGGGAGTGAGTCTTGCAGGGATTGTCAAAGGATTAATCTAATAGTCACTCAATCTATTGATTCACCCTGAATCACAGGTAATTCTTTCAAAGCAGCCTTATTATTCTTTACCTTCACTTTTGGTAAATTTGCAACTGTGCTTTAAATACCATCTCAAGTCTTCAGAACATCTTCAGAAGCCACTTCCTGCAGCCAGTAAAACACTTTTGCTGGCTCTTTGCAGGTGTTTCCACAAAGACTGTCATTGCATCATTTCTGCTGGAGTTACTACAGGAGCATAATTTAGGGAGTGGTTTGAGCATGCTGAGTGTTAAGACAGGACCTACAGCAATTAGCTCTTAGTTATGCCTGAACAGGACTGGATGGTGGATTCTTAGTTGGTTTGGTGAATCCTTACTTATCAGAAAGTTGTGATCATACCAACAACAGAGAAGCCAGTGTGCGTCTGTGTTTATACTGAGCAGGAGCCACTGTCATCTGGATGACTTACGCCCTACATTGCTCCCCTGCAACTCTTGCATCACATGTAAGATCACACATTCTCCAAAGGTGTAACTGCTTATTTAGAAAGACAGCTGAAATATGCATCTGAAATCTCAAATGAAGTTAAGTTCTCTGATGAAAATTAGATATAATCAAAAAATGACTAAGTAAAAGAAAGAATAGCCTATGTGGTTTTTCTTTTCTTTTTTTTTTTTTTAATTTTTGGTGGTGATGATTCTGGGATTTGAACTTTGGGGCTTGACACTCGACAGCTTGAGCCAGGCCTTCATCTCAATTCCTCATTTATCACAATATGTTTGAAAATTTAGAATTGAGTTTCATTTTTTGTCATTTATAACAGTCCTTTTATCATTTTATGTCAGTCCTTGGATGATCCTCTTTTCCCTGTCTCCTGATAACTCAGATGTGAATTACACTCTATTTGAATTAATCCTTCATTTTCCTTTCAATCTATCACAAAGCAATATACATGTCAGAGGTTCAATATGAAAGACTAGAAATAAAATACAAATAAAGACCTTAACAGTAGAATATTAGCTGGGCACCTGTGGCTCACACCTGTAATACTAGCTACCTGGGAGGGGGGTGAGATCTGATGATCTCAGTTTGAAGACAGAAACTGCAAGAAAATCTATGAGACTTTTATCTTCACTTAACAACAACGACGACAACAACAAAAGCTGGAAGTGGAGCTGTGGCTCAAGTTGTAGAGCTAGCTGTGAGCAAAAAAAGAAACAAAAAACATTCAAGGACAGTGCCCAGACCCAAGCCCTAGGATCCCTCCCTCCCTCCCTCCCTCCCTCCCTCCCTCCCTCCCTCCCTCCCTCCCTCCCTCCCTCTGTCTCTCTCTCTCTCTCTCTCTCTCTCTCTCTCTCTCTCTCTCTCTCTCTCTCTCTCTCTCTCTCTCTCTCTCACACACACACACACATATTAGCTTTTGGTTATAGAAACTGTAAAATCACTCAAAGGAATATCTCACCACCTACTTTTCTTTCATACTTCCAGATTTCTACATTTACTTCCACTCTGCTCATTATTATTCTGAGAGGTTTTGTGGTTTCCTTCTCAGAGGTTCTATGAGCTATTGTCCCAGGAAGAAACTTGGTGAATCCCTTTGCAATTCCAAAGATTCCTTCACACCTCCCAGTCTATGTTACTCTGCCACAGAGCATTGGATGTGCGGATTTGGTGGGTGGTGGTAGCTGTGTTCATTGTGCTTGGCATAGATCCTGGACATCATGCACTGGACCCAGTGATCTACTGATCTACATGCTCAACTCAGGAGTTTTAAATAAAGTGCTAAGCAGAAATGTGTCTGGATAAATGGGTGGATAGGAAATAGATGACAAGATATAGACAGATGATTGATAAATAGTCATTGAAAAAACATGCACATCTATCTGTATTTTTAGTGCCTGGGATGTGACTTGGTAAATATTGGATATTTATCTCTTTAATCATTTTTTTACTCACCGACTCTTTCCAGTGCTGGGTTTCTAAGTCAAGGACTAGGTTGACTTCAGACTGTACTCCTCCCTTCTTTGCTACCCTAGTAGCTCGGATTAGATAACTATTTATTGAATGAATAAAAACGTACCTTCCCTGATTTGTCACACACCGATCTGTCCATACATTCACTTAGCAAACATTTTCTAAGCTTCCTTTAAGTGATAAACACTGTTCCCATGCTGTCATAGTGTGAATATAAAACTCTTCCCCCAAAGGTCTCAGGAGTTGAAGACCTGCTCCTCAGTTAATGCGGGTATTGACAGGTGATTGGCTTATGAGGATGACCTCATCAATGAATCAATCCATTCATAGGTGGGGTCTAGTTGAAGGCAGCAGTTGCTGGGGGCTTAGCATGGAATGATATATTTTGTCACTGAGCCCCACGTCCTTTCTGTTTCCCGATTGCCTGCTGAGACTAGCAGCTCCCGTTCCCCATACACTCCCACTCATGATGTCTTTTCTTGCCACAAGCCCACGTGATAGGACTGAGTGGTCAAAGACTGACATCTCTGAAACTGTCAGGGAGTAAGTCCTTCCTCTTTTAAGTGGATTTTCTCAGGTACTTTGGTATAGAGGGTGAACGTTAGCACAGCTGTGATGGCAACAGTCGATACTCTGTTCCTAAGGAGCTTACATTACCAGTTTGTGTTTCTCTCAGTCTACCCCTGCAAATATTCCTGTAGCCCACCCTTTCTTCCTTTCCATCGGATCTTCATCTTTGTTTGAACTGAATACATAAAGCTGCATCATGGTATTTTTGTTTTCTTTTCGTTTTCCCTTGATACTGATGAACCCTTTGAGATCACCATACTCCTTTTAACCACCGCTGCCTGACAAACCCGAGATCCCATGATATCCCTCTTTTGCACAAGTCACCAACTTTTGCTTTTAGGGAGTAAATCATGGGTCTCTGAGCTCAGAGCCTGGGTGGATTCTTTCTGAATTTATCCTTGCCATCTTCTAATTTACTCAAACACACCCTGAACTTACAGCCATGCTGACTTAACAACAGTTGTTGAAGTCCTCCTCAACATCTCATGCTTCCGGCCCTTTTGTACATGTTGTTCTCTCTGCCATCCCTGCCTCTCCTCAGTAAGGCTCAGCCTTCAGTCTTCAACACAAACATTTCTTCTCTGCCACTTCCTGGACAGAGCCAGATGAGTTAAGAATGCCCTACCTTGTGTTCATCAATGTCAAAAGAAGTAACTATTGTAACTTGCATCCTAATGTCTGCTACCCACAGATTAGGCAGATAAGACATTATTCTCATATAAAATGAAAATATCATTGTGTCTGTGTTCTGATCTGTATGGCCCCATGGATCCATTTCTATCCTATTTTCCCAGTCTCATTTCTCCTCGTTCTTGTCTTTGATACAGCTCTCTGTCTTTTCTTGATTCTGTGAGTGCATCAAACCCTATCCTTTCCTTATCCAGTGACTCTCTGCCAGGTTGACTTCCACAGCTCATCTCAAGGCAGATACTATGTATAGCCCTTTGGTCTAATCTTTTTACCTTGACATAAATATAAATTATTGATGGATTACACAGTCTAAGTGACCATTTCTGTCTGCATCCTGTCTGCCTTAACACATTGTTTTTTAACCCTAACTATACTTTTCTTAATGAGAACACATCTTGGTTGTTTGTTTAAGGCTGTCTGTTGATTGTTTAGAACACAAAGTCACTGAAGATAAGCATGTTCTCTACCATTTCCATTCTCTAGATTTAAAGCCAAGCATGGTGGCTGAAAAACAGTAATATCAGTTAACAGATAATACTAATCACAGACTCCTATTTGATTCTTTATCAACCTAGACTGATGTAAGGAATGTAAATGTAGAACACCATTTAATTTTATACTACAAGGGAGAATATTATAAGAAGTTAAATAAAGTTTTGCTAAATAAAAACCAAACAATAAATATTACACCTAATGCAGTAGATTATTTTGGTAGTACTAAGAAAAACCAAACAATAAATATTACACCTAATGCAGTAGATTATTTTGGTAGTACTAAGAAAAACATAAGCAGGATTACTTCTTGAAGCCTAGAACTATTGAATCTGAGACTTTGCGCTGTCAGTCATAATGAATTGGAATGGGGAATGGAAGTTCTGGTGTGATTTGACATCAGTAAGCCTAGCTTTTGACATCAGGCAGCGTCAGATAACTAGAATCTGCTTCATTAGCCAGCATTAGCTTCTACTATGAGTGGTAGAGAGCAAAGAAACTCACCCATGGTGGTGTTCTCAATAGATTAAGAGGTTGGTGCAATGTAGAAACTTTCCTTACCCATATTTAAGGATTTAACAAAGAAGATCATTTCTAGTATAGTCATAAATTAATAAGGCCCAGGATCTAAGGAATCACATTTGAAGTTCAGCTTCTGTGTTACTGGCTTTCACATATTTTTAATGTTTTACCTTCAAGAAATAAAATCAGCCAGTTTAATTCAGTATTCTCGAAGGACTTGTGTCTTCTGGTCTTCAAGGCCTGAGTGCCCTTCATCATCCTAGAGTTAGTCTGTATGATCAGTAGTCATAGAAGTAGTGGTATTGTTACTTCTTAGATGAGTTTATATAATAGTTTGGCCTCTAGGTTGGCCACTTGGGAAAAAACAAGTACCATTTTGTGACTGCCTATGGAGAAGCCAAGTAGCAACAGAAATAAACCTCCTCTGGCCAACAACCATGGAATAACTTAGTTTCTCTAGGAACAGCTAAGGCTTGCCAAGATTTCTGACCTAGTAAAAACAATGGTGGGGTCCTGAACCAATACTACTAGATAACTGCCCCCACCAAGATTTCTGACCCACAGGAGCTGTGTGAGATAATAAATGCTTGCTGATTTGAGCTGGTGTATTACAAATCACAGTCTCAATGTGTTAAGGCAGACAGGATGCAGACAGAAATGGTCACTTAGACTGTGTAACCATCAATAATTTATATTTATGTCAAGGTAAAAAGATTAGACCAAAGGGCTATACATAGTATCGGCCTTGAGATGAGCTGTGGAAGTCAACCAGGCAGAGAGTCACCGGATAAGGAAAGGATAGGGTTTGATGCACTCACAGAATCAAGAAGACAAGAACGAGGAGAAATGAGACTGTGTATTACAAATCAACAAGACAAATGTCAGTCTATTTTATTTTGTACATTATAAATCCAAAACTCAGTATCCTTAGGAATACTCATTATGCATAGTAGGAATATTCATAAAAGTTCAAAAAGCACAATAAAAAAAGAAATTACATGATGATAAGAAAAAGAAGAAAGAGTAAATAGGCTATCTTGAAGTATGTGCTGGAGTTGATCATTTCACTGAGCTACTATTCTACATTAAAGTAGAAGTCTATAATGTTTAAATGTTTTCTGTGAAAACATTAAGGTTAGCTAAGTCATGTTGATATAAAAAATAGCACTGACCATTTTTAGTCCTTTATGGATTGGATGCTTTATTTATTTTTTAAGCTTTCTCCAGTGACAGCATACAACTTTACAAACAGAATTCTGTGACTATATTTTGTTTTTTCAAATTTTATTTTATATGCTCAAATGTCCACTAGGAATTGGAAAGTAGTAATTCATTTGTCTATGGTGGATTTACCCAAAATGACATACCTGAAGCTCAGATCTAAGGTTTGTGTATTTATGAAGTGTTTACAACAATCAGGAATATTTATTTTAGTGAAGCATAATTTGTGAACAATGGGAAAACCCTACTCAAATATTTCAAGTTTTGTGTGCCAGAAGAAATAAGTTAGTTCTATAGATTCCAGGATTAGCATTAGCATCAAATTTCAAAGCAACACATTTTAGCTTATCTGAGAACACTACTATATCTATATCCTGCTTGGCAGGACTGAGTTCTGTATCAGTGAAGTAGTATAAACAGATACTGAATTACTCCTTGCTGTAGAGTTTCCCGGGGGATTGCGATGGCATGGTGGCATTTAGCAGGATACCTCCTGCCACTGTATTCAATCAATGATCAATAGCTTAGAAAAATTAATCAAGCAAAATAGAAAGGAATACATCAGAACTATCTTTATCTTAGCAATCTGGTAGTACTTTACCATCATTACCCACATAGATGAAGCTATATAAAATTCTTCCACATGTGTTCTTCATATCCTAGCTTCACTTGATTGAAACCTGAATCTGGATAAGCCTGAGAAAAAGTTAAACAAGGGGTGGAAAGAGGAGCCTGAGGAATGGGGTTGCACCTTTAAGGCGCTAGACCTGCATTACTTACATTGTGATACATCTCAGCTTGTTTCTCTCCTTTCCAATTGGACACCAGTCTTTGGCCCAAGTCCTCCTCTAGTTAACCATGTGGCTGCCAAGGGAGTGGGGACATAAATACCCACAACTATGTGTAGCTGGATAGAGTAGTATGGTTAAGTCTGGTCATCTACCTGTGTCCAGTAACTATGCCCAGGGAAAAGACAGCCCTCCTTGATCAATGTACTTTCCCTAGTTCAGGAAACTGAGTATTTGAAGAAGTGATATACATGTCATGGTAAAAAGAAATCCTTATTTCAGTCCACTAACCTGTCCTCTAGGTTTTCATGTTTTTCCTCAATTGTTATCTAAATTTATATAGTTATAAAAGTTGTAGCCAAATGTGTTGAAGTTATCTCTAATTTAAAAAATAGATGGAATACTTATTTTCTCTCTGTAAATGAATCGCTTGCTTCAGGAAGATATAATTCAATCATCAGATGCCCACTCCGCTTTAATTTCCTGAAGAGTTTAGAGAAGCATGCAAGACTCAATCTGATTGCCAGGCATGCTAATTAAGAAACACTCCCCTGAATCTTAACAGCTTTACAAGTGACAGAGAATGCCAATCATATCTCTTATCATGGAAACATCTGTGAAGTGCTTCTAACCAAGACGCTCATGAACTTGGTCTCCAGTGTGTCCAGTGGCTCCACCCTCTGGGGAGGACTCAAAACTTGGGTTAAGGAGTAGTGTAACCATATCAGTGTGTGAGTACAATGCAGGTTGGTCAGTGTTACCCTTTCTCCATCCTCTATACAAAGGTCACCGTCTCTCCCAAACCACCCATCTCCAATTGAAACCCTTTTGTACAATGGCTTAAGAACAATAAAATAAATAAATAACGATTGTTAAAATGATCAGTTAAGTGTGTAGTAATACAGTACTGTAGTGTATTCTGAGTACTTTTTAACTTAACTGTGACTTTACTAATTTTCATAGGGCTTTTCAAGATGTAAATGAAATATTCCCTCACTAACTCATTGAACTACTGAAGCATCTGTGTAAGCATATTTTTATTTGGAGTGAGAATTAGATTTGGATAAATCTGAGACAATTGTAGTAAATACACTGAAAAAATTATTTAGTGCACAGATTTCCTGAAAATAATAATTGTAAAACACAGGTAATAACTTTCTTTCATATTTAACTCATCTTGTAAGATCACAACACTAGGGGAATGGAAGAACTAAAGCATAAACAACTTGAAAGAGCCCATAATTAAAGCATGGGCTATAAAGTATTAGCTGTATAAGTTCATGGATTCTGCCAGATTCCTCCTAGTGAAGATTTGTGCCAATGAAATTTGACTGAGCCAAGAATAATAGCTATACTGGAACATCTTAATTGTGTGTCTGGCTACATTTCAAACTTCCTGATATAGATGACACAAGTAATCTCTCCAGCAATTCTGGTTTCCTGAGGAACCTGGGAAATAGATGAAGATGACTTAATAGAAACTTGCCTTTTGGGGGAAGGCCCAAAGCCGGCAAGCAGAAGTTTTCTCATTCTTCTGGGGGAATTTACTCATGTGCCAGTATATCCTTGTGTTACACTGACTGCACAATACCAAACTTTGTTTAGGTGTACAGTTGTCCATATCTGAAGGATAAGTCATCATCTATTTGTCTATTTGGGTTGGATGTTTGATTTCCAAAATATCTAAAGATAGATTCCATTTGTTTTAAATAAATATAGTCAAAAAATAAACATAGTGTTTCAAACATTGGAAGTAATAGTTGTAAACATAATGGAAACCTTCCATTAGAGTGAACTACTTTTCATAAGTTTTAAAATTAATTTTCTAATATTTTACATAAATGTTGTCATATTATCAATATTATTTGAATTTACACTGAGGAAAATGATGCCAAGTATCATGAATAAATGATAGTAAATTAATGTTCCGTATCTATTCATATACATACTCTTTAATATTTTCAATTCAGGAAAACTAATGAAATTAAATTCAATTTGGATCAATATGAAAAATCCATTTTTGAAATTATTTGTGCTGAACTATTTTCTTCCAACTAACTTGTGTAAGTCTAAATCTAAATCACAAATTAATTTAGAATGCTGTTAGCAAATGGTTAAATAGTGAGCTAAATAAAATGATGTTTTCAAATTCTGGAGCTTATCTTAGAAACAGTGAGAAAAGGATGCATTCATTCATAAAATTTAACATTATTTATGACATCTCTATTCCATCCTTGTTTTAACATTCTCTCTTCAAAGTATAAAAAGAAGAGACTTTACAGACACAGCATTACTTTTCCAAAAGTCTACTTGTGAACTGCCTCAGAGAGTTAGTCCCAGCATTGGTGACTAAATTCCAGTCCCTAAAATAAGCCAATGCCAGCCATTACTGTTGGTTCCTATTAAGTGAGGGTAAGGCAGTGTAGAAGCAATTCTGTATCCCAGAATCATTCAGAAGCTGGCTAGTGAAACTCACACCTCCCCTTATCCCACCATCTCCAGTCAACCCCCAAAATAGAAGCCTTCCACTTATTGGCTTTTCTTTCTCTTATCCTTTTCTCTCCATACAGCCCTGTGATACCTTCCTCTTTGGATTTCGATTTCAACCTGTTGAAATTCAAATGCTTTAACCTTATCCTGCTGTGCTTCCAATGTCCCCTTCTTGCCTTATCAATAACCAGACTCTCTGCAGAACCATGGACTCAGTCACTCTACTCAGTGGTATCTGTGCAGTCTCCTATACCCCATAGTCAACCTTCAACTCCTTTCATTGCTATGTTCAAAAGTGTATGGTTCTCAATCAAGTATGGCCACCCTTGGGGCATCTCGTCGTGTTTAAGATATTGCACATTATCTCCTATCATACCTGTCATCTCTTCATCTATGGGCTTTTTTTTCTTGAGTTCTTAGACAACCATCTCAGGGTCAGCTTAATATCATTGTAGAAATCTTAAATACCAGAGGATTAGTTCCTCTAACACCTGATTTTATCTGTCCAACTTAACTCTGACCTTTCATGCTCCAATGATTGCATGTCATTTATGTTCACTCTCCTGTTCACATAGTTAGATCTGGCAGGGACCCAAGATTGGAGCTGCTGAACCTCCACATTCCATCATCTGAACTCCTCATGCTCCCACTGTTTCATTATTTGACCATCTTATTCATTTATTCTTTGAGATTGAGGGATTATTCATATCACACACTGGGCTAGACAGTGGTTACAAGGAAATGCAGCTCAGGCTTGCTCAGGTGGAGAAAATGTAAGGATCAGAGAAAGAAATCCAGGTCTTATGGGGTTAGGTGTTGGCGTGCCAGTCACAATTACAGAGAAGTCACCTGGTTGATGTCAGGTGCAGAGGAAATCTGTGACTCACATGTGGAAAATAAATGGAGGGTTACAGTTCCCACTTCCCTTGTGATCTAACCTCACCCAGAATCTGGACATCTCCCCTGATCCTGGGAGTATGAAGCCAGTCTTCCTTCTTTCCTCAGCCCTCAGTTCTTTTCTTGTTAGCATGATCACCTTTCTTCTTCTACCTAGAGCTGCTGCAACCTCTGCAATTACTTTTTCCTTCAAAGCTCAGGTACAGACAACCACTTCTCTTCACAACTAATTTCTCTATGTATAACACAGGTCCTATCTCCTACCAACTCTATCCAATCCTCACTTACCATGTAGTTCCCTCACACTACGAATTTTTCATTTCCCTTTCTTTTACATGACAAACTCAATTTTATGTCATCATAAAACTCAACTCTTGGCTTTTAGGACATCATGTTTTCTCATAGCCAAAGTGATTCTCAGTTTATTGCTGTTCATTCTTCTTATCTTTTCATTTATTTCTCCACCTATTACAAATTGGCTCTCACTTCTGTGTTACTATGCCTAGAAACTATGATAAAAAGTGCCACTTAAAAAGAACAATGGAGGGGCTGGGAAGGTGGCTCAGTGGTAGAGTGCTTGCCGTGCATCCATGAGGCCCTGGGTTCAATTCCTCAGAACCACATAAGGAGAAAAAGCCCAAGGTGACACTGTTGCTCAAGTGGTAGAGCCTTGAGTTAAAGAGCTGAGGGACAGCACCCAGGCGCAGAGTTAGACCTCACGACTGACAAAAAAAAAATAAAAATAAAACAACAATGGAAAATGGAAAAAGAACTTTCAAGTGTGTTTATTTGGGATAATTGTTCTGTATTCAAATAATAATTCACCTCTAACCTGCCTTCTGGTACTTTCTTTAAATCTTTCTCACCATTCTTTCCTGATCTCCTTTTTCTTCTTTCTCTCCAATGGCTTACCATTGTATTTATCTATGGTTATTTCCACTCTTTTAGTCTTTTTATACTTCTTTCTTGAGCTATTTCACCTGGGTCTATTATTTCAATTGTACCAGTGAATGAATACTTCTTAACTCATTCATCCCTCTGATTCAGCCCCATAGTGCTCTGAGACATATCCATTTACATACCTTCACACTCTGTTGAGCCAACTCTCACAGAACTGAAATAATCTTTGATGTCTTTATCTTTCTCTTCTTCTCCTATTTACTAACCTGTTGAGTGGCATGACCAACCACGGAGTCACATTAGACAGATACCTGAGGACTTCCTGATTCCTCCCTCTTCACAAGCTCTTTTCTGAATCTCTATCACTCAGTAATGCTCATCATATCATCTTCAACACTTCCACTCTATTAGGCGTGTCCTTCAAATCTATCATATGCATGACTGCGTTATTACTTCAAAAAGTTTCATTGCTTCTAGCCTTCTCTCTTTTGGATCTCTTATTCACAGGTCAAATTAGTCTTTCCTTTAAAATGATGTCTTCTTGGGTCATCTCCCTCTTTAAAAATCTAAAATTCCTTCTAAGCATCAGGATAATGTCTAAATTACTTGTCATAATTTCTTTTTTGGTCTTCCAAATTCACAAGCTTCATTATGAATCTACTATTGTGGAAGGCGTAGAGAAAGTAAAATATACTTTTTTGATTTGAATAATTATAGAAAAGATGGTTTTAAGTCAAACCAACCTAATCAGGATGGGATATAGATTTCTCTGCCAGTTAGGATCCTCATAACTTTCTTCTATTATTCCAAGTCTCACAGACACCATTGGATTTGCAGTCAATAAGGAAAAGTCACCTGATATTTTTTGCCCTGGTGCACATCAGATACTTCCAGAAATCTAAGATTTCATGTTTATTCCTCCTCACCAAGCAGGGATACTATTTGATACTGCTGCATTCATTTATATAACTAAGACACCTCAAGTATCTTAACTTCATATCTTCCTTTTATCCCCTCTGAATTCTCCATTTTCTTATCAAAACTAAGCCCTGAATATAGGGCATAGACATTCTGTGATTGTGTCAAGTAAAAGCTCTTTTCTTTCCCTCATCTCTTGTACCTCCTTTTTTAAGTCTTAATAGAATTCCTCCATGCTACCAATTGCCCATCAGACACCATCCCTTCAGCCCGCTGTGAATCTTTGGGTTAAATCATTAGAGTCATTGAAGCACTGGATGACTTATCTTTATTCCTAGAGAATTCATGTCCACTTTCACTGTTGTTCTTTCCATTCCAGTGTGGCCTTAAACATCGGATATTTTGATATTAATACACATGACCAATGTACTACTATAGTTTCTCAGTGTTTTTAAATTCTTTACCGATCAGATAATCTTTCTTCTAACAGATTGTTTTTACCAAAACACTTAACAATTATTCTTTTTTTTGGGGTCCGGTCGTGGGGCCTGAACTCTGGGCCTGGGAGCTGTCCCTCAGCTCTTCAGCTCAAGGCTAGCACTCTACCACTTGAGCCACAATGCCACTTCTGGCTTTTTTTGCTTATGTGGTGCTGAGGAATCGAACTCAGGGCCTCTGGCATGCAAGGCAAGTGTTCTACCACTGAGCCACCTTCCCAGCCTTAACAATTATTCTTAAATCATCATTCTAATTCTTAAGGTCTTCTTCCTCAAGAAACATAAAATATTAGATTCAATTTATTTTAAAGTGAGTAACAAAACGGATCCAAATTTTCATTTGACCTTTTTTGCCAAGATGGATTTGGAGCTTAGGAAAGACAGAATGTTACATAAACTATTCTAAAATAGAAACTAACTTCTAATGTTGCCTTCAAACTAAAGAACCCAAAAACATTGAATTTTCATTTTCTTTCTTTAAGCTCTATATCCTAGACAACAGTCTTTCCAGACACACTAATGGCCTATTTTGCTAGTTACTTCATTAACAAAAGACAAAATTTTTCAAAAATGTGGCTATGTACACTAGTCCAGTCTTCTGATGCTAAATGGTTTCCTTTATTTTCAGGTTAAATAGTTGATTACTGTAGACTTATCTAGATCTCCATTGTCAGGAAGTTCTTTTGTATATAATCAATTGTATGAGCCATACGAGATTACATCATGCCAAACACTACACTTGGAATTTCTTGTATACTCATTACCTTGCTCATGTAACTGTAACCCCTCTGTAGAGCATTTTTACAATCAAAAACGTACCAAAAAAAAAAAAAGAATAATACTTAAACTAGGTTCCTGTGTAATCCTAGCTCTCAGGAAGCTGTGATCTGAGGATCATGTTTCAAAGCCAGCCTAGACATGGCATAAAAGGGCAAGGCATGAAAGTCCCTGAGACTCTTATCTCGAATAAACCACTCAGAAAAACCAGAAGTGGTGCTGTGGTTCAAGTGGTAGAGTGCTAGCCTTGAACTAAAGAGCTGAGGGACAGCGCCCAGGCCCAGAGTTCCAGCCCCACGACTGACAAATAATAATAATAATAATAATCCTTATAATTTGACAGCATAGAAAAATGAGACCAAAATCTTCTCCTTTCTACTTTATGTTTCAGGCAGAAGATATCTCATGAAAATCCCCATTTTGATTAAAAGTAAAGAAAAAAAGTTTCCTATACTTTTTTATACTCCATACTTCTTAAAGAAGGTGATACTTCTCAGGACATCTTGAGTATTTTAACTATACTTGTTAAAAAATGCCAGCTGGAAAAATTATAGCCTTCTCATACTATTCCAGGTTCATGTCTATATAGTGAAAATACAGTTTTAAACCTTAAGGGGATTTTTAGAAGTCATACACACATATTTAGAAGTTGTATATATGATATTAATAAGGGCTGTTTTTTTTAAAATTTGAGCTGTGCCATAAACTATATGTAAAAATTCTTTAACAGAAAAATTCTGTAGTCAGTTGATAATGCAATCATAAATTAAGATTTAAATAGTAGGATATGAAGGAATGGATCTTTCTGAACACAATTGCTGCTGAAATAATTTCCAATCATTCCAGAATGTTGAATGGACCTTTCCCCAGAAGGGCCTCTTGGGGTCTAGACATCACTGCCAGCAGGATTAACCTACTAAACCTTTTCACTTTCAGGAAATAACAAAATTTATGTTATTCAATCAGAATGAGATTTCTCTGAATAGACACTAAAGTTTGTATGGACACTAAAATGTATATTTTTGCTTGCAAGTAAAATAAATTTTATTCTATATTTGTAAAATAAACCCTATAGTGAACATAAGATTCATTCACTATAGCGAACACCTGTTAAAGTAGGAATGCTAAGCACTCATATATAATTTCTTTTATTTCTCACCACATGGCATCCGTCCATCCATCACATCATTCTGCATTCCAAGTGGAACCAGCAGTGAGTGACTGGTAACATTTTATTTAATGAGAGAAAATTTAATAACGTGGATCCTTGGTCTGTTCCATCAGATGGAATGGAGAACTACCCATTCTACTCTGAATATGAAGGAGGGGGAAAAAAAAACAACTTACAACTAAGCAAGTCAAATTCAAAGATGTGCATGTATGTGGATTATTTTGGGATAGTGACATATTGGTCTCCTTGGTCTTTTAGCTTTTCTGAACAATAACTGGATTAACTTATTTGCTCCCTAAACTAAGATTTGTTTATAAGTTTTTTTTATTGTGAAAGTACTTTAGAGAGAGGTTACAGTTACATGAGCAAGGTAATGAGTACATTTCCTATCAAGCATTGTTGCCTCCTCCTTTGTTTTTTCCCTACTATCCCTTCCCTCCTACCTCTACAACTACATTCCCCCAACCCCTAAATTGTAAAGTTCGTTTTTCAACATAATGTCTTGTACATCTCATAGTTAAAATGGGTCAACCTGTATCCCTATTTAAACATTTTGTTTTTTCCCTTCCCCTCCCCAAATTGTACCAACATCAAATGCAGTAAAAACAGGGGTTATAGCATGGGGAAGGAACATACAAAGCAGCAAAAAAAAATCTCATGGTACTTTATAAATACGTGAGAAACAATAGCAAGAAAGAAAAAAAAAACCCACTTGTGTCCGTATCTTGGGTAAACTAAGATTTTTATAGCTCTCTTTAACAGAAAAGTGTGCCTTGTAACAAATTCATTTGTACTCGACTGAAGTGGTAACTTGTTCAAAAAGGAAAAACTTAGTAGCAGAAAGAAATCTGCTAAGATGAACTCAGCAGTGTTTGGGAATACAGTTGGATAGCCGGAGAATAATGAAAATGTCAACAACTTGACAATCATGAAGAACACAGAAACACTGGCCGCTTGAAACATGCTTTCCCAGGTTATTTTGTGAGGATGGCAGAGGAGAAACTCACACGGGCTATGTCAATACTATACTAACACATTCTACCAATTTACTGTTTGGCTCATTGATAAAATAAATAGTCCAGAGAAGGTGAACTACTTTAACAGGAAATACTTGATCAACAGTTTGACATTTAAAATATCATATGGTATATCTTTTAAGAAATTGGTAAAACAGGAACAATATCCTAAAGAAAGACATTTAATATGATACCATGGAAATTGCCAACAACATTAAGGAACTCATGGTACCTTCTGTTGTAATATAAAAGAAAGAAGATGAGTTCTCAGATTGTTTATTATGAAATAGTGAACTGTAACACCCAGCTAATGTCAAGTAAAGCAACAGGTAGAACCAATTAACCAGAACATTTTACTCATCCCAGAAGATATATCACTCTAGTTTAGTCTATTTTTTCCCCTCAGAATGTACAGAGGCTGTGTAGACAATGGCCCTCACAGGGCTACGGCATTGTTCTTATCCAATCAAGTACAAATTCCCCTTCAAAACTCCTAGAACTGAAATCGGCAAGTAAAAGTGGAAAACAGAGTGAAATGCCTTCCTCCCTGTGCATCACAAGAGGAAAAAAAGTCACAAGTTATTATTGGATATACAATGGATGCTGCGCTCCTAACCCACAGATTCTACAGGGAAAAACAAGACAGATGTTTTGTGCTTATGGATACTTCTTTTGCTTTAAGAATAGTATTGCTCTGATGCCATTTTAATGATGCATTCTAGATGAATATTTTGCTAACTTGAACGTGCCTACAAGTCTTGGCTGATATCCAAGGTGAGAGTCTATGTTTCTACCAAGTGCCCCAGTTATGCCATAGTTATGGGGACATGTCCATGTGAAGTTATAATGTAATCTGAGACACATTTAGAATGAGTCACCATAAATGACATTCAGTGAAGGTCCACATTATATAGAATAAAATTTTCAGCAATTTCAGTAACAAAATTCTCACAATTTCTTATTTACTGACTTGATATTAAAACTCAAAATTTCAAGGAGTAAGTAGAAGCAGAAGAATCAAAATCTGAGGTTGGTTGAGGAAAAGTGGGAGATTATCTAGAAAAAATGTAAGTAATAAAAGGGCTTGCACTGGGAAGCAAGCGGTAATCTGCCTAGTAAGCTCTGAGTCTTGAGTTCAATATCTCTTTTACTGCCAAAAATCGACCACACAACCACCACAACAAAAATCTTCTCCTAGGCATATGTACTTTCCTACAGATGCTGAAGAGAATCCTTTAGGAGTAATGACCCATATCAGTGACTTTTCAGTATAAAAGAAGATGATGTCAGTTTTGAATCTAAATTTATTTTTTGTTGGTCGTGGAGCTTGAACTCTGGGCCTTGGTTGCTGTCCCTCAGTCCACAGCTTAAGGACAGTGCTCTATCACTTGACCTACAGTGCCACTTCCTGTTTTCTGGTGGTTTATTGTAGATAAGAATCTCACCAAGTTTCCTGCCCCCGGCAGCTTTGAACCATGATTCTTGGATCTCAGTCTTTTGAGTAGCTAGGATCACAGGCGTGAGCCACCAGTGCCCAGCTGAATCTAAATTTAAAACATTAAAGCAGGGTGCTGGTGGCTCACATCTGTATG
The DNA here is from genome assembly GCF_024711535.1 of Dipodomys merriami. Lineage (NCBI taxonomy): Eukaryota > Metazoa > Chordata > Mammalia > Rodentia > Heteromyidae > Dipodomys > Dipodomys merriami. Next base: position 112,097,761 of record NW_027203381.1, on the reverse strand, counting down.
AGGTTGAAATCTGAGAATCATGGTTCAAAGCCAGCCAGGGCTAGAAAGGCCATGAGACTTATCTCCCATTAAGCACCAGAAAACCAAAAGTGGCACTGTGGCTCAAAGTGGTAGAGTACTACCCTTGAGTGAAAGAGCTCAGGGACAGTACCAGGCCCTGAGTTCAAGCTCCATGACAGTAATAACATTTAAATAAAAATCGAAACATTATTTCAAAATATTGTAGTTCTTATATGTTAAAATTCTTATTTCCTTGGTTCTAGCTTTTACTCAACTTTTATCTACCAGATGTTTGGACTCAGAACAAAGTCCATTGAAAATAGTCACAGAGCTTTTACTAGTCCATACGTGTTTATATCAACCATGAAGGCCAGGTGTGCGCCACCTGAGAACTATGTATGACTAATAAGTTGAGGCTATCAAATGATAAAGAGTAGCATTCAACCTTCACTTGGTATGCATTCATTTAACAAGCTATTATTGAGAGATTAGATAGGCAATAATTACAATGAGTGTCCAGTGTAACACTTGTCCTCATAAAGAATTAATCAAATTGAAAAACAAATGAGAGTCAGTGGAATGAAAGTGTTAAATAATAACAGGCACCATGTACATGCTTACAAAGTTCAGAGTAAACACGTAGGTTGGAGAGATTTCAAAAGAAGACTAATACTTAAATTAAATCATGAATCAAAGTGAGTAGGCTAACAGTGAAAAAGTTAACATGGTGGAAGACTACAGCCTACAGAACATGTAGAATTCAGTGCAGAAGAGTTAAGCTGAGAGTTCAGAAGCAGAGGTAGAAAGCTCTAGCTCACAGCGCCCCTTCTCCTACCCACTGCACCATGATTTTACTGCCGGAGCCTGGAGTAGATTTTTGGTGTTCTTGCAGACTGAGCCATCCACGTCATTCCCATATTGCGTCATTACCTAGTAGAAGATAGGTCTCGCTGAGACAGATTGGAAAAGATTGAGAAAGATTGGAAAATCTGAGGTTGTTGAGTATGTTGTTAAATAAATGAAAACTTCAGATTTGGTTGATACTGTTATCCAAATCCTCTTGGTCCATACTGATTTTCAATATATTTGACCTGACAATTATTGAGAGGAGGCTAAAATGTCTACATTGTTGCAGATATATTTACTTCTACTTTATTTCCACCAGTTTTCACGGAAACTCCGGTGAAGAGGTGCCTAGATATTTAGGCCTCTATGCCTTCTTGATGAATTGGACCACTTTATCATTATAAAATGACTCCTTTAATTTCTGGTAATACTTCCTCTTTAAGTCCACATTGCTGAATGGAATACAACCACTTCACCTATCTTACATTGACTATTTTCAGAGTGGGTGTTTTTAAGTTTTTAAAACTCTAGCAATATATGTGTCTTAATACTTAAATAACCTTAAATTGTTCCATGAACATAGTTTTCATTTGAAGGTAGAGAATAAATGTCCCCTATTTCTTCTATCTACCATGATACTAGACAAGCTAACTTGTTTAGACTGCCTTTTCAGGGAATTTTGTTGGCTAATTTTAAGCCAGAAACTGTCAGGATAGTTTTGGTGCTATATATTTAGGATTAATGATGAATGAATTCTTTGCTGCTCCAGAATTACATGACAAGTCTCTGTTTTTATATGGATTATAAAGTCTTTCTTTCTCTTGACTTTATGGCGAGAAAGAGAGAGTGAATTTGTAGCAGACATGCCACTGACCATAGTGGAAAGATTATTTTGATGAACTTGACATTTTGATAAATGTATGTGAACTTCCTATTTTCAGAAAAAAATTTTAAATCAAAATATGAACTAAATTCAATTCACAATCTCTTCTCATTTCCTACATTTATCCTCTAATCCTTTTTTCTGCAATACCAAACTGATTCACTTCCCATACTCTATAATGTCTCCCTCCCAATGTTTAAGTCAATGACTCATGTAAGACATAAATCCTTCCCCCGAAAGCCAAACCCTCCTATAATTCCTTCTCCCTCAGCCCTGCCTTAGCTCACATTGATGTACTCAATGTAAGTTATCAATCAACTTGCATTCCAAGTACTACTCCAGCAGGACAATTGAACCCCTAAGCAAGCCAGTAGCCTAGGTCTACAAAAAAAATTGACCTATTTTTTGTTTAATAAAATGTGGAGACAATTCTGTGATCTTGATAAATTGACATTAAAATTCTAGTCCTTTAAAAGGAAAGGAAAGTTAATACTGGATCACAAGGCTGGAATAGTGTAGCATTAATCTATTGTGGCCAAAGATTAATCTAGACTGAGAAATATATACCTCTGAGTTTAAATTTGACTGGAAATAATTAAAGCTTTTTGTTAGTCATTGTTTTAAAAGTATTGCGGTTCAATTCAGAGCCATGAGATTGCAATGTATTTATTTTTGCAATGTATTTTTTAAGAGCAAAAGCAACCACCATGCATTTCTAATATCAAAATGCACTACAATAAATTCCCTAGGACAATGGAAAATTACTTTATTTAAATTGAATCTTTAGCTTGGAAAATGCCAAACATTCCTAGTCTTAGCTTTTTGTTAATAAGGAAATTCGGAGTGTAGCCCGATTTCAATGAAATTGTGTCACAGTAAATCCTTGTATTATTTAAACTAACTATATTAGGCCTTGCCTTTTAATCTTCCATTAACATGATTAACATATAATCTCCCAAAAAGTAAATGCCAATAAAATATATTCTGAGAAGAAAACATTTAAAATTGCTGTGTGATTAAATAAGTTTGAGAAAATTGTCTTACAATTATTTGTTCTTTTTTCAATGATTCAAAGTAGTCTTAGCATGCTGGAATTCCAGTGAATTATTACAATAAAGAGAACTTACTCAATTTACCCTCAAATACCAAAACCCAATAACCATGGCAATCAATTACTGGGAAGAATATTTTTAAAACCTGGGAAATTTAAGTTTGGATAACTCTGATATCCGTATATGTTGCAATAGTCTCAAGTTCTTAAAAGCTATGTTTTTGTGTTTGCTTTCTTCAATTACTTTGTAATAACTTTAAGAAAAAATAGGATGGACTTATGAAGACTGATAATAGATGATGGAAAGACTCTGAATATTTCTCAATGCCCAATTATCATAGAAATATATAATAGCAAGTAATTGACTCAGCTGGATACTAGTGTTAAAAGATATATATGTAGAATCATTATTTTGTAATTATATCACTTTCATCCATAATCTAAATGTAGTTATGATTTTACATGTAGCCTAGTAATTATATACACAGTGTAATTAAGGCAAAAGTTCCCAAAACAAACATCATTATTTTATTCTATCACAATGCACTCTGTATTTTATTCCATAAAATCCTCTTACTTTATGTCTAAATATTTACTTAAAGTATTTCATCCATAAAATTATTTTGTGAGGGGCTGGGATGGTGGCTCAGTGGTAGAGCGCTCACCTTGCATGCCTGAGGCCCTGGGTTCAATTCCTCAGCACCACATACGCAAAAAGAAAAAAGCCAGAATTGGCTCAAGTGGTTGAGCGCTAGCCTTGAACTGAAGAGCTGAGGGACAGCACCCAGGCCCAAAGTTTCAGGCCCCATAACCAGACCCAAAAAATAATAAAAAAATATTTTGTGAATGTTAATAATTTGGAATAAATTTTATATAACATAATAATATTTTTTTGTTGCTCTGTATGTTCCTCCCCCACGGTATAACCCCTGCTTTCACTGTATTTGATGTTGGTATAATTTGGGGAGGGAAAGGGAAAAAACAAAATGTTTAAATAGGGATACAGGTTGACCCATTGTTAACAGTGAGATGTACAAGACACTATGTTGAAAAACGAACTTTACAATATAGGGTTGGGGGGGGAGTGTAGTTGTGGAGGTGGGAGGGAAGGGATGGTAGGGGAAAAACAAAGGAGGAGGCAACAATGCTTGATAGAAAATGTACTCATTACCTTGTTCATGTAACTGTAACCCCTCTGTACAGTATTATCACAATAAAAAACTTACAAAAAAAGAAGCTTCCTCTATCTTTTGAGAGTCAGAAATTCTACTGCATATTTTCAGCATTAAGAAATACACAATGATCTAAATCCATACCAAGATAAAGGCTCTTCATGTCTTGTCTTTGTATTATGGATAGCAGACTTTAAAAAATTCTCATATGTCAAAAATGGTGTTTAAATTAGCATTTTATTCTATCAAAAATTATTTGATTGGCAGATGGATAAGCAATGTTTATTCATTAAAAAAATTACTCCAAATTTCCAGACACTGCCTGAGGAAAAATAAAACCAATTAGATCTCAAGTTTGTATTTACCCTCTGTGAATACCTCCTTATATTTCCTGGGTAGAGGGGGAGGAGACAAAGAAATATGAATCAAAGGTAAAGAATTCAAACAAAATCTTTCCAATAAATAAATGAATTTTAAAAGTTTTCAACATACAATAATTAAATTGACTTATCACTAACTTATGCTGTTCTGTGGTGTTGAACATATAAATCTGCATACCTAGTTTGACATTTGTAATTATAGAGTTGTGGGATGTTGAATACAAACTCTCTCAACAGTATTCAAAACTTGGAAAAGAAGATCACTGTCAAATGAAACAAAACAGAATACAGAGAAAATATGTGCTAGTGTGTAAGGCAAAATATATGCATCACTCAGTCTCTAGGAATCCTTATCATCTGTCTTCAAATTCCCATCCTCAACTGTAATTGCCTGGAAAACTGATATTAAATATTTAGCCCAGTTTTCTGTGTGATGATAGATGGATGGGAATCCTTCCAGAAATAAAACCATCATAGCTACAGATGACAAAAAAAAGGGCTAAAACTCAGGCAGATTCTGCAGAGAATGCTCCAGTGAATGCAGCCCTATCATGCTCTTGGCATGATCCTGTGTATGTCAATTTGCAGGTTGTGAAATCCATAATTATTTTCCTCATTCCTTCCCCATTTCATCAACAGCCAAGGTGAATTATTCCTTTTTATCACGCAATCAAAGTAGAATACCTAAGAAAAGAAAAAAAAATCTATAGCTTGAACCTAAACATCTCTACTGTGAACATTTTTCAAAATGCCAATTCAAATGAGGCAGGAAGCCTATCTTATGTGCAGATTTATTATATTTGGTTTTAATAAAGATACTCAAATAATAACAAATTTAAAAGATCAAAAGAAAATAGAAAAAAGTAATTTAAATTCCTCCATGCCACCTCACAACTCAGTTGATACAAAGAAGCTCTTAGTTTCATACTGTGGTCAGCGGTGTTTCAATCATCATGTGATCTGCTCAGTGTTTCCCTGACCATTTTTTGGAAATATGCCTCTCTCCAATGCAACATGCCCCCAAATCAAGGTAAAAATGTGCTTACCTGATAAAGTAAACATTTTAGATTTGTTGAAAGGCACCATATTTTAGTGGCAGATGGACTTTAGGATGGGGGAAAAAAGAGCCAAGCACCCACACTTTAGTACTAAACTCCATGCATGTGGAGTATGCATGCATGGCTTTTCCTCAGCAGTGGATTCCCTGGAAGTGTGTGCCCACTAAACACTAAGGGTCCACGGTATTCAACAATTAGAGAGCAGAAGCATTTCTGGAATCCACTAATCTCAGCAAGCCACATATAGCCCTTTCATCAAGAGTGGACGGCTTACTGTGAATTGCCCTCAGAGAGAATAGGACTGATTCTTAGGTAACTCATTTTACTTCTTCAATATAATTCTGAGATCTGTCTACTACTTTAATTTCAAAGGGAGACATCCATACAGAGAATACTTGAACTACACAAAAATGTGTATGGTCTATTATCTGCTTGAATATATGTACAAGATATTATCAAGGCATAACGAATAGGTTTCCCTTTTTTTTTTTATTTTCATTTTTTCATCAACTAACCATCCCACTGGCCACATAATTTACTTATAGCATCTTGCAACAAATGGATGCATTGCTTATCTCCTGTCATTTGTGGTATTCATACAGCATTCAAATGAAATGTTTCCACTTCAGCCTGAAGAATCATTATGGAAATTGAATGTCTTAGTGTATACTGAGTATATATACTAAGACAAAAGGCCTCAACTCATAAATAAAGTCAGTTCCATGGCCCTGTGGCTATAATTTTTAATTATGAAATTCTAGAAGAGTCATTAAAATGGATGATTAAAGTAAAGCTATGCTGTAGTAAAGATAGGAAAATCCAAGTAACATTTGAAGGAAAATATTTCTAAGATTTGATCATGGTGGAACAAGAAAATGAAAATTTTGTTTTAAGTAGTAATGGCACAGATGAATGATAAACAGTGGAAATGTAATTACAGAACTTTCAGGAGGAACAAAAGATTTGTTGAGTTGAGATATTAATCTAATAAAATAGAAAATAGATCAAAATAAAAGCTCAGGAAACATTACAGGTTAGGAAATAATACATGTCCAGAGTAGCATAGCAATACAACACTAGAATATTCCAGAAACTTAGGATGACTTAAAAAATTGTGCTGACTTAGCATTTTACTTAGAAAAAGATAAAGAGTTGCTTGCATGAAACAGTCAATAGTTACGGATACCTCAAATGGTAGTATAGATACTTTGCAAGGAATTACCAAAAAGGTAATTTTGTCACTAATTCCCCCAATTTGAAAGACAGAAGACAATTTGAAATCAGAATAGATGAACCAGCATGCAGCCACTTGAAGATGGAGAGTGTGCAGATCATGGTTTGCAGAATTTTGTTTACTCTCAGCACTTAGCATCATATTGAGCACACACCCAATGTGGGATCAATAAATAGAGAGTGATTGATCTATCCACAAATATGTGCGTTGGTGAGATAATTAGTTGCCAATGGGAACCTGGACTCAGTGTTCATTTAATCCCCAACTGATTAAAATCAAAGAAAATAAAAGCAGAAGGTGATTCTTAGCCGTTTTTTTTAATTTGAAGTAATTCCAATATCATTGCTAGTAAAGAATTAAGTATTTACAGTCATAATATTTGAAGACCGCTGATTTTTAACAAAACAAACATATATGTGGAAGAAAGATTTCTATCATTATAGGTGATAGTTTTATAATTGCTATTAAACTTATTTAGTAGTAATTTTAATGGTAATTTTTAATATTTAATAGTAATTCTACTTATTTTTTATCTTGGGTAGGATTTATTCACTTCATCTACTGTATCTTCAGCAAAACATCTGGAATTTCAAAAAATATAATCATTTAATTTGTTCCAGCAAAATGAGAGTTACTCATTCCAAACTCTATATTTAAGTCATATAAGTGATTTCATAAGTGTCTGTATTCAAGGCTCACTCCACAAGCAGTATATTTTCTAATGCTCTCTCTCTCTCTTCTCTCTCTCTCTCTCTCTCTCTCTCTCTCTCTCTCTCTCTCTCTCTCTCTCTCTCTCTCTCTCTCACACACACACACACACACACACACACACACAATATTACTACCTCACCCTCATCATTGAATTGATAATCAACAGTAGTATGTCATCATCCAAATTGTGAATTCTGAGTTTTTCTTTGTAGCACCAATACCTTTAGAGAAAATTTCTGAAATTGTTTTCAAGTTAATTTTTTTCATTTATTTTATTGAAAAGGGGGTGAGCAGGGGGAGGAACTCACAGAAACAGTAGGACAACAAATGAACTACGGCAACATGGATACTCACTTCACACTATATTGGATATCAGAAATAATTCCATGTTTGTTATTGACTTTTAATCTGAACTCTTTATCCTTCTCAACAGTCTCTATTTTGATAATCATTAGGCTAATCTAGATTTGTGTTTTTCTTCTTACTTTTTTTCCATTTCTCTATAACTAAACCCCAAATAATATTGATCTTATCTAATCTGTGTGAAAAGTCACCTGCATTAAATCCTTTTCTCTTTTTTCTTTCCTTTTCACTTTTCCTCCTTTCTTCCTTGCTTCCTCCCTCCCTCGCCCCCTCCCTGCCTCCCTCTCTCCCTTCCTCCCCTGGGATTATTGTCATTGGATATATTGAATAGTATGGGAGCACAAACAATTGGTTTGCAAGCAGAAGTGGAGTATGTGCTAGCTTTCCAGGGGGAGTTATAGCTACTAATTTCTGTAAGAATTAACTGGAAAATGTGGGGTGGGGAGAAGGTTTGAGACAGACTTTCAAATGAGTTCCAAGCACTAGAATAAAACATTTACATGACAGAAAGCATGTACCCAGAAAGATAAGAGATGGAGGGTAGCTAAAATACAGGACAGGAAGGTGGTGGGATAAGATACATTTGTCGAGCTAGTCACAAATGATTCATGCCTGTAATCCTAGCTACTCAGGAAGCTGATTTGAGGATCATGATTCAAAGCCAGTCCAGGCAAGCAAGTCTAAGTCTGTGAGACTCATCTCCAATAAACTACTCAGAAAAAGCTGGAAGTAGCACTGTGGCTCAAGTGGTAGAACAAAGAGGCTCAGTGACAGAGCCCAAGCCCTGAATTCAAGCCCCAGAACTGGCCAAAATATAAATATAAATATAAATAAATAAATAAACAAAACAGAAGCCACACTGTAGCTAAAGTGGTAGAGTGCTAGCCCTGACCACAAAGAGGCTCAGAGAAAGTGCCCAGGCCCTGAGTCTAAGCCCCACAACCAAAATAAAAAGACATCTTTCTGATTTTTGGAAGAGTCTGCATAGATCTACCTTTAAATAGGATGGGAGACAGTAAAACAGGATGTTTGGGAAGAAAACAAAGCACCAGATATATGTGGTTCAGATCGTCTGCAGGCTTATTCTGAGGGTCAAGTAAAATAATGAGGGGCACACAGGTTTTTAACACCTTACAAAAGCTAACATGGAGAATGTTAATGACTTTATCCTAAACAGCCCAATAGGAAGCAGTAGTATTTTATCATGTGGTCGACATGACTTACATCTTAAACTTGTTTGATGGGTTGCAGGAGAGATGTAAAAAGACCAAAAATGGTATCAAAAAAGATATCAGAAATGGGGTCCTTTAAATAATTGCAGGAAAATGTGTGGTAGAAACAGAGTTAGATAATAAGGTGGATGTTTAAATATTTCAATTTAATAAAAAAACACAGGATGTATTGCCAAGTGGGATGAGAGAGCAAGGCAGAAGAAAGGAACAAGAACAACAACAACATTTCTGACTTGCCTAACTGGGTGGAGAGTGAGAAAATGTCGGGGGTAGAGAGCAGTGGAAGAAAAGCAGGTTGGGCTGTCACTGCACTAAATGGCTTTAGCCTTAGAAACATTGCGTTTGTAGTTTCTGTGTGATCAAGTAACAACTTTGCTAGTCACGGGTCTTACCCTGAATTGGCATTTGAATGACAATGACAATAGTAGCCATGCACTGAATTATAGACCAAATGTATGGTGTGTGTGTGTGTGTGTGTGTGTGTGTGTGTGTGTGTGTGTGTATGTGTGTGAGAGAGAGAGACAGACAGACAGACAGACAGAGAAAGAGAAGACAGAGGGAGTGTGTTAGCATGGAGCCCAGGGAATAAGAAGAACCAGGAAATCACTGTGTTATAAAGTCAGAAAGAAAAAAATATACTTAGAGGGTAAAGCATCTTGATAGTCTTGATGTAAGCAAGGAACACAGAGGGTCTCCAATGTCAAGTTTGTTTTTGAAGAAGAAAAGAGGAGATGGGCTATAGCTAAGAGATACGTAATAAGTAAGATGTCTCTTCATGGAACAGACAAGATTGATTTCAGGATCTGACAAGAAGCTAGGGTAGATGGCTCTCTGATGATACAGAATCTTTTGGAAGATATACAAAAGATCTGAGATACTATCCTGGCAATGGAACTAAGATATCTCTTCATTCCATGTGTGTTCTAAACCCTTCCAACAGCTCAGAGATTGCCTGTTTCGATAGATTACTTTCAACCCTGTTTCGATAGATTACTTTCAAATGTGTATAAAAGGATTTAGTTATTGTCATTATAGCTTTTAGAGACATCTTCAGATAGGTTGTGTTTATCCACTATGATTTCATCTTTCTTTCATTACTTTATATACAGCAATTAAGAAATAGAGTGGATTCAAGGGAGATCTCAAATACTGTAACTCTTTAGAAAGACAAAGTAAAGTTCAACAAAACGAACATCAGATTGAGAGGGATGGGATGGTGTCAAGGGGAGAGAGATGGGCAAATGAAGAGGAGAAAGGAAGGAGATTGCAGGCAAAGATTCAGCGTATATCTTACAAAATTAAGAAAAGCAAGGGAAGGGCTGTGTTGGGAGGGATAGGTAAGAATGTTAAAAGGGAACACTGATCAAATGCATTGTATTCATAAATTGCTTTGTTAAATGGCAACTCCTTTGTACAACTACTAAAATAAAATGAAAGTGCTATAAGTCTCTTGTCTCACTCAAGAGATTCCGCTTTCTTCCTCTTTATTTCTCATATGAAAACTAAACACTACTAAGACATTTTGGAATGGCTCCTACTCCTCCAACTGTTCCTCTTTGGTGAATCAGACAGACTCGCTTCATCATTTAATGGAGGATACCTGTGATCGATTGCTCTCCCCCTTTCTTTCTCTCTTGGTTTCCTTGCTGAGATTATTCGATTGGACATTTCATATCTCTTGTTAATGCCCTTTCCCAAATCATTGTCATCATTCTAACTTCATTCTGACTGGTAATTACAATCACTTTGATAGATTCTCTCTTCAGTTGTCTCCCAATTACATTTCCTTAGGACAGGCATTGAATTGATTGCCTTTATCTCTTAGGTATCCCGTATCCTCTTTTCTCCATTCTTCAGGCACCAGACGGAAGCCATGATGAATTCTAGTAGCTTGCATTTCTGTTACACAAATAGCCAATACATTGATTGCATTAGTAAAATTACTGACTCTTTCTTCCCAGTTTTCCTATTTTCACTCCAGTCCCAGCTCTAATACACTCATATATAAAAAGTTAGAGCATCTCTTAACTTTCAGGTTTCTGTACTTGGATCACCTTGCACATCATTAGTGTACTTGCTTTTCACAGAGACTATTTTCTTTACCATCAACCTCAATAACATTAGATGAAGCCTGGACTATCACTCTGTATGTGATTCACCATGCTTCCTTGGTTTAGTTTATGACTATTTTACTTTTCTTTTTTTTTTAATTTAATTTAATTTTATTTGTGAACATACTGTACAGAGGAGTTACAATTACATGGGCAGGATAATGTGTACATTTCTTACCAAGCATTGCAGCCTCCTCCTTTGTTTACCCTTCACATCCCTTCCCTGCCTCCCCCCTCCCCCCCAATCCCAATCCTTCTCCTTCCCCCCCTCCCCCCTCCCCTGCACCAACGTTGTAAAGCTCGTTTTGGACATGACAACTTGTACTTCTCATTGTTGCAACAGGTCCACCTGTATCCTTAAACAACTGGTTTTTCCCCATCTCCTCCATTACTTTTCTAGTTATTCTCTAATAGTATTGAGCTTTTAACCTCACTCAAACCTAGATTGTTTCTCCAAGACTCATTAAAGGCATCTTTGTTAAGACTTCAGAACTTTAGCTCTCTTAGAATTTTCTACATATTTCAAGTCTTGCATATTCTTTGTTTTATATTTTATTTTTTAATTTGAATTACTTTTATTATCTTTAAGGAGTAGTGAGGTTTCAAATGAATATGTCCATTTATGAATACAAGTCATCTTGATTAGTGTTGCACACCACCTAGCTCATCCCCACCTATCCCTTCAAGTTACATGGCTCTATTTTCACCTATGTACCTTCATTCCTCTCCACTCATCTGTCCCTTCTCCTTAAGATCACCTCTCCTCCATGGGTAATATTATTTTTTAATTTCAATGAAAGAGACCCTTCATTATTTCTCTGTGATTTAGGCATTCACATTCATGTTAAACCTAATCCCTCATAGTGTACATTTTTCATGGTTGTATTGTGTGGTCTGTAAATTTATCGTGTTTCATTACTTTTAAAAAGTAAAACAATTTGCAAAGCATTTATTTCAGATATTTCTGTCATTTCTGACATTTCAGAAAATAGGATAGCTACTGAATGTGTATGTTGCTTAAACATTACACAAAATCAAAGAATTTATAGACCATAGCATTGCAGGAATGTTAGTTCTTCATAATCTTAGAACTTCCTAACACTATGCAGAGGAACACAATGAGTTCTTTCATAGGGCTTGAACTCTGGGCTTGGGCACTGTCCCTGCACTCTTCAGCTCAAGCCCAGTGCTCTACAGCTTGAGCCACATAGCCACTTCTAGTTTTCTGGTCATTTACTGGGCTGGATTTGAACCATGATCCACAGATCTCAGCCTCCCAAGTAGCTAGGATTACAGGCGAGAGCCACCAGCACCCAACTCAATGAGTTCTTAAAGGCAGAAAGCAGCATCAGCACCCAGGTGGTTCTGTGTGATCTGTGGTGGCCCAGATCTTTGGCATTCTCTGTTGCAACATAAAATTCATCATAGGCGGCCTGTCAGTAGTGTTTGAAATGAGATATTTTCTTCTCTTGTCAGATGACTCCAAACAATAGAATAAACAACACTATTTTCATAAGAGACACATACACACGAGGCACAGGAGTGCAAAGAATTTGAAACTTACTATTCCTTTGGCATGTCTCCAGTTCAGATGGCTTGAGAAAGAGCCAGACTTACTTTCACTGTAGGCTCTGTCTTGTCAAAATTAGGTACTAGTGCTTGCCCTGTGACCATACAACTTTTGGGGGATACAGTTACTTGATTTTAGAATTAAAAAAAATAGTACTTCTATACTGATGTGGTTCCATATAGAACAGAAGTAAACAGGACCAGAAGCAATTTGGAAAAGCTACAAATTCCTGGCAGTGTCTCTTTATAGGGAAAGAAGAAGAATATGCAAAGATACAGCTACAAATAAAACTCACTATGAAATAAGTGAGGGTTTTAATAGGCTCTTTTCCCAAGTGAATGACGCCTTGTGGCTTGTGTGCTACCTTTCCTGAATTGTAGGGCACAGAGGCAGAAGCGAAGGGAATTTGTATTATGTTTGCTTCCTCAGTGACACATTTCCCAGACGGTCTAAAGTTCCAGCAAAACAGTGGAGCCATCTGATTAAAAAAGCAAATATTAACCTTAACTTATGAAGCCTTTGCCTAAATCCTTTAATAACACATGCAAATCCTTCAAGCTTGGTTCTGAATGCCGCTTTCACTTTCACGAAGCTTGTGAACTGCATCATTCATTTGGAAACATGTCAACAGAAAAGCTTAAGAAAATTCAGAAACTTTGCACTTTTTCAGAACATTTCCAAACTCTGGTGTCTCCATATTCTTCATGATCATCGCATGATCATCAGAGGTAACCCTCATGGTCCTTCCAGATGTGGCAATGCACACCTGTGACAGTTTTTTAGATGTAGTCCATCTTGTAAAGGTCTCTACCAGATAGAGCCATACACGATGAAGGTGCCCCGTCTCCCTCCTAAGCCTTCCTCAGAAGCTTACCCTCCATCAATCTGCTATCTTCACTTGTTCTCAGGATTTACATTGGGTCTATCTACTCTACAGCTAATTCTGTTTCATTACAAACTTATTCACATCGAGTATCTTACAATCATGGGAGTATTCTAGGCTGAATGTGATTCCCTCAACCCTTAACAGTCCATGTGTTAAAGTTCGAATTGAGCTTTAAAAAACATATCAGTAGGGTAGATCCTAAACCAAAACAGATAAACTTATAAGATAGCCCATATATCTAATACCTTTATTTGATCAATATCTACATGCAAATGGAAACTATAGGCAACATAGGAAGAAAACACATGTGCAAGCCAAGAAGAGAGAGAGAGGTATCAGAAATCAAGTCTGTCAACACCTTGGCTTCTAGCTGCTAACCTCAAGAATGGAGAGACAAATGTGTGTTGTTAAAACTACAGATGAAAGCCTGGTGCCAGTTGCTCACTCCTGCAATTTTCCTATAGGCTCATACAGGCGCACACCTACCTGTAATCCTTTCAGGAGGATGAGATCTGAGGATCTCAGTTCCAAGCCAGCCCAGGCAAGGAAAGTCCAAGAGATTCTTAGCTCCAATAAAATTACATCGATAAAGCACAGTAGCTCAAGTCAGAGAGAGCTAGTCTTCAGTACAAAGAGGCTCAGGAACAGCACCCAGGCCCTGAGTTCAAGCCCTGGGGAAAAATACAGATGCCTTAACAACAAAAATAAATTTGAAAATTTGTATTTGCAATTTTAAGTTTAAAACTGGACTTTTAACTGATAGATAAAACCATGGATATTGTACATATTAATGGGATATCTATAATGTTTTAGTAAGTGTAATACATTGCATGGTGTTTTAATTGGCTTACATACATCTCATTTGGGGGGATCAATTTTTTCAAAAGTCCTTTCTTCTCATTGAAAGGTAAAGAGTATTGTTGTAACCCAGTTATGGCACTGTATAACTGCATACCAGACTTCCATAGTGTTATCTAAATGGAACCTAGCACCCACTGACCAATCTTCATTGAACTATCCCTGTTCTAACTCCCAGTGACCAATATTCAACCTTCAGTTCCCATGTGATTATTTTTAAGGTATCAAATATGAATGATTCCCTGTGATAGTTGACCTTGGGTAATAACTATGTTCTGATATAATATAGAAATTAGATTTTTTTAAAGCATATGCTAATACCTTAAGTGATTTGCTTTTATTTCACGGAAGAATAATCCATGAATAATGTATTAATGGAGATTAAATAAACTATACAGAGCATTGCTTAATTTGGGGTTATATTTTAAAAGTAAATAGCCAAGGGTAACTTTCTGTTTGTTTGATTTTTTAGAAAAGTGAATGAATTTATGTACTTTTAAGGAAAAAAATAGGCTAACAAACTAAGCTTTTACTTTTGAAAATACTGCCTAGATGACTTTTGCTCTATAATTACACATCTAATTTCAAGTTAGACACAGAAGACAAATATATACTAGCAATATAAAATCATGGTTAAACAAACCAAATGGCCTGAATAATGCATAGTGGTATTCATTAAGTACACATATATTAAGCCTATTTTAACTTCACACGAATAAAATTGCACCAGTAATACCAGAATGAATAGACAAAGAACATATAACCAAATCTTTATTACACTTGATTCAGCAAAGACTTTTCACACATGGCATGAGAACAATACTGAGGTAAAACTGAAAAGACTTCCTCAAAATTAAAATAATTTGTTTTATGAAAGATACCACTAAGAAAGTGGGAAAAAAACAAAGAATAAAGGGAAATATTTAACAATCATCTATCATATAAGGAACACATGCTTAGAATATAGAAAGAAATTTCACCCTCAATAATAGAAAGATGAACAAGACAAATATAAGATGGGTAAACACTAAGGAGACATTTTCTAAGGACATTACACAAATAAGCAAATAAGCTTGTGAAAAATCTGCTTAACATCATAAGTCATTACAGAAACATAAATGAAAACCACACAATACCTCTTCCCACAAACCAGGATGGCTAAAATCCAAAACAGATGATAACAAGTATTACTAAGAATGTGGTCCTTGTGGCTGTGCTGTTTGGAAAAGACAATGAAAAGATAGTCTGTGGCTTCTCAGAATGTTCCATATAGTGCTACATATACTTCTAGATAGATATTATCCATGAAAGCATATAACCACACAAAACCTCATATATACCTGTATTATCAATATTTTGTATTATTCTTAATACCGCACAGGTAGAAATAATCAATATGGCCATAGATAACTGATGAATGTATAAGCAAATAGTGGTGTAACTATACCCTGATGAATGCTAGATACTGTAGATGAGGCTTGAACACTTGCTAAGTGAAAAAAGTCATCAACAAAGGTCCAAACTTTATATTTACATTCCTATACAAGTCCAGAATAGGGAAATTATAGAGACAGCAAAAGTGATAACTTGGGAATGAGGGGAAGAATGTGAAAGATAATTAAATGATATAAAGCTTTTCCTAGAATTGAAATGCTCTGAAACAAAAGATTTTTGATGGCTGCACATAAACGTGATGATGGGTTATACATCATACAGTTGTACAACTGCAATAGGTGAGTTGTATCTTGAGCCATTGTCTCACCTTAAAGCTGTGACATTCTTGAGAAACACGAACATGTTTAAGAACCTGTTGGGCCAGTTATCAAGAATGTAGAGCTAAGGCAATAAAGATATTATGGTGTTAGTGTAAGGATAAACAAAAGACAAATGGAAACAATTGAGAACATAGAAACAGGCCCACTTGAACTTTGGAGTTACAATAAATACAGTATTGAAGAATGATGAGATTTGGATCTTTATCTAAATAGAGTTAAAAAGAATGAATAAACCTGACATTAACTCTACTTTTATAGATCCCATGGTCCTGTTTCATGTACATACATAAGTCATAAGTACAAACTAGCATTTAAAAGAAAATTTAACTCAACCAATTGATTTAAAAGCCCTTCTTTCTGGCTTCTGTAGAAAATACTCAAGAATTATGAGAGTAGAAAGAGACAGAATTTTTTAAAAATGTAAGTGAACAACTCACACAATGCTTGGCTAATTATTTAAAGTTGTATTTTTTCCTCTGAAAACTAAAAAGAAAATGTCTTTGAAAGAGTTGGGACTCAGGGAATGATAGCCTGAAATGAATTTCTAAGAAGCAGCTTTAGAGCCAATTTCTCCCTGATCTTCCACTGTCCTACCCTCTCTTTCCCCTTTCAGTCAAACTTCAGAAACAAATTTCCTCTACCTAAGCAAGTTGAAGAAAGCAGATCTGACTTTTCCCAAAGTCAGCTACAAAAGCTCAAAACAATGATCTAATTTCCCTCTATCTTTCTATTGGAAGGATTCATCTGTTGACCAATGATGACTCTCCTTTTTTGCTGCATTCTGAGGAGGAAGAAAATTTAATGACAAGGCACCGAAAAGAAAACATAGCTCCACCAGCAGACCTCTATGTGGCTTACCCCACTGGGTTTATTGCTGTGATATCATGCCTGCTCATACCTCACTGCATCAGAATCCCCTAACAATGCGTAGACTAAACACAAGCATTCATTTTCAGCATTAGTTTCTTCCACTTTTCTCCTATTAACCTCTCATTTTGTGATGGTCCAAACGTGAAGGTTATTTCATGTCAGATTTGACCACTCATCCCATGCCATCAAATGGAGAGAGGTGAAAAGGTGGAGCAAAGGGTAGAGAGAGAGCATTTATGAATGCAGCATAAGCACGCCATGAGAAGAGCAAGGTAAGTATTTTAGCCCAGCCTGTGGGTATAGACATAAGTGTCTGCTTTAAACAGAGAAACAACCGGGGCCAGAGAAGGAAGATGTATAATTATGAAACAGTTCTGGTCAGATTATGTCCCAATTTCCTTCAATTTTCCTTGTCAAGAGCTCACTGATCTGGTCTGTCCTTCCCAGATTCCATGGTGATTGCAACAGGATAGCTCAGAGCAAAGAGCACAGACACAGCAGCAGAGACAGCCATGTCCAGCTTTTCTCTTGATTTTTAGTTCATCAATGGAACCAAGTTGAAGGAGCCAAAGCTTCTCAGCAAAATAGCTTTTAAGTACCTGTTCTACTGTTGGCTGTGACCTTTTACGGTGGGCAGGAAATTGATCTCCTTACTTACCTGCGCCTATAAATGAGTAAAACCTTAAGTGTTAAGTTCCATGTTCAGTTCCTCTTTCCCTTGCCTTTTTCTCTCATGATAAAATGTTCTTTGGTATTTTTTAACTACTTTTACTACCTGCGAGGTTTTACTCAGCCTCCTTGGAAGAGCCACACTTCCATTTAAAGGAGATAAGTAGCGTCAGAAGCTGAGCCCTTTACCATGATTTTATGGAGTCACTTTTAGGAGATTTAGCAAGAAGCATTTTGCATATTGAATTTAGATGCAGATGGTTTTAGAATAGGTTTATTTTTTCAGTACATATGAATGATAGTTCATAATTCATAATGAAGTAGTAAAATTTCGCTGTTTATGAAGATCAAGGCCAGATTTCTGCCAAGATTACCATGTAACTACAGCATATATGAGATTCATCTTATTCTTTTATATATATTGTGTGTGTCTGTGTATGAGTGATCTTTCTATAGCAATTGAAATAATTTTTCTCTTCAAATCGTCACCTGTGTAGTCATATGTATTTAGTGTGAATGTGTATATATCATATTCTAATAATATAACTAAATTTAAGTCACCTTACCTAATTCATCTCTGCACAGCTTTATTCCAAATACCCTTAGAATATTGCCTGTATATAAAAAAGTAATATGCTAATAACTATCAAGGTAAGTTAAAATGTTTACAGCTTTTAACTCTGTACCATTCCTTTTCTAATAATTTATTTTAAAATAACCCAAAAGTAATAGAAAGAAAGAAGAAGAATGATCCTATTACTGCAAAACAGAAATAGACAAAACATACAATATCATCACTATGGGCTCATGTAAAAGCTAGTAACAAATGATACTTGGATGACTGTCAACATAGTTAACACTAATATTATATTTCAAAAAGTAGAAAATATTAATTATATATAGGTACTTATTAAATTTTCCTTAGTTTAATAATTAATTTAGCCAGTTATATGGAAGATAACCTGTAAAGTGCTAAGAGCAGAAAACTAGGTCAAAAATTGTAAATGACTAACAGTATTTTGATTGGGGTATGGTATTCTACAAGATAAAGTAGTGTGGAAAACTATGAGTGAATAAGCTTACATTCCTCGGTGAACATTGTTTTTTAACATCCATCACTAGCTTCTTGTATCTTCTCAGTCTTCCTTCTGAAAACCCATGTTTATATACAAACTTTGGAAACAGCAGCCATTTTCAGATATAAAGATGCAGGTTGGTTCCATATCTTAGCTATAGTAAATAGTGCTGCAATAAACATAGTCGTGCTGGTAGCTTTAGTGAGGTATGGAACCAACCCAGATGCCCCTCAGTAGATGAATGGATCAAGAAAGTGGTATATATACACAATGGAATTTTATGCCTCCATCAGAAAGAATGACATTGCCCCATTTGTTAGGACATGGAAAGACTTGGAAAAAATTATATTAAGTAAAGTAAGCCAAGCCCAAAGAAACATAGGTCCCATGGTTTCCCTTATTTGTAATATCTAGTATATGTATGAGTCAAGTGGAAAAGGTCAGATAAGGTGATGTTAGGGAAATGAACCCTAAGATATGTACTCAAATGTTTTTTTTTCTTTATTGTGATTGTTTCTAACATATTTATAAGATTATATCTTTGTTGCTTTGTATGTCCCTCCCCCACAGTATAACCCCCGCTTTCACTGTATTTGATGTCGGTATAATTTGTGGAGGGGAAGGGGAAAAACAAATCGTTTAAATAGGGATACAGGTGGACCCATTGCAACAATGAGATGTACAAGTTGTTATGTCGAAAATGAACTATACAACTTTGGCGCGGGGCTGGGGCCCGAGGGTGGGGGGGGTGTGGGGAGGATTGGGTGGGGGGGCAGGGGGAGAGGATGGGAAGGGGAAACAAAGGAGGAGGCTACAATGCTTGATAAGGAATGTATTGATTATCTTTCCCATGTAATTGTATCCCCTCTGTACAGTATTTTCACAATAAAAAATAAATAAAGATTACACACAAAGGAAAAAAAAAGATGCAGTTTAAGGTCTATTCCAGGATTTTCATTCTCTATCACTATTGGGAAACAGGCATTTGAATGAAAAGTAGGCAATATCATTCCTTCTTCCAGAAAAAGAAACCTTGAATAAATTTGTAATAAGAGGCTGGTTGGTGTCATCTTTCTCCCAAAATCAATGTGTTCTAATAAAGATGCTTTTAAGTAGCATAAGTTTATTGCTGGCTCTGTTACTAACAAAAATTCTTATGTTTTATCTATTTCCCCAGCCTTTCTTCAGTCTAGCAAATCTTAAATTATTTCCACTGCTCATCTCTTAGAATCTGTCCTGCTCTACATTTGACTTCATGTATTGAAGTTCTCAACCATTTGTGCTTGGAAATACTATGTGACTTTGATGGAGAAGTAGCTTCAAGCATGAGAACCATGTTGAAGTGAGATAAGAGAAGCAAAAAAGTAAATACAGTTAACTATTAGAGAAGATGAAGTATATTCATTCAGTGTATAAACATGAAGAGAAGTAAGAGGTAGTGTGGAGCTTAAATGAAAGTCAGTTTGGGACAGAGAAGAAGGTCCTCATCCATTAATTTCTAATGAAGAAGTCTCTGTCTTTGCTTGTTTTTGAGTTGATGTAACAATATGTGTTTTGATGGGAAGACCAGTTTTGATGATGACTTCATCCTTCTTGTTTAAAAACAGCAGGTACAATAGGCAGAATGAGGAACAGATGACTTTTTGTTTGTCTTCTCTCACAAGAATTTCGGTCTGGCCTCCTAAAGAAAACACATACACTGGGTAAAAGTAAAGGATTTGTTTTGTCAAGAGGAATAAAGGGCATTTCCACTGCATCTAGAGTCTAGGTAAGAACACTGAAGACAGAGCGGGAGAGTCCTTCCAAACACCACAGATTCTCATGGCATTTTCTTGGGTAAATGTCTCCAGTGGGTTGCTGTGTCCAGTGGAGTCATTTGAATGTCATTCCATCTAGCTGAATCATTTACTTATGGAAGATGGAGTCTGGTAACTGTGGTCAATTATTTCCAAAATATTATTTCCCTTGTTGGCTTTGGATTCTGAGAAGAAAGGAAGATGGGTTTTATCTAGTATACATGAGGAAAATGCTAAGAAAAAATATTAAATCCTAAAATGACAGGAGAGGAGGGGACATCCAAGTAATGAAAACCAGGTATTTATATTCATATAATGTCTACTTCCAAAACAAACAGCACAGAGATATTTGCAGTTATCTTTAGGTTAAACTATACTGTTGTGTCAGAGTTTGCTTATGTTTTGCTTCCCCATAAATTTGAAAATTATAATTTAAAAAAGTCTCAAGACTATGTTTTTCATCCTTAATCAGATTATCCTAGCATTTGCAGCCCTGGCTGATAAAAGGCCCACCCATGTTCAAACAGTCTATATCGTGAATTTTCCTAAATTCTACTATTCTCCCAAGGATAGACATCTTGGCCACCAGGCTTTCTTTCACTCTTAGATGACTGGATTTCTAGGCTTATTCTTGGAAAGACTGATGTCCTTCATGCTCTCAGTCTGCCTCAATCATTACATTTGCTTCTCAGATGCTCATTGGCCCCTGTGTAATCCAGTGACCTCGCCTAGCCACTCTGTTTGTCAAGAAACACTTATTTTCCCTAACTCACTTACGTAAATTCTAGTGCCTGTGATATTGATTGTGATATGTTAGGGATATAAAGCATATGAAATTGTTAGAAAACTGTCCTGTTAATGGGATGCTATCTGGATTCTTACCTCAGTCTTGTCCCCAACCATGGTTGTTCATCACGACAGGAAACAGAACTTTCTAATCGTTGCAGAGAACAGAGAGAAATAGGAGTGGCAGGTGCACATAGGATGTGTAAGAACATGAGCTGTGGCTCTCCCAAGTAAATAATGCCCTGTACTCAAAAACCATTGAGAAAACAAACTTCCTCAGCAACAATAAAATGTCTGATGTTGAAAGCAGAGCAATAGTGATTATATAAACCCAGCTACTCCCCCCTTCTACCAGCACATGCATGGCAAATGTTGCCTAGTAGAAACTTGGAAAGAAAAAGTAACAACCCAGTTTTCAGCAGCCCTAGACAGAATAATGTGTGGGGCTTTGAAATGTACTTATACAATCTGGAAAAAGGAAAACTAGAAGGAAAGTTCTCAGCAAATTAAATAGTCTTCATTGTAAATATTTTCAAAATATCTTCACAAAATTTTAAAAGACTAGAAGTAACTGAAAATCTACCCTTTTAAAAGCTCCAATCTTATTTCTTAGAGTTCATTTTGATAAACATCATTTTATAAGATCATATGCACATAGCTATTGAATCTTTGTGATCCTCTCCTAATAATATCCTCCTTTGATCTTACTGTGTGAATGTTTAGAGTCCTGTTTTTTTTATCATGATCCTACTGTAATTTTTTACCTTTTACCATCCACTGTATACTTATAGACTTATAAGCATGTTGTAATTATTACAAATGAGGGAAACCATGCAACCTATGTTTCTTTGGGTACTGCTTACGTTGCTCAATAAAATTTTTTCAAGTCTTTCCATTTTCTTATGAATGGGGCAATATCATTCTTTCTGATGGAATCAGAAAGTATTCCACTGTGTATATATACCACATTTTCTCGATCCATTAGTCCACTGAGAGACATCTGGTTGGATTTCATATCTTTGCTATGGTAAACAATGCTGCAATGATCATGTTTGTGCTGGTACCTTTAGTGTGGCCTGGTTTATGTCAATTGGATAAATGCCCAAGAATGGAATTGCTGTGTCCTAGGGAAGCTCTATGTTTAGTCTTTTAAGGAATCCCCATGCTGCTTTCTAGAGTGGTTGAATAAGTTTACATTCCCACTGACAATGTGGTGGCATTCTCTTTTGTCCCTATCCCCGCTAGCACATGTTATTGTTAGTTTTCTCGATAATGGCCATTCTAACTGGGGTAACGAGAATCTTAATGTTGTTTTGAACTTGAAGAAATGGAAGCAAGATGTTTTTTGTTAGAGTTTTTATCCCTTTTGTCACTGTTTTTGATTTCTAAACTTTTTTTTTGTCTTGTGTGTAAGTTTATATGTTTAGAAAAGGGTAAAAGAAAACACAGAAATGGTGGGATGAAGGGTGACCTAAAGCAGCAGTGATACTCACTAGACACTATGTTGAAAATGAACTATACAACTTGTGGGGGAGAGGCGTTGGAAGCGAAAAAACTGGGAAAAAACAAGGGAAGAGGTGACACTGTTCAAAAAGAAATGTACTCATTACCTGACTTACATAACTGTAAACCCTCTGTATATCATTTTTTATAATACAGAAGAATAAATAAATGAGTAAATGTATGAACAAATGAATAAATTTGATTGAACCAGAAAAACCAGCTCCAATCCCAAGGCTTAGAGGGAGGCCAAGAAAACACATGGAAATTAAGGCACAATCAACTAGAACAAAGAGAGACTTTTTCACTATTTTAACTATTGATCCTTGATATCCATGGGTTATATGATTGTGAAGAGGTTGTCAATGAAGAAATCCATGAATGCTCAGCATGCATAAGATTCAGTATCCTAATAGTACTAAAATTGTACTGGTAAGTACCTACTCTGTACAGACAGAACACTTGAGTATCACTAACTTGGAAATACAAGGAGTAGGCTGCAGTACTATCATGACAATCACCATCATACACACTAATACTGTATAATATGGTGCTAAATAAAGTCACATTTCATTCAAGCCTAACTCCTTCTTATATACATATTCAGGGTAACCATGATCTTAATTTGACCATATAAGGTACTAACTTTGAAGGGAACAGACAAGTTGACCTCAGCATCACATGTGGGTCTGTTATGATACCTTTCTGGATTCTACTACTTGAAGTTCCCAAAGGCCCATTTCAAGAACTCATAGGTAGCCAGACTAGTAGATAGACACAGAGCCATGGACAATATCCATTCATTACTGTCTAGTTAAAGCAAAGTACCACTATTCACAAAAATGTACCTGCATTTATATCTTGACTATTGACTTTAAGTGAACATTTTAAAAGAGGTAAAGATGAAGCTGTAAGTCAAACTTTGTATCAAAAGATTAGTTAACAAAATTGTTGGAATTTCTCTTTTCCTCTAGGTTGGAATGCTCATATTTAAAAGCGGCACTAAATATAGTATATAGTATATAGTAAATACAACTATCAGAAGCTTTGCAGCTGAGTTCTGGAGGCTCATGCTTAGAAGCTTAGTTACTGGTAAGTAAAGATTTAGATTAGAGTTCCAGGCCAGCACAAGCCAACAAGGTTTCTCACTACCTGGGCATAAAAAGGGTAGTGGTATCACTCAAGTGGTAGACCACTGCCTCTCAAAGGGGTTAAAGCATTAATGAACATTTTGAGAAAAAAAATGTTTTGAGAAATTTTACATGTACAAATTCTAATAGCTCAGCACCAGCTTGCTCCTGTAATCCTAGCTACTTAGGAGGAATAATGGTTCAAAACCCACCAATGCAGGAAAGTCCACAAGACTCTTATCTCCATTTAACCAACAAAAAGCCAAAGGTGGAGCTATGGCTCAAGTGGTAGAACATTTTCTTTGAGCAAAAAACAAACAAATGGAAAAACCAGGGACAACACCCAAGCCTTCAGTTTATGCCCCAGAACCAGCATACATTGACAAAAAGTGTTTGAATATACACATTTAAGTGATTTTTGTTTTCTGTCAGGTTTACTCCAAAAGTTGTACCAATGTCATCCAGCCGAAGTTGCTACAGCAAGATCCCATTACATTAAAATGTTAATGTTTTGGCAACTCTAATTATTAAAGTATATTTAGCTAGTTTATTTTTAGCTAGATTTATTTAGTAGTTACTAAATGAGAAGAAATGAACGTATTGTTGATGGTGCAGTCTTTTCATTGCTTAAGTTCATGCTGTCCTGCAAGATCTTATTTTGATGCCACACAGATATACATGGTTATGTTTCAAAGAAAACTGTATATCACATCATTGACTTCAGCTTATCTGATTTATAGATGTTAGTTTTAAAGCAAAGTCACATACAGAACTTTGAGAAACTGAACTTTGAGGACTCAAGTACTTCAAATGGATATTTGTTTCCCAAAGCATTAGCAAGTTACTAGAAGCAAGCCTCATACGCTCACTGGAGTCACACATAGACAAGAGATGTCATTATTCTCCCTCTTAGTCAGTGAAAAGAAAATGATTTCTATTGTTATGCCAGAGGCTTGATGAAGATTTTTGTTAAATCACATTGTCTTTTGCTCAAATTGAAAACTAGACTTCAACAATAATTAGTTTATTTGAAATCATGGACTTTCATTAAGTCTAAAGAAAATGGAATTCCACTTTTGGAATATTAAAGCAAATATCATCTAGCCAGAGAACAAAATGTTCTAGGACTCTTCTTTAATATGTTAAGTTATGATCAAAGCCTTAGGATTAGAATTAAATGGAAAAAAATATAATAACCAGAATCTATGGCCCAGAAAAAGTTGTGGCCTTAACCCTATGCTGTAACAAGTATTTGCTAGCATGAAAGTTATGTATTATAAGCTATGGAGATAGTAAAGGTATTTTTCTCAAACTTCATTTTACTCAAGACTCATCTGATAATGTTTTAATGTTTAAACTCAGACCCAGGCAAGATGATTCACTTTTACAGAGTGCATCTCAGGGAACTTGTGGCTAAAAAATCACCAGAGGGTATTTCTGCTACCTTTGATGGCTCAGATGCCAGTCAGAATCTCACAGGACTCCTTAGCATTTTTGAATGAAATGACTTCTTTGATTATGGCGATGAGGAAACCAAGACACATTTGCATTGTTCAAGAATATGCTTCATACTTTTTATATATTAACACCATGAATAAATACTTTAAGGATAAAATATTTTAAAAAACATGACTACAAATATGATACACTTTATCAGGGCCAGTTTTTAATACCTCATCTTGTTCTTTACAATCACAAAAGAGGGTACAGCACCATAAACAAAGCAGAGAGATGGCTCTGGAGAGAGCAGTATTGCTCCACATTACAAGAAGCACTCTTCAGTTCCTTATGTTGACAGTTTTTAATCTCATTTAGCTTCTACTTATTCCTACAATCAAATCAACCTTGTTCACATTCTATGGTATTACCAGTGGCTTTGATGTTAGCAAATACTTATTACACCATAGGGTTAAGGCCACAACTGTTTCTGGGCCATAGATTCTGGTTATTATATTTTTTCCATTTAATTCTAATCCCAAAGCTTTGATCATAATTTAACATATTAAAGAATAGAATGGCAGTATTGCAATTGAGGGGGAAACATCCTAAAGTAGGATGGTAAAAGACAAAAAAATATACTTGGGCATGTTCAAATTATGCAGGACCCTAAATATTCACATAGTGAGAGCAAGGGAGGATCTTCCTAGGAAAGGATCACAAGTGCTCAATAGTTACATGCATATGGATCATATAAAATGATATTTATCAAAATGAACTCTAAGAAATGAAAGCAAGAGGGTTTTTGTTATTTTGCATTTTTAATCCTTTGCTGCTGTCTTTGATTTCTGTACCTTTTGTCTTATAGGTAAATGTATGTGTTTGGGGGAGGGTAAGGGGGAAAATAGAAATGATGGGACAAAGGGTGACTTAATGCAGCAGTGATACTCCCTAGACACTATGTTGAAATGAACTATACAACTTGTGGGGGAGATGGGTCAGGAGGGAAAAACTGGGAGAAAAGAAGGGAAAAGGTACTCACTGAACTGAAAGGTACTCATTACCTGACTTATGTAACTGTAATACCTCTGTACATCATCTTTAAATAACAATGAAAAAATTTTAAAATAAACATTCATACTAGACTTTTTTTTTAAAAAAAAGCCAAAGATGGCATTTACGATACAGAATTAATGAGGAGCTTTTGTTCACAAGTAAGAAATGTCAATATCTATGTCTTATTTTCCAGCACAGACAGACATTTTTAGAAAAGCTGTCATCACTGCCTGTGAATGCCATTACTCCAAGAATCCCGAGGGAAGCAGGCCAGGCTTCTTAGAAAGTCAACTGCAGAGAAAGGAGAGGTCATTAAGATCAGAAAGCTGTTAAGCAAAACAAACATCTTAGAAAACAAAATGAAAGCATAAATGTCTTTGGTCCATCTAAAAGTATAAGTGCGTAATGTGAAATTTGAAAAGATTTCCCCAATTTTTATTTTAACATAGACAACCCATCCCACTTTTTTGTTCCATCTCCTCCGTGGCTTTTGTTCCTTAACTGTGAATAATGAGAGTTGATCTGCTGCCAAAGGCAGCACTCTAGCCTGGCTATAAACAGCTGAAGTTCTTTAGAAAATGATGTATTTCCCAGCCTCAACTGACTTCTCTCAGTAAGATTCATTGTAAGGGTCATCATTTGATATATAACTCATCAGAAATGACCATTCTGTTAGGACACGAATGTTTACCAAATATACAGAAATAAGGAAACTAAGTCATGTGTGAGTAGACATTTGTATGGAATCAGTAGAGCTGGGGAGCATCAAGGATGTTTTAGGTGTTAACTCTTTGCAATGGTGACATTCAGGCTGGGTCTCCAAATCCAGAGGTCCTACTTCATGGAACCTCGGAGATTCTTCCGGTCAAGTGCTCCTTCTGACACTTCAAGATTGACAAGGAATGGCCACATAACCTGAGCGTAGTTAAATCATGTTTTTACAGACCTTGGATAGAGAAATGGATGCCACTTAATCTGGGAAGTGTGGTTAAATGTATTTCTACAAAAGTCTGGAATCTGATTCTCTCGCTCCTGTTTATTTTGTGGCCTCCCATGCACCCTGAAAAGTATCTTACAATGCTATCATTAGTATCATTTCCTTCTAGCCTAAATAATCAGCTGGAGTAAGGACTCCTCACTCTAAGAGTTGTGAAAAGGTCAGGGAAAGATGATGATGAACTGAAAGCAGAAGTACTTCTGATACAGATCAGTCCTAATTTTTTGCCAAGGTCATAATTTTTGTCATGTATTTTGAGTGGCATGGCCCCTTTGTCACACAGCAGAAACACAGTATTTTTCAATGTTATAACTTATTTTATGGATGGTCTTCTATTAGTCTCTATCCTAAAATTTTAATTACAATGTGCTTTTTCTTCTCTGTCTTATTCATTTGGGGCTTTAAGATAATACAATTGACTGTGTTTATTTTACTAATTTGTTTTATTTATAGGTTATCACATCACTGAAGTTCTATGGAGATTTTTTTTTGTCTCCTTTAACTACAAGGTCTCCAAGGCCATCCATGCTAAAGGCACTCCATAGAGTCTGTATTACTGAGTAGATGAATAAACTTAACTCTTGCAAATACTGTCCCGGTTTCCCAGGACATTTTTATAGGAAAAAAGAAAACATTGAAAACTACTATTAATAAAATTCACTGAAAGTGCTAGATTTTTCCCAGTAGCAAGTCTTTCTCATAGTATATAGCTAGAGTTTGTCAATGAGTGTATCCATCAAAATGATCTGTGATACTGATTAAACTATATTAGCGTCCAGTTCCCACCTGAGAACTACCTATTGAATCAGGATGTGTTACTTTGGGACTCAAAAATGCACACCAGAACATGATTTTCCAAGAGGAATCAGAGCTAACTTTATCATAAGGAATCTTCAAGAAAACAAAAAACAAAAACAAAAAAACAGGATGTAATATTCTTATCACTCTGTCTCTGTGGGCTGCTGTCAAAGGATAAAAGTTGATTCAATGCATGCACATATGTACAAATTGAATCGTATTTTTGTTGAGAACTGTACTAAGAATAATGAATAAAATAAGATTTACTTTTAATAATACAGATTATGGTGGGGAAAGTCATTCAAATTTTACCTGTAATTGAAATAGTAGTAAGTATGAAAAAAAGCATAAAAGTTACATGGGGGAGGGGAGGAGAGGTGGAAATGAGTCTGAAAATCCCAGTTTGGCCATAGAGGAAAAAATGGTAAGTAGGAATGTTTAAGATATATTAAGTCTGTGGACTAGGTGATGGTGGCTCATACCCATAATCCTAATTACTCAGGAGGCTGAGGTCTGAAGACCGTGGTTCAAAGCCAGCCTGGGCAGAAAAGTCAGTGTGACGCTTATCTCCAATAAACGACTCACAAAAAGCTGGAAGTGATGCTGTGGCTCAAGTGGTAGAACACTAGCTTGAGCAAAAGAAGCTCAGGGACAGTACCCAGCCCCAGAGTTCAATCCCATTGCTGGCAAAAACAAAAACAAAAGGATACATACTAAGTCTATTTTGAACCATTAGAACAAAAGATTTACTGTTTCTTCAAAAAGATATGTATTTGAGTTGATATAGTGAGGAATAGTGAAGGAGGAAAAATGACAAACAAGAAAGAGCGTGGAAAGGAAAAAAAGAAGTTACTAAGCATAATAAGGTAGTTTAAGTCAGGCACTTCAGAGAAGTTATCTGAAGCAGAAATTAAACAATGAACAGATTAGGGTAATTTCATCATGGCCTCCTTCCCATTTTCAAAGGATAGAACCAAAAGGTGGAAAACAGAAGGAACATTTTAAAGTAACAGGTTAAGTCAGGTGAAATTCTCATATGTATTCATGCTAGAATATATAAATATTCTAACAAGAATATACAGGCTTGATTATGTATTAAGTTTTGTTATAATTTTACACTCGGATTCCTTAAAAAAAAAAAGATCCTGGCCAACACATAGTTTCTCTGGTAAGAACAGAAGTAACACACTGGCAAGATAAAAGGCGAACCCTAAAGTCATTCTACATCCTGCATTTGCTTTGGTTTCTCTTTGAATCTCAGATGCTCTTCTGCAGAGAAAAGAGAAACTTTTACTTGTCATACAATTAAGTTTGTGTCTTCAGTTCATAGACCCAAAGGGAAAAGTATTTCATTATAACAGGATAAAATGTCTGGATAGCAGAAGGAAGTATGCTCTTTACAGTATGCTAGAGAAATAACTCTTCCTTAGTTTCCCTGTAGTATCCAGCTCCTATGTTCACCTGTGCTGAATTACAGAGCAGCATTTGCCAGGGGTACTACATTTTGGACACTAAGAAGAGGATCCAACTAGTTTCACTTAACACTCAACACACAAATCACCAGGTTGCAGACACTCTGTGGGCTTATGGAGTATAAAATAATATAGAAGACATTGATCTCTGCACTGAAGAATTTATAAAACAGTGGGAAAAACTAAAATATGCACATGGATGATTCTACATCAAAAATTGCTATAAGAATCCCATAAAAGACATCCTGACTGCACAAGTTTACCAGAGATCCACTTTGTACCATTAAAGAACAGGATGCCAGAATGGCTGGAAAATAGAAATATTTAAAATAGATTCATAAGTTAGAGGCTCTGATTCTACTTTTTTGGAAGAACCAAAGACTTATATTGCTCAAAGGACTTCCAGAGACAATAATACCAACTCACTCTTCAATATTCACACACACTCACACACACGCATGCACACACACACACACACACACACACACACACACACAAACACAAACACACTATAACAAAGCAACACCAAGAATGGGTCTATATTACAAATTGTGCTTCCTAACACTGTGAAATAACTTTTGGGAAATTTAAAATTGACTTCATGTGTTTAGGCACCACACATCTTACTAAGGACCTTAGGTAGTGAGTTGAAGAAAACTCTAAATAAGCAACTGCTTTTTACAGATATAATCCACAAAAAAAAGAATTTAGAGGAATCGGCCAAAAGTCCTTATGAAAGCAGACCTGTGATTGGAGGCACAGTCTTCAGCAAAGAAGATTAATAGGCCTGTGCAAAAAAATTCCCAGTGTATGAATTAAGATTTCTGCAGGTGGAAGTATACTTCATTCATATAGCACTTGCTAAGCAAGTGTGAGATCTTGGATTTGATCTCCAGCACAAGGCCAAAAGAAAAACAAATTACTTCTACTTTGAACAATAACAATCTTCTATTTATAACGTTTCTCTTTATTTCAGGTTTGTGAATAGTATTCCTAAGTAGTATCTTCACTTACTTTTTGATCTTTACATTTTATATCATATTTTGCTATTTATATCGCAATATTATGTGTTGGGTGTGCACGTGCAGCGAGATTTTCAATATCGAATCTAGCATCCAGGATACAAGGTACGAACTTACTGTTAAAATAAAGCACCTAGCATTCAATGAAAAGGTAAACCTAAGAAAAAGCCCATATCAGTAAATTTCAGCCTTCCATGCATCAACTTTTGGGTTCAACTGATAATTCTTTCTCTGAATTGGTCTACAGTTCACACAGGTTTTTGTTTCAGTGATCATCATACTGAAAGAACAAAAGCAAAAGAATACACTGTATCTTAGGCTCCCAGAGCAATCTTTCAAAGTCTGCATAGCCTTTTATTTACTTTCTTAAAGCCTTTCTTTAAGCACTTTTTGTTTTTTTTTTATTTTTACTCCTCAGAGATATGAAAGCAACTGCTTTTTCACCCCCAGATGAAATGTGAACAGGTCACAACCGCTGGTACAATACCCCCAATGCTGCTGTCTTTTCGAAGATGAAACCAAAGATGAAAGCAGATGATTTTCCAAACCACAGCCCCAGTGAGAATTCCTTACCACCCAAAAGTCAATCATGTAGATAATGAGAAGGATGTCCCAGCACTGTCCAGCATTCACATGTCTGCTCAACGGAGAGTAACAGAAAATACCATCCAGAAGAACGGAGATGGAGATGAGTCCATGACTGGACAAATCAATTCTCAAAGATTTTGTTTTATAAAAAGAAAAAAAAATGTGTCTAGAAGCTGATCAAATTCAATACAAATGTGGTTATGGATGGAACTTTAAAAATCTTTCCTATGTGATATGTGTGACTTAAGAATCGAAGTCTATTTTCCAATTTCCAGTACTCCTTGGTGAGCCAGTCTGTATTAATTACTTAAACAGAATTCCAGGCTGAAGTATGATTGCAGAGTGAAGCAAGCATTAGCAGTGGAAATTTAATTTATGTGTCAATTTGTTACACAACGACAGATTCATTTAGGTCCAATTGTAACGGTATTTTTGTCTCTCTGGCGTATTGGGAGCTATATACACAAGATCTACTTTCATGAATAAAATATCACTGAGTTTACTTCAATGTCACTTGGGGTAACAGAAGCAAAAATTGCCTCTGGGACAAAAGATGGTATTAAGAGAAGACACTATCACCTTGGGTGATAGCATTGCATACAACTATGGATTTGGAAAAGAAAAAAAAACTATTAATGTCATTTTTCAAACGTCACAGTGACTGCTTCTAAGTCCAGAATCAAGGATCGATTTGCCACTGCATGCTTTATATAGCTATAATTCATCTTTCTCACCTAACAATTCTTACAGAATTCATAGAAACTTTGTTCACAGGGTTTTATTTAAAAAGTAGAACATTCAACAGTACTGCAAATTTAGAGTAGAAATATAAACTTTAAAAGACAACATGACAGTATGCAAATGGTCTAAAGGTTTGGATTCACTAGCTTTCATTATTTGTCCAAAAAAATAACACTTTCAGAAATTATTCTTTCCTTTATATTCACAAGTATCTAGTATATTTTTTACTTAGTTCTTCTTGATTTAATGAAACTTGACATATCTCTTAATATATAAATGAAAGACTTCTTTTCACATACTAAACAATATATTCTTTCAAATATCTGCATTTCTTTGTACATAATTAATGAAAATTCAGAGTTTTATAAAATGAATTCCCTCCATATTCTAAAGGTAGTTTGGAACCTCATTTAAATCTTGGACATCTATCTATTCTGGGTTGAATTTTGTCCTTCAAAGAAGACATACATGTGCTAAATCTAGGACTCTCTAGGAAGAAAGGCTTATTTGGCAATAGAGTGTCACGCAGGGGCATTAAAGTCACAGTGATGCCATGTGTAATTGGGGCTGGCTCTGATCTAATGACGATGTGTCTTTATGAGTGGAAGGAGACTTGGAGTACCAGAGCACGCAGGGGAAGATGGTTCATGAAACCAGAGGACAGGTTGTAGAGATGCATCTACAGACCCATGAGTTCAGCATCCAGCAGCAAGTGGAAACAGAGGCATCGTGCAGAGTCTCCTACAGAGCCATGGAGGAGGGAATAGACAAGGGAGGGAAGACAAGCTCTTCCTACACCTGAATTTGAGCCTGAAGTCCAGACAATTGTAAGGAAATTGATTTCTCTTGTGTTATGTTTATAGGAATCTTATGAAAGTAGCCTTGGGAAATCTAACAGTTTCCAAAAAGAAGTCTCATTGGTTTGATACCTCTTTGTATGTATATATTTTCCTGCAGATGGTCTCAAAATTTTCTTCTTATCTGTGATTTGCTGCAATGTTAAGTGCAAATCACAGGAAGTCATTGTTCAGGATTAGGTTCTTGCACTGGCCTCAACAGCCAAACCGAAAATGTCAAGAGAAGTCACCGATGTTACATTTCCCTGATCAGCACACTGAAAGTAAAATGCTCTCTGACCTTCCAAAAAAAGAAAAAAGAAAAAAAGAAAAGGAGAAAAGGGAAACAGTCAAACTTACCCAATGCGCCAATTTTAATTATCTTGATAGTGCAATGCTCTGTCACCTGACCTTTACACACAAACATGTAAGCTAAACTAACTACATGTCAAGTGACAGTTTCATGTTCTCTTGTTCTATCTCAGCCTTGTAAGGAAAGTAGTTCTGAAATGTCCAAACCACTATTCTTTCTTTGTATGTCCTTTTATTTCTTTCTCCATCCCTTATCTGCCTACAAAACCAAACTTCCTGCTCAGCTTGTTAGAATAGTAACTTGGTTTCATCGAAGAGTACATGTTACCTGGCTTTAGAATTGAAAATAAAGCCACTCAAGATCTGTAAATTAATGTAATTCGGTTACCTGATAATTGTTAAGGTATGACTTGCCTATCCTGATTATGCATCCTGTTAATATTTATTCAGAGCTCAAATATTTGTGGTTACATATGTATGATATATATGATATGTTCACAATATATAATATATGCCTAATAAGTAACATGTGTATTATATATGTTCTTATCACTTGTTTTTGTGAGAGAGGATCTGATTGTACAAAACAATTGTCCTCAAAGTGATCATTCTCTGGCCTCTGCCTCCTGAGTGTTAGAATTCTATATAGAAGTCACCAAATCCAGTTTGATGTACTTTTTTAATTTCAGGAAACACTTGGCAATCAGTACATGGAAGATTCCCTTGTCTTACATCTGTCTTTTCTTGTTTTCATTCACTCTATTTCAGATTTGCTCTTCTCTATTGGTCCATCTTCGCTTTGGTTTCCTCTCCATCAGCAGTATCTAATCTGTTTAAGAACCTATTAATGCCATCCCAAATCTCAGATACAAGATATTTCATTCCAGGCTTTCAATATCACTGCCAATCTCATGCTGAAATGTTTGACATACTTATGTATTGTGTCCGCTTTTGCATTAGAATTCATAACATGCCAGTCAAGGTTTAAGATTCTTGTCTTAAAATTATTCTCTTCTATTGATAGTTTCAATATCTCTGGGTCTTTTTAAAATTCAACTGGAAATTCCTTTGTATTCTAATCTTTTAGGGTAATGCCAAACTTTACTTGTATAAATAATGTTTATGCTTGAAGAAAGACGCCTCCTCTTCTAATCAGGCTGCTGGGTATATGTGTATGTGTGTAGATGAGTGTGTGCATGTGT
The DNA here is from genome assembly GCF_024711535.1 of Dipodomys merriami. Lineage (NCBI taxonomy): Eukaryota > Metazoa > Chordata > Mammalia > Rodentia > Heteromyidae > Dipodomys > Dipodomys merriami. The sequence continues at coordinate 112,063,343 of NW_027203381.1, read as the reverse complement.
GTTGCACATGATAAAAAAAAAGATTGAGTCAGTCTGTCCACAAATTGAATAGTTTTGAGTTTCACCCTTGTTTTCACTGCCTTCTGCGTGAACCACAAAATCTGTAATGGTACATTAGTGGTTCTTCAGGGCTGATGCAGCCCTTTGCTTAAAGCATAGGTTTTCCCCACAAGGTTTCTGGTCCCTCTCGGCTTTCAAGAGTCCTTGCTGTGACTATCATACAGATCTCTTTCTCTGTGCTCTTGCCTATGCCCCAGTGATGGGCTTATATTGCCAATATTGAGTTTGAAACAGGAGAATTCTTGAATCTGCTGGTCCAACTTGTGCACCTGAGCTTGAATATGAAACTTTCTCATATTCAGTTCTTGTTTTTCATCTCTGTGGTAGCCAAATTTCCTATCTCTGATAGGTTTGGAAAATAGAGGGAGGGGGATAGAGAGAGGGGGAGAGAGGGAGAAAGGAAAAGAGAGAGAAAGAGAGAGGAGGGAGAAAGGGAGAGGGGGAGAGAGCAAAAGAGGGAGAGAGGGAGAGGAGAGAGGGTGGTGGAGAACTCTGCTATCAATCACATTCAACAAACTTAAATGTTCTGTGCCACTAAACACTCTGTTTCATTCTCTCTCAATTTTGAACATTTGGGGAATACATTTGCAGAAAACTTACAAGTCTACACACACCCAGTCTGTGATGGTGGCGTCTAGCTTTACCAAAAGGAGATATGTCTTTTAAATATATATACTTGCAATTAAATTCTGTCAGTCCCTTCTTCCTCCTCTGCTTTGCAAAGGTGAAGTATGTCATTTTTCTGTATTCCTTTGGAATTACTTGTCAGTGTCTGGAATTTAGTTCATTTTGTTGCTATGGGACCTCAGAAATCTGATTTATAAAAACAACAACTAGCACACACAAATCTAACTAGGATTTGCTACATTTTATATTGTTCCTTTGGGAGCTTCATTCTCTTGGAGTATCATACAAACTCAGGGCAAGCAGAACTCAGAGGGTTGTTTATAAATTGTAACTTCATCAATAAGTTGTTCTGATGAACACTATGCAAACTGTTGAATAAAATATTATAAAATACAGTTATTGAAATAGATATTTTAAAACAATATAATATTTCATAAGGATATATAAAAAGTATATGAGAATAAATTGGAAAATATAATTTAATCCACTAGGTTAAATAACAGGCTTTATGGGATTTTTTTTCTAGAAAAGATTACAATGCCAAATAACTTCAATGCATAATCATGATATAAAATTTCTTTATATTGACTTCTGCAATTTTTTTTTTTATTTTTTTTTTTTAAATTGTATTTTATTTTATTTGAGAACATACTGTACAGAGGGGCTACAATTACATGGGCAGAATAATGCATACATTTCTTACCAAGCATTGCAGCCTCCTCCTTTGTTTACCCTTCACTTCCCTTCCCTGACTCCCCCCTCCCCCCACCCAATTTTACCCCCCTCCCCCCACCCAATTATACCCCCCTCCCCCCCCCCACACCGAAATTGTAAAGCTGGTTTTGACATGACATTTTGTACTTCTCATTGTTGCAACAGGTCCACCTGAATCCTTAAACGACTTGTTTGTCCCCATCTCCTCCACATGATATACTGATATCAAATATAGTGAAAGCGGGGGTTACACTGTGGGGGAGGGACATACAAAGCAATAAAGGAATAATCTTATAAATGCATTAGAAATACATGCATGAAAGAAACGAAAACATTAAAATACATATTTAAGGGTTCATTTTCCTAACATCACATTATCTGGCCTTTTCCGCTTGACTCATACCTATACTAGATATTGCAAATAAGGGAAACCATGGGACCTATGCTTCTTTGGGCCTGGCTTACTTCACTTAATATAATTTTTTCCAAACCTTTCCATTTCCTAACAAATGGGGAAATGTCATTCTTTCTGATGGAGGCATAGAATTCCATTGTGTATATATACCACATTTTCTTGATCCATTCATCTACTGAGGGGCATCTGGGTTGGTTCCATATCTTAGCTATGGTAAATAATGCTGCAATAAACATAGTTGTGCTGGTAGCTTTAGTGTGGTCTTGTTTGTAAACATTTGGGTAAATGCCCAAAAGTGGGATTGCTGGATCATAGGGGAGATCTATGTGAAGTCTTTTGAGGAACCTCCATACTGCTTTCCAAAGTGGTTGAACAAGTTTACATTCCCACCAACAATGAAGTAAGGTTCCTTTCTGTCCACATCCCCTCCAGCATCTGTTGTTATTAGAGTTCTTGATTTTTGCTGTTCTAACTGGAGTGAGGTGATATCTCAATGTTGTTTTGATTTGCATTTCTTTTATGGCTAGGGATGTTGAACATTTCTTCATGTGTCTATTGGCCATCCTTCTTTCTTCTTCAGAGAAGCTTCTCTTTAAGACTTCTGCAATTTTTAATGTTTCTCCCTATATTGTCTTTAATATCAGTACTAAAATATTTTTAAAGTTAAAAATAGATGATGAAGAAAAAGAGAGGAGAACATGAAGGAAGAAAAAATAGGAGGAAGAAGAGGAGGAGGAGGAAGAAGAAGAAGAAGAAGAGGAGGAGTAGGAGGAGGAGGAGGAGGAGGAGGAGGAGGAGGAGGAGGAGGAGGAGGAGGAGGAGGAGGAGGAGGAGGAGGAAGTGGAGGAGGAGGAGGAGGAGGAAGTGGAGGAGAAAGAAGGGAAAAAAGAAGAGGAGGAGGAGAAGAAAAGGAAATATTGAGGAGGAAATAATAATACTTGGAACTTGAAGTTCCTCTGGTCCTGGACTTTTCTTGGATTGATGGTCTTTCACTGCCATTTTGAATTCATTACTTGTTATTGTTCTATTTAATTGGTTTAAGTCTTCTTGGTTCAGTTTGGGTATATCAATCTTCTCTATGGATGCATCCGTTTCTTCCATATTCTTCAATTTGGCAAAAACATTTACAAACTATTCCCTTACAATATTCTGAATTTTGCTTGCTTCTGTTGTGATGTACCTTTTTTGTCTCTAGTTTTACTGGTTTGGGTAAGTTTTCTTAGATTTCCTATAGGTCTATCAACTTTGTTAACTTTTTCAAAGAACGAACTCTGTTTGGTTGACTCTGCATTTTTTAAAATATATGATCTAATTTTTATATCTTTCCATTTACTGATTTGGGCTTGTTTCTATTTTTCAAGGAGTTTGATGTACATCATTAGAGTGTTGATTTGAGCTTCCTCTAATTTATTGATATAGGCACAAATTTTATAGGCACAAAGCTACAAATTTTCCTCTGAATACTGTCTTTTCTGTGTTCCAGAGGAGCTGGTGTTTTGTGCGCTCATTTATACTGAATTCCATAAAGCTTTGAATTTCCCTTCTTATCTTTTCAATAACCCACCAATCATTCAGCAATGCATTGTTCAGTCTCGATGAGTTTGAGAATTTTCTGGGATGGCTTTTTCTGTTGAATTCTAATTTTATTCCATTGTGGTGTTAACAGGATGCAGACAGTAATTTCAGTGTTTTTGAATTTGCAGATTTGCTTTCTGACCTAGGATAGGACCTGTTTTGGAGAATGTTCTATAGGGTTCTGAGAAGAATGAATATTCTGATGCTACTGGTTGACACTGGTGATAGGTTAAGCTGGTCGACGCAGTTATTTAGGTCTGAGTTTTCATTGCTGAACTTTTGCCTGGACAACGTATCCAGAAATGACAATGATGTGTTGAAGTCATCATCAATGAATGTATTTTGGATCTATTTAAGTTTTTAGGTCAAATGGTATTTGATTAATGAAGTTGGTTGGTCTAACATTCAATGCATAGATATGTAGTATCACTATAACCTCCTGGTGAACAGTTCCCTTTATTAATAAGTCATCTCCTTTTTGTCTCATCTTAGTAATTTTAATTTGAAGGCTATTTTTTATCTGATATTAGTATTACTAGTCCAATTTTTTATGGGGCCCATTTGCTTCCATGTTCATTGAAGCATTATTTATCATAGTCAAGATATGGAATCAACAAAGGAGGAGGCAACAATGCTCAATAGGAAATGTACTCATTACCTTGCTCATGTAACTGTAACCCCTCTCTACAGGGTTTTTACAATAAAAATCATACCAAAAAAAGACATGGAATCAGACAAGATGCCCCTCAAATGGACAAACGGATGAAGAAAATGTGGTATCTATACACAGCGGAATTCTACTAATCAGTCAGAATAATGTATCATTCACAAGGAAATATAAAGACTTGAAAAAATTATATTAAGCAAAATAAACCAGCCCCAGAGACACATGGGTTGCATGGTTTCTCTTGCATGTGGCAGCCAGAATGTGCATATGAATCTACATGCAAACACAGTAGGTGGTAAGCCAGGGGTTACAAACAGATTAACTGAAGTGTGATAGACTTGATGGAGAGTGCACACAGTATCATTGCTTACAAAGACTAAATGAACGCCCAGCAAAATAAGTACCAGGGAATGGATACTTGAAAGAGAGGAGGGAGAGGTTCAGAGGAGAGGGGTAAAAGAATGAAGGCGGAAGGGGGCAGAGTGCATTGTGTGTACCACAGAATTGAGAAATACAAGGGAAGGGGTGGGTCGAAGAGGGTGAAGATGAAGTGATGGCACAGATCAAGATGCATCGTGCACATAAACTTTTTTGTTAAATTACAAAAGAAATCGATCACATAACCCAGAAGGAAGATGAGCAGAGGAGGGTCAGGAGGAGTGGAGGAGAAGTTCCAAAGGGGCAACAGTCATCACGATGCACTGTATTCATGAACTGCTTTGGTGAATGGCAAACTCCTTTGTACCACCACTTACAGATAATGAAAGTTTATATCAATAAAAAAGAATGATAACTCTGTTTGAAACAATGTAACAGATATAAGCTTTGTTTGCTCCCAATAAAATGAAGTTAAAATAAAATTTTTGAAAATTTGTAGAGATTTAAAAAAAAATAACAACCAATTCCTCCATCAACAATAGCTTGACATTAAAGATGAGCATAATATTTTTCCAAGCACTATATGCTTTAGGAGTTATTTACAGGGCACAGAGACAAGTTGGGAGATGAGGGTAATGTAAAATGGATAAGCAAAGTGGCCCAAGAGAATATCAGTTTTCTTGCAGTTCTACCCAGTGGCTTTTGGAGGACGGAGGCATAGATAGTTGACGTACCTTCATAGTATTTGTCCAGTCCCAGGATTTTTCTCACTTTAATGAAGCTTCAGCAAATTATTTAATAAATTCTATTTCCTGGTCTCCCAAGAGAACTACTAATACCGTTACTATTGCACTCCAACCTGGCCTCTTCTCATAGGTGAGGGGTGTGATCACCGGATGGATACTGCCACACCAAGCACCCTGCTCTTACACCCAGAAACAGGTAAATAGAGTTGAATTTGTTACTCACTCTAACCAATGACCCACCCCTAATTTCAGTTCTCTATACTGCCTGAACAAAGAACTGGACGCCAGAAAACTGTAAAGCCCAAGTAACCAAATACTGTGTATCTTATAAAGAATAGCAGCATCACCAAAATAAAAGAAAAAGTAAAACACAACAAAACTCATAAACCAGAGCTGACCAAACACAGATTCAAGGTGTTCCTCTGAACTAACATGTTTTTCAAAAGGGCGTATGATAATTACATATGTAAGGTGGGTAAGTGCTGTGAGATACTCAAAATGACAAATTTGTGTTTAGATTATTTGATATTTTATTAATTTTTCTGGGAATAATTGAAGAGTGTGAGTATCTTTTGTGTCTTCCTTCCTCTCCTATTTCTCTGCAGTAAACCCAGGACAACATTGGTATAACCACTTAATGTAATGAAGGAGCCTTTGGAAGATAAAATAAAAAAGATATAAAGTAAGTAAGGTGAGTAAAAAATAATGTCCCTATTTCACACCTCTGAAAAAATTACCTAAACTATGGAAAGATGGTTTCCACTGAGCTTGAACTTAAAAAGCAGAGTCTGTACAAACATTAATAAATACGGTTCTATAAGCATGTGGATTTTTAGCTTGCAGGTTATTACTTTCTCAGAAAAAGGCCAAAGAAAGGTCACTCCATGCAATCTCATGTTTTATTTTACTCTAACAAGGTAATAAGAAGTAGAACTGAAGAGCTACCACTCTGCAATGGAGAGTTTGCGGGGAAGGTAAATGACTATAACCCTCTCCCATATGTTCTAAGTGGTCAGCCCTGCTAAGGAAAAATAAAGGAGCATCATAAACCCAGCAGAAGTTTCTGCTTAAGAATGGCCCCCTCAGTGGCAGGTATATGAGGCTCTCCTCTAAAGCTAGCCACATACCTGTCCAGTTACATTTTCATTTAAGATCAACAGTTTGAGTTCAAGAATGAATATATACCATGTGGTTATGAGGATTTAATCACATTGGGAAAAATGTGGCTTGCATTTTTAATCTGTTAGCTACGCATAATGGTTTTTAAAATATGGGCATATCCTCTAAATTACATGACATAGATTAATTCTTATAAAGCATGTTAATCTGCTGAGTGCCAGTGGTTCACATCTGAAATCCTAAGCAACTCAGGAGACTTGAGATGTGGAGGATGGAAGGCTAAGGCTGATTCAGACAGATAATTCCATTAGACTCTATCTTAAAAATACCTAGCCAATAGCGAGACTAAAAGTGTGGCTCAGCATTAGAGCCACAGCCTAGCAAGCATGAGGCTCCGAGTGTAAACCTTAGTACCACTGGATGTAAATATGTTCATCTGAGGCCAGGTGTGGTGCTGTATGCCCCCTGCACTTCCGGCTTCCTAAGAAGCAGAGATGGGAAGATCGAGGTTTAAGGCAAGTCCATACAAATAGGTTAAATAGACTATAGGTCTGTGTAAGAGTACATGCCAAAATCTCAGCTACATAAGCCGCAAAAATAGTGATCTCTGTCTAAGACCAGCATGGGCAAAAGGGTAAGACCCTATCTAAAATATACGTAAAACACAAAGGACAGGGGTTATGGCTCAAGTATGAGGCCCTGAGTACAATCCCTAATCACATGAAACAAAAGGTTTATCTAAAAGAAACACGTCACTTTACCATTCCACACAATGAAATCGCCAATATCAACCTACTGTTACAAAGAGTGTGCATCACTGGTGTGGTACGTGGGGTGTGGAGGCATCCGCAGAAGAAAGTAAAATGTTGCCTCGAAGACAGTGGGTGGACTGATATGAGCAAACAGTGTAGAAAGAGAAGTGATGTTGGGGGGTAGGGGGACTTGTAATGCCTGCATCAAAGGAGGAGTTATCCTGCCTGACAACACTCAGCAATAGCCCGGGAAGGTGGAGGAGGCTGATGGGAAATTTGCTCCTTTCAAGAACTGAGTTCCCACCCCTTCTAGGATCCCATGCACAAAGGCAGACCGGGGAGTGTCACAGCTGGAATCATCGCAGAAACAAACACAGCTCTCTCCCCAAGCAATTAACAGAATGGTTGGCAGAACTAAGGCAACCACAAGAGCAACTGCCTTCCCCTTCGGCCAGTTTCTCCACATCTCACCCCAAGGCAAGACCTTGGAGTAATCACATAGGCCACACTCCAATTTGACTCACCTGCCTGGCTTGTAGTAAAAGAGCTCAAACATGGTTAGCTCGAATTATGAAAAAGAGACTTCCTAATAATGGAGGCACCAGTCAGGCCCCATGGAGACAAATGCTATATGAATTTTTCCAGACAAGAGCTCAAGAAAGAAAAATGGAGATTGTTCAGATCGGCTTCTCTACAATAGAAAAACAAGTGAGAAGCTGACATAGAAATTAAATTGAGGGATGCATTGCCTCGTGGCTGAACTTCAGTGCTTTATCTCTTGTGAAATTAAAGTGTGGGGGAATGGGTCTAGGGGGATAAGAAATTGTATCACACATTGCAGATGTTTGCACATTGCTGAGCTACCATGATGTAGATTATTACCCCCATTTACAAAGGAAAGAGCAAGAGCTCAAAAGTGAACTTGCAGTGATTATGAATCTACATCCAAAAATATGCCATTGGTTAACAGAATTGTTCTATCTAGTGCATTTATAATGAATCAACACTAAAGAAAAGCCCAGTGGCCCTATATAAACCATTAACAAGAATGCATTGTAATAAAAGTCTTTTTCAAGGCAGTTTTTTTCTTTTTGCTTAAATAGGTGAAAAATAAGACCTTTAAGCATATTTAAAGGAAACTCAGAAAAGCAGTCAGAATGCTGAATAGACTTATAAAGTACATGGGTATCTCTTAGATGAGATTCTGATTTCAGTTTTACATAAAAATACCTTGCTCTGCAGCCTATTTAGGGTGACATTGAGAGAATAAAGTTTTCTCCAGAGAAATGCATGGTAAACTTCTGGAGAGCTGAATGCCCACGTGTTAAATAGAAATTGCCCATGTAAAAATTACATTGAAAATCATAGAAAGCACACAGAGGCTACCGGATGAAAACTGGTAGCCAGTTAGCCCCCGCCAATGTCCTTATTCAAAGATAGTACACTGACACATAAATCAAAAGATATGTGATTGGGTCACTGACAAGAAAATTCATATACCCACCAAAAATATTATGGCTGTTCTAATGTGGAACATGAAGAAATCCCTGAGTGCCAAGAATTGATATTCAAGTTGATAAACTTCCACTCTTCACTTTGCAAGGTCACACAGCTATACCACACACATGTAAGTCAGACCCAAAGAAATACAGGTCTCGTGGTTTCCCTTATTTTCATTTTTTTTTTTAAATAAAGTATTTTCCTCTCCTCTTGGCCTCACCCTGAAGAGGGGAAAAGGCCAAAATGCAGGCACGAATCATTGTAGATACCACGGAATTCAGAAAAATAGGGAAAGGGGTGGGTTGAAGTGGGAAATGAAGCTTGTAAGGGAATGAGATCGATCAAGATGCATTGTAAATATAAACTGCCCTGATGAATGGCAAAGCAAAATTCAACACCTACCCTACAAATTAAGAAGAGTGACAGTAGGGGTAGGTTGGAAGAGGTGGGTAAGAATTTTGAAAGGGGTGACCCTGAATACCACATATTATATTGATAAACTGCCTGCTCCAATGGCAACTCGTTCAAGATTATAGGAATATTTTTTTAAAAAATTGCTTCCTTAACCCAACTCAACTCCAGCCTTGACATTCAATGGGTGAGTTCCCAGGATTTTCAAATTGAAAATAAAGACCATAATTTAAGGGTACAATGACAACATTGATGGTGCTTCTTCAGAAAATAGGGCCTGCACCTCTTTTCCTAGAATGTCCCTCCTCAGAAATGTCTGAACGGTTCTTACTTCATCATTCTTCCCAGAAGAAGAACTCGGGTATTTTATTGTCTTCATTGTTTCTCTTAAAGCCATGCCTGATATTATTTATCCAATTTAAGACTTCCTTATACTCGACATTGTAGCAAGCTATTTGTACTGAAATTCATCTTTCTTCCCAATAGCAATGAAGCTTCTCCTTTTCCATTTCCGTCCTTAAGATAGCACACCAGTTAACGTTATCTTTGCATTATAGCTCTCGTTTTAACCAATTTGTTCTTATTCCTCCTTCCTTTCTTCCTTCCTGCCTGCCTGCCTTTCTTCTTTCTTACTTTCCTTTGCTTCCGTTCTTCCTTCCCCTACTTAACTTTGGCAGTAAAAATCAAACAAAGCTGAAGTATGGACTCTCAGGCAGAGAAGACACCAATACTAAAGGATTCACAAGCCATCTCAGAAATGCTAGAACATTGATTGAAGAAGGTATCATCTTCTCGTTGTGCTCTAACAAATCTTCACAGACATATTCTTTTGAAGCAATACAGATTCATTCCCTTCCAGTTCTGGGGTCAAAATATAAAATTTTGGTCCATGGGGTAAGATCAAGGGATGATTACAAAATTGTCTAGGGCAGAAGAGGTAACCTCACCTCTCACTCTTTCCATTTCTTTTTTAAATGTATTTTTTATTGTAAAGATACTGAACAGAGGGGTTACGGTTGCATGAATAAGGTCACGAGTACATTTCCTATCAAGCATTGTTACCCCCTCCTTTGTTTTTCCCCTACCATCCCTTCCCTCTCCATGTCCTCCTCCCCTCCCTGAACTTGTAAAGTTCATTTTCAAGACAGTGTCTTGTACATCTCATTGTTACAATGGCTTAACCTGTATCCTTATTTCAGCATTTTGTTATTTCCCTTTCCCTAACTAGTGTATATCTAGGACAAGCAGAAAAGATCAAAGGCTATCTACATATGACTAAATAAGATGATGCTAAGCGAAATGAACCCCAAGGTAGGGACACAAGAGGCTTTATCTTGGTTGCTGTTGTTTTTAATGTACTTATCATGTACTCTGTGGTTTTTGTTTCTTTTGTATGTTCGTCCCCCATGGTACAACCCCTGTGTTCACTGTTTCCATTTCTAGGCACCTCTTGTGTCTCTTAGCTCATGGGTCCTCCCTAACTACCTTCAAAGCCAAAATCACAGCAACTTTTCTTTGTCCCTTTCTGCTTTTTCATTTTATAGATTTCACCTATCCGTAACCCTACTTTCTCTCTATTGTAAGAACTCTTGTGACTACCTTAGGCCCATGTAGATATACTTTATTGTACAATGTGTAGTACTATTTTCAAAGTCCTTTTGCAATCTAAAGTACCATAATGCCAAGTTTCAAAAATAGGATGGGTCATAATTCTGTCAAGAAGAGTAGCCATTTTTTGAATCTTTCCTTTTGGAGTATGAACCATGTTCTAAAATGTATTTCCTATAAACTAACTGACTCCTTCTAGGATTCAGCAGGAATTCCCCTTCATTACTAAAACTTAAAGATATTTTCCTGATCACTTACTTTATCAGCCTAAGATTCGTATATGTATCTCTGGAATTGGTAACATTCTCAATGAAAAATTTCTCAAGTATTTTTCTTGCATGAGAAAACTGTTCTTACAAGATTTTGTTGATTGTCATAGTCATTAGAATAGGTAAAAGTATTTTCTACTAATATTTTAGCTGGCTTGGACTATGACTTCATAAAGAAATCTTGAATATCAACCTCAGGTGGATATATCTCTACTGCTTGTACTTAAAAGTAAGAAAGCAGAAATTGAAGGAAAAATTTTAATTTCTTCTGTATAAATCAGCATGTAATAGTTTCTGGAATCTTGGACTTTGTACAATGTCAATGCTATCATTAACCCTTGGTCAATCTATTGCTCCATTTTAAGAACAAAGCTATTATATCAGAAACCTAGAAGAACAGAGGTTCAATAAAAACATTTATTCAGAAACTATTGCTTCTTTTTCAAGAGAAATATAAAACATTTTAAACATTGACTCATAAAGAGTTCCTTTGCCCTAGATTACTTAGGTTTCCAAGATACAAAGACCAATTTTCTGAGATCTTTTTCTGTCCTGATCACTGCACGAGAACTGAAGAATGAGATGAGACTCAAGTTAAATAAACATGATAATTCAATAAATTTGCTTATTTTAAAATTCACAAAGTAATTCTATAACCTGGATGTTTGTGTGCTCTCCAAATCCATGTGTTGAAATCTTATTCCCCAGTGCGATGCTATTAAGAGACATTCCCTTTTAGAAGTGGTTCATTTATGATAGCAGAGGGTCTCATGATTGCGACTAAGATTGTTATAGGAGAGGGCCAAAGTGACTTATTTGTTTGCCATGTGAGCACACAGTCCTTTTTAAATTAGTAAGTGGGGCCTCACCAAACACAATTCTGCCAACGTTTTTATGCTGAATATGTCAGATTCCACACTAAAAAAATCAATTCCCAGTGTTTAGAACCCACTCCATGTGTGGTATTTTGTTACAGCATACAAAATAGACTAAGACATGTAGTCTTGTCTTCAGTACAAGAGGTCCACATTACAGGATTTGGCAGTGATCATACTACATTCTTGTTACTGAATTATACTCTGCTACCATGTGAGAAATGTTAATTCCTCTACCACTTTCTGGTCAAATATATTATTTTTCATAACAGAGAAAGCTTGTTTCCTATAACCAATTTTAATAGTCACCCATATTCTTTGTTAGATTTGTCTATAGATAGATGCTTTCAGGGTAAGTGAAATTTCTGACTCCACTAATCAAGAACAAAAATCCGGTTCATTTGATTAAGAAACCATGGAATTTAACCTTCAATAGCCTCAAGCTACAGCTTGTATGTTAATATTTCATAGTTTTTGACAATGTTAAGTGATACTAAGCGGGAACAAGAACAGGTATTCAATGAAGATGCTTGTAAACCGGGATCAACAAAACGTTCAGAATGTATCTTTTATAGTAAATCATGTTTGTTTATATTAATATTTGTCTGTTTAGTAATTTTTCAACTACAAAAATAAGAAATTTGGAATTACTGCAATACGTAAGCGGCCAAAAACATCGAGTGCTCTACAGTGCCACCATCTGGCCTCTTCTATTCAAGCAGTCTTCTGCAAGCATTTTTTGGAGGAACTACAATGAACATTGCTCTAGGCTAGCAATGTGCAGGGAAATGAAGAAAAGGTTTGCTGTCATCTTTCTTGTCCATCAAAATCCTAAAGTACCCATGGGCAGATGTCCAGGAAGAAACATAAAGAAAAGAAGATGGGCAACAGCGAGTCGGGATGCAGAATGGAAAGCAAAGGGAACATGGTGTTATGAAGACATCACAGAGGAAGCCACACACATTTTAAAAGTAAAATTGTCCATTTGCACTGGCTAAAACCTTTCTTCCCTCTTGTAAAATGTTGTCTTCACTCAACAAGTACACAGAAATTCCCTTTCTTCCTTAGAGAATATGTATTTTGTTCAACACTGTAGACAGGGCAAAGAAGTTGCTGTGTAAAAGACTTGAAAAGGGTTAAATTCTGTGGTCATTTAATCTGAGTAGTCAAAATACATTCATATTCTTGATTTGTGGAGGTGAAAAGGCTTCGTTTCCCTGAAAAATTTAATTACTTAAAGAATATTTTCTGAAGGTTTCATAGGAACTGAAAACATCTTCTGCCTGCTTTGCGCTTCATTGGGTAGTGTGATCCTGTCTCCTTTCCTAGCCTTACACACATACACGTGGAATGATACACAAGAGGCATATGTTGGCTACAGAGGCTGGGGGCCAGGCAGTGAAGAGGTAATACTCATACCAAAGGGTACAAAACCTCAGACAGGAGGAAAATCATTTAAGTGCTTCTTGTTTCCTTGGTTTTCTTTTTTTTCTTGTTTAGTTTTCCTTCAATAAATCATCTGTACAGTATGGTTATTAATCTTTTTTTTCTCTTTCACAATTGCTAAGGGAATAGATTTTTAGATGTTTTCACAGTAAGAACATGTTAAGCATTCAAGGTGACAGTTATATTAACCAACTTGATTTAATCATTCTACTCTGCATTCATAAAGCATAAAATAACATCGTTTGTAAACCATACATGGATTAAGCATATGTTATCATGTTACCATTTTATGAAAGTAAAATCAGGACATGGACTAGTCTTCGCAGAGAAGAATGCTGGAATCTTCTCACACAGATATTGAGTCTTCGCCCATTGGAGAATTTGGAAACTGTCAGGCTTTTGTGTAAGGCATGGAAATGCAGCTGAAGGAATGAGAAAGCTGCCCAGAGAGAAAGCCAACCCAGGAAACACAGCAAAGTCCAAGCAAAAAGAGATGCCTTCTTGAGGAAGTTGTTGTCAGTGATAATAGTCAACTTGGTAACTCCATTCTTTTCATGCTATCTCCTTATAGTCAGAAAGAGATTGTCTTCATCATTGGGGTATTTTCGGTTGAGATTTTATTGTAGGCCTCTACTCACATCCAAATCCTGTCACCTTGTCTCATTCGTTTATGTTTAATCAGTACTTTTATATGATGAAATGAAAGTTCATTGGAAGGAAGCTAGCACATTCATAGGACTATTCAAAACTGAAAGATGACACCATGAACTAAGACTTGCCATTTTTCTTATAACAAAAAGTAGCGTAACATCAAACAACATAAATGTGGTATTGATTATTGATTGCCCTTACAGGTTAAGTAAACTTTATCCCTATCAGATTCTGTATCATTGTAATATACACACAAGCATTTTATGATCTATAAGCATAAAACTGAAATCTGAAAATATGTTAATGTTTGTATATATTTTGATGAAGGATATGTTGTAAGTTTAACCTCGAATTACTGACAGAAGTGTCTATACATGGAGTGTTTGTCATTTATAAATGTTTCAATGAAAGAGCAAATATGCAAAACTGATACCCTATATCTAATAGACTATCTATATTAGATACTCCAATAGAGTATTTAATATCTCATATAGATGTAGTCTCCCCTTCTAGAATTGAATCAGTGTCATATCAACACACAATCCATAAATTTACAGGAATATCAGGATTTCCTGATTTTTAAACTGAAGTTTTCATGTTCTCATTGCCCAGCTCCTTGTGTTTTTTTTAGTTTCAATATGTATATTTATTCACAGGACTGCATGCATGTACTGGACAGAAACTAATTAATGAATACATGTATTTGTAATTTGTCAGCTGATGATTTTCCACTAACTGAAGTTTTTTTTCTGTTTGTATCTATTTAACAAAACATGTTTATCATTTCCCTAAGAAGAAAGCAAAACCTAATCTACTAGATTGTCTAATTATAAATTTATGGTTTAAGGCAAATGCAAGGCCAAATAAGAGCTGGCCAAAATCAATTCAATTCTCTGCTATTGCTTACAACCTGTACATCCTCTGTTAATTTCCTGAAATATAACGATGGCTTTGCCTTTTGACAACAAGACAGTAAATAACAAGATTGTCTTTCCCCCTAAACTATTCAACAAAGTGACAGGAGATATGACTCTGAAATCCCTATGTAAAATTTAAGCCCATTAATTTATAAGAAAAACAGGCAAAACCAAGTCAGAGTCACATAAATAGTAGTTTTTAACTGTAATTTTGAAATTATAGTACACTAGTGTCTCAGAGCTATTACTTGCCAAGTAGATGGAAAAAATAGAACAATTAGGAAAAGAAAATATACCTGGATTTCTTTCAGGTTTTTGACTATGAGTTAATGCAGCGCTGCTCAGAGAATGGATATATTAAAATTCAGCAAAGACATCAACAAGACTTCTTATACTATGATATAAACATTGTACAGAAGCACTGCACTAGTAATTTTTAGTCTCTCTTTACTTGCCAAGCACATGGTCATGTTAACATATTGTTCTTGCCTACTGTTTGATAAAGTTAAGCTACATTCCACTCCAGTTGACTTTTGGCAAAAATTATTTGACTAAACACCTGAATAGCTATTAAATTTTATATAAGATGACACATCTGTGACTCTGAAATGAGTTGTTTATTTAAAGATGACAGAAAAGAAAGCCAGTGTTTAATGGTAAAATGTCAGAGATTTGGTGATTGCTTAGGTATTTTATTCTTTCTTCTTTATGTAATTTTGATATTTCATTCTGAAATTGGGATGCATCTTCCAATGAATGATGTGAAATTTTGTAATTGATGCTTTTGCTTCATCTTTGCTTTTACATAAAATAATGGTGTGGAAATTAATAGCATCAAAGTTTAGATGAAAGGCTGTAGCTTCAGTATTATGAATTATATCTGTCATATTCAGCACCTCTTTAAATTCAATGAGTGTGAGCCTTTTACCTACCAGTATAATTGAATGAGTCTTGAAATTTGTGTATTTCTCCCAAATCCATTTCCCTTGGCTACCCAACCTCCACTTCTCACAACTTGCAACAGGCTGGCACAGAGCCGAGGTAGAATTCAACTACTTCCTCCTCTTGATATCATCTTTTAGTTGTCACAACTAGAAAGGTCATAGTTGGTCTTTAAATTATGACTCTTCTGATCCACAACTGTTAACATTTCTATGTTTATTTTTTCACACTGAATACACATATGTGCCTATGCAATTTTTCAAACAGAATTCAAGGTTGTTACTTTCAGAGGTACTATACATTACGTATGACTTCCTAGACCTGCGTTCAGAGATTTTCATGACCTTCTTCCTGAATGATTGTGCCTCATTGCCTCTTATATCATTGCAATTGTGTAGTACGATTGTCACCGTGGCTAGTTAACATTCTTGTGGCACTTGGCCCCTCAGTGTTTGCGTGATTAGCTCATCAATTTTTCCCTAGATTAAAATATCACTTCCTAATTTTGTCCTAATGTAGGATAATTTGTTACATTTTAAAGGGAGAAACTGGATATTTTAATGAGAATTAAATGAGAACTTGCTTATTAATTCAACACAAATTTATTTAGCTGGATCAACTCTCATTTTTCAAGTAGAAGAAAGAGAGGAAGAAGAGATTAGGAGGGAAGAAAAAGAGGAGGAAGAAAAAGAAAAGAAAGTTGAAGAAGGAGAGGAGAAGAACAAGAAGAAGTTGGTAAAGGAAGAGGAGGAGGAGGAGGAGATAAAGAAGAAAAGAACAGAAAAAAAAGAAAAAAGAAAAATGCCTATAATCCTAGGTAGGAAAGAGAAAAGATGTAAAAATATAAAATTAATGTTAGAGTAAGCATAGTTGTTAAATATATTAAATAAAAATTCTTCAAATATGTTTAACTTTAAAATATATTCCTAGTTTTTAATAATAATCTCATGACAATTTTTACAATTTTTTATGAAAGCCAAACAACTTCCTACAGAGTTTGTGCAGTGCATTGATTGAAAGATATCTTTGCTAATATTGTGAGAGACAGTTGAAGAAAATAGGTTAGTGATTGATAGAATTGATTAGTATTAATTAGAACCCTACTGTTTGGGAAAGAGGTTAGGGTTGAAAAGATGCTATAAAAATGCTTTGATAATCCTACAGCTACAAATATTATCACAAGTGATTCATACACAAATCTTTGAAGACAATTAGCTTCTAAATAGTGGTATCTAGAAAACATACAAAGAGGAAGTTCCTCAATGTTGTAGTAACATGATTTGCAGACGGCTCTTCTTCAAGGATAGGATCAATAGAAATGAGTAATTCTAAGTATCATCCTTTGCCTGTTTCATAATTGGGCTATAATTTTATTTCCCAGCTATTTTCAATAAATATTTGAAACTTTCAAACCAATTACTGAACGATGACAGATAGGTTGGAGGTGATGGTCTACAATATTTTTCTCAAATGTTTTTTTCCCCACACACACCCAGAACACATTTTAGACTCACCTACTTCATTCTTTTCACAGTTGAGCTGGGTTCCCTCCAGTTTTTACCAGTGACAGCAAAAACACCACAGATTGTAATTACACTCAGCTTAGAAAGTAAATCTAACATGCCCAGGAAAGGAGGTCCTTTGCCACTACGATTTAAATGAAGATATTTTTCTCCTGGTCTAAGGGTCCAGTGACATAATTAATTTGTGTACAAGGGAGAACACAGTGGCCTTTAAGGAAATACTAGGCAGCTGACACTGTAAATGGGGCCACCTACTCAAATCCACTCTTAGCTTTCAGAATGTTGTAACGATCATGTTCTTTGTTTCTTACATAACATGGTATAATTATGTAAGTTTTCCTCTTGTTAACTTCCTGAGCTGGTTTTTTTTTTTCCTTCCCTCACAACATAGCCGCAGCCACATGGAGAATTAAAACAAAAATTAGTACAAATTCAGATGGTTTTGATTGTACGTATTAACACAACCTGAAAGGAAATTTACTAAATTCCAAAGCAACAAATCTGAAGTGAAAAACCTGGAGATTTGTTACTTTAACTCCATACTAACTTCCAGGTCTAGGCTCTGCTTCTTTTTTTGTGTTTGTGTGTTTTATTTTGTTGTGTTGGTCTTGGGGTTTGAATTCAGGGCCTTTCACTCTTACTTTTGTACTCCAGGCTAGTGTTGTACTCCTGGATTCACACCTTCACTACCAGATTTTCAGTAGTCAATTAGAGAAAAGATTTCCTTGCATTTATATGCTTAGACTGGCTTTCAAGTATGATCCTCATATCTCATCTTGAGTAGCTAAGATAGTAGACATGAGTCACAACATCCTGGCTATCTGTCTTAGATTTTAAGCGATGATGTTTTCTTTGGGATGACTTCCCCCAGAATAGTTTATCCACATGTAGAATGCAACTTCTCAGATCATCATGTCACAGCGCAGATAACAACATAATCCAAAGGACAGACAGGGCTACCTCTGCCAATGTGTCATTCTATGAGCAACAGAGCTTGTCTCAGGACATCATAGCATATGTCCTTTACATCTACTTACCTTCAATCTCATGCCAATACCTAGTTTGTCAATGACACAAAATGGAAAGCACATTAATTGCAGAAAAAGAAAACAAATTTCTATTGACTATGTTCAACCTTCTTTAGATTTTGTTTCCCCTATGTCAAATGTTAAGTATGAAATGCATGTCATGTAATATTAATATTAAAATAGAAAATTCATAGAATCCAATGTTAAGTGAATATTAAATATAAAATAGTAATGCTATATAATGTAAGAACTTTTTTTGAAAGGGTTTAAAGGGTAGCAAGAGGTCCAAAGAATCAATAGCCCTACTGGGATGTACTCTTGGAGTGCGCAGCTGGCAGTCTTTTCTGAGACCTGTGATTTCCAGCAGGAGGGTAAGATCTGGTTAGGCCCTGTAAGAAAGGTGGAGAAGGAAGAAAGGATGTTGGGAAAGTAATCAACAGTGGTTTTTGGCCACTGTTGGCAAGATCACCACTTTTGTCTTGAATTGTTAATGAAATCAGTGTTTTCAAATTCTGCTTTATATTTTTTTGGGGGGCGGTTGTTTTTGTTTTTGTTTTTCAAATGAAAACTATTGGCAAAGTGGAATCCAACAGAGCAGTAACTCCCACTGGTCCAATCAGAACCACTCTAACAACTTGACTGGGCTTCACAAAGTGCGCTACCTCCTCAGCTACCACATAGCAAATATTCCGAAGGAAGAAAATGTTTTAATGCCATAGATTTATCATATCCAATACAAGGAATTTACACTTCTGACCCAGAACTCCACAAACTGGCTGTTAAACTTCTTGAAGTTCAGATCATAGGATAATTTGACATTCTCTGCACAAATATCCAAACACAATCTCTATGTTCATTGACCAAGATGTTGGTTCAACTTAAACAAGTATTTCAGGATCTGACAATATAGCTCAAGTCCTAGCACAGACCAGGCTGTGGGTTCCACCTCTAATACTGAGAAAATATAAATATAAATGCTTACATGAGCCTTTGAAATAACCACTTCCTTGAGTTTATCTTACTCCTCAAATCAAAGTACCTTGCAAAGAACTGTGATTTAGATGTAGATAAACATGTTATGTAGTCCATATGTTTGAAGGTCATGTGCATAGCAATCAAATGCTATGAGTCACTGTTTTAATTGTTTTATGGATTTTTTCTAGGATATATATATATATATATATATTTTTTTTTTTTTTTTTTGGTGGTCATGGAGCTTGAACTGAAGAGGGCCTGGGCACTGTCCTTGAGTTTTTTGCCCAATGGTAGCGCTCTACCACTTGGAGCCACAATGCTACTTCTGGCTTTCTTGTGATTAACTAGAGAGAAGAATCCCACGGTCTTTCCTGCCTGGGCTGGTTTTGAACCAGGATCCTCAGATCTCAGCCTCCTGATTAGCTAGGATTACAGGTGTGAGCCACCAGTGCCCAACTGGACACATATTCTTAATAATTGATTTGAGAAAACATTTAATCCATAAAGACACTTGCAAAGATACTCCGTAATGGGTCTCAACAAGTGTTTTGGACTCTGAAGTTATTTATAATCCCATAGAGGTTTTCTGAAGACCAGTAGGAAGAAGTCAATATCCGAATGATGGAACTGAGTCAGGGGGCTGTTGGCAGAGATGACTGTAATACCAGCTCACAGAGAAGGTATGAATTACTGTTTTTAAAAGCATGCTGTCTGGGTGGATCATGTCTGTAATCCAATCCCAGACACTTGAGAGGCAGAGATAGGGTATCATGGTTTGTGGCAATCTGGACAAAATGTAAGCAAGACCATATCCTGTAGAACAAGCAAGACAATGACATATGCATGTAATCCCAGCTATTCAGGAGGTATGGGTAGGAAGATCTTGATCTAGGCTGGCTCTAAGAAAAGCATAAATACTATCTGAAAAATACCTAAAGCCAAAAGGGCTGGGGGCATGACTCCAATGGTAAAGTGCTTGCATAGCAGTCTAAAATAATTATGTGCTTAAAAAAATTCAAGTAGTAAAACATTGCATTAGCTCTGAAAATGGGCAACTGAATAACCCAATCAGAGTTGGCCAGTTTTTAACAAAGTTCTCATGTATCTGTGTAGATATTAGTCTGAAATATCTAAATACCACAGACATCTTACCACAGTTTTTTTTAATCCTCTCCTGTCAAATTTTGTTCTAAGCTTCTATAACAGAATATTTGAGATTGGGTTGATAAAGAAGTGACATTTAGTTTCTTCCAATTTGGAGGCTGGGAAGTCAAATATCATTTGTTCCAAATCTTTTTTCCATATCATCTCATGGTACAAGGTAGAAGAGGATAACACTATGGATGTGAGGAGAAAAAAGACCAAAATTATCCTTTTAGCAGGAACCTGTGTTCAAAATAATGAACCCATTCTGACAATAATGGCATTAATCCATTCATGTGAGGAGCCCTAATCTCTGCATGACATAATCATCACTGAAACATCTGTCACCAGCACATAACCATTGGGAGGGAGGAGCACTCAGACCACAGCAATGGATTTTTTTTTTTTGGTCGGTTGTGGGGCTTGAACTCTGGGCCTGGGTGCTGTCCCTCAGCTTTTCAGCTTAAGGCTAGCACTCTACCACTTGAGCTACAGCACCACTTTCGGTTTTCTGGTGGTCTTATTGGAGATAAGAGTTTCACAGACTTTCTTGCCCGGGCTGGCTTTGAACTGTGATCCTCAGATCTCAGCCTCCTGAGTAGCTAGGATTACAGGTGTGAGCCACCAGCACCTGGTTTAAGCAATGGCCTTTAATTTGGCAATTCTCTTAAGGTTATAAGTACCTAGTTACTTGTTTCAAAAAATCATTGTTAAATCTTGCAAGAAAAAGTCTTGTTTCTGTAATTTTTCATACTTAAATATACATATTTATTTATTACATTTTATTATCAGGTCATCCTTCAATAATAGTGTTTTGCTGTTGTTGATTGGCCTATACAAATTTAACCCTTCTACATGGTGATAAGGTTTAAGATCTTTCTGTATGGAGGAATTTAGCGATGTTCTGTAGGGGCCTCCCATTCTCATACATTACACAGAGATGGTAAGGATAATGTATTTTGATAACATGGTGAGCAGAAAGGTAACATGCAAAGAGAGATTTCAAGACTGCTAAATTTGTCACCTAAATAAATTGTAAGACCAAGTAACTCGTATTTGCCATTTCAGGGACTCAGGAAGCATAGCATAGGAGGATTGATATTTTAGGCCCAACCAGGCCAAAAAAAAAAAATTGTGAGGTCCTACCTCAACACTCAACATTGGCACAAGCCTGTAATCCCAGCTGGGCAGTATGCATCGTAGGAGGGCTGTGATCCCAGTGAGACTCAAACAAGATCCAATCTGAAAAACCACAGAGGTCTGGGAGGGAGGGGATTGCATGGATCACATGTTAGAACATCTGCCTGGCAAGAACACAGCCAGTCCCTGAGTTCACACCCAGCACCCTTTCCCTGGAAAGAAACCCTCAATGATGTGTCCAAGTGGAAAGCACTTCACACAAAATAGTGTAATATCAAGTGCACGTATATGTCATTTCCTTTGCCACACACCCAGAATGGGATTTTACCTAAGGAGTGAAAGCTAGTTTTAGCTGATAAGCGTCAAGGGAGTGTGTCGGATGGTATGAACGTGTACCCAGATGCACCAGATATAACAAGGTAGACTCAAGGGAGCACTCAAAGAGTGGAATTCCTTAGAAAGCCAAAGGCAAAGTTCAGCAAAATGAAACACCAGGAAGTAGGTTCTCAAGAGGGGTGGAGTGGAGTCAAGGGGAAGGGGGTCAACAAATAAAGAGGAGAAGAGGGGGAAGATTGCTGCCAAGAAGCCAATGAACATCCTGCAAAAGGTAGGGGAGGGATGGGTGAGCATGTTGAAAGGGATGACATCGATCAAGATCTACTGTATTCATAAATTGCTCTATTAAATGGCAACTTTTTTATACATCCTTAAAGGTAACAAAAAATACAAAAGAAGCGTTTTCCTGCACCACAGAAGTATTGCTAATATCTTAATATTTACAGTATTTCACCCTGTGGTGGCAGACACTTTTGCCTACATCTATGGTGGAATTTCTTTTGTTTGTCAAGCTTTCTTGTAAATGTATGCAAGCCGTCTCAACCAATTACAATACTTAGAAATCCTTTATGCTGTGACCTATGCTGCTCTCTTGATTAAATTGGAGTTTTAATTCACGGTGAGCTCCACACTCACAGAAGAAACACATCTAGAATTATTCCCTCTTTGAAACACACAGCAATAATATTTTTTCCCAGTGACAAAATGATGTCATTGAAGGATGTAGTAGTAATTTAACCACCCATAAGTAAGCGGGAGTAAATCTATGGTATGCATTCTTAATGAAGTCATGCCTGGAGCCCAGAAAAGAAATGTCTATGCCTGTTCTGTAAGTAAGACTGCCTGTGGATACTTTTTATAATCACAGATCCAACCAAATGTACATCTGATTTGAAACCACCTCACATTTTCCACTTTGCCCACCACTTCCCTACAACCCCTTCCCTATCCTTATTAAATTTGTCCTTGGTGGCTTCCTGTAAACCTAAACAACTGGGATATTATATGGCTGGACAAGGTTTGGCTGCTTACGCATGGCTGGACTGCATTTTATTCATCATAGCATATTCATGAAAGTACTTTAGATCTTGAAGATTAACAAGCCCTTAACATAGCTTCTTCTATTGGCGAAAGCCTTTTCTATCCTGTAATAAACAAAAAACCATCCGTTTGTGTTGGACAGGTGTCTGGGTGTGAATGTGACTGAGTTGGTGCTGGATAGGATGGTGGCTTCCTTGTGAAAGAAAAGCTGTACTAGGAAAGCTGTCATTTCAGACTGTAATGAGTTCTCTAAAACTCATGACCTTTAACATTTGAGTTGACCTCAATCCTCACCAGCTGATTCCCCCACCCCTGAACACCCCCATTAACTGTGTTCACATAGTACAAGACTGCTATCACATGGTAAGTAAACATAACCACCAAGATTAATTGTCTCCCTCTTGAGATAGACTGGACCCTGCAGACATGGAGGTCACTTTTTTGAGGGAAAGATGTAGGGCACTGAAAAGAAAGAAAAAGTAATCATAGAAGAGTATTACTTAAACTAAATTCTGCTACACCCACACATATATGTGCATATGAGCGTGCACCCATGCAAGCAGAAGGACAATTCCCCACACATAAATTAACACAGGTTGGGGGGATATCCTGTACTCTTATTAAGTTCAGAAATGATTAATGTATTATAAATCACCTCCACAGATGTAGAGCTCTGAAAACATTTGGCAGGTAGGTCCAGCGATTTGTCAGACAATGAAGTGAGGTGGCTCGGATTAAGATGGGGGCCACATGTGTTCCAAACAGCTGGAAATGAAATACCTGTAGACTTCATGACTGGCTGTCCTGTTTTTGGCTGCACACATCAAACCTGCCAACCTGCTTTCAATGGAGAAATTTTGGCCCTCTTTACTACACAAATGTGTCTAGGGCAATTCACAGAGTTAGCACACACAGCTAAAAGAGAGCAGATATGATTCCATTCTTTAGGAATTAAGTAATTTTCAAAATGAGTGGGGAAAATATTATGCTTTCATATTTATTCATATATTATGCTTTTCATACTTATTCTTTTCTTCATATTACAGCATAACCCAATATTATTCACAGAACAGTCATATGTCTCTTAGTTTTTGGTTAGGTATTGACTTTCAAAGATATTTAATAAAACTACCAATTTCACCACATAAAGGACAAAATGGGTTTTAAAAAAAGACTTACAAAGATTAATTTTTCAAAGATGATCTTTCAGATTATAGTGATTTTCTAGTATACTAAAGAATGCATAATTGTCATCTCTGATTCTTTTTTTTTAATTTAATTTTATTTTATTTGAGAACATACTGTACAGAGGGGCTACAATTACATGGGCAGGATAATGCATACATTTCTTACCAAGCATTGCAGCCTCCTCCTTTGTTTACCCTTCACCTCCCTTCCCAGCCTCCCCCCTCCCCCCACCCATTTATACCCCCCTCCCCCCCCACACCGACATTGTAAAGCTGGTTTTGACATGACATTTTGTACTTCTCATTGTTGCAACAGGTCCACCTGAATCCTTAAACGACTTCTTTGTCCCCATCTCCTCCACATGTTATACTGACATCAAATATAGTGAAAGCGGGGGTTACACTGTGGGGGAGGGACATACAAAGCAACAAAGAAATAATCTTATAAATGCGTTAGAAACACATGCATGAAAGAAACGAAAACATTAAAATACATATTTAAGGGTTCATTTTCCTAACATCACATTATCTGACCTTTTCCGCTTGACTCATACCTATACTAGATATTGCAAATAAGGGAAACCATGGGACCTATGCTTCTTTGGGCCTGGCTTACTTCACTTAATATAATTTTTTCCAAACCTTTCCATTTCCTAACAAATGGGGCAATGTCATTCTTTCTGATGGAGGCATAGAATTCCATTGTGTATATATACCACATTTTCTTGATCCATTCATCTACTGAGGGGCATCTGGGTTGGTTCCATATCTTAGCTATGGTAAATAATGCTGCAATAAACATAGTTGTGCTGGTAGCTTTAGTGTGGTCTTGTTTGTAAAAATTTGGGTAGATGCCCAAAAGTGGGATTGCTGGATCATCAATACCAAATTTCAAACTCTACTATAAAGCCATAGTAATCAAAACAGCTTGGTATTGGCATAAAAACAGACCTCAGGACCAATGGAATAGAATTGAAAACCCAGAAATGAACCTACAGACCTATAGCCATCTAATCTTCGATAAGGAAGCTAAAACAATAGAATGGAAGAAAGACAGCCTCTTCAGTAAATGGTGCTGGCAAAATTGGTTAACTACATGTAGAAAACTAAAGCTAGATCCTTATATATCACCCTGCACCAGAATCAACTCCAAATGGATCAAAGACCTTGAACTCAAAGCAGACACTCTGAAAACATTACAGGATGGAATAGGAGAAACCCTAGGTCTCCTTGGCTCAGGCCGAAATTTTCTGAATAGAGACCCGGAAGCACAACAAATCAAAGAAAGGTTGGACAAATGGGATTGCATAAGGTTGCAGAGCTTCTGCAGGGCAAATGACATAGCTAGCAAGATCAATAGAAAGCCCACGGATTGGGAGAAGATCTTTACTAGCCATACAATGGACAAGGGTCTCATATCTAAAATATACTTGGAACTCAAAAAATTAAACCACCCAACAACAAATCCTCAAAGAAACAACTGCCAATAAATAAGTGGGCGAAAGACTTAAAGAGAAGCTTCTCTGAAGAAGAAAGAAGGATGGCCAATAGACACATGAAGAAATGTTCAACATCCCTAGCCATAAAAGAAATGCAAATCAAAACAACATTGAGATTTCACCTCACTCCAGTTAGAACAGCAAAAATCAAGAACTCTAACAACAGATGCTGGAGGGGATGTGGACAGAAAGGAACCTTACTTCATTGTTGGTGGGAATGTAAACTTGTTCAACCACTTTGGAAAGCAGTATGGAGGTTCCTCAAAAGACTTCACATAGATCTCCCCTATGATCCAGCAATCCCACTTTTGGGCATTTACCCAAATCATCTCTGATTCTTTATCTGTATTAGAAAAAGAATTCTCTTTATTGAAATTATAGCTAATTTTTCAAGAGATGCCAATGGTAGTGATTAAAACAATTGTTTTTAAAGACGATATTTGACTTAGGAAATCCACCAACCAAATAGCTATGAGCCAAGATGAAGGCATGAAATGAAAACAAACATAAAAAATCTAATGAACAAAAACTTAAAGTACATTTGCTTTGCATGACTGTCATGCTGTGATATCATGCTCTCTGCCCCCTGGTGGTTATAGAGTTATCTAACAGTTGTTGATCCTAATGCTTTGAGCAAATTCAGTTAAAATTCTGACTCATTCATGGCCTTGGTCCCTTAGAAATTTCATCAAAGCTATGAATGCAGTTCTGTGCTATGATACCTAAATTCCTGTCGTTTCTGCCTCAATTCTCAAAAAGGTATCTTTAGTCTATTGTTCAGCCCTGATCATTTCCAAATTAGGCAATGTTTCCCTGTGCAACATTTCCAGTGTTGTCTGATCTCTGAATCAATCTAAGAAAATTCCCTAAAGTCAGAATAACACAGAATTTTGTGTATTGTGCATGGCAAATCCTCTTACTATCCACACCTCTTATTTCCCCTCCCATCAGTCTACCTTTGTAGACAAAGACAAATTTACTTACTTGTGAATGGATTACAATTTATTCCCATGCTATTGAGTGGGAGAATTAAGGTATGATTCATTTTAAAAATGAATAAAAATTATGTGTCCATTAGTTGCTGACATCTTCATCCCAGCAAAGCAAATATTTCTTCATCTACCATATCCCTCTTATTTCAATGAAATACAAATATTGGTTTTTTTTTGTAATTTCTTTATAGGTCATCTTAATACTTATCTACTTAAATTTATTTTTCAACCCACTGGGAGAAAAAGCTTTTATGTGTTTTATTTAGTTCAGGGATGATCAGATAGACACAACATATAAGGTGTTCTATAACTCTCACCCCATCTCTAGAATTTATGTTACTAAAAATCTAAATTTTCTTTGAGAAAGCAGATGGAATTGTGGATAACGATTACCTCAGGTTTTTCCTTTTTATTTTCATATTTCTAGAATTAATATCTTTGTCATGTCCCTAAGAACTTAATTATCATTGTATGCATATCTTCCTGTTGTTAGTAGAAACCTTAGGGACAGGCTTTAGTCTATCCTTCAATCCAAAGTGGTAAAAAAAGAATTGGAAAAAGTGAGACAGTGGGTTGCAGAAAGCCATCGGAGTGCCCTCTCGTGGAATAAAGTAGCATTGCAGCACTTGAAGGTAGACTGACTTTTCAGTCTTCTTTGATAGCAAGTCAGTATAACTTAGGAAAATAAACAAGGTGGAGGCAGAACAGATCATGAGAACAAGAAAGTTAGGAAGAATAGATTTTACAAAACTGTGGAAAACAACAATGGACAATTTAAAGAATAAGATACAAAAAATCATCGCAGAGTATAAGAAATCACTGTATTTGTGCTTTACGTTGAGATTTTTGATGTGACATTAGCATTTGGTTATTTATTCAAATATTAGCTTGATTAACTTGTGTCACTAGTAAATGTGCCTGGGAAGTAGTTTCTTTTATAAACTAGTGGTGATGGCCATTTATGTTGAAATAATTAATATATAATAAAACTCTTCTTACGGTGTGCATTGTAGAGCCTGTATAAGAACTGTGGCTTACAAAACAAATGTAACTGCTGATGAAGAACAAAAGCAGTGAATTCAGAAGACAATTGAAAACTGTCTTATTCTTGATACCTTGCCATTATTGATCATTACATGGGAAGGTAAGGTTGTCTACTATAACTATAATGGAAAATGTGGGGAGGGGGATAGAAAAATAAGCTAAAGAATTAGTAATAAGGTAAAGAAATGTGTACGGGTTCC
This sequence comes from Dipodomys merriami, assembly GCF_024711535.1. Lineage (NCBI taxonomy): Eukaryota > Metazoa > Chordata > Mammalia > Rodentia > Heteromyidae > Dipodomys > Dipodomys merriami. Next base: position 112,035,563 of record NW_027203381.1, on the reverse strand, counting down.
AAATATCACTGTACTTTGAATAATAAAGCAGCTTTCCTTATGCAACTATGTGGGATGATTTAGCTAAAGAAAAGAGATAAATACAAGGAACTTACAGTGAGATAAAAGAATATTTTCTCTTTATTCTGAAATAAAAGCTAAAAGAAAAGTTGCAGAAAAGCATTTCATTGTAGATAAAGCATTTCTAAAATGATAGAGCAAGAACTTTCAAAAAAAAACCACTAACTGCCTAAAAGTAACAAGACTACAGCTAAAAACCATCAAAACGAACCTTTTAGGAACCTTGGAACTAAGCCTATGTTTTTATCAATATAAGAAGCTTTATTCACAAGAAACATTTAAATGTCATGACTTGCAGTGAGCTTTATAGCATTTTTACTTGCATTATTCCCTTTTTCCAATTCCTTTGTAGTACTGAAAGCCAGAGGCCATACTATGGCAACTGAAATGTAGCACAAAGAACATGGAAGGATGGAATAGACTTGAATTTCCCCAACCCAGAGCATTGATTCCATTTGGAAGCTCACTGCTAAGATCCTTTTATGTAATTAGAATTTACTGGACCTAGCTTATCACTTGGTGGAGGAAAAAAACCCACTGGAGAATATATATGTTAAGAAAAATTCCATCATTGGTTACTTAATGTTGTGGTTGCCTAATGAAATGATTTCTATTGGTAAAACTATAGGTAGCACAAGAGATGTTTGAAAAGAAAATGAGGGATTAAATATCCACAGGAGACTTTGATCCTTGTTATTTCAGTGAATGTATAAGGCCTCGTGCATGGCCTTGTACTAGGCTGTGTGCATAACCAGGCAAAACCTGAGAGGCATCTCACATCTCACTTGTGGCTTTCTTCCATGGTCTGAATAAATATGAAATGAAGATTATGGTGAAGTTGAAAACTGATATTTGAAGAATAAAAACCAAAAAGGATTGTAAAAATATCTTCAAGTTTCAAATATACTTTTGACATGAATGATGAGTGGCAGACATATTGGTTCAATCATTAAGCAATCTCTGTCTAATAATTTATGTTATCATTGCACTGAGCAGAATCCTCAGGACCTGCATGTACAAATCTGTTAGACTATGAATGTAGTTAAACAAACAAACAATAATATTTCTAATATGGAAAGGAAGATTTGATTTCTAGAGCTGACACTAAAAATGTCCATTTTCAGCATAATAAATAATCACTATTAGGTTTGCAATGAAATATAAAGCATGGTCTACATTGAGTTAAAAAATAAATCTCAACAGATGCTTCATATTTTGAAATTAGAATTAGGAAACAACATCTTTTTAAAGATTTAACTTTAGTGTAAAGATGCTGCACATGAGTAAGGTGATGAGAACATTTCTTGTTGGAAACAACATCTTTAGATCATATTTTATAACTGTATTCAAAGGAACAAAAAGCATGATATAAAGAATTTCTAATATGTTTATAATTTCTCACAAACAAAGAAAATGCAAACAGTTATCAGTAGAAAAAGACAACAGAAATTGTTCTGTTGACAAGCATGATAAATAATAATTAAAAAATAATTACAGAGGCTGATTACTTAAGCCGATAAAAGAAGAAAACAGCAAACATGAAAATAGATCCAATGAAATTGCCCAGAGAAAAACACAGAAAGGAAAAGAATGAAAGAAAATTTAAAAGGATCTTTAAAGACCTTGTGATCACATTACTCACAACAAAATATGTACAATTAAAGTCAAGAAGACAAGAATAGAGCAAGAAGGAGAAGAAATGAAGGGGGAAATGTCTTAATTATTTACATAGCCAAGAAGCTCAACATAATCTAAGTAGTATAAATTCAAATCCACACATAGACACATTATAGTCAGACTGACAAATGACAAAGAGATAATCATGAAGGAAGCAAAACGAAAGTGACTCACAGAATTAGCCATCCTCAGTAAAACTGACAGATGACTCCTCCTCAAATTCTATGGAGGGCAGGAGTCATTGGAAACATTATATATTCAAAGTGATGAAAGAAACATCCTATTCACATTTAGCAAAACTCTTCTTTGAATATAAAATGAAAATAGGACCTGTAGAGATTCCATAATGTAGAATTCCATAAAAACAAACCTACCCTATAAGAAAGAAAATAATTTAAAAGATACACAGATTGCAACTCTAAACCTGATAAAATAATAAATATGGCTAAAAAATGCAACTTTATAAGGCATTTGAACACATAAAAATGTTTTAAATATTTAAAAGTATTATATATCTACATTTGTAACCTCCAGGAATATCATTAATAACTAAAATATATAGTAAACTAAAGAGGCAATTGCAAAAGACCAGAAAATACCTCCTTAACACAGAAAATAATGGAGGAATGAGGAACAAAACTGTAATGATGGCATATGAAAATGTATAACAGATATACATGTATAGCAGATATAAATCCTGTTTTGTCAGTATTGAAATTAATGAATAAATTCATCATTTCAATCATATGGCAGAGACAAGTCGAATGCATTAAGGACTCAGACTGAGTCTGGTAAAGCAACACACACCTCCAATCCCAGCTACTGGGTAGATAGAAGCAGGGGGACAAGGAAGTTGAGCCAGCAAATGCAAAATAAGTGAGAGTCTGTCTCAAAAATAAAAAAGGAAAATGGGAGCTGGGGATATTGCACAAAAGGTGGAGTCTCTGACTGGGTTCAATTCCTCATACAACAACAAAAAAAGAAAGAAAAGAGAAAAATCATGAAAAGAAGAAAAGAAAAATAGTAAAGAAAAAGGAAAAAAGAAAAAGAAAGGCATGATTTCATGTACTTATAGGGCTTGTAAAAATCATGACTTTTCTTTTTTTCTTTACATATGAATATATATATAATATTATGCATTCATATATATGCTAATATGTGTTATGTGTGTATATATACATATATGTGTGTATATGTGTGTATATATACATATACATACAACTATACATATACATATATATATATACATATATATGTAAAGAAAAAGGAAAAAAAGAAAAGGAAAGGCATGATTTGGTCAGTTTTTGCTGAGCATATCTCATTTCCCAACTGAATGCATAAATATGGGAGAGTCCAAGCACAGGTATGTGTGTTTTCCTCTGATAGTCTTATTCAAACCAAACCCCTTCAAGTTTTAAGCTCATGAGAGTGTAATTAAAATGATTCAAGAACTAACTTGAATGTCACATCCTACACGACGATTAGCTCAGAAATGATCATAGAACTCAGGGTAAGAGCTAGATCTACAAGTCTCACAGAAATACATATCTACATCCTTAGATTGGATCACAGTGTCTTCAATGTGACACCCAAGCCCTACATGACAGAAGAAAAGGTTGGTAAACTAGATTTCTTCATAATTAGAAGCATTGTGCTCTCAAAGACAGCCATGAGAAAGAAACTCAACCTACAGACTTGGATGAAAATATTTCCAATAATATATTTGATAAGGGACTTGTCTCTTCACTATGACAAGATAATTTATAATTGAGTAACAAAAGACAACTCCAGTATAAATCTAATCATGTAAACCATTATTTATTTCACCATTATGTTTAATCATTACTTATTTAACCACTTTTGAACATCACGTATTTCTCTATTTGTCTATAAAAATTGCAAGATTACATTGAAGTCTCTAAAACAGTCAACTACAAAGCTTCCATTCTAACATTTCTCCTTAGCATAGTTGTAAATCTATTGCCCTCAACAATGAGGGGAAAAAAGGCACTCACTTTCATATACTTATTACCAAGTGGCCTACCTGATCCCCCCCCCACACACACACACACTCATAAAAGCTTATCCAGTGTCCCACTAATTTGGGTTATTATGATGATTGTTAAGCAGGAGAATAACAATTTCATCCAACTAAATAGATGTTATTTAGCTGCTATCACATTTTGGCCATTAAAACAAAAATATCATCTCAAATGTCAGTATTTTTACCACAACCCTAGAGCAGTGGATCCTTTAAATGTGTCCAAGAGACACTGCTTCCTTGTTTTACACCTGCCAGTGATGTTGCTGCAGTCTCTTGAATGCTCCAGCCCCATGGAGGCTTTAACTCCTCTAAACTAAGCTTTCCTTGAAGCAATGAGACTAGCTCCTTCTTATTAAAAAAAATGCCTCTGAGAATGTTGATGGGGAAGTGGAAACATAAAACAATCTAGGACTACCTTCAGTATTTAGGAATTTAAATCAAAGTACCTATTAGCTTCATTATGCTTGCCAAAAAAAATATTAACTACTTGGAAAAGTTCATTTGCCTTATCTTATATCATTTACACTGTAAGTTTCACTGAGGTGGTCTAAGTTTCTTTTCCCTTCTTCCTCTTCCTTTCTTCTTTTCCCTATCTCTCTCTGTCTCTGTCTCTCTGTCTCTGCCTGTCTCTGTCTCTGTCTCTCTCTGTTACCTATCTCTCTCTGTTTTTGGCTTTCTCTTTTTATTTCACAATAGCCTTCTGTCCTTCATATCTGGTAGATTTCTTCTATTTCCTAAGGACCAGAGGATGGCTTGAGTATAAACACCTAGGAAGGAGAGAAAGCAATCAGCTAGCTTCAAACAGTTTTTCACACTCATATTTGGGAATGGCCAGGTATAAGGAAAGTGTTCCTTACCATATTTATCTGCTATCTGAAGCAAAAGAAGAAAATCCAGCAATATCAACCGTCAGTTCAATAAGTGATGCATTTTGTCCTCTTCCCCTCTCTCTAAATCTCTCATCTCTGTGTACTTAAGTCTTTGATCTTGCCGCTGGTTAGCCAAAGATAATTGGTGCCTTTTAGGCCATGGGAGGAAATGGCCCCAAGTCATTTTCATTGGCTTTTTGACCAGAGGAGAAGTAATTAATGAAGCATAGGGTGACTTACACATGGGAAGGTTATTTTTTTGTAAAGCATTTTAAAATGATTTAGATGTTTCAGAGCTCAAATCCAAGGAAGCAGCACGACATTAACATGCCGAATTGAATTAAGAAGTTGTTTATTAAAATTCATTCCAGGCTGCAATTTACTAAATCGCCCATTCTTGTTACACTCATGGACAAACAAGCTCTATTTGTCAATTATTTTATCTTCCTCAGAAGTCTTGGAAAGTCACCAACATTTGCCTGGACATAATAGATTTTTGGATTTCATTCATTTTAAAGTGCTGCTTTTCCAAGGGAAATAAATTGTTTTGACATCCTTCAGATTGGACCTAACCAGTCTGAAAAATCTATCCTGCAGCCTTAGACTTGGAATTGAATTTAAAAGGACAGGCTAAGGATGGCGCCAGCACATTGGAGGAACAACCTGGACAAAGTTGAAGGAAGAGATCTAAGCGCTGGCTGGTGCTAATGAAGGAGAAATGAGAGCTTCCTGATTTCCTTCAGAGCAATTCAATCACACTTGGCCCTCAACCAACTACTCAGTTTTATTAACACTCTGGTACCTAACTTAAGGATGGAAGTACCTTTATATTCCAGCTCCTTGAATAATGACAGATACTGACCTCCTAGTGGATGAGAGGAAGGGCCATTTTTCTTTTTAACTTTCAGGTGATAGATAGTGTTTGTTCACAGCTATGGACTACAGGATGATCACACTCTGCATGGATGTCAGGTGTACTGATAAAATCAGGTTTAACCAGTATTAGAAGCTGGGCAAATGTTCATCATTTTAATGTATTAGGAGATATTTCACTTTTAATTGATATATATATCATAAATTTGGGGGGATTATAGTGACCTTTCTGTGCTATCGGACACCACGGCTAATTTCTCTTACATTCTGTTGTATTTCATTAACAATATTCTCATTACTAGTTTCCACTAGCTAGAATTCGAAACTCTAAGATCTGTATGCTGGCAGGATTGCACATGCTTCATCTTGTTTCTGTTGTGCATGTCTTTATATTTCTAACTTCCATGATTCTGTTACTTACAAAAAGCATCATGCATATAACAGAGGAAATTTCAAGTCATTTACGCTGAACAAGAAGTATTCTATAAATATTTTTTAAAATTTTATTTTATATAACAAGCCTCTAGCAAAAACAAAAATCAAATAGCAACAACAAACTGCAAATAGTATCTCAGGGATGCTGGGAGCTCTGCAGGAGATCCCAGAAGAGAAATGCTGAATACCGGATGCAAGGAGATAATAAACAGAAATTATGTGCAATTTCAACACAGAGTTTTTGTTAAATTATCAGATGGGCAGGTTCAAGATCAGTGATATGTGACCTGCATGATATTTTCTTACAAACATAGTTCCTTGCTTTGAATAAGATGGAATATATGCACCATGCTATGCACAAGGATTTAAATCAAAAGTATGTACACTGTAGCCCATGGACCAAATCTGTTCCACAAGACTGTTTTTGTCAATAAAGTTTTATTGGAACGCACCTTCATGGGCTTATGCATTGTCTATTATGTTTTTTATGTTGCAATGGATTTTAGTAGATCTCCATGGCAGTGCAGGCTTAAAATCTTTACTATCTAACATCTTATACTAGGGACACTTTCTGATTGACGAGGAGGTGAATAAGTTCTTTCCAAACTCAATATTATTAAAAATCCTCCCTTAGAGAACAGAGAAAATAATATCTCTTACATCTACTTTTTACATCACTTTCTTTTTATGATGAAAAATTAACATGAAAGAATACTGGGTATATTATCTTAAGCAGAGAACATTTAACGTATTATGATTTCTTTTGGCTCAGTAAACAGATTTTTATAAGGTTCTCAGGGCAGAGCCAGTATTCTATGCAACATACTGAGACCATGCAGGTTCTGCTGAGAAGTTACCCTATTCCCAAGCCCTTAGGTGAGTTCTGATTATGAGTTGCATGCCTAACATTGGCTTTGAGTGAAAAATGCAGCAGGCTGTGTTTTAAGAACTGGTGGAGCCAGAGCACTTTGTATAGAGCAAGGGAGGCAGGTGGGGTTCCTTAAGATCTCCCTGCCATGACTGTTTACCCCTGTGTTCATTACACACCATGCTGAGCTCCACGTCTGCAATTCAGGAGGTTTGTAGATTTATTTGATAGGCATTGATTTTTTACAATAGACTTTATTTTCTAGGCAGTTTTCAGTTCACAGTAATATTGAGGAGGAAGAATAGGGAGTTTCTGTGTACCCGTACCCCCTCCCTCAGCCTCCTTCCCATCACCATTTTGCATTAGAGTGACACATTTGTCACAATCGATGAACGGTATTGACTTCCTTACCACCCAAATCTATAGCATGCATTCTGTTAACTATTGGTATTGTGCATTCTCTGGCTTTTGACAAATATATAATGACATGCAATCACCAAATTATTGCTTTGTTATTTATGTCATCACTAGTCCAGAGCCAGAATGCCAGATCCTTTAAGGAAGTTTAATCTGGCTGAGTTTTCATCTCTCTCTCTCTCTCTCTTTTTCTCTCTCTCTCTCTCCTTTTTTCTTTTTTTTTTGTTTCTAAGTCAGTTTAAGAAGGGCTATTAATAAAGAGAACTGGCTTTTGTTAAGCTCCTACAAAGGTCCAGAGGTTTAATACGTCTGGGCTCTGTTAGTGTTCTTTTTTCAGTCTGAGGAGATGAGGATTAGTATAACCTTTTTTCCTACAGATCAGAAAGAAAGGGAAAAAATACAGAGGGAGGGAGATAATGAAGCAATATTGCTGACTCAGAAAAAAGTCAAGCATCTTGTCCAAAATCCCACAGATGTGCATTGAGGCCAAGTTGTGAATGAAGAAATGTGATTCCTGTAATCTTTTCTCTTCCAAATCTACCAAGCTGGTAGTGAATGGCACATGGTTTTCTAGGCTTGCGAAGCAGAAATAAGAAAGAAAACTATTGAACTAAAGAAGATCTCTGTAATCCTAACTACTCAGGAGACTGAGATCTGTGGATTGCAGTTCAAAGCCAACCCAGGCAGGAAAGTCTGTGAAACTCTTATCTTCAATTAACCACCAGAAAACTGGAAGTGGTACTGTGGCTCAAGTGATAGAGTGCTCACCTTGAGCTGAAGAGCTCAGAGACAGCACCAGGGCCCATAGTTCAAAGCCCCATGACCAACAAAAATAAAAGAAGAAGAAAAAGAAAGAAAGAAAAGAAAAGACAAAAAGAAAAGGAAAAGAAAAAAGAAAGAAAAAGATCTCTATATAAGATTTAAGATTGGTCTTAGAGTGAAGGCTGTCATCAGATGTCACCCATAATGAATGTTATCACCCAACATGATCTGGGACCTAACAACATAAGTAATGGTCCAGCAAAGTATGAAGATTATCAAAAGAGGGCAAAGAGCTGAAGTCAGTGAGTGACTTTTGCTTCTTTCTTGCTCAGTCTTAAAGAATGAAAGTAGAATGAAATTATAAAATGACCTGCCCAGCCCATGCTGGGGAACAAAATTAGTCACACTCTAGTATGCTTCTTTCTTTATTTCTGAGGTTCAGGTTAGGCAACTGGACAGTGATCAGGAGCTAACTGGCCTTGAAAACACAAATATATTGCCTATATATTATATAGATAGAAGCATATGAGCCACGATCAAGTGATCAATTCTTCTAGAGGGTCTCTGGGAAAGTTCACTTGTTTAGCTTTTCCAGCTTCTAGAGCTGCCTTTCTTGGTCCATGATCTCTTTGTCCATCTCCAATAAAAACCCCAAAACCCAAACGCAACCAAACCAAAACAAACCCAGCTGCATAGTACCAACTTGCTTTAGAATTATCCTGTTCTCTTTTGCTATCGATATTGCCAGATCTCTCTCCACCTCCTTTGTATAAAGACACTTGTGATTGCATTTAAATCTCACCTGAATAATGAGACATAATTTGTGAACTCTTAAACACAGCTACAAGTCTCTCTTGTCATCAAAATACTTGGAATCCAAGAATCCAGGCTTCTTGGGGGTATAGCTCAGGCTACTGTAGTTAGTATGGAAAAGAGGAAACATTTTTTATCACACTTCACTTGTGAGCACTGTGCAAGCTCATTTTTGCTGACTTCCATCTTCCTAGCCCCCAAGTTGTGGATCTTTGTGAGAGAAAAGTAGAATGAATGATGCTGTAACTTAAGCAAGCTGGTAAAAGGAAATTAGGTCTTGCCACTGCAAAATATGCCACATTGGCATAATGACTCTTTGGAGCCAAAAGCCACTGGGGAATTGACAAATTCAGAATAGTTTCTCTACCATTTTCTTATCTGCCTAAATGCAGGACATAAATTTCCTTTGTGAAGGTGTCCCCTCTCTCTGCCAGAAAGAGAACAACTCTTATCACTGGAGGTGGAGAGTCAGCATGAATAATCCTTGCCAAAATAATCCCTTTGTTGCATTAGTTTCCCTTATGGACTTACCAGTCTCTTTCCATAAATTATTCCTTAAAGCTCAACCCCCTTTCTTTGATTAAAGGTGGTCGGTCTATAAGCTCCCAAGTCTAACAATTTCTTTGAATGTGAAATGTTAATAGAATTGTGTGCTTTCTTTTTTCTTCTTCTTCTCAAAACCTTTCTTTGGTTAGTTAGTTCACAAGCCCCCAAATCTCAATCTAAAAGAATAGTGGGCCAGTCTTTTCCTCGTCACTTTGATGTTAGAGCCATTGCTGGTCCAGTAAAAGTGTCATCTCTTCTAACGAAAACAAGCATTCTTGGGAGCTGGGAAGGTGGCTCAGTAGTAGAGTGCTTGCCTTGCATGCCTGAGGCCCTGGGTTCGATTCCTCAGCATCACATAAGCAAAAAGAAAAAAGCCAGAAGTGGAGCTGCGGCTCAAGTGGTAGAGCGCTAGCCTTGCGCTGAGGAGCGGAGGGACAGTGCCCAGGCCCAGAGTTCAGGCCCCACGACTGGACCCAAAAAAAAAAAAAAAAGAAAAGAAGCATTCAATCATTGAACCCTTGGCTATTGCAAACCTTCTAATTCCTTAGATATGTTTGATACGAATGCACTTGAAAGAGTCAAATCAGAGTACTTTTTAGAAGTTTCCAAGAAGGAAGCTTCCACCTTTGGAACATCAACACTTTAGACTTCTTCTGAGGGTAGGAGAGGAAAAGGTATTGTAGACATGAAAGATGAGATGCAATATGAAACATAAACATAATTTGGATTCTTTGAGGGTGAAAAGCTTATTTGTCTCTGTTCCATATTCATGTCTGGACTACATCTAGGAAATTTAAGCCATGTGAACATATATTACCGAGACACATTCAAATTGTGAGCAGTAAGGAGATTAATACCAAGCAGAATTGTTATTCTTTATCCGACAGAGGTATTTTATCCTCCTCCTCCTGTTTGTTCACCCCAAATTCTAAGTTGGATGAGTGGGAGAAGGTGACCTATTAAATAGAGCAAAGTGTGGCTTTCCTCTTTGAACCACATTGGGTACACTGAGACAGTGCTTGCTTTAGATTACTAATCAAGAGCTTTAGCTGAAGAGTATCATCCTCTATTGGCAATATAAATTCATTTCTCCAGCACCAAGCCAATACCTTGTTCAGCTTGCCCACAACTCTCCCAGGTATAAAACCTAAACTCCTGCCTTCTAGGAAGCCTTACTATTCTGAACAATTAACCACTGACCTGGTCACCTATGAGTGAACCCAAGAACGTAGGTTGTAACCAGCTTACCAGGTAGTTGTTTGGGCACTAAAGTGTTCCCAGTACTGGCTGACATGACCTGCTATGCTCACATCAGCATGAGCTCCTATGATAATGCTAGTTACCTACTTTCTTCTGATGGTCTCCCCACTTCTTAGCTTAAGTGTCTTTCTACCTGATAAGACTAATTAAACTCATTCTTTGGAATCTGAATAGTGCATTCTGAGAATATCACCTCTCATCTTCAGAGAAATACAGCATTTGTACTAAGAACAAGAAAAGGACTACATTTTTGTTTTTTTGCTAGTCCTGGGGCTTGAACTCTGGGTCTGGGGGTGCTGTCCCTGAGCTCCTTTGGCTAGTGCCCTACCACTTGAGCCACAGCACCATATCCAGCTTTTTCTGTTATTAATTGGAGATAATAGTCTCATAGACTTTCTTGCCCAGGCTGGTTTTGAACTATGATCCTCAGATCTTGAACTCCGGAGTAGATAGGATCAGAGGTGTGAGCCACTGGCACCTAGCTCAAGACTACTCTTCATCAAAACCTTTATTACACCTATGTCATGCCAAGTGCCGTCCTTGGTGATAGCCAAAAAAATTAATCAATTTAATACTTATAGCAAGCCCACTATTCCCATTTCCAGGTGGAAAACAAATATTTGCAGTTATGTAACAGTCATTGAGCTAGGTTTTAATGAAGCAAAGGTTTCAACTCAATGTGGCAACAAAGGTAGTATTGTCTTATTAATGTCATTAGGGCCTTCTACCAGATTTTAGCATTCTCTCATTGGGGCCTTCTACTAGACTTTAGCATTCTAATCTCACTTCAGGTTCCTGCAGCCAGTTTAGAGTCTAGACTTAAATCAATATGCCGAACAATAAGAGAACTCACCTTCTCACTGGGTCCAATCAGTTTCCATTATTTACCTGAAGCAGAAATGTCATGATTACCTGTCTACGACTTTCAGTTGATCCTGCGCTATCATGTTGGGTTTTAGCACTATGTCTACAGAGACCAATTGAGAAGAAAAAATAGATAAATATTAAGTATTAACATTTAAAACATGTCTTCAAGTGCAGTGATGAAATCTCAGTCATCAGTTACACAGAAGATTAATTTGGAGAAGAATGCTAGTGAGGCAATGGTCAAACCTCATGTCTCAAGAATCTTCAGAATTCTCTTCTCTGTTTGCTCCATCCTGCTTCTGACTGTTTGTTGCCTTTGTTATGGTAATTTCACTCCCTCAAGCAAGAGAAATCACTAGTAGCAGACTATCTTGGAGTATACCATGAAGAAAGGAATAGGAGTTCTAGGCAAAAATTCTGATTGGCTCTACTCAAGTCACATGGTCACCAATTGACTGGGATGATTTTTGTGAGGATGGTGACACATATTTTCAAACTGTAAGGTCTGACTCTCTCCCTCATATAACCTGCAATATATGTTCAGGGTCTTGAAACAAAAACTTGTAGTGAGATAGTGACACAGCATTCTAAGTAAGAAAATAAAGTTCTCTCATAAGTCACCACTGTTTGTCCCTGTGCTTAGGGGCAGAGAGGAGAGTTGTCATGTCTCTTTGTATATTTATCACAGTATGTATGTATCTATCTATCTGTCCTTCTGTCTCTCTGTCTTCATCTATCTTTTCTCTCTCTAAGAGAGATATAGTAAAAGGAAACTGTTGAGTTTTATTCTTTGCCCTAACTCTTCCAACTAAGACATTTTAAAGCCAATTCATCCTACTTCACTAGATTTAGAGGAGGAGGGATGTGAAGAGGCAGAAACAAGCTAAATACCTTCCTAGGAAGTGGAGCAGAATAAGGAAGAAGGAACGCTTTTAGAAGTGACCTTCTATTTCATTATGTGCTACATACCAACGCATGTCTATTTCTAATGCTTTTCTGTATTTCACAAATTCAGGTAAATGAAACCAAGAAAAATAAAAAGGAGCTTCTGGCTGTTAAATGGGAGGACTAACACATAGGAAAAGCTCTGTCTGGAAATAGGGTCAAGGTGAGCCATGCTCAAGTTCAGGTTCATGTGGAAGAGGAAAAAAAATATATAGCCTAATTGCTAACTCCTCAGTGAGAACCATATTTAGTTGACAAATCTGGATGAAACAAAGAAAGCAGAGGAAAAAAAAAACTCATCAAACCAGGCTGAGGTAATGAATTAGAACAGACCTGGAGACCAATATAAAGAGCTGTTACTCACAGGTAAGCTCCTGCTGAGCTGCTATGACCTCAGTTGCTCTTTAAGGAAAAAAAAATCCCTTTTCTTGGTTGCTTCACAGCAAGGATCCGTCAGCAGAGACTCTTAGAGGTCTGCAAGATTTCTGCCACAGGCTTCAGCACAACATAGCAGAAACCCATGGAAATTCATATGTGTTAGAATTACTACGGATCCTGAATATGTCACAGTGGAGTTTGTGACATATTTTATTGACAGTAAACCAAAGCTTTTCTAAGTTGAAGGTGTCCAATAACCAATCACCTTGGGATCCGACTGAAAGGAAGACAATGGTTTAGCAGATTTGAGTGGGCCTGAGAATCTGCATTTGCGATGAACTCTCAAGAGATTCTGAAATTGCAGGCATCTCTGGCCACTCTGGAATGACTTAGATGGAGAGGTCTTAACTGGTTTCATAAGGTCCAAGGATTTTATAATGACATTTACAGCCATCTCCTTAACTCTACAAAGAGATCTGCCTCATCATAAAAGCCACATCCAAATGGACTTAACACTGCCATTCTATGTCATGAGAATGATATTCAAATTTATGTCACAGTGACATCTGATTATGTCTGGAGGAGTTTCCCGGAATTGGAAAGGTGGTCCTTAAATGGTTTAAGAAGTTGACCCTTGTTTACCTTCACATCCCAGAGAAACATTTCTTGGATTTACTTCCTACATAAGCGATTTAAAAAATCTAGCCTCAAAGGTTGACCTGTCTGGACTTTGGAATCACCAGGGTGATAATAAATGCTGTGAAATTCTGCTTGTTCAGCAGGAGCTTTAAAAATGTTGACTCCCAGATTCAGCTACATATAAGACAGACACTCAAGTAGAAGGCAAAGGAGCTCAGATTGGCACGTTGGTTCCAAGTATTAGAGTGTCTCATTCCAGAGTTTCCCAGGACCTACTTTAAAACCAACAAAACCAAAGAAACACAGTGCATCAAGTCCCTGTGTAACCACCCCCAATCTTTCTCTAGAGTCACTGTAATGTAAGTAGCTTTGGAAGTTTTCTTTTTTAATTGTTTTGTTTTTTACTTGTGTGATTGTGTTTATGATAGAAAAAGGTGATTGTGAGTAGTGAAGAAACTAAAAATCAGTTTTCCAGAACAAGAACTCAACTGGTCATTTCCCCCACCAATTCTTCTAGTAAAAAATAAAATAAATAACTATATATGAAAGACAGTGATCAGTGTGGGAAGAGCCGTGAAGGCTTCAGGCACTTGGTCTTTCTTGTCCTAACTTTCTTTTCTGAGCTTCTCCACCTACCACTCTGGGTGCCAATCTTATTCCGATTATTCTGATTCACAGGGATATGGTATGACAATCAGGTTTATTAGGCTTTTGTGTGTGGAAATTGTTCAAAATGAAGAGATGCTCTAGTTAGAGTAAGAATATATTGTACATGTTTGTCTATGGAAACTAAGAAAACAGCAGAAAAGAACTAACACTACAAAGAATCTAAAGTCTCAGATTTTTTCCCCAGGTAATGTACTTTACTAGAATATAAACTCAATTAGGGCAGAGGCATTCTTTGTCTTTATTTGATGCGACATCACCAGCCCCTAGAATCTGGCCTAACAACTGGCAACTGTGTATTATGTGTGGAATAAATGAATAATATGTAGGAAAAATCAAGGCAACATTCCATGGAACAGAGAAAATATATAGATAGGTAGGAAATAGGTTCTGACAACCAGAATTGATCATGTGATCATGATCAATGAAAAAGATAGCTAGTCTGAATTGAGCTATACTATTAAGTATAAATCATATACTGAGTCATGATAGTACAACGAGATTATAAAATATATAAGATATTTTATTATATTGACATGTTAGCCTACTATTTTGGAAATATGGGTTTAAATAAAATAAAAATATAGTATTAAGATTAGCTTCTTTTTGTGTGTATGTGGGGAGGTGGGGTACTGAGGATTAAATCCATGTTTGATGAGCAAGCACTTTGCCACTTAAGCCCTCAAGTCTAGCCCTATTGTCTTTAGTTTATTATTAGAGAGTGTCTCCTTAACTTCCCCAGGCTGCCATTGGACTAGTGATCTTCCTGCTTCCACCTCTTGGGAGTATAGACAAGTGCCACTATGATGGGCTCATTTGACCTTCTGGAATGTGACTACTAAACATTTTAATGACATAGGTGTCTCATGAGGACCCACATCTATTTCGTATCAATAAGCTAGACTGCTCTCACTTCTTATTTCAAGCTTCTTCCGATAGAGAGCGTCAATTGTTGATTAAGTCACAAGTGAGTTTCACCTCATCATCTTGAAATCATATAATAATCAATACACTGCACATGAATTTTCTCTACACAATTATTCTGCATCTATATGTGCTATGTTTGCTAGGCATTTGTCTTCCTATATAATTTCGGTCTCCTCCATTATTTTATAGGCCCAGAGAGGTAAAGCACTTTTTCATCTATTGTAACTATCATGGTACATTGAATACTGCTGAGCCCCTGGCAGGCACTCAACAGACATTTCTAGAATGAATAAACAAATGAATCTTTATTCCTATTGTTTATTCATCTACCATGAACATCAGCTGCACCTTGTCAAAGCATCACCAAAAGAAACAAGAAACTTTAATTAGTTTTTTTTAATGTAAGCTCACTACAATTAAAAGCTGAGAACAGTTTTAAAATGTCATTTATAATACAAGATGGTATACAAATTTGATCATCAGTGGGTTTTTTTTTCCAAATTGGACCAATTAATCCTTTCTCTAATGAATGGTATTTTGAGCCTTAAAGTCAGCACACCAATAATCAACTAAGAACATAAAGAAATGATCTCAGCAATAACAAAATCACATGAGACTTGAAGTGTAATGGAGGTACTATTCAACTATTAGTATGGAATGTTTTGACCCCTGCCTTGCTTTCCATCCTGAACACCTAAAGTGATTCACAAACAAGGACCTTACTGGGAACAGATTTCAGTGGGGAGAATGCTCAAACAATCCTCAGAACCACAGAGACTAAAAACAAGAAGAGAGACAAAGGGACAAAGGGCAGCATTTAGCCGTCACTTGTGTTTTACCTCTCTAAAATGGGAGATGTGGGGTATAGGAAGAATAAGAGACCTGTTTATTGTCAAGACTTAAAATCTACCAGATTTGGGTGACTTGACTCTTTTTAGAGGAAGGCACTTGAAGTTTCTGTTGACTCATAAGCACGTAAAACATTAGGGCTGAACGACAGAATAACCCTTTGCAAAGACAGCTGAACTAGTGAATAAATCACTGAGAATAGACAAAGACTGCAGCCTGGGATTTCTCAACAGGCTTTGCTTCAGGAGGAAAAAAAAAAGGCAAATCAACTGTGGAACTTTGCTCAGATCGCAGCTAGAATTTCCAATTTCAGCTTTAAAGACATGGACAGATGCCAGGAGATAAGTTACCACATTTCAAAAATAAAAACTATAAATTACAGAAGATGCTGCCATTGTACCAATCCAATCCAGACCCCTGGCCTGAAATGTTTAAGCAAATGAATGATTTGAAGCTTAGAATAATATATTTATTTTAACACCTTAGTCTCTACTTTGGGCTCCAGGGATCCAAAGATGCCCTACTATTTTTGACTTCCATATTAATAGCTTCTCTGTGTCATATGCCTCCAAGGTCTTGTTTTCTTTCTATTGACAGCTAGTTTAGATTAATCAGCATAAAAATCTTACCATCCCAAGTGACAGAAAAGAATTTTAATTGGTAAGTCTTAGAGACATGTCTTCTCTGCCCTATGCCTGCAGAGGTAAGTAGGCTGGAACCTCAGGTCTGGAAATCCACTGAGTAAATGTAGCACGTCTCTCTTATTCTTCCCATATAATGTCTGCTTGCATTGAGGTATGTAGTCAGAACCTAGGAATGCATTAGGAAAGCACTGATAAAGCACTGGTGAAGATCAAGTTAACTCCGGGTGGAAAGAGAAGAGAATAAACACTAACCACTGCTAGGTACAAAAAACATTTGAATGGAAAATGTATTCAATGAAATGTGAAATGTTGCTGTAAAGGAAACAAAGTAAATTCAATAAAAGAATCCTATTAAAAGTGGGTTTACTTCCAGTAGGTAAAGAGTGACTTTTTACATAATCCTTTTCTTCTGCTTTTAAAAATACTTTTAGGACATTTTAGAAAATTATGTCTTAATGCAAAGGAATGACATTTCTGGAAAAAAATTTTCCGTATCCCTTATTTTTTCTATAGTTTCACTCCTTAATTCTCCTCCCCCTTCCTATTCTTCGCATCAAACGAAAGGAAAGGTGGAATCTGTTCTCCTGGAGCATGTTGTTTCCAAGTGCGAGAAGGGCTCAGGATGCACAGTCTTAGGGGGAGGTGATGCAAAGAAGGTGAGAAAGCAGCAGAAATGGCATCTTGGAAGAAATGCTGTTCTGGTTTAAGCCGTGGAATATGCATGACTAGAGCTTACCACAGATAACGTTGTATGATCCTTGCATCTGTTTCATTAGAAATGGACCTCAGAAGATGTCTTCTAGTGATATTACTTAGATGGAATGATGCAATAACAAACAAAAGACAAAAGAGTTTTGTATAGATGTAGATACACCAGGAAATCAGTGACATACATACACATATACATAGATATATGAACATATATATATATATGTCTGTTTTTAAATGAGAAAAGAAAAAAAGAAAAAAAGCTTTTAATAAAGAATTCATTCTGCTGAATAAAAATTATTCCAGGGACTGGGAAGGTGGCTCAGAGGTAGAGTGCTTGCCTTGTATGCATAAGGCCCTGGGTTCGATTCCTCAGCACCACATAAGCAGAAAAAGCCAGAAGTGGCGCTGTGACTCAA
Organism: Dipodomys merriami; assembly: GCF_024711535.1. NCBI lineage: Eukaryota > Metazoa > Chordata > Mammalia > Rodentia > Heteromyidae > Dipodomys > Dipodomys merriami. The sequence continues at coordinate 112,017,897 of NW_027203381.1, read as the reverse complement.
ATGGTAGAGTGCTAGCCTTGAGCTGAAGAGCTGAGGGACAGTGCTTAAGCCCAGAGTTCAGGACCCATGACTGACAAAAAAAAAAATTCCAGCCAGGTGCCAATGGCTAACGCCTGTAATCCTAGTTACTCAGGAGGCTGAGATCTGAGGATTATGGTTCAAAGCCAGCCTGGGCAGAAAAGCCCATGAGACTCTTATCTCCAATTAACCACCAGAAAACCAGAAGTGGCACTGTGGCTCAAGTGGTAGACTGTTCCCCTTGAGCTGAAGAGCTGAGGGAGAGCACCCAGGCCCAGAGTTCAAATCCCACAACAGACAAAAATAAATAAATAAATATATATATATATATATATATATATATACTATATATATATGTGTGTGTGTGTGTGTGTGTGTGTGTGTGTGTGTGTGTGTGTATTCCAATCTTCAAATAGAATTAATATCACAAAAATGTTCATTATGTGGATGAATAATCAATTTATACTTTTTGCTAATTTCTTGAGAAGAATTGACCTGTATAAATATTAATATACTACAGGTGTATATCACAAGTAGAACAAAATATTTGAAAAATATCACAAATGATAGGATAAAATTTTCCTATTGTAAGATATCAACATGATATGTGATGTGATGCGATATTAATTCATGGTAGTCTAGGGTAAGATTTCAGAGTTTTTGTTGGTATTTACAGTCCCATAGTGGCTTAAATTTTTCTTTATCAAAGAATTAATAGAATTGAAGTTGATTAATTTTGATACACTGGTCCAAGACTGGAGATTGCACACATTTTTTAAAGTGACATGAAAGTTATATAACTAATTTTTTAATAAATATTTTGAAAGTCTTCAAGCATGTTCCACAAAGACTAAGCAGTTTGTTTGCTTGGATTTTATATAAATAAAAGAAGAAGCACCAGGACAATGTTAAATTTGCACGAAGGAATAGTGTTGTTTTTCATTGCTTCAAAGTGTTTGTACAACCAGAGCACCAATGGCTCATGATTATGATTCTTGCTTCACAGAAGGCTGACAGCTAGAGAATTATAGGTCAAAGCCAGCCTTGGCAGAGAAGTCTATGAGACTCCAGAAATAACCAGAAAAACACTGAATTGGAGGCATAGCTCATATAGTAGAGTACAAATAAAGCAAGCAGGAGTCCTGAAGAGTAGTTAAAGTCATTGCATTTCAAAAGAAAAAAAATGTCTTTCAAAGACTACCATGAAATTTGTAAAGTGAATATATTGTAAACTTCAAATTAATTGCTAATTATTTTTCTCCTTTTCTAGATTCAATCAGGCTTCTTAGTCATGTTTCCACAGTAGGCCAAGAGGGTCAATTTTTCTTTTTCTTTTCTTTTTGTTTTGTTTTGTTGTTTCATGTTAATCCTGGAGCTTGAACAGCTCCACTTCCGGCTTTTTAGTTAATTGGAAATAAGAGTCTCATGGACTTTCCTACCAGGACTGTTGATCTATGAACCTCAGATCTCAGCCTCCTGAGTAGGTGGAATTACAGAAGTAAGCCACTAGGCACCTGACTAACTGTGGTCATTTTGTCTTTAACAGAAACCTTGTGGTATTCCCACTTGGAAAGAAACACTATTTTCAATCTTTATGGTCTATGGAATTTCCATCTCAATCAGGAAATGCTTGACTTTGCTCCTTTCCTTTTTCATTGTGTATCAGCCACAGGGTGTCTCGATTCTTCTACTCCTAGTGTGCATAGCTATAATCAGTACAGGAGGCAAAAAATAACATGAGGCCAAATTTAGAAAGCAAGGAGATGACTTTGAAAGCCAAATCCTCATTCAGCCACTCATGAATTCATTCATCCACCTCACTGGTACAGGTAAAGGACATCTTACCTTCTGTGACACATTCAGGACAGATGTGAAACAGCCAAAAATAGCACCAGGTATTCATACCTTGATAAAAAGAATCAAGAAACTACAGAGAGCCTGGTTTTGAACAATGGCATACCGTGACTAGTGAAAGTCAAAGCAAGCATTCTATTTGTTCTAGTCACTTCTAGTCATTGACCTGTCAACCTGATTGTGTAGAAGCTGCTGTGTCCAATGACCCACAGTGATAATGACCTGGGCTGTCCTTATGTCAACTTGCATTGTCAGAGACTGTATTTTCTCACTTTTGCGTCTCTCTCTTCTCTGTTTCATTAGGAGACACGAGTCCCCAATCGTGTCCCATTGCAACACCCATAGTGCTGAGAACTTGATGAATTTTTTGGCTCCACATTAGAAGATACTAGCTACCCAGATGCTTTGCTTCTGCATTGAGCTCAATTGCACTTTGCTACCTGTGCATTCCTGGGCCTTTCAGCATCCATCTCAATGAACCCCGCTTCAGAAGGTTTGGAGAAGAACAAGTAATGACTTTCATCTAATTATCTGCCTTCTCAATCTGAGCTTTCTTACCTGATCCCTTTGCCACTGTCTGATTCACATAATAAATCTATATCTCATCATCCTCATCACTCCCTTATTGAATTCTTACTGATATTGTGATTGACACCCAAATTGTTCCAGGAAGACAGACTATAGAGATGAGAACATAGAATTGGTTTTCTCATCTAAATAGGTTTAAAGACATGACTTAACTTATTGTCATGACAAATGGGACCTCGCCAATCCAGGACATAACTGGTACCAATACTTAAGTGATCACTTATCACATAAGGTCAATTGCTCTTAATGGAAAGATACTAGATGGCCAAGTAGCTCTTGTCAAAGAATACTTTAGGAGAACTTAAATGTTATGAGCTTGATTAGATTCTTTTAAAAGCTAGAGACCTAAGAAAAAGAAACTATTGAGCTCAGACTTTGCTTACATCAAAGTCCAATTCTAAACCACAAAGTCTGTACCAAAAGAAATTCTTGTTTCCTAGTCCAGCAAGGTCAACATTCTCAAAACAAAGCTGTGCAGAATGTCTTACATTAAACTAAGGCAATGATCCGAAAGAAGTGAAACCATTTAAGATATTGCAGCTGGGTCATGTGACCAATTTCTGATGAGCTTAGAGAATTTCTACCTCCCAAGGTTGATCAAGCATTCTTTGCCAGTGTAAGCAATTTTTCTCTCCTATCTGATGAGGTCATTCTCCCTTTTTGCCTGAAAAATCTATAATGACCCACATATAGTAGTTCTCTCAGAGGAAGACTCAATCTTTACCTTGTTTTTTGTCGGTTGTGGGGCTTGAACAATGGGCCTCGGTGGTGTTCCTGAGCTCTTCAGCTCCAGGCAAGTGCTCTACCACAGCACCACTTCCAGTTTTCTGGTGGTTAATGGAGATAAGAGTCTCACAGACCTTCCTCCCCAGGCTGGCTTCAAACCATGATCCTCAGATCTCAGCCTCCCAAGTAGCTAGGATTACAGGTGTGAGCCACTGGTGACCAGCTTCTTTACTACCTTTTTTAGTTTTAACAATTTGCTTAGATCTGGTTTACAGCTCTTGCAATTCACTCACTTAAGGTGTATCTCCATGGCTTCTAGTATATTTGTGTAATCATCACCACAATCAATATTAGAATATATTTTATGATTCCAGAAAGAAATTCTCAATCTTCAGCTGTCTCCTTTGCAATCCATTGCTATAGCATTAGACAATCACCAACCTACTGAACATATCTTTAGATTTGCCTCCTTGTCCATTCATAGAAATTACATAGTAGAATTCTTCTACTTAGTATGGTTTTAAGGTTCTCTCTCCTTGTAGCATGCATTGATCTTTCATTTCTCTTCCATTGTTGAATGCTATTTCATGATAGGGATGTATCATATTTTATTTATTTAACATGAGTGTCTAGGCACCCAGATTGCCTCCAGACCATTTGTCTACAGGCTTTTTGCATTAGTTATTTATTTATTATCCTTAAGTTGTTGTACAGAGGAGTTTGCCTTCGACATCAGTTTGTGAGTACAATGCATCTTGACTCATGTCACCTCTTTCATCACTTGAAATAGAATACAGAATATACTTGCTCCTTACCCATGCACATTGACAGGAATCCTCCTATTTTAAGCTACCTGTTGTTGCCTTGAACAGTTGGTACACTCAGTTGGTACACAACCAGTTCCTTTCCATTGAGATAGACTTTCCTGCTCATTCTGGCCTAAAACTATGATGCTCCCTATCTTTATTTATTTATTTTTTGTGCAGATCCTAGGGCTCAAGGTCTGAGCATTGTCCCTGAGCTCTTTTTACTCAAAACTAACACTCTACCACTGGAGCCACAGCTTCACTTCCACTCCTTAGTATTACAGGTGTGAGCCACCAGTGCCCAGTTGATCCTTCAAATCCTCGCTCTAGCATAATTGCAATGACAGACTTGTACCACCACACACCCAGCCATTGGTTGAGAAGCAGGGAGGGTGGCAAACTTTTCTGTCTGAGCTGGCCTAGAACCAAAGTTATTTCAATCTCAACTTCCCAAAGACCTAGAATTACCGACATGAATCACAGGCAAATTCTAGACAAGCTCTGTCTAGAATTTGATTTCTGGTTCTTATATCAAAAAGCTTCAAGAAGCCAGGAATCAATGGCTCACACTTATAATCCTAACTATTCAGGAAGCTGAGATCTGAGAATCCTACTTCAAAGACAACCAGAATAGATAATTCTGAAAAGACTCTTATTTCTACTTAACCAGCAAAAAGCCATAAGTGTCAGTGAATATTATTATATGTCATAAACATGACAGATATAAATTAGAGTGACAAATCTTATTTATTACATTGAGTCTCCCAGTCATAAACTATAAAGACTATTGATGATCATAGGAGAAAATTAGTGACTATTTGTGTAGCAATGTTGGAATGAATAACATTAAGTGAACATTCAAATACTAAATATGGGAAGAAATTATAATTGTTATAAAAATAAGGGAAATATTTTAACTGATCTTAAGAACAATATGTTATTTGCGAGCTGTCAATTAGATAAAATCTAAATAATGATGTAAGAGACTAATACAAATTAGGCATTATTGCTGTAATCATATTATAATCTTACAGACTTGTCTGATAAAATGACATTTGTAATATTAAAGGTTGTAAACTAAGGACTTTTTATTTTAAAATTATTTGAATATATCATTTAAAACTATTTAATGTCCTGGTCTTAGCAGTCATATGGAAGGATTCCAAACCCTATTATAGCAGAAGGAGTATATAAACTTTCTCATATAAGAATTCACAAGTAAAAAATCTTCAAACAAAAGCTAACCATCCCTTACAATCCATCATCTTTAATATAAATATCACTATAAAGAAAGTACAGTGGAGGGAATTATGGTATTAAAATACATTTATTAGCATGCACTGGTGGCTCATGCCTATAATCCTGGCTACTCAGGAGTCTAAGATCTAAGGATCATGGTTCAAAGCCAGCCTGGGCAGGAAAGTCCATGAGACTCTTATCTCCAATTAACCACCAGAAAACCAGAGAAGTGGCTTCAGAAAGCAAATTCCAAGACAGCAGTTTATAAAGATACTTCCTTGTAGTTTGTTGTCTTTGAGGGTCAAGTGTTTAAATGAAAAGCTGGCCAAAATCCTTGGCTATCAATTGCCAATGCGTGAAATAAAAAAACATTTTTACATTTTCCGGAGGTAATAATTATAGGTATAATGTTCTTTTGATATACAAAGGAATAAGTGACTCTGCAAAAATTCTATTCCAATTATTTTTTTCAGATTGGCTATTTGCCTTCTGGCAATGGAATTTGGCTATCTAAGCAGCAAGTGTGACTAAATAAAGACAGGTCTCTAGAATAATGAATACCTAACATTGTAGTTCAAGTCTATTATGCCAACTCTCCTTCTGAAGACAGTGATTTCCTCCTGCACCCCAAGTATATTCGTAACTGCACTGCTGGAAGATGTACTTTCTCCACATATGCCTGGGACCTTGAATGCCACCGTAGGGGGTTTTTATTGTCCTCTTCGACTCTTGCTGGGAAAATAATATTTTCTCCACTAAATCCAGCATCAAACTTCATTGTATTAAAAAAAAAGATCTTCTTCATTTTTTCAGTTATTTTCTATCTGTTCCCTGACTACAACTGTTGGTCATAAAAATACTCCAATAACAAGCCCATATATAAATAAACTAGTTCATCAAGAATTTTTGACTTCAGTTTTTATACCCATAATAAATATTTTTGCATTGGCTTCCTTTTTTATCTGTCAATATCTTCATATGAATTATCCATTCAAAAACCCTTCATTTAATAAGCTTGTCAGACGTGTGATTACCTGCCAGCCACACTCATTTTCTATAAGATAGAGCTTTGTGTTTCACCACATATTAAAAATATCAGAGTTTAAAAAATTACTTTACTCACCTTCGTATTCTAGCATGTAGATTTGAATCTGAATCTGAGGCTTGATTTAAAAAAAAATCCAGTATAATGATTCCTACCGAGTAATTAGTGTTTAGTCCATGAGATTTTGTTTTCTATTTCTCCCATTAGTTCTTCATGTTTGGATCTGTAGCCATTTCAATAGACACCGATCTCTTATTATAAAGAATATTCCTCTCCAACATTTCAAGGAGACTTGGATGAGGAATGAGGAAGCCAGGACCAAATACTGTAAATACTGAAATGATGAAATAGAGTGCTGAAAATGTTCCCATGTGTAAAGATAAAACCATAATTGGAAAAACCAATCAATAAGGCCTATCAAAAGGAGACAGCCAATCAAAGTAGCCTTACCCAAGGTAGAAACTAGACACTCAATCCTGTCTCCACAGCTCTACAACCTTCTCTAGCTGCCTAAAATCCCCATTTCATGAACAATGTCCTAGTTTTTTGCTTTTAATAGTCTCCTGTCTCAGTAAGATCTCTAACAACCAGCAATTCTGAAATCTTACCCTAGACTATCATGAATTAATGTTATATCAGGTCACATTGCATGTTAGTATCTTAATTTCATCCTCTCAATTATGAATTTTTTCAAATATTTTTATTCTACTTGTTGTATACCTGTAGCATATTGTAATATGTATACATGTCAATTCTTGTCAAGAAATTTTTTAATTGGTTTTTTATCCATATAACTAACATTTCTTGTGATTTTAATTCTCCTTAAAAATTGGAATACTTTTTTTTTTTTTGGTCCGGTCATGGGGCCTGAACTCTGGGCCTGGGCACTGTCCCTCAGCTCTTCAGCTCAAGGCTAGTGCTTTACCACTTGAGCCACAGTGCCACTTCTGGCTTTTTTCTTTTTTGCTTATGTGGTGCTGAGCAATCGAACCCAGGGCCTCATGCATGCAAGGCAAGAGCTCTACCACTGAGCCACCTTCCTAGCCCTGGAATACTTTTTATTCAGCAGAATTCTCTAATAAAAGCTTTTTTCTTTTATTTCATTTTTTCACTTGAAGACTTGCCAAAATTATTTTCTATCAATTGCCTTACCACAATCCTTCTGATTATTTAATATTAGGTTAAATCAACTTTCAATAAATGTTCAAATAAACAAATGAACATTTGTTTTTTTCCTCCTCTAAGCTTGTTTTTAAGATAATAGCTCTTTATTTTCAAAGTTTTGAGTATAATATTCTCAATACTAGTTTTCCTTGTCTACAGACTGATTGGGGCTTAATTTCTTTTCTAGTGGATTATTAGTTTCATGAAAACTGAGAACAATTTTGGCCACTTTAAAAATGTACTACCATTTCCCTTCTTTTGAAAGGACTAAGATAACTCACTTCCAATATGGCCCTGCACATGACTTCAATATGAAAGATTTCTATTTTTTCTACTAGATGACATTGTTCAATACTTGGTAAGAAAAATTAAAATATCAAAATGTTTCCATGCATACCACAACGAAATTGAGATTACACAGTAGATAGATAGATAGATAGATAGATAGATAGATAGATAGATAGATAGATAGATAGATAGATTTAATTCAATGGCCATGGATGTTCCTAGTTTTTCAAGTTAGCAACTTGGAGTTAGTAAATATGTGTGAAGTGTTGTCCAGACCATTTGACTCCATCCTGGACACTCTCTGGAGAGAGTGGCTGAAGAACATTCTCCTCCCCGAAGGTAACAGGCTAGGCATTTTGCTTTCCCTTCACAATCACCAGTGTCAAGGAGGAATAGTGGTTGATGCAGAGGCTGAAGGAAATCATCGTAGGAGAGATTGCTGGAGAATGATGCAAGATGTCGGGTAGAGAGTTAAATGTTTAATGGGCTAATATTGTCCTTTGCCTGCTGTGCTCACTAACTCTCAGCAGAGAACTTGGGTTCTATTCATGCATAAAAGGAAGGAAAGGGAGGGAAAAACTGGGAGAAAGAAGGAAAAATGTTGTCCCAAAAGAAATGTACTCGTTATCTGACTTATGAAATGGTAACTCCTCTGTATATCAGTTTCATAATTATAATAAAGATATTTAATAAAAAAAAAGAAAAGTAAGGGAAAGGGTAGATCAAGAGGGGATAAGAACGTTGAAAGGGGTGACACTGATCAAGATGCATTGTATTCAGAAACTGCTTTGTTAAATGGCAACTCCTTTGTACAACTACTTAAAGATAATGCTCACAAAAAAAAACAGGACTGAGATATAAAGAAATAAACACCCACCCTGATTAATTCTATTGGCTTTAAATCAGGCTAGTCTGTCTGACTCTAATAGGAGACTGTCATTCTCTGTTGGGCTTAGGTGGGAAATCACCTTGCATTGGATGAGGAAGAGGATAACAGTGTTTAAAGATAAATGTATTTATTACCTGACTTATGTAAGCACAATCCCCCTGTTCATCACCTTTACAATAAAGATAGTTTTTTTAAAAATCTTCACAAATGATTTTTTAAAAAGGAAGAAAAATTTGGAAATGTCAAGATATTTGGATCAGTCCCTGAGCTGATCTCTTCGTTCCAGTCAATTCTTTATGGACAATCTTTTTAAATTATGGACTACATTTTCCATAAGACAAAACATCAAGAAATAGTGCGTAAGGTTTTAAAACATCAAAAAAATGGAATTCTAATTCTGAGGCGTTTGTTGTTTTATCTGTAATTGCATAGCTGGTTTTCAATTAAGTTCTCCTTTATGTGAGATAAATGTTAGTAGTGATATGAATATTTTGAACGACTATGAGTTGATGCAAAATGGTAATAATATATATGAGAATTCTTTTCTTCCAAATTCAACAATAAGAGAATTAGAAAAGGCAGAGAGTTCACACTGGTTTTTATTTGTAGCAACTCTTTCATAAAAGAGAAAACAAAAGATTTATTTGATAGCCTAAGCTAGGAAAAGACATTCTATTTTCTTATGCACATATTTTAAAGCCAATGTGTTCAATTTTACTGAACCTTCTAAGGAGAAAGACATTTAGTTCATAGCAAGCTCTGGCCTAACAAAAGTTCTTCTTCCCTCCTGCTATTTGTGGACTATTCTGTCATGCCACCACCGCCTTCTTTTCCTTTTCAATATTAAGAATTAAAATGATGCTTAATTTTTAATTTGTTGAAGTCCACAAAGATGTTAACATTTGGGTATGAAATATTCACAGACACTAAAATATATATACATATATGTAGAAGGTCTGGCCTTTCACCTGGATGTTCCTAACCTCAGAGCTGAACAGACTCTTAGGAAGTGGGTCCTGATTCAAGAAAGGTCACTGGGGGCATCCTTTTGAGTGGTATATCCTAACCTAAATATTCTCAGAATCTTCTCTTCCTCTTCCTCCTTCTTCTCCGCTCTCCTTCGACCTCCCTCTTTCCCTTCCCATTCGCTTTTCCCTCCCCCCCTTCTCTCTCTCCACCCTGCCCTTTTCCTGGCCACTAGGAAGTGAAGGGCTTTGTTCTACTATATCTTCCCCCTCAATGATCTTCTGTCCATAAACAATGGAACCATGTGGCCATGGACTGGTACCATGATCCCAAACTAGGCATCTGTCATCTTAAGTTATTTCTTTCAGGTATTTTGGCACAATAGGTGACAGCTGCCCCACACATCTATGGGACTCCTCATATTCATTACAAAGAAACATGTGCCATATTGGCAGTGGCATTTGAGGCTTTATGCAGAGATTTGCAAAGAAGCACATTGGGCAACAGACAACATAGTATCACATGTAGCAGAGTATCTTCTCTCCAGATGGCTCTGGGCATGGAATGCCATTTTGATTGGTGTTGTGAAAAATAAGGCCTGTATCTCTAGAGGGAGTTCAGAGTATTCTAGAGTGATCTATTTCTCTCTGTCTCTGTTTCTGTCTCCTCTCTCTCTCTTTCTCTCCCTTCCTCTCTTTCTCTCTTTCTCTCTCTCCTCATAAGCTATGACAGAGAATTTTCCAATAAAAAAGTTCTAGAATGCAGAAAATATTGAGTTTTAAAACTGTCAAACTAGATGAATCAGGAAAGATAGATTTATGGTTAAAGATAGGATTATTAGAAAGCTAGGAGGTATTAAAGCCACCTGTTATCACCAGAAGACAAAAAATTATGGTCTATCTATCTATCTATCTATCTATCTATCTATCTATCTATCTATCTATGCATGTAGTTGCAAAGGACTTATGATAATAATATTGGATCAACTATTCTATAGCTACCAGTTTTTTTCCGTGTGATTTCTTGGTTTTACAGGATGTGTTACTAGAGAGTTCTCCATCAAATGCCACACTGATTGGTGGCTAAGGTTCCATTCAGGACAACACATGTTTGATGAATGACTGGTCTGGTCTGAATTATGATTGCAATTTGTCTCCAGATTTCTTATTATCCCTTTTCTTCTTCAACATCTTTACCCTGTAGGTAAATAAGCACAGCCCCCAAGTCTTTCAATAGATTTCAACAATCACAACTTCCAAGCACAAGAGTGTTTGATAAATGCCTCCTGTTCAGCCTTAATCACATTTTCTATTTGTTCTTTTCTTTTACCTCTTTCTGGTTTAGATGAATCTTTTCCACTTCAATAGTAAAAAAAAAAAAAAGTCTTGCACACCAATCTCCTTTTGACGAGTGTCTATAAGTTACATGCTAGAAGAATGTAGCAAACACCCCATGAATGTTACTACTCACTATTCTAATTACATCATCTTTTTGTAACCCTGCTGTCTCAAATTATTCATTCTACAGAAGGAAAAGGGAAGTTATTTTCAAAGTTTATACTTCATTTAAAAATTGTAGATTCGGTTTTTGAAATCAGACCTTAACTAATTGATTTGTGTGAACATGTGCCTTTAGTAAACTTCACTTCCAATTAATTTTAAATGATTTTGTTTTAAGAAATTTCTAGACATCAAAGAAGTTACAAAAAAAGAAACTTCATCATTAAAGCCCTTCATAAACCTTATGCTCTGGCTATGAATAAAATCTGTATTTTTCTTTGCAAGGGAGGAATTTAATGAAGTGCATTTGGGGTTTCAGAGTGAACCCCTAATGCCAATGGAGTTTGATCCCTGACAGATGTATCGGCGGCAGGATTTGCTGACTCTAATTTAAAAACATCTCATCCTCAAAGAAGTAATCAGAGTTTAATCTTGTCTGTTCCCAGCTCTTCATATCAAAACTGATTTGGGGCCACTGGGGAGGCGATGCTGACCTTCTGACTATAATCCAACCCCAGGCAGCTTTCCTGCAGGCAAAGGAAGCCTTTCCTTTACATTGCATAACACATTCAACCTTGGTGTTTTATTGTATTTTGAGTTCAATTTTATACTCATATAGATGAGTATAAAAGACATATGTAAGTGCTGATCATTGGTCACTTTCTGGAATATTTTGTACCAGTCAAACTCATACAACATCTTTCAGTTCTTAAAGGCAATATATTAAATTATCATGATGTGGTGTGCTTTTTGATTATTATGACACATTTGGACAGCAGGTGGAAGTGGCACAATAAGGATCAGTAGGACCATGTAAGTTAGGAAAAGCTGATAACAGGATGATTTTCCAAATACACACTATATGTATTGTTTTCTACCCCAATTTCATTCCTTTTCATTGTTCTTTGTAGTTTTTTCCACCTTTGGTTATGTTATATGATTGATTGACTTATGCTTCTTCTTTTTTTTTTTTTTTTGAAACAAGAATAGGTAAAGCATTAAAAGAACAACTTTAAATAGAATTGCATTGACTTGTGCAAAAAGATACATTACCCTTACCAATATGTCCCTTGTGTTCAGAATTTGTAAAAAGAAGCACAGGAAGTTAGACTGGAAAATATAACCATTTTTGTATTCAGGTCTTGTTAAATTGTTTTAGGTGGAATTCAGAATTTTGATTTATTGTTTTATTGTGTACTCGTTAAGCTCTTTGGTGAAGCTATTCAAAAAATTTTCAAAAAATATATACTACTAATGACATTATAATCTGACATTTTATTTGTTGGAATCCTACATTAATGAAAAGAAAGAATAACATTCCAGCAGATTATTGCTTCCGTATTCACCTCTCAACATGTTTTACAATTGTAATTTAGCACAGTGGCAGATTCAATGTGTTATGGTCTAGTACAGTCTGGCCTATTTCTTGCTTAGTCACAAGTGTACACCTGTGTGTCTGTATGTGAAGCCAAAGAATAGTTGTTTATTATTTTACTTACTTGTGCAGGTTTTATGTTATCTTACTTTTCTGTCTTATCCTGTTTTTATTATGGAATAAACACTTGACTTTGGCCATTCCTCTATTGTTAAATCAAATCCACCTACTCTATATGTATCAGAATATATCTACCTGGAAAGTATTCTAACTTACATGCCCAATTGACCGTAACTTTTGAGAAATAAAGGCCTATCTTATTTACCAATATTTCTAGTGAGTTTTCACAATGCTTCCCACATAGACAGTATTTGATTATGTATCACTTAAGTGTGTGGAGAAAGAAACTGAAGAATGTAAAAATGACTGCACGTAGCCTTATGGTATATGGCTGGATGAGGTTCATACTCTTGAAAAAAACTGAACCAAATTCTAAAATTTTGAATTTTTTGCTTCTGTTTTGTTCTATTAAAAGTCAGCTTTCCCAACATATTTATCTATCATCTATCTATCCATCATCTATCTATTTATCTGTTTATTTTAATAGGACTTACATGAGAAAGTCTACAATGGTGTTTAACACCTCAAGTGTTGAATGAGTTATAAAACTCTGGGAATATATGGAAGTATTATGAAAGGATGTTTTAAAAATCAATTGGCAGAAGCAATTAAAATACAGATACAAATTACTCTTGGAGAAGTTTGTCAACAGAGAAGAAAGTGAGGAACATACGGATTCTGAAAAATTGGTTAAACGATTGAGTCATATATTCACCATTAATTCATAATTAACATGGCAAAATTTCTTTTTTTGCATTCTCTTGACATTACTGTAGAAATATTCTAGGAGACTTATTAATATGATCTCAAGAATGGTATTTTCTGTCTAAATAGCAACAGAAAAAGAAGAATAAAATAAAGATAAGATTTCTTTCCCTAGATATACATGTAATTAGCATTTAGAATCACTGAAAATAGCAAGTTAGCTTAAACTATGAGATTTATTTCAGACCAATTCTTTGGAATTATTGATCTTAAATGCCCAATAAAATGATAGACATCTTCATCTCTTTCCATCTATTTGGTTCTCTATATTAAAACAGCAATGATACTTGTATGTTTTTGTACTCTCCTTTAAGTGCTGGGTTTGAAATATTTAATATTATGTTCCATTGTTTATACATACGATTATGTTGTATCAAAAGAGTGTGTGGTCAGAAAACACTAAATGAGGCTTACCTTCCTTACTGAAATGCAGGTCCATTCTTCTTCCTGGAAAAGTATCCATTCTAGGGAATAGAAAGTTGAATTGCAATTAACCTTACAGAAGTGAATAGTCTCCCAGACTTACCATTATGTTCACACTACTCGGGGTACATTTCTTTTAATGTCACATTATAATGGTATATGGTTTAGGTTCTTTCTGATGAGATCTGAGTCTATCAACTTTAAAACTATCTTTGAATCATAATGATAATATTATTTAGCATTACTGTCATCATATCTTTTTTCTTTCCATTTTCAGATCCTTTCCTGTTTAATCTTTTAATCTTCTTTTTTAATTTGCTTCCATCTGCAATTTTCTATAATTCCAAAATAAGCCTAAGTAGACAACTTCATTCAGAAGGGACTTAGAAAATTGCTTTGACTAAAGTTGCTTAAGAGAATGAAACAAATTAAATTATTTAAGAAAATTATACCATGCTACTTATTTCAAAGCATCTTAAGTCTAAGAGAAAGCAAGTGCATTTGAATTAATTAATATCTAACTTTTAATAGGAAAAATTTAAAAGGAAATGTTTTATCTATTTAAAATGATTAAAATCAATGAGATTTTAATCTAGATAAAATAATTAAAATCAATGTAATCAGCTTAAAAATAGTCATTTAAAACATATGGCCTTAATAATATTCAGACAAGATTCCCTTCATAACAGTAGCTGAGAAAAATTAGAATATGCACTTTTTTCCCTAGTTACCCGGGGGGGGGGGGGGTGGGCGGGGAGGGTATGAGCTTTCTTAACTATAATTTATTTTGGAAGCTACCTGACACCTGAGATTTATCATGTAAATGTAGTGAACAAAGGTTTCTCACCAGCTACTCTGATGAATTAACAAACCTCTGTTAGAAGAGTGATATATTAATGATCTAAGCTTAAAAGGTAAATCTCGCTTGAAGTGATAAAGTTCTGTAGTCTTCAATATTTTCCATATTCTGGTTATGTAAAATCATTCAGGCCAAATGCTTCCTCACAGAAAAGTGAAAAGAATGGTGCATGTATCATTTCACAAACTAAAATAAGTTCAAACAGCATTTTGCTAATATCCTGGGGTTCTTATTCGAATGCACTTCATAATGTGCAGTTTGGAATTTACTGAATTAGCTTATGTTAATTTCATTGAAACAAAGACAACTTGCTATATTTAGTAAAAGCCCATTCAAACAGAGATATGTATTTGCTAAAGAAAAAAGTTATATAAAATTATATAATTAAATAGCAAAATTGGAAAACATAAAGCAATACAATGTTTCTAATACCCTTATAAACTTTTTTAAAGTGAATGTATTTTATGATATCTCTTGAAAGGTCAGCATGTGCACTACACAGGATTTTAGTCAGAGTATTCTTTCTCTTTGAATTCTATATAAAGGATGATAGTTTCTATTTTCTAATTTTAGTTCCCAGCCTTCATTTACTTTTTTTTTCCCCACAATTTTCCCATTTTAAATGAATGTCAAATGTCTTCAAGGAAAACATTTCCAAAGAAAAATCTGAGGGCAGCAGATTTTGACCCCAGCTTTCTATATACAATATAAAACATCTATCAAATTTCTTACAAGTTCTCAAAAGAAAAAGAAAGTTGAGCCACTTAGGGGAAAAAAATGAGAGATTCACATGGGTTTATTTATGTGTCTCCTTTCCAGAAGTGGAGAGCAGCACAAAGACAGAAGTTGTCAGATACAAGCCACTGACAGTGAGCAAAGAAGTTTTTATTTGGAACTTTTCTTACTGGGAACAAATTGTTTTGTAGCTGTCAACAAATGCATTATGTGAAATATGAAGAGATAAACAAAATAAAGAACACAAAGAAGGAGAAGTCTGCCACAAGAGAAAGCAAAAGTAGATTTCTATAAGAGAAGAAAATAATAGACAGCAAGCCAAGACAGACAAAGGGAGGTGTGGGGGGGGGGGGGGAGGGGAGTGTAGGTGTGTGTGTGTGTGTGTGTGTGTGTGTGTGTGTGTGTGTGTGTGTGTGTGTGTGTGTGTATGTGTATATACTCAGGGCTAGGGTTCTCTCCCTTGAATTTTTCACTTAAGGCTGGTGCTCTACCACACCTCCTCTTTTCGGTTTTTCTGCTGATTGATTGGAGATAAGAGTCTTGTGGAATTTCCTGCCTGGATTGGCATCAAACATGATCCTCAGATCTCAGCCTCCTGAGTAGCTAGTATTGCCAAGCAAGACAAAAGACTTTTCTTAAGCTGAGAAATAAATCATACACTAGACACAAAATAAATAAGAAAATGAGCTATTTAAAGTTGAAAATAGAAAATTTTCTGATATCTGAGATTCTGTCTATCTAAAGATGGTGGATGAGAAAACATATGCAAAAGAAGAAAGATTGGAGGGGCTGGGAAGGTGGCTCAGTGGTTGAGCGCTTGCCTTGCATGCCTGAGGCCCTGGGTTCGATTCCCCAGCACCACATAAGCAAAAAGAAAAAAGCCGGAAGTGGTGCTATGGCTCAAGTGGTAGAGTACTAGCCTTGAGCTGAGGAGCTGAGGGACAGCGCCCAGGCCCAGAGTTCAGGCCCCACGACCGGACCCCCCCCAAAAAAGAAGAAAGATTGGAAACAAAAATGAAATCATATGTGATTTGTCCACAGACAAACAGACAAAGAAAAATCGTGAGAGCATACAGTGAGACTAAAGGATTAAAGCAAGTAGGCATAATGGTCAAAATCTAAAGGTTGTTGAGAACATACATGAGAGCGAGCACAGATGGGTACGAGAGTGGAGTACATGGAGAGAAAGAATAGCCAACAAGCCAAAACCTGCCAGCAATCTAAATGAGAGTCATACTGAATGGGGCATTAAAATTAAAAGGAAAAGAAAAAAGAAGAAAAAAATACAACAGGGAAATATGCAGACAGCTCAGAGTTTATGTGGTTTACAGAGTTTTTCTCTTGTTTGCTTGTTTTTGACTCTCAAAATTTCTTTACAGAAATTTTTGCCAACATTGGGACTGGCAGGTGCAAAAAAAAAAAGGTTATCAAAGGCAGATGAGAAATTAAGAGAAGGCGGTCATGCATGAATGAGATTGGGAAGTTGTCAGATGACCATTATATACTTCTGTTTCCATTGATTTTTATATCATAGGAAAACATTACACTTTGTAGTTCTGTGCCCTTTGCAAAAGTAGTAAAAAGCTGGTACACATTACAAAAAGTAAAAGGTAAAGTTTGTTCTTTCAGCTAATACTGCTTAGAAGCTTCAATAAGAAAAACACTTGCCTCTGAAACTGAAATTTCTAATGGAGTCAATAAATCCTAATTAAGTGACTATTCCCCGGCTATCATTCCCTGAGCAGAGTAAGGATCATCTTTGACTAATATCTCCGCTTTCAGTGTTTAAACTTTCACAGGAATCTATTATTGGGTCATTTTTATAGAAAAATACTTCATGAAACTATGGGATAGCATATAGCTTTCTGAAGTACAAATTTACAAACAAAACCAGTTCTTCCAATCCAGAAATGTACAGGTATGTCACACAATCTCTAAAAGACAAGAGCTAATTCTCTGTGCTCCCAAAATGTTTCCTTTTCATGAAATTGTTTGTATAGTTTATCTGTGTACAACATGGGTTTGAACTGCACAGGCCTACATAGATATTTTTTTGTACTAGGGCTTGAACTCAGAGCCTTGTGCTCTTGCTTAACTTTTTCACTCAAAGCTGTTGTTCTACTGATTGAGCCACATCTCCACTTCTGACATTCTGACTAGTTAATTTGGAAATCTGAATAAAAGGGATTCTTCTACCTCGGCAGAGTCCAAATTGTCACTTTACATCTCAGCCTCCTGGAGTAGTTAGGATTACTAGCATTAGCCACTAGCACTGGGCTAGGTTTGGTTTTAAAAACTAAAATAATTTGAAAAAAAAATACAAACGAAACATTAAATTAAAAAGTTTCAAAAGTGAGAAAAAAGGAATGTCAAGAATGCATAAAATAGATATTGCTCTTTTTCATACACCTGCCTATTACATTTGTCAACATAAATACAGATGGTACACAGGACTGTTCATATCAAGCGAACACAGGGAGATCACCATTGTCATTGGGAGCCAATAGAAGCCTAGCACACAACTGGTTTAGATTCTTGATACTTTTCAAGCATTTAGTTTGCACATATTCTTAGAAAGTGTAACCTGGTCTTGCTTTGTCAAGGGCACAGTATTTCTTATGAGGTCTGATACTATACAGCCTAGAGGTTATGTGGTAGGGAGAAATGGGTTAAATTTGTATAATCGTTTCCTCCAAATTTTCACTTTTTTAAAGATATTAGATTGGGAGTTGAACTTCAAACACAAATAGCAAGCACACCACTGGTCTTGTAGACCCTGACAAATGTGATCACTGCACCTAGTTATCAATTCTTGTAAAGCTCTACTTTGATCTGAATGAATATGCTCATCATAAATATGGATTTTTGTGTTTCATAAATATTCAATATTAAATTGCATACTTCACAATTTAGACTCGATTTGAACAACTTCACAGGGACAAAGCATCACAATAAGTTGCTATTTTTTTAAAAAAAGTAAAGGCATTATCAGCACTATTGCATAGATGAATATATCAAAGAAATTTACAGAGTTAAAATTGCTGGTGTTCTTATAAGAACAAACAAAGATATTAATAAACACATTGGGTAACTTTTCAAAGTCAAAACAGTAAGAACAAAATAAATAAATCTTTAGACAGCTGAGCAGATTGCTTTTTGAATTTTAAATATATATGATGACTTGTGTAGAAGCCACATAATATCATAAAATATCGGTATCCTAATAAGTTGTTAATAAAAGTTATTGAAGCATGAGATAATGCATGTATAATACTAATTTCAAATTATTTTGGTAAACAAATAGAATCTGTTATGGTGTGCTTCATAAACTTTTATGTCCAAAATGGGAGAAATTAAAGACAGACTTTTTATCCTGTGATTAAAGGACTCATTTGAAATGGAATATTACATTCACATGAAACAATCAAAGCGTCAGGAAACACTTCAGACTGTTTGCATTTAAGATCAACTGTATTATAACCAGAGAATATTGAAAAATACACACTATGAAGTTATTCACTACAAGGCTGAGTCATTCAGTGACATCTTTTAAGCTATAGCTATGAAGTCTCTATGAGAGAGAAAATCCACAGAGACATCTGAGCTATCGGACAGACCTGCGAAATTCTTGGAACCAATTAAACTAGAAGTTGTACTACTGGTGGGAAAGCACCTGGTATGTCTTGCATTTTACATAATTCTAACCCACATACAAGGAAGTATGGAAGAATGAGATGAAGTGATTTTACATAGAATTCACAAATCCTCCCTAATGTGGGAAAATTTTAGAGCCGCACCAACAACTACAGAATTGCCATTAATTAGTACCAAGGAGGATGTCAATTTTGATCGCCTACTTGTCTTCCATGCATTGGTATGTTTCTCAAATGGGAAGATACTCTGAAAACTGTTGTAAAAGCAAGTGGCTCAAACTCAGAAATTATATCGGATAGAAAGACAATCTGTCAGGAACACTTTGCCTTTTAATTCCAAGAGAAGTTAGCTGATGATGAACCTGAGGACCTACCTGAGCACCAACACAGCCAATCAGAATAGAGTTAGACACAAAGCCTGGGAGAAGAAGTGTCTGTGGATGCTCGTCACTACCGCCACCTTCAGAAAGTCAGGACATCAGCTTTGCTTTCTGTCTTTCACTTTTTGCAGGTTCCTCTGTTGATCACATCAAGCATGGAGCCAGACATAGAAGGGGGTAACTGAACCATGCTTGCAAATTATTTTTGAAAAATAAGTTGCCATGGATGTGGGTTAAAATTATGTAAAATTGAAGATAGATTTATTGCTTAAATTTTCTTTCTTTGTTTCCTCTCTGTTCTCTCTCTCTATCTCACTTTCTCTCTCTCTCTCTCTTTCTCTCTCTCTCTCTTTCTGTGTGTGTGTGTGTATGTGTGTGTGTGTGTGTGTGTGTGTGTGTGTGTGTGTGTGGTGTGTGTGTATTAGGACTTCAAATCATAGCCTATGTTCCTGCCTGGCTTGTATTCCATACCTGGCCCTTTACCACCTGTGTCATGCCTCCAGCCAAGCCCTCTTTTGTGTTAATGGGAAATAGAGAATTTCATGGACTTTTCTGCCCAGGCCGGCTTTGAACTGCCATCCTCCAAAATCCACCAGCTAGGTAGCTGGATTTACAAATGTGAGCTACCAGTATCTGGCCTACTATTTTAAATTTAAGAGAATTTAAAATCCATGGACATGCTCCTGTGTTTTCTTTTCTGTTCAGTATTTAGAGTCACACTTCCATTGGAAAATCCCAATGTTTCAACGCTCCTCCTCCCACCAAAAGTAAACAGAAAGAGAAAGCAGAAACAACATCAAAATATCATTTTTATATCTTCCAAACATAGCCTTGTTTCTTGACCAGTCCCTCATTCTCTATTCCTGGAATTTCTCCTCATAGATCTTGGAAACTAAATTTGTTTGACTTTAAAATTTGTTTTCAATCGGCCATTTTTATTCCACTGACCATTTAAAATGGATCCTTTATGAAGTTGCTATCTGTTTGTTTTGTATCTACTTTTCTTCATGTTTCCTTGTTCAATCTCAGTGTCCAGCATTCCTTCATGGAGCATGCTAAATGTACTTTCTTTACAGTTTATGTCAGAGTACTCCAGAAAATCAATTTTATCTGGAGTGAAGTCAATATCTTTATTTTTTCCATTTTGTCAGCTTCCGTTCTTAGCAATGGCTTTACTTTGGCTTTCGGAATTGCCTTGAGACTGAGTTTTCAGTGTTTGTTTTCTTTCCTTTTCAGGCCTTCCAGCCATCCTGTATTGCTACAAGTTGCAGAGACATTGGTGACAGCAAGAAGCAAGGTAATCTGCTGTGGGAGTCCTACTCTCTTCCCACTTCTCTGGGATAAAAGCACCCTCTAAATTATACATCTAGCCAATGAGAGGCCTCCATCTCTTTCAGCCTCCTCTCAGGGGCAGCTGAACTCTTTTGTGCTTCCGCCTTGACCAGCAAGGAAGACTCGACACCGGAGCTTCTTTCTGCAGTTTATTCAGGACCTTTTAGTCATCTTCTGACCCCAACCCCGGGGAGAATTCCCCACAGCCTTAAGTACCCGCTGGGTAGCCAACCCTGATACGCCACGTGGGAACCACCAATAGGTTCAGGTGCGTGGAAGCAAGCCAGATTCTTTGCCTTAGCCATATAAGGAGTTGCTTACCACGAGAGCACTCGCCATCGGGAAGGCGGAGGGCGGAAGCCGGCGCCATCTTCCAGGTGCGGCCTCTCGCAGCTCTCTACACTCTTTCAACAGCCTGACTTCAAGAAGTGGAATTGTCTCTAGTCTATGCCCTATAGAAGTTTTTGCAACGAACACTAACCATAGGACCTTGGTCTTCACTGACTATTGCCTACCTTGAATCTCAGTTTACTTGTGCTTACAGATTTCACCCAGATTCTAATTCCTGCCCTCTTTATAAAAGGTGTCAGCTTATTTTCAAAAATTGTCTTCAGGTCCTCAGGGAAGAATGCTTTCAAAAAATGTCCTTTGCTCTTATCCAATATAATTATTTATTTTGCTCTGTTATTTCTTAGATTTCAATCTAGGGCTTCACATAATTTGTTCCAATTTTTTTTAATGTGTTCACTTCTCTAAATCAGTGTTTGTCCATAAAGAGAAGGGGTGATTTCCATTGATATAACTTTCTAATGTTACATAAGAATGTGTTCATTCTTCCCATTTTTATAGGAGTCTTTTTAATTGAAATATTCTTTGTCAGAAGCATTGGACACATTATCACTTTCCAAATGCATGGTTGGCATAACAATGCCATACCTTTCAGAGCATTGGCCTCCACTGCTTTGGAAGTTGTTCTTTCCCTCCTAGCATCTCGTTCTTGTTTGTGGCCCAGGAGATGATGTCTTCTTACAAGCACACGAGGACAGACCCTATTCTGAGAAAACAGGAAAACATTGGTTCGCCCCACACACCAGCCATTTAGTCCTAGGGAGCTGTCCCATTTTCTAATCCAAAGGAACATGCAGAGCGGAGTTTTGAATATACTTAGTTTGCTTTTGTGTTTTCCATGTTCCTTCCATTAGCAGCAATGAAGTTCACAATCCATTATCCTAACATAATGAAAAGCTCTCCAAAAATTTTGGTGACATGCAAAGTTACAATCCTAGGATGTAGTGTTGGGGAGCAAGCAGAGAGTTCTGCGCAAATGTTATGCTTATGACTGTTTACTGTTAGAAAATGAAAGACACAACAATGTAAAGCTGAGATGGTCAGCATGGTTCATGGTGTGAACGAAATATTGAGGAAATGGCATGTAGATTAAGTATGGTGGAGACAGTAAACCGATCGTCCTAACAAGAAGCAAGGCTTCACTGAGCACTGCTCTCTGCAGCTGATTTTCTGTTTCTCTAAGAACTTTGCCTTCTTTGCTTCCTCCATTGAATCCCTATTTACTCTAACTGGTTCTTCTGATATTCCTTTGTTGGTACTAGGAAAAATTCACATTCAAATTACAAATAATTTTATATATAAATATGTTTATATATATGTTTTGATCTTCCATAGAATGACCTATGTACTCAATTATTATCATTAATTTAAGTCAATATGTTTTATATTACCATGATAAAAGCCTCATATAAATTGCTATTGCTTTTTATGATACTGTTGTTCTGTACATAGATATTGTGAGTTTATTTGTATCTTTCCTTTCTCTGACCTCTTAGTTAAATTTGAAGTTTTGTATTCCACCCCAGAATAAAACTGCCAGCTTTAAAACATTTTTTTAATTTGCTTTCTATCTCTGACTTAAGAGCAAAGAAAGCCATTTGTTATATTTCACAGAGAGCTGAAACTTTCTAAGTGTTGTCTTTACTTTGACATTGGCACAGACAATACATCTATTTTATCTTAACCCACTTAAAGGTTTGATTATTCAGTGTTTTCAAGGAACATATCATAACACTAGTGATGGCAGTGTAATCATGACTCAGGCAAGGTTAAGATGGATTTTACCTAGTAAACTGGAGCTGTAAGGTAAGGTAGAGTAAAATGCCAATATTTCTGGCTATTTTCTTTCTGTTTATTTTTTGCTGTTTTATTTTTCTTGTAAGGTGTTTTGATACCCCTTTGCCCATAATTTCTAGAACTACAGCTGACACAGAGCAAGGAAAGTTGCCTTTTAATAATAGGCTTTGTTCTTTCTGTTGATTTTGAGATAGGCTCTCCCCTCGTAGTTCAGGCTGACCTCAAATTTATCATCCTTGTGCCTCTGTCTCCCCAGTAAGGCATTAAAGACTTGAACCGCCATACCTGGCTGAATTTTCAGTTGTTTGTTTAATTGAAGCATATAAAAAATTTCCTTGAGATATTTCCATATGTTGGAACGCAATGAAAAACAATGTTTAAAGACATGCTACATGGCTAGGGAATTAAAAATAGATAGAAACAGCATACAGAAGACAAGTCCTGAGACAGAAAGGATGTGTGGAGAATGTACAAGGGGGAAGAAAACCCTGTGCGGGTTTTCATGTCTAAATAATGTTACTTCGAGTGCTGACAGCTGAAACATGGGACTGCTTGTTAATGGCTACTCCTTTGCATTCCAGCCTCAGTGCCCACAGCTGGCATTTTAGCTTATCCCTGGACAGTTCAAATTTACATACACTTTGAGGATGTGCATTCTTTCCCATGAAGAACCCTTAAACCCATCCTTTTCCTGCAGGTGAGCCGAGAAGAAGGATGGGGTGGGAGGTACGGCTGAAAGGCAGTGTCTCTTCATGGTTCACCTCTGCGCTTATCTGTGAACTTCCTCTCCCAAATGTTCAGAGACAATCCTGCCTATCCTAATTGCATTTCCAAAACTCATTCAACTTCCATTAGTTTCTGTGTTGTTGCAATAAAACTATTAAACACACAGAACAGAGACACCTAGAAACTCGTTGTTCTCTTGAATGTAATTCCTTTTCTTCTTGTTATATAGAGGCATAGTTAATGATAAAGAATTGGTGATAAAGTTGGTGATGTGAGATGTGTGTATGTAGTGGAAAATCACTTCAATGAAGCTCATTAACCTAATTTCACCACACATAATTATCTACATTTTTGTATGCATGTGTAGTTTGAACATGGAAGATCTACCCTCTCAGCAGATTTCTGATACCCAAATACAGTTACAGTTACAGCCATAGTATTGTATACTGTAACTCAGGACTTTCCACCTTGCCTAACTGAAATGCCCTGGGCAACAGCCATGCCACTCTCTATTTCTATAGATTTTCCTATTTTCCTTTCCACCTACACATAAGGTTATACAAGATTCATCTTTATGTGCCTGACTTATTTCACATTGCATAATGTCTTCCAGTTTTCTTCTATGCTGCTGCAAATGGCAGATACTCCTTCTCTTTCTAGAGTGAATAATATACCATTTGTATTCATGGAAGCCATTTCATGGAAGCCATGCATGGAATTCATTCACTACTTGCCCCCAAATTCTACTTAGTCCCAATTTTCTGAGGACTGAATGCTGTAGTAATGCAGCTTTGGTCATAAAAAAGAAAAGCCATGGCCACCGGAAAAGTTGAGAAACAAGACTGAGGGAAGTTGGGCTCCCAGATCCTCAGTTAGAAGAACTGCTTTCACCCTGAGTGAAGTGGTCTCGTAAAACCCATAAATGTCTCCCTGATTCCTGCAATCCACTACTCATTGTGGAAATTCTTTCTATTTGGAACGATCATAAGCCTGCAATGTGAGATGTTTATGGGGACCAGCTGTGGAACACCATTTTGAGCGTGGTCTAACAGTAAAAGAAAATCCTTTGAGGCATTTAGAAGCCTTATTCTAGCTACAATCAAAGTTCATGAGTGCTCTGTTGTCCACAGCAGCTCTCTTTTGCAAAGAAGGCTATCACTGAAATGGAACTAAGATAATCTGACGGTATGATAAAATGCATCTTAATAGATGTGAGTTCCTTGATGTTTGCTTTTAACACATGGTGCCAATAGATCTCTACTAACATCTCAGTGATGTAATGATAACATTAGACACTTCTACCTCCTAACTTTAAAGCAATTAAAGTCCAAACAACAGAGGGAATTATTCAGATAACCAGATATCTCATAGCTCCCTTCCTTATATGTAATACACCTGCTAGCCTTTAAGAAATTATACTGCCAAAGAAACTAAATATTTTATGTCTTGTAAAGTTTCTTGTATATTCATTTGTATATATGGATATACAAATATATACATATATATTTGATCTGTTATGGGCCTTGAACTCTGTGCCTGGGTGCTGTTCTTGAGCTCTTCAGCTCAAGGCAAGCTCTAGACCACTTGAGCCACTGTGCCATTTTGGGTTTTCTGGTAGTTAATAGGACAAAAGAGTCTGACAGACTTTCCTGTCTGGGCATTGAATTGCAATCCTCAGATCTCAGCCTCCTGAGTAGCTAGGATTACAGGTGTGAGCCACCGGTGCCCAGCTGGCATTTTATAATTTTAAGAGCTGTTAGGAAAAAGATTACAGATGCATCCTTGCTCTAAAATAATTATTTCAGTTTTTCATACTTAGATAAAGACAAATATGTGCTTCTTTAAAAAATGCTTTTGGAATAATTAAATATTTTTCTCTCAAAAAATTGTCTTATTATTTGTTGATATTAGATAGGGCTAAGTGGAAATGAAGTCTATGTGAGCACTGAGCTAATTCAATATAATTTTCTGGTTGTGAGAACCCATCTGCTCACCTCCCTGATATGACAGAGGGTCACCAGGGATGCTTGTGCAGCAGATAATTCACTGCAGTGCATCCCAGCTAAGGCACATATATAAACAAACACATAATATACACACACACACATATATGTACATAATATAAACCCCAAGTAAAAGTTTTATACCACTTCAACGTAATATCTCATAGTCATTTATCACACTGGATATGTATTTATGTGTAAGCTTCTGCTGCAGAGAAATTTCCATGTAATCTGTCTGGTGTGCTAGCATAACAATAGTCTTAGTTAATGAATAGGATGCAAAGTGTAGCTGTTAGTATGTTCTTTGCCAGCCAGCTGGTTGAACTGGCAATTTCATATTCATTGAGTGATATATGCCACTTCCCATCTGGATAATGACAGGATACATGGAACCTCTGTCTCAGTCCTTTTACTCATGGGTTTTGGAGCCATGAGTTGAGAAGAGAGGGGAACCAAATTTAAAACACTGCAATAGAAGCTGCTGTTAGCACAGCAACAAAGACATGTTGCTGCTTCTGCTGCTGCTGAGACTGCCCTATGGAAGACTGAGAATAGGCTTTTAAAGGATGACTTGGGATTTCACTGATTGGCTGTTTCCTTGGTCATGGGCCTTGATGATTGGTTGTTTTCCTCAGAACATGGTTTGAATTTCCTTGTGGGAACATTTCACAGTATGAGTGCTTACTTGTGCTCACTCCATCCCTTCAGCTCTTCATTTTTGGTTTCTAATTTCTCCTGACACTTGCCTTTTTATCTGTTCTTTAAAATCAAGCAAAGAAAGAAAGGGAAAGCTCTCTCTCTCTCTCTCTCTCTCTCTCTCTCTCTCTCTCTCTCTCTCTCTCTCTCTCTCTCTCTCTCTCTCACACACACACACACACACACACACACACACACACACACACATCCCTCAGATGAGTAATTGTGAAGTAAGATCAATGTACTCACATGTTTGGTCATCTGGTGGAATTGTACTTTGCCTCTATAATGATGCTTTGTTTCTATGTCCTCCAAAAGAGAGAATGCTTTTCCTCAGACGGTGGAGGGGCCAAAGAGAAGCAGGTACTGTTGAAGTTTATTTCATACGGTCCTTTATATGAGTCATAAGGTAGAAGCCACTGCAGTCAAATTACCTTCCACCTCTGCTCTTACTCTCACTAAATGGCCGTTAAGTTTCAACAATTGGATTTTGGAGGGAATGCATTCAAACCAAAACAATCACCCTCACGTCTAGCTCTGGAAAGAGGACTAGCAGATACAGGAATTCTCCCAGCGGCTATGCTCTAGCTTCTCATTCCATCATTCCCTTTGCCATTGAGGATGTAAGGCTGTTTGCTCCTTCTTATTTCTCCCCCTACCCCATCCTATCCTACTCTGTCTAGGCAGGCTATGGTGGGAAAGCCAAGTTCATTACTGTTTCCATAGCTGCTGCTTCTTTGGGAGGAAAATGGCTTTGTTATTTACTGAGGTCAAAGGAATTACAGAAATTCACCGTGAGGGAAGGAATCAGTTTCATTATTACTTGGCTGAAGGGCAAAGCTTATGACTTGTTTAAAATTCTGTTGTATCTGATAGGCATAGCAATCTGTTTGCTACCAGATTATTCATTCTTTGCTTGATGGCCCATATGGTTACAGACCCCAATAAAAATAAGGAATTTCTACCCTTACCTCAATACCGATGATAATAGTCATTAGAGATTCACATGGACTGCCTCAAACACAAACATGCTGATAGGTGAAAATATCTCTTTCCTGATAAATCTATTCATCCCTGGTTCAATGTGAAACACTGTACTTTATGTGGGGGGAGAAATACCCCCAAACCAGGCAAAGAAAATGAGCTTTATAATAAAAATACTGTTTGGAGGCCAGAATAGTCACATTAATTATGCAACCAGTGCTACTTTGCTTAAATTACCACAGCCTCTGCATTTGAAGAGCCTTATTAAATAGTTATGTCCCTGTATATTTAAAGAAAGAGAGCTTTATTCACTTGATTAAACTATTTTTATTGTCTAGAATTGCAGTATAATCATCTTTTGTATTTCACTTCCTCTCTCACCTGCCTCTTTTCTTCCTCTTCCCAGTAAGAAATGTAAGAGGGACACTAATATCATTTGAGCCACATAATCTTACCAAAGTGAATACATGAAATTTCAAGATAATTTAAAAAGTAGGAGAGAGGAGAATCAGTATAAAATTGTCAATTGCTGTGTGACAAATTTCTCCATGAGCACCTCAGCCTTTCTGTATTTGTTTAAAGCAATTCTGAATATCAATCAAATACCTTCACCTTGCAGTTGAATTAATTTTAGCTGACAAAGGAAAAGTCTCCAGTCATCTCTAATTCTTATCAAGCAAGCAAGTTATCCTTCTTGGGAAAGAAGCAAGAAGTATTGCATTCTCATTGGTCACTGTAAAAAGAATAATCAACTGTATGAATTACTAGTTATTTGGTACAAGAAATGTCTTTAAACCTCTGTGAGGACTTCTAATGCCTTGCTAACTTGTTTTAAAAGCAGAGACTGATAAGAGTATATGCAAAGTTTAACTAGCATTTGGATTTTGAGAATTACCTTTTCTTGTTGGAGTTTTAGAGCTAAGTTATTACAGTATTATCAGTTGCTTTGATGAGTTTCTCAAGATGTTAGCATAGGACATTCCCTGAAATTTGGAACAGAAGTGAATTAATTAAAATAGATAGGAAAATAGAGGAGATTCTTCTTGAACCTTCATTGGCATAATTGAACAAAATAGATCGAGGAGTTACACTAAAGATTCAAGACCTCCTACAAAGATGCCAGCTACATAATCTTGACTATTCTATACTAGGGCATAACAACAGAAGGTTAATGAAACTCAAAGCAATATGGCCTCTTTCTACTGAATCCCATTTATCTAGGCATCATGTCAAAAATTCCATTAGCTATATATATTTTTCAGCCATATATCTGTATGTATGAATATTAAGACATTGTGTGAGAGGTGTT
Organism: Dipodomys merriami; assembly: GCF_024711535.1. Taxonomy (NCBI): domain Eukaryota; kingdom Metazoa; phylum Chordata; class Mammalia; order Rodentia; family Heteromyidae; genus Dipodomys; species Dipodomys merriami. The sequence goes on along the minus strand of NW_027203381.1, from coordinate 111,989,310 downwards.
AAATGATCTCTGATGCTTTTGTGTTGTGAGCAAAGAAATTTCCTAAGTTAACTCAACAGCAAATTTGCTAAGTCACTAATGAAACCAAAGAGTAATATCCTTTTCCAAAAAAAGAAATAATAAATGAATGAGTAAACTTTGAGTTTGATGTACTAATAGAGACTGACAGAAATTTAGAAAACATCAACATTTAAGAATATAACTAACAATATTTAGCCCTAAAAAACATAAGCTGATTTCTTTGTAACAGGAAACCTTTTCAAGATGCTATTTATAACCACGTTAGCATTTTTGGAGTGCAAAGTATGACACTATCAGCATAGGATGAAGGGTCAAGATGCTAGAGTTGGGCAGTCTATTGTAGAAAAGGAAGACAATGATATAGAAATGTGAACAAGCATAGCTATTCTAGAATCTTTTCTTTAAAAGAAATTCCAAGGATTCTTTATAAAGTATATATTTTCATATTAGGCAACTTGCATGTCCTTTTACCAATTTAAATTGAAATATTACTGTAAGCACCTATAAACACTTGAAGAAGATTTAGTAATTATTAATTACTTGCCACATTTTCTTCATTTTTTTCCCTGTCTTTTTGTCCTTTTTGACTCATTTTCACTATGATAAATACGTACACGCATGTATGCATATACTTGAGAAATGTTGTTGTTGAATAGTTTCCTTTAAATACAAAGTACAGTCACCACATGTAAAAACATATATAATAAAAATATAATAAAACTTTTGATACAATTAAGATTATTAAATAACCAAAATTTTGTTGCAACATTGAAATGTTGATAATTTCAAAGTCTCATTCTGATTTTCTTTAAATCTGTTAGTCATTATTCATGCACTGCCTTTGGTGATTATATATATCTAATAGCATGAATTTAGTAATTATATATCATGGGACGACATCTACATTATTATGAACTCAAGGCTAATCTGTATTTCTTTAAAAAGTCTTAACTCCACCACAATGGTACAGCTATAATACCAGAATTTATGAGGCTGAAACAGAATTGAAAGGTTTCGGATATCCTGGACTAAGTATTAAGTACAGAGCCAGCCTGGGTCATATAAGGAGTCTGGATTACATAAGGAGACCCTTACTCAACAACAACAAAATCAACAGCAACAACAACTTCTTGAACATTAGGCACTGTGCCAAGAGTTTATCCACATTATTTCAATGGAACAGCATAAAAATGCCACAAAACAATTACTATAACAAATGTTGACAAATGATACAAACTTTTCAGATTCAAATAAGTAAGTAGAAAAGCCATCTCTTTTTTAAAAAAAGTTTATACTTTTAATCCTAACATTGCAATGGATTAGCAACAGGGCTGCCAAATGGAATGGCATTATATAGATCTGACTCTTTTGAGTTCAGGGCAAACAGAATTGCACATGGAAAACCAATATGCTCTGAAAGCAGCAGAAAACAAGCAAATTACAGGACTAGAATGATAGAACAAGAAAATTTCTGAGTAAATACTTTAATAATATCCTAAAACTTTTAGAAGTATCCTAGTACTTAGGAAACACTTTTAAAAAACTTACTGTGTGCTGCTTGAGTTCTAGGAAGAGTTGCAAAGTTTTACATTTGCCACAATGAGAGCTTTTGAGATTTAGATAGCCTAGATTAGCTTGAGAAATTATACTGTAGTCAAATATATGAGTGAGATGGAACTCTGTAATATCATGATTCCTAATACCTGAATGCCCAAAACAAAAAGCATTTGTCATTTCAAAGGAGACTGTATTAACCAGGCTTGTCTCTATGTATCATTACCTAGGACACAGAGAATGTTTTGTTTCTCTCCCTTGTGAAGTTACTGCATCTAAAACTGTAATTGGATGTGTTCAATACAGCTCAATTCTGTCACAAATCCTGGAATGCACAAGTCATTCCATTCTTATCCCAAGAGCATAGGAGAAAAGCCATCCAATTTTTTTTTTAAATAATGCTTTCAAATTTGATTCTCTATTTTGATTGGCCTGGTTTATATTTTGTTATAAGGGCTAAGATAGGAGAGAAAATTTGGTGTTCCAGATGGCTTAACAGTTGTAATATTTTCAATGGCATTAATTAGACAATACCATCGCCTTTGTTGATAAGTAACACTGTGTATTATGCAGTGACATCCCAATCAATTTATGCATCTTCCTGTATTCTGTATATGTTTCTATTGAACGGTCAGCATATTATGAGAAAACCATAATTATGGAATTAAAAACTGCTACAATCCATCACCTTCAACTATTCTCCTTCCTTCCTTCTTTCCTTCTTTCCTTCTTTCCTTCTTTCCTTCTTTCCTTCCTTCCTTCCTTCCTTCCTTCCTTCCTTCCTTCCTTCCTTCCTTCCTTCCTTCCTTCCTTCCTTCCTTCCTTCCTTCCTTCCTTCCTTTCTTCTTTCCTGCCTGCCTTCCTACATTCCTATATTCTTTTTCTTTCTTTTTCTTTCCCTTTTCTTTTTTCTTGTCTTTCAGACTCAGGGCCTGGGTGTTGTCCCTGATCTATTTTGCTCAAGGCTAGTGTCTTACTGCTTGATCCACAGCTCCACTTCTGACTTTTTGCTGGTTAATAGGAGATAAGAATCATGTGAACTTTCCTGCCCAGGCTGGCTCCAAAGTTTGATCCTCAGAGCTCAGCCTCCTGAGTAGTGAGGATTACAGTCATGAACCACTGGATTTTTTTTAACAAAATGTTTCAGCTTTTTCAATATGTACTTGACTTTTCAAATAAACCTAAATTTATCCAGAATAGCTTTCAGAATCTTAGATGCTATCTTACTGGAATCATGGTTTCTTAAAAAAAAATGGGTTCATCTATTCAGATATAATATGATCCTTTTATTTATTCTTTTTGTTTCTCAATTTCATTTTCAATTGTTTTATTATCTAGAACTTCCTATGATTTCTTGGTATGGTTAATAGCAGACATTTTATTATTGCTTTCTTGCAAGAAGCAAATACAGTTTTCATTATTTTATTCTAATTTGTTATTATGTACTTGGGGATATAATACTAATATAGCTTCACAAAGAATATTAATTTCAAGTTGTAAACCCTGGGAAAAAAGCAATGGTAATTTAACATTGAACAGCTGAATAATATATAGTTATTAGAAAGGTCATCAATGAATATTTTCTCAGTATTTATTAATACATTTTTCATTTTGTTTAAAAACTTATTCAGTTTTTAATTTACAGTGATAAAACATGCACATTATCTTGGTGTAGTTGGTGAGTTTTATAACCAGTGCAGTTACATAGAAACACCAAAATGGGGAAGCCGGAAAACAAAACCAAACAGTATTGTTTCAATGTACTTTGTAGTCATCCTTCGACTCCTAAACTCAGACACCCAGTCCTCAGTTCTTCAGTTTTAGATTTGGGTTCCACAATGTTTTATCAGTTCAATAAATGGTGAATGTTTTATCAATTCAATCAATGGTGAGCCTGGCCTCTGTCAGTAAGCACAATGCCTTTGAGACTCATCGTGGCTGCTGTGTGTATCAATCGTTTGTTCCTTTCCATTGCTCAAGTGCAGTTCTTATAATGGATGGAAAATTGTTGATCCATTTAGCAGTTGAATGATGTTCCTGTTGCTTAAAGCTTTAAGAAATTATGAGCTGTTATAAATGTTTACGCTCAGGGTGTTTGTGTGTGTGAATAAAAGTTTTATCTGTCTTAAGTAAATATTTAAGAGTAAAATTGCTGCATCATACTGCAAACATTTCTTCTCTGTCTTTGTCTTGGTTTTTGGTTTGTGACAGTGTCTCCTTGGGTAGCCCAGGTTTGTCTGCAACTGAAGATCCTTCTACCTCCTTCCCTTGAGTACAGGATCTACAGGCTGGACCACCACATCTAGCCTGAATTGATTTTCTAAATGGGCTGAATCTTTGTACAACCCCATCGAATAATGAGTGGGACTTTAAGCTTTCATTTATTTTTCATATTTCCTTTTCTCCGGTTTTAAGCAGTTGGATTATGTATGTGTTACTGTGTTTTTCTATAGATTTCTCCTGTTGGGATTTGCTAAGTGTCCTGAATGAATGTACACATATAGATTCTTCACAGAATTTGGGAAACTTTAATTCTTTTTTTCTCCAAAACATTTTTTCAACCATCATTTGCCTCATTTTCTGAGTATTCAGGGATGAAATTAGACCTTTTCATGTTATCCACAGTATCCCTAAGCCTGTGTTTTTTCCAGCCTTTGATTTTTCTTTTCATTGCACTGGATAGTGATTTTATATCTGCATATTTGTTCAAAGATTCTTTCCTCAGTTTTCTCAACCATGGAATATACACAGGGTCATTGAAAATGTTGTATCTTTAAGTTAGAAAACTTTTCATTTGGGTCTTTCAACAATAAATTTCACTTCTGCAACTAAGAACTTCCTTTCCAGTTATTTCACCTCACCCCAATTAAAATGGATATCATCAAGAAGACAAGCAATAACAGATGTTGGCATTGATGTGAAGGAAGAGGAACACTAACATACTCTAATTGACAGGAATGTAAACTTGTTCAACCACTCTGGAAACCAGTATGGAGGTTCCTTGACAAAACATAGAGCTTCCCTATGACCCAGCAATTCCATTCCTGCCTGTTTATCCAAGATAGCATAAACAAGGATACACGAAAGCCGCCCACAGCCATGTTTATTGCAGCATTCTTTACTATAGCTAAGATATGGAATCATCCCAAGTGCACCTCAATGGACAAATGGATCAAGAAAATGTGGTATATATACACAATGGAATTTTACTCATTCATTAGAAAGAATGCTATTGCAAAGAAATGGCACTGGTAGCTCACACATATAATCCTAGCTACTAAAAAGCTAGAATTGAAGATGACTCAAATGGTAGAGCCCTAGCCTGAAGGAAAAAGAGAAAGGCTAAGGACAATGTCCAGTCCTTGAGTTTAGGCCCCAGAACTGACACTATAGATAAGTAAGTAAGTAAATAAATAAATAAATATATGTAGAAATAAATAATTTGTTAAAAAGTGAATTCAATTTTCTGTCTCAGATACACATACAGTACAGCTTTTCTATCTTCATTAAAGGTGATAATAGTCATTTGAATGAAAAGTACAGAATCTGTTTTCAAATTTCACAACAGAATGCAACTTTGCCTCCCATATGGCTCTCTCTAGACAAGTATTTACCTGTACTAAAAGCTCTTCTCACAATACTCAATTATTATTTAATTATGGTCTTGACTCTCTCCAAGCTTCATTTAGGAAGTTAGATTATTTAAGAGAGTAATGGCCATATTAACTATGCCTGCTCCTAGATCCTAAAACTCCATTAAGGGTTTGACCAGATGTGCAGAAACAAAAGCCAGTTGGAAACAGTCATTTTAACGGCTATAAAAATGCTTTTACCTTACATAAAGATGTTTGGCACATACATTATTTGATTCAACAGTATTAATGTGTTTGATAAAACCAGAATTCAGAACATTAGCTATTATGTTATCAAATGCCTCTATTAGCTACTACCTCCTTTTGCCAAGATTACTTTCTTAGGAAAGAGTCTGTCTCAATAAATGAATTTCCACAGCTTCTGTATTTAGACAAAGAAAGAAAAGGAAACCACTGTGTTTCTCTTTTACACTAGATTACAAAGAATTGCAAGTAAATTTAGTACTTTGTTATGTAATCACATATTGGGTTCATGTGCCTTTTAATATGACCTTTATTTAGTGTTTATAAAAATTAGATTCCCCACTGGTGGCAAACATGATAAATGAAAAGTTTGACAACTTACAAAGGACTCTGTATGAGCGTGATAGGGAGAGAGAGGAGGCATCCCAAAAGTTTATACAGGAATATCATAAGCGTGAGGAAGCTACTCAAAAACTGATACAGGATTTGTGTGAACAACTTGAGAATACTCAAAGAGAAAGGGAGGAATGGTGCGAGCAGGCTGAGAACACTCAAAGAGAACTGCAGGAATCCCACGAACGGGAGGAAAGAGAACTGCAGGAATCCCACAAACGTGAGGAAGCTAATCAAAGAGTAATTCAGGAATTGAGAGACCAGGTAGAGAATACACAAAGATCACTAAAGGCATTCATGGAATCCATTAACAAAGAGCTGAAGGAAGTCAGGGAGACCACAAAGGGAATGCTGAATGGAACCCAACAGAAGGAATGGGAGTCCAAAGAAACCATAACCAATCAACTAAGTGATTTGAGAACAAATACTGAACACCAAATTAAGGAAGTAAAGAAATTCATACAAGACCTAAAACAGAGCTTCAACAAAGAACTTGAAGCCATCAAAGCTGACCAATTAGAAGGAAAAGAGATTAAAAAAACAAAGTAGAGAGTCTTGACAGCAGGTTAGACCATGCAGAAGATCGAATCTCAGGGATTGAAGACAGCCTAGATATTATAGAGAAAGAACATACAACCATCCAAGACAAGTCCAAGAAATATGATAGATCTATCCAACACCTGGAAGACACCATCAGAAGGCCTAATCTAAGGATAATGGGTGTAGAGGAGCACCTAGAAACAGAAGTTAATGGTCTAGGAAATTTGTTTAACAGGATCCTAGCAGAGAACTTCCCAAACATACAAAAAGATATGCCTATTCAGATACAAGAAGCTTTTAGAACCCCAAATAGACCAGACCAGAATAGGACATCCCACCGTCACATTATAATCCACACAGGATCAACTCAGACCAAGGAAAAGATCCTTAAAGCTGTCAAGGAGAAAAGGGTAATCACCTATAAAGGGAAACTAATTAGAATCACCTCAGATTTCTCAGCAGAGACAATCAAAGCAAGAAGAGCGTGGAATGATGTATGCCATGCCCTAAAAACAAACAACTATCAACCAAGAATACTGTACCCAGCTAAACTCTCCTTCATAACTGAAGGTCAAATAAAAACCTTCCATAGCAAAGAAAAATTGAAACAATACATCTCCACCAAACCAGCCCTACAAAAGATTCTTAAAGATGTCCTACACATAGAAAACCAACTAGACCGCAACAAAGACCAAGCAACTGCACCCAAACTGAGAATCCAAAAACCATAGGAAGAACCCAGTTTTTACAGCCCCCAAGAAGGTGGATAACATGGCAGGAACTCCCAAATACCTCTCAGTCCTATCTCTTAATGTTAATGGACTGAACTCTCCAATTAAGCGACATAGACTGTCTAGTTGGATTAAAAAACAAGACCCTTCTATCTGCTGCCTGCAGGAGTCACATCTTGCCCGTAAAAACAAACACATTTTCAATGTTAAAGGCTGGAACAAAATCTACCAAGCAAATGGCCCCCATAAACAGGTGGGAGTTGCAATCCTAATATCAGATAAAATAGACTTCAAATTAAAATTCGTGAGAAGAGATAAAGAAGGTCGCTACATACTAATTAAAGGATCTCTCCTTCAGGAGGATATTACAATTCTAAATATCTATTTACCAAACAATGGAGCACCCAAATTTATCAAAGAAACACTACGTTCCCTCAAATCCCATATACATCCGAAGACATTAATTGTTAGGGATTTTAACACACCACTCTCCCCACTAGATAGATCAACTCGGCAAAAACTCAACAGAGAAACCGCAGATCTAAACAGCTGCATAGATCAACTAGACTTAACAGACATCTACCGAACATTTCACCCAGCAGCATCAGAATACACGTTTTTCTCAGCAGCACATGGAACGTTTTCTAAAATAGACCACATTTTAGGCCACAAAGCAAACTTGTCTAAATTCAGAAACATTGAAGTTATACCTTGCATTCTCTCTGACCACAAGGGAATAAAATTAGAACTCAACACCAAAAGCCACCAAAGAAAGTCCGGTATCACATGGAGGCTGAACAACACACTGCTGAATCAAGAGTGGGCATTGGAAGAGATTAGAAAGGAAATTCAAATGTTCATGCTATTCAACAAAAATGAACACACAAATTACCAGCTCCTCTGGGACACAGCAAAGGCAGTACTCAGAGGCAAGTTTATAGCTCTGAGCTCCTACATCAACAAATTGGAGAGATCTGAAACTAGCAATTTAATGACACATCTAAACCTCCTTGAAAAAGAGCAGCAAGATAAACTCCAATCCAGTAGATGGAAAGAAATAATCAAAATTAAATCAGAATTAAATGAATTAGAATCCAAAAAAACTATAGAAAGAATCAACAAAACAAAGAGTTGGTTCTTTGAAAAACTTAACAAAATTGACAGACCCTTAGCAAATCTTATCAGAAAAAGAAGAGAACACACCCAAATTAATAAACTCAGAGATGAGAATGGAAACATCACCACGAAAACAACCAAGATTCAGAACATTATAAGGGAATACTTCTCAAAACTTTATGCTAATAAGTTTGAGAACTTGACAGAAATAGACCTTTTCCTAGCAAATATTGACATGCCAAAACTAAACCAAGATGAGTTAAACCAGCTTAACAGGCCCATATCAAGCATTGAAATAGAAACAGCAATAGGAGACCTCCCAGCTAAGAAAAGTCCAGGACCAGATGGTTTTACAGCAGAATTTTACAAGGCCTTCAAAGAAGAGCTCACACCAATACTCCTCCAACTCTTCAATGAAATTGAAAGAGAAAGCTCACTACCGAACACATTCTATGAAGCCGTCATAACCCTCATCCCAAAACCAGGCAGGGACTCATCAAAGAAAGAGAACTATAGACCCATTTCTTTGATGAATATTGATGCAAAACTTCTCAACAAAATTTTGGCCAATCGACTTCAACAATTCATCCAAAAAATCATACACCATGATCAAACAGGATTCATTTCAGGGATGCAAAGCTGGTTCAATATACGCAAATCAATTAATATTATTCATCACATCAACAGGAGCAAGAATAAGAACCACATGGTTATCTCAATAGATGCAGAAAAAGCATTTGACAAGATCCAACACCCCTTTATGATGAAGGTTTTGGAAAAATTAGGAATCCATGGAACATTCCTCAATACAATAAAGGCTGTATATGACAAACCTACAGCCAGCATTATACTCAATGGTGAAAAACTAAAGCCATTTCCTCTTAACTCAGGAACAAGACAAGGATGCCCACTCTCTCCACTTCTCTTCAATCTAGTATTAGAATGCTTAGCTACAGCAATTAGACAAGATGCAGACACAAAGGGGATCCAAATAGGGAAAGAAGAAATAAAACTCTCCCTCTTTGCAGATGACATGATCTTGTATTTAAAGAATCCCATAGACTCCACTCCCAAATTACTCAAGCTGATTCAAAACTTTGGCAAAGTAGCAGGTTATAAAATTAACCCCCAAAAATCAATGGCTTTTCTGTATGCCAACAATGAGAAAAGTGTGGCTGAAATTAGGAAAGCAACTCCATTTGTAATAGCCCCACAAAAAATAAAATACCTAGGAATTAACTTAACTAAAGAAGTGAAGGACCTCTATGATGAAAACTTTAAAATCTTAAAAAAGGAAATCAACACAGAACTTAAAAAATGGCAAAACCTCCCATGCTCCTGGATTGGAAAGATTAATATCATGAAAATGGCAATACTTCCGAAGGCTATCTACAAATTCAACGCAATACCTATCAAAATTCCAACCTCATTCTTCAAGGAAATAGAAGAGGCAATCCAAAAATTCATATGGAACAATAAAAGACCTCGAATAGCAAAAATGCTCCTCAATGGAAAGAACACTGCTGGAGGAATATCAATACCAAACTTCAAACTCTACTATAAAGCCATAGTAATCGAAACAGCTTGGTATTGGCATAAGAACAGACCTCAGGACCAATGGAATAGAATTGAAAACCCAGAAATGAACCTACAGACCTATAGCCATCTAATCTTCAATAAGGGAGCTAAAACAATAGAATGGAAGAAAGACAACCTCTTCAGTAAATGGTGCTGGCAAAATTGGTTAACTACATGTAGAAAACTTAAGCTAGATCTTTATATATCACCCTGCACCAGAATCAACTCCAAATGGATCAAAGACCTTGAACTCAAAGCAGACACTCTGAAAACATTACAGGATGGAATAGGAGAAACCCTAGGTCTCCTTGGCTCAGGCCGAAATTTTCTGAATAGAGACCCGGAAACACAACAAATCAAAGAAAGGTTGGACAAATGGGATTGCATAAAGTTGCAGAGCTTCTGCAGGGCAAATGACATAGCTAGCAAGATCAATAGAAAGCCCACCAATTGGGAGAAGATCTTTACTAGCTATACAACGGACAAGGGTCTCATATCTAAAATATACTTGGAACTCAAAAAATTAAACCTCCCAACAACAAATCCTCAAAGAAACAACTGCCCAATAAATAAGTGGGCGAAAGACTTAAAGAGAAACTTCTCTGAAGAAGAAAGAAGGATAGCCAATAGACACATGAAGAAATGTTCAACATCCCTAGCCATAAAAGAAATGCAAATCAAAACAACATTGAGATACCACCTCACTCCAGTTAGTATGGCAAAAATCAAGAACTCTAACAACAACAGATGCTGGAGGGGATGTGGACAAAAAGGAACCTTACTTCATTGTTGGTGGGAATGTAAACTTGTTCAACCACTTTGGAAAGCAGTATGGAGGTTCCTCAAAAGACTTCACATAGATCTCCCCTATGATCCAGCAATCCCACTTTTGGGCATTTACCCAAATGTTTACAAACAAGACCACACTAAAGCTACCAGCACAACTATGTTTATTGCAGCATTATTTACCATAGCTAAGATATGGAACCAACCCAGATGCCCCTCAGTAGATGAATGGATCAAGAAAATGTGGTATATATACACTATGGAATTCTATGCCTCCATCAGAAAGAATGACATTGCCCCATTTGTTAGGAAATGGAAAAACTTGGAAAAAATTATATTAAGTGAAGTAAGCCAGGCCCAAAGAAACATAGGTCCCATGGTTTCCCTTATTTGTAATATCTAGTATATGTATGAGTCAAGCAGAAAAGGTCAGATAATGTGATGTTAGGAAAATGAACCCTTAGATGTGTATTTTAATGTTTTTTTCTTTCATGCATGTGTTTCTAACGCATTTACAAAATTATCTCTTTGTTGCTTTGTATGTCCCTCCCCCACAGTATAACCCCTGCTTTCACTATATTTGATGTCAGTATAACTTGTGGAGGAGATGGGGAAAAACCAGTTGTTTAAGGATACAGGTGGACCTGTTGCAACAATTGGAAGTACAAGTTGTCATGTCCAAAACTACCTTTACAACGTCGGTGGGGGGCGGGGGGAGGAAGGAGAAGGATTGGAATTGGGGGGAAGGGAGAGGCTGGGAAGGGATGTGAAGGGTAAACAAAGGAGGAGGCTGCAATGCTTGGTAAGAAATGTACGCATTATCCTGCCCACGTAATTGTAACTCCTCTGTACAGTATGTTCACAAATAAAATTAAATTAAATTAAAAAAAAATTAGATTCCCGCCGGGCGCTGGTGGCTCATGCCTGTAATCCTAGCTACTCAGGAGGCTGAGATCTGAGGATCGCGGTTCAAAGCCAGCCCGGGCAGGAGAGACCATGAGACTCCTATCTCCAATAAATCACCAGAAAACCGGAAGTGGTGCTGTGGCTCAAGTGGTAGAGCGCTCGCCTTGAGTTGAAGAGCTGAGGGACAGCGCCCAGGCCCAGAGTTCAAGCCCCACCACCGACAAAAAAAAAAAAAAATTAGATTCCCAAGGCAGGCTAGGCACCAGTGGCTCACATCTCGCTACTCAGAAGGTTGAGATCTGAGGATCGTGCTCAAAGCCATACAATTAACCACTCAAAAAATCAGAAGTGGAACTGTGGCTCAAAGTGGTAGAGCAGTAGCCTTTAAACAAAATAGCTCAGGGACAAGGCCCAGACCCTGAGTTCAAGCTCCATAACTGAAAAAAAAAATTAGATTCATCATATATATTATGAGAGGGGCTTGGTGATTTTCATTCCAGCAAAACTTCATAAAATTTTTGTCTAGGGAACTGGAATCTGAGAGTTTATACAGTGTGTTTGTCATGATTGGAAAGATAATTCTGTGTTATAAATGACTCATTGAACATTCACTGATTTTTCTTTTGCAATCTTTAAACTGCTACTAATTCCATTCAGGATTTTTTTTTTTATTTCAAATACTAGATGCCTTATTTTTCCTTAACAAGTTACACTTACACTTATCTCTTTTGTACTGTTGGCAGCTGCTTTTTACCCCTGGTTATCACACCATTCTGGCCATTCCAACAAGTGTTTTTCGTTGTTGTTTTGGTTTTTGTCAGTCTGGGGGTTAGACCTCTGGTCTTGGGTGCTGTCCCTGAGCTCTTATCTCCAGGCAAGTGCTCTACCACTTAAGCCACAGAGTCACTTCTAGTTTTCTGGTAGTTTATTGAAGATAAGAGTCTCTTGGACTTTCCTGCCTGCCTGCCACCAGGGCTGGCTTTGACCCGTGATCTCAGCCTCCTGAGTAGTTGGATGATAGGTGTGAGCCACTGGCACCAGCTTTCTACAAGCATTTCTACTGCAAATTTTTTTCTGCTGGTTAAAGGGTCAGTTTTTTTGTTTGTTTTTGTTTGTTGGTAAACCTGGTAGCACTTATTTGTTTCAGAACATTGTTAAGTATTTGAACATCTGGATTTTGTTTTCTTCACTCAAAGAAACATTTTGTTTTGGCTACATTAAACTCTGAAATTTATCTTGATCATTTTAAATTGCCTTCCTTTATTAGGAAGGAGCTAGAATCACTTCGTTAAAGATCAAGATTTTATTGTTTGGAAAATATTAAAGGGGCTTAGATTCCATAAAGTTGCTCCATCATTGCTGTTCAGAACTTGCATATCATCAGTTTAGAATTTCTTCTCATTACACCACAGGTTGTTTTTTTTTTTTTTGGGGGGGGGAGGGTCCAGTCCTGGGGCCTCAACTCTGGGCCTGGGCGCTGTCCCTCAGCTCTTCAGCTCAAGGCTAGCGCTCTACCACTTGAGCCATAGCGCCACTTCCGGCTTTTTTCTTTTTGCTTATGTGGCGCTGAGGAATTGAACCCAGGGCCTCAGGCATGCAAGGCAAGTGCTCTACCACTGAGCCACCTTCCCAGCCCCCACCACAGGTTTTATTATGCACATACAAATCCATCTCCAGCAACAGATCCAAAGAGATTCCTATGAAGTTTTCTGGAATGCTCTGCAGATACCTATGTCTCTCCCCATGCCAACTATGGCCACTCACCACATACAAATCCCAACACACACACACACACACACACACACACACACACACACACACACACACACACACACACACGATTCTTTCTTCTTGTGTTATCCAAAACACATATTTTTTTCTTGTTCCTTTCCTTGCATGGTGACCAAGATCTCCCTCAGGTTAGAAAGTCAGGCTGGAGGAAGCAGGGTCTTCTATCTGTTATTCTTTTTCTTGAGAATCATAGTCCTGGGATACTCATTGATGAATGGCTGAAAATATTTGTTTCATATCATATTTGTATATATGTATGTGCACATGTGTGTGTGCCACACTTGAGCTGGGCCTCCACTGCTGGCTTTTGTTGGTTAATTGGAGATGAGAATCTCACAGATTTCTTCTCAGACTGACTTCAAACCATGATCCTCAGAAGTCAGACTCCTGAGTAGCTAGGATACAGGTGTGAGCACCAGCATCTGCCTTTGTTTATTTTTTAGTCCAGGTTTCTAGATGTTCATCAAGAAGGCAAGCCAACCACCAGTCACTCTACTAAAGCAGAAGTATAAACTAGTGGCCTCCTTTATGTTTGACTTCTTTTAGCGATACTCTGTGTAATAATTTAAGTCATACAACATCTTTTTGGAGTGTGAGAATATTTATTTTAACTAAAGCCATAAAATTTCTGAGAACATAGAAAAACCTATAAGTAATGTAAAGAGATTTTTTTCCTCATTCTTTTTCTCTCTGTAATTATCTTTAAGTAGTTGTACAGAGGGGTTTCAATTTAACATGTCAGTTTATAAGTACAATGAATTTCAATGTCACCCCTTTCACCATTCGCCCCATGTCTCCCAACACCACTAATTCCTTCAATTTTCTTAGTTCCATTTTCCCATACATAAATTGAGTATTAGGACTCTCTCTCCATTTGAACTCTGTAAGATCTGCTCCTGGATGGCGAGCAGACTCCACCCTCCCTGCAGCAAAGTCTCCGCCCAGTACCTGCGTTACCTGGGCAACTGGCACACCTGGAAGAGGTCACATCTGCATCTGCTGAAGTCACCTCTGAATTTGATGTGGCCACACCTTTCTCCGACCATACCCTAGATAAGGCCTAGCCCAGGCCCAGATGCTCTTTTTCCCAGGTCTTTCCCAGGCCTTTCCCAGCCACATGGAGGGCCAAGATGGCCTGGCGCCAACCGGAATGATGAATAAACCTATCCCTTACCTGAATACCACGTGCATGGTGTGGTTCTTACTCGGTTACCTCTTTTTAAAAACCTAACATAAATGGTGCCATTTGAACCCGGGAAGTGCTTAAAGTCAGGATAGGTAGGATTCTTCTCCGTTTGTTTTTTTTTCCTTTTCTTGTTCTGATGGCCTTTTGCAAACCCGTCTGTCTGCTGCGGACACAGCACATCGATACCATTGCTGACCTCTGCATCCACCTCCATGCTTCTACATTTTGGTGAGTGAAGTACTCTCTAAGGGTTCTCTGTCACTTAGTCTCTCTTCAGACGTGGTACCATGCCAGAGAACTCGCTAGGCCTTTAACTGAAAGACTGGTCACCTCTGGAGCCCAGGATGCTTGACTGGTTGCTTGGCCACTCCTCCCTAGAGGGCTCGGTGGCAAATTGGAATGCCACTTCCATCCAATAAGCCCTCCTCCACTCACTAAATTTTTTTTCTCTGTTACGCCTATAATGGGGTGCTGTGTGTCACTCCAGTGTCGTGAAACCCCTCTGAAATGTCTCCTGTGCCCCTGGAAAGCCAGAGCACCTAATTTTTTTATGCTGTTCTCAGGTTTAGACAATTTTTGCCTCTGCAATGGGAAATGGTCAGAAGTCTGTTTACTTTCAGGCTCTCTTTGCTATCTTTGCCAATCATGTCCAACTTTCCCTATCTCTCCCTTTCTCTTTTCTACAACATTTTGGCTTGTGCCCTGAAGAGTGTGATGCAGGCTGGGTCCTGGGGACCCCCTTCTAGGTTTCCTCTCAAAGGCTAGTCAATGTAGGCTTGATCGATTTGTTCAGGGTTTCTTTGCATTTTTTCAGAAATTCGCCATCTTGAGTTTGCCATCTTGGCCACATGGTGGGTTAAGGGTTTGGCCCCATCTGACCCTTAATCTTCCACCAAGCTTACTACTCCATCCATATATTCTAAGGTGCCTTGCTAACAAGTTGCTCTTTTCACAGACCCTGGTAACTGAGGCCCAACCATCCGATGTGCTTTGTTAGCAAAGATGTCTACACATTGTTGTCAAAAATTTTAGGTTTTGAGTTTTGCCTTTTTTTGTTTTGTGTTGTGTATTCTACTACTGACTATGTGATTCTAAAATATTGGGCATATCTGTGCTAAGATTCTCACATCTAACGAGTTTTGTCATTGCAGAATATTTCTTGGTCAATTCTTGATAAGGACCAGGGAAGCTCTAATTATTCTATTTGATCTCCTTGTTGTTTAATTGGAAATAATAAAGGGTTTTCGTGGCAAAGATTGCAATTCAAAGCCAGCCTGGGCTAAAACATCCCTAAGACTCCATCTCCCAACTAACCTGCAAAGAGCCAGGCTGGAAGCATGGCTCAAGACTCTTATCTCTAACCAGCAAACTCTGCAAGTGGTACTATAACTCAAAGTAGTTCAGTGCTAGCCTTGAGCAGAAGTGCTCAGGGACAGTGTCCAGGCCTTGAGTTCAAACCTCCTTGAAAACCAACTGGGACAAGCCATCCCAGCAACAAGCACCTAGACTCAGCCAGTCTGGGGAACAAGGGAACATGGAGAAGAGTAAGAAGACATGATATCACATCAGCAACTTTGTGCCTGCCCTTTCAAAATTAACCAGAGCCAGGAGGTCAAGAGAAGTAAGAAGCCTGCTCATACTTGTCCATACTTGACTACTTATTAACTGGACAGGAATTTACATTCTTGCCTTTGTTACCTTACTTCTCCTCTACCTACTCACCAGATGTCAGAAGTAGCTAGGGACATTTCTACCAATATTTTTCAGCCCCAGGTCCTTCCTCTTGCCATTTATTTGCTCTCTAGTATTTTTTTTCCAGCCCCTCAATGCTCATGAGACTTCTCCAGACTTCATCTAAGGACTCACGCCCACCAAGGGACAGCTGCTGCTCACTGCCTTCTCTGGGAGGGGACCAAATTCCAGCCTTTTACCCCTATTGTCGACACTCCTTGTCAGCAGGAAGTAGCCAGAAAGAATCTGAACCCTATTTCATGATTATTAAAAGGCTGGAATATAAGGTCTGCTCCTGGATGGTGAGCAGACTCCACCCTCCTCACAACAAAGTCTCTGTCCAGTACCTGCATTACCTAGGCAACTGGCACACCTGGAAGAGGTCACATCTGCATCTGCTGAGGTCACATCTGAATTTGATGTGGCCACACCTTTCTCTGACCATACCCTAGATAAGACCTAGCCCAGGCCCAGATGTTCTTTTTCCCAGGTCTTTTCCAGCCACGTGGAGGGCCAACATGGCCTGGTGCCAACCAGAATGATGAATAAACCTACCCCTTACCTGAATACCATGTGCTTGGTGTGGTTCTTACTCAGTTACCTCCACCACCCCCTCCAGCATTCTGGTACTCATTTTGTTAAACTGTAAGATAGAGTTATTGAAGGGAGTTACACCATTAGAATCCTCCCCTGGATATACCATACTTTAGTTCATGATTGTGCATATATGTTTGGAATCCTGTGTATGTTTATATATATATATTTATATATATATTTATATATATATATATTTATATATATATATGTTTGTATGTATATATATGTATATTTACAATTAAGATCTTTTATTCAAAGAGCTAATATACATTTCAATTATTTCTAAACTTCCAAAAATTATTTGATAACTACTGATGTTTTAATTCTTTAAACAACATAGTGAGAAAATGGACAATAATGGAGATGTAAGCTAGAACCCAAGATCATATATTTTTTATTTCTCAATGAGAAAATAGTAAAGATCTTTCCACACAAACTTTTGAGGTTCATCAATTCCCAGGCAAGAGGGAAAATGGACCTGACTAAATGACAATTGTTATTCTCCTTTTAGCTAATCACAACTACACTTAGGTTATATATTCAGTAGTCATTTTATGATTGCACCTAAAAATTGTTCATAACAACCACTGGAAAATTGTTCCCATAGTTGTTATGACATTTACTTTTATAGTTTTGACAAATAGGATGATTGGATACAGAAGACTTGTGTAGGCCTGAGATTCCCACAAACTTAAATTCATTTAAGTAATCACATAAGAGCCTTTAGGTGATATGAGCAGAGACAAATTAGTTTTAGCACCACAAAGCATGTGTTTTTACAGTAAAAAGAAAAAAGTCTGAGCATGATGGTAAGGGAGGTCAAGAGATTGTAGGCCAAGATCAGCACCAGAAAAACATGAGGCATAATCCACAAAATAGCTACAACATAAAAGGGATGAAGGTATTAGACCAGTGTGTTGTCCTAAATTCAAACTCCAGACTATTCAAACAAGCAAGCCAAAAAAAAGACCAAAACAAACAACCCATCTCCATAAAGCAAAGTTAAAGGAAGCAAAATAAACACACAGATGATTAAAAATAGCATCTCCCTTTTGGATCTGATTGTATTTCCTTGTATGAACTTAGGCTTTTTGATACCAAAGACTCAGGAGAAAACCATATAGCATGTATGCAAATTAAAAAAAATGACCTAAGTATATGCTAGTTGCCTAACTTCTTTAGCTCTGAAGGTGATTCATCATCATCAAAAACACTGTCTCTGGGTTTCAGTTGTAGTCATGGAAGTCAGGTAGTAGCAAGTGACTGAGCAGCTACTGCAAGCACTCAGAAGCGATTTGGGTGACATGTCAAAGCTGACCCCCTTTAGAAAACATTTGGGAAGCCTGGCCTCAAAGCACTCCACGGGAGCTAAACACCAGGGGGAGAGGGCAGGGTTGGAGCCATGAGTGTCTCCATGTGGATGTGTCCCCAGTTGTTGATGGAAACAAGAAATTTCCATATATTTGGCAGAGAGAGATGAGATATTTTGGCTGAGATATATTATCCTGTCCCACTTTGTAGCAAAAAGGCAGTAAAGTGTTTCTGCAGGGTCAAGAAACAGAGAAGCCATCAGCTAGTGGCAGGGAGAAAGCATTCATGCAGCAACATAATAGAGTGGACTGAATGTGAATTAGGCTGAAGTCAAGGATTACAAAAGAAAAAAAAAAGAAAGAAGAAGCAACAGTCTAGAAAGCAGAAGGCCTAGGGCCTTGTGAGCATGGTCCCTGTTCTAATAGAAGGTATTACTAGCAGTGATGGTCCAGCGCTAGCCAGGGAAAGTAGAGAGCTATTAAGATTACATGCCACAGGCAGTTGGTAACTCTTAATTTGACTTCCTAAAGGGGACCAGATAATTTAAGAATGGATTTTGAACCAATATTTCTATTGAAGGACAGACTTCAACCCTTGAAAAAGCATCTTTGGTATTTTAAGAGACAGCCTCTCAGAGATATCTTAGGTAGAGAGCAAGGATCAGCAGAGTAAAGGTAACAGTGGGAAACGTGACCTGTACAGATATCTCTGTCTGCTTTAGTCAATAAAGCAAAAACTCTTTCATTCGCTTTTATGTTTTGTTTTCATAGCTTTTTATTCATACTGTGTTTCAGTTATTCCATGCTGTCATACAATTGGCTGTCGTCTGGGTTGCTGAGACAAAAATTTGCAAGTCTCATTGATGAAGACCAGGAGTGTGTTCCGAGCAAGGTTTTTTTTTTTTTTTGTCATTCTGCAAATCTCATGGAGTGTACTTATACACACTTAGAAAGTATAGGTCAGTTATTTGATTGGCCCCCTCAATGTAATCAAGAAACACAGTAAACAGTAGATGCAGGAAGCTACTGCTGGTCTAACATAATGCAGTGTTTTTCAGTAATCTTTTCTTTTCTAAGAAGAACAAGCATACTCTACAATGGCATAATGACAAAAAGTATAGTGTAGCAAGTACAGAAACAAGTTACAGAGTCATTTATTACCAGTAGCAAGTACCATACCCTGAACAATAATTACACAACCACGCTTCTATATGAGAGTTCACACAGCAGGATTATTTACACCTGCATCTCCACAAGTCCAAGTATTGTGTTTATGCTGTACCTAGAGGGCTTTACCTTTTTCTGTGACTCCATGACTTTCAAATGGCTGCAATGTCACTAAACAAGAGGAGATTTTGAACACCATCATCCTTTCCATCACATATGTGGTCTGTCATAGACCTCAACTTAGCACTGTGACAGATGACTGTATTTCTCACAGCTCTGCAAGCTTCAACTCCTAAGTTAAAGGGGCCAGAACATTTGATGTCCTGAGAGGAATCAATTTTCTGGTTTGATGATGGCCACCTAATTGCTATAGTCTCACATGATAGAAATGGAAACATCTCTCTCGTGTCCCTTCTTAGAAAGGTATTTATGTATGACTGCTTCTACCCTCAGCATTCAGCATTACCCACAAGCCCAACTCAAAACAATATCACATCAATAAGTAGAATTGCAACATTTGGATTTGGGATTGGAAGCTGATTCAAATAGTCAGTCAGAAGTAAACTTGAAACATTTGTTAGACATCATATATATACAACAAAATCTACACTGAGGATTCAGTTTTGAGCGAGACGCTTCTTCCCATAGGACATTTCAAAAGCAATTGGTAGGAAATGAACTCATATTACTGTTCTCAAGTAGGTAATGCACTGAAAATTGTTGGCATAAGATGTGAAGATTAAAAAAAAACTTAAAGGAATATCTGTGTATAGTGGAATTGAAGCTCTGTTGCTCTTTCCCTTGTATTTTATGTGCTTATTTGCTTTACTGGCTTTTAAATATAATATTAGAGAAGGGAGCTAGTATGTTGATTAGCTTCCTGCTACTATAAAAGATACCTGAGATAATCACCTCAAAAAGAGAAGTTTATTTTCTTCAGAATTTCAGATCATAATCAATTGTCCCCACTACTTTTGAGCCTATGACTACATGGGTTGGGAGGGGCACATACAGCAAAGAAAAATGGCTCCTATCATGGCCAGAAAGTGAGAGACAGAGAAAGCAAAGATTCTACCTCCCACACCTCCTAACTATTCTACCATCTCCCCAAAATGCCACTCTAAGAAATCAGCACAAGCTACACAGGCCTTTAGGAGACATTCAAAATCAGACAATAACAACCAGATAAAGATCGTTTATTCTTCATTGTTTCCCCCAAATGTCAACACAGTGAAGTAGCCTATTAATTCCTCAGAAGAAATTCCAATCTTTTTACAAAATCTTACTTCTAAAAGTAGAAGGCATATGATGGAACTTTTATTTGTTTTGATATCATAGATCTAATTCATCAGACTATAAGGGGGATAAACTTATCTTTTTTAACTTATAAAAAGATGATTATATAATTACAATTCTATATTTATAATGACAGATGCACTTCAGAACTCAAACTCACTGCCAGACTGTCAAAAATGATACCAATTTAATGAAAAGGAAGGTTTCTATAATAAAGTTTCACTGGTTATTATACAAATAAAGCTGTTGGGTGGGAATAGATAGAAGATGTTTATTTCAAAGCCCAAACAAGAAAACCAATTTCTACTTTAAAACATGATGCTCATCTTTTACGCTGTACAAAAATGAACTGCAAATGGATCAAAGATCCTAAGGTAAGACCTGAAACTTTTAAAACTGCTACAGGAAAGATAATTATTTTTTTGAATAGGAACCAAATTATCCAGAAAATAAGGACAAGAGTGAGAAAATGGAACAGCAATCGAAGATTTCTAAACAACAGAAAAACAACTACCAGAAGAAGAGATAAGCCACAGACTTCACTAACTACTCAATGGATAAGGGATTAAAATTCAGACAACAAAAGAAGTTCAAAAATTGAACAAAGAACAAATAATCTAATATTTGTGCAAGCCAATTGAGCAGACAATTCTCAGAAGAAACACAAATGATTAATAAATACATAATGTTTAACATATTTCACCATAAAGGAAATGTGAATGAAATCTCCACTAATATTCTGTCTTACTCTAGTCAGAATGGCAATCATCAAGAAAACAAGCAACAAAAATAGTCCAAAATGGAGGTTTGGCTCAAGTGGTAGAGTGCTAGTGTTGAACACAAAAACTCAGGAAACAGTTCCTAAGCCCCAAGTTCAAGCTCTGTAGAATCTGAATGCAGTATCTAAGTCATAGGGTATGTCTATTTTTTTACAAGGATCTTCTACACTGATTTCTCCAGTGACTACTTTACACCGTTACATCAGGGTTCCTGTTTCCCCCAGATTCTAGCCACTTCCTGGACCTCTCAAAATCATACCAGCATCTTGCTATAATCAAGTCATAATAGTAACTTTCATAGTGTATTATTTTTCCTTTTGGAAAATTAAGTCCTTGTGATGTTATAGGAGAACTTTTGTCTCCCACTAACAAGATACATTGAATCCTCAGCACCACTGTGATCTACTGAGAAACTGGGTCATTCAAACTAAGTTATGTGAGAATGAGGCCATCGTGGAAGATGGCAGACATGAATTCAATATGACTGGTGTTCGGTAAGGAGATGATAGATAATGCATTTTAAATTATGAATGCACTGAGAACACACAGATGCTGAGTGTTTTCTCCTGAAGCAACTTTGTGCCTAGAGTCTTCAAGTACTATATTCAATTGTTTACTCTTTGTGATTTTATTTTGCTTTCAAAAATAATTCGAGTGTTCCTTGTTTTTTTTATATTTCTCTTTTCTTTTTTTACCTTTTCTATTATCATCTCCACCACTTTAGTCCGATCTTCATCAAAACTAATATAATTCAAAATTTCACTATCACCTGCTAGCATTACAGTGAATGAGATTTAGAGTAAGTAGTTTGATGCTAATTCTTAACCTCTACTACCAAAGTACTTCAGGGTGAATTCATAAGCATGCAAGCTCTGCTTATCGATTCGTCTACGAATACTATTATTTCCCTTTTGAGATTTAAAACCCATGTTAAGTTACTTTCAAATCAATACGATTTTCCATTTGGTAGGAAGGAAAGAAAAACCTTTATGTTGTTTCCTTAAAGGTCTGTTACTGACAGCACAATGTTGTATTTAATGAGCTGCTCCCTTTTGCCTAGACTGGAGAACATACATTAATCAACCCAGTGCTTCTCCTTTGCATGTTGAGGAGAATAAAGTTTCTTTGAAATAATTGCTATGGCTCCAGAAGATAAAACATCCTTGCCTATTGAGGAATACAACTATTAATGTGAATACTAAAATGCTATTAACCAAGAGACTCCAAAGTCCAGGGTTTAAAGGACAATAGAAGTGTTTGGGTTTTTTTTTTTATGACACAGATTCTCTGGTAAAGAAGCTTGAGAAAAGAGTGAAGCCTATGCAGTCGTTGAGAACCTAGTTGTTGTTGTTTTTACCTCCTTGGGCATTCTTCTTACATGCATGTTCAAATCTATGTTCTATCCAAGTGTCAGATCAAAAACTACTGAAGAACATATATTTGATTTTTCTAATATTCAGAACCAGTATTAGAGCTTGTCACTTATTTTTACAATCCACTGGCAAGAACTTAGTTACACGGGCCAGTATACTTTCAAGTAGAATTAAGAAAGGTACCCTTTCTCTGGGCAGCTGTTTTTCTAGTTACAACCCTTTAAACAGAAGAACCTGAGGAACAATGCCAGCAGAGAGTACTAAACTCCCCAGAGACATGCTATTAATATCACATAAAATGGACTTACTTACAATGCAGAGTATTCTTTAATTTGGGGAAATTAACTGACTTAAGGTTACATTAGATCACACAAAGTCATTTAAACAAATAATTATACTTGTGAATATTTGCATGAATCATCATGCTATCATTGGTCTATGTAGTTAGGTTTCCTTTAATAATTTTCAAGACAAAATTCTATTTTTAAGATAGAATTGATTTTCATTGGAATACCTAATGAAAATCATACAGAAAAAATATAACAAATTTATTGGAAAGATAGAAAGTATTAAAAATTGTCCATGAGTTTTTCTGGAATACTTCTTGAGAAATTAGGGCAATATGTTTGAGATTACAGGAGACAGAGCTATTTTCTTGCCTTTTACAGATCAAGACATGCAAAGGCTGAGAAAAAAAAAAGATGTACAATAGAAAGCAACAGAAAAAGAGAGAAACAACCTCATATTACAAAATTAACTAAGTAAAAACTAAGGAGAAACAAGAGCAACAGAGAATCTGGGTTTTTAGAGATATAAATTTGAAGGCTGTAGATACAACCAATTCCTGGTGGGATAATTTCTCTATTCACTCTGTTCACTCAGAGGACCTTTGTATTCTGCTCTAGAAATTAGAAGTGCTTTTGGTTAGTGTATGTCTGTCTTCTTTTTATGAATCATCCATTGTCTATGCTTTTCATTCTCTCTTTGCTCAATAAAGCCATTTACCAGGAAGCTTTGCAAATAACAACATCCATTCTTTTTATTTTATTTCATAAAATGAACTACTTCCTAAAAAATTGTTCTATGCTATCTCTACATCTTGAAAATAAGATTAAATTGGATTGATTCAGAATTTTGTTAGTTTTTGTTTTCATGTAAGCTTTTCTTTCTTTGAGAACTGTATGCTATTTCCAAGGGTGTTCTGGGACAACACAAAAACTGTGAAGTTGGAAATTGTTGCTATAAAAGGATTAGAACTGCAGTATGGTAAACACATTTCTCTAAGGCCAACCAGGAAAGAGAAATAGCAACCATCCTTTACACTTCTAATTTCTTTTGTGTTTTCAGATCTCACAGTGTACTTTTCTGAGTTATCATGGTATCTGGAAATATTTGCTCAGGTAAGATGAAGCCACCCAAACTTTGGTCATAATTGTGATATTGAGTGACTGCAGGAAACTTAATCCTTAGAATCAGTTGTGCTCTTTGGTACATTTAGTATAAGGATAGGCTTAAAAAAATTCTATATAAAGAAATTAACTCTGAAAAGAAGAACCATGTTTCAAGATAATTTTTAACCTAAAAATTAAGTTTGTCAGCAAATTCTTTGAAAGACTTTTCCAGACCTAACCTCTTGCCCTAACTTCTTTGATGCGGGCAGGTCTATCTTCCGTGGTCAGCACTGAAATCTTGGCCCGGATGCCACATCTGGTGCCTTGAGCCCATTCTGCTTGTGAGTGTTGCACACAGCAAGATTCTAATAAGCCCAGGGGAGCAGCTTTCATTCCTAAGTACCCCATCAGCCTCTTGCTCTCAGTAACATCACTTCTAAGTTATGTACTGAACTTTCCTCAGACATATCCCTAGGAATGAAGATCATTCTGTCCACAGTGGTGTCTTTTCACAAACATACCATATCACCAATTCACTTCTTGTTCTCAGCATGCCATTTGCTTCCCATTACTTACTGGAATCACCTCCTCAAGTATTTATCTTCTAAGTCTTGGCTCAGAGGGGCCTTGTGGGAAAAGAAATTAAAACCAGGCCCAACCCCTGGCATTCCAGTAAAGTGGTGTTAATTGAGCATTTCCATTTGGAGACCCATTTTTTCTTAATGGTACATTATCCATGAATAATGATTAAACTGTAGATAGGACAAGGCCCTGAAAAGTTATCTTCTTTCTCCTGAACTACATTTTATAGAGAGAGATAACATGTTTGTCTATGGGAATTGGGGCATAGAGTAGAAAAAAGTCAGATGATTGATTAGATTCTTGTTTTAAGAGCAATTGATATCATATTTCACTAGTAGTAGATGAGAATATATATTAACATGTTTAATTACCATTAGGTGAATGTGGAGGTGGGGAATAGAAAGGACAAAAACTAGAAAGGGAAATATGATCTTTGGTATACTAATGATCAAGTATAGTAAAACTAGATCATCACAAGACAATCATAGACAAAGGAATGTTACACATATGGAAAGAAAATATGACTATCACTCATAATGGTACACACACACAAATCTATGCAGTAGAATATGAAATTCTCACCAGCATAGGTTACAAATTCAATTACATGATTGGAATCTATTTATTTTTGACTAGTGATATTGGGTCATTTGCTTAACTATTCTATGCCTTCAACTCATTCTCTTGAAAATGGAAATAATAGTATGGAGCTTAAAAATCATGTAAACTATGTACAATGGCTCATGCCTATAATCCTAGCTGCTCTGGAGGCTGAGATTTGGAGAACCATGAATTGACACCAGCATAAGCAAAAAAATTTACAAGACCATGTCTTATTCACTAAAATGGTGAATGCAGGGGTACACATGTATCATCCAGATATGTGGAGCAGAAGTAGGAGGATGCAGTTTCAATTGACCAGGGCCTAAAGACTACTCAAAAAATAATAAAACAAATAGAAAGACTGAGGGGCATGGTTCAAGTGATAATGAATTTGCCTACCAACTGCAAGACTCAGGTATTGCCAAAAAGTTAGGATAATGAATGTAAAGCAACCAGTCCATGTTCTTTTATATGCTTGTTGATTTTCTTTATGGCTTGGGCATTTATTTTGTAACTATTCGTGTCATAACTATTTATTTTATAACTATTAAAATGACTATCTTAATAACTATTTTAAATAGTTTTAATTTTGCAACTATTAAAAAATAAGCAGGCAAGCAGTAATCTATATAGAATACATGATAGAGTTTTATCCATCCATTAACTCAAATCCGTTATTCATAGAAATGACTGATTATTTAGGTTGCCCATATTTAGATTAATTTATAAAGTATATTTTTGAAGATTTACTAAAAGTAGTGAACATACTTCTTAAGCAAAGGATAGCAATTGCAACAAGAAAAGTTTAGAAAGCTTCCTGAAATTCATCCTTGGTTTCCTTTTAATTAGAACAGGCTTAGGAGAGACATAAAAATAAAATTATTGACTCATCTGAAATTAAAGATCCTCATTGTGTTTTCTTCAAGAAATGTAGTGTGACTCTTGTTAAATAATAATTTTCCCATTTTAATTACATTAAATTCTGCCTTCTTAAATTCCTGCTGTCATTTCTAATTAAAGGGAAATTTCTCATTTTCTGTGTAGCAGATCTATTTTGGTCTTAAAAACTCTTCTTATACACTTCCAGAGGTATTTTGCACTATAAAATAGGTGAAATTGTTCTTCACTACGTGGCAATATGTTGTGTAAAATTCCCTGCAGGTGATATGTTAAATAAAACATAAAATATACTTACTTTAACACTTAATCTAATGGAGAAAATCTTCAGATATATATATTTCTATAAAAGAAGCCTTCAAGCTAATGTAACTATTTATTAATTATGCCACTTTCTCCTGAGCAGGTATAAACACTAAGATGTGTTCCTGTTTTGTTGTTGTTGTTGTTTGGGTTGACATATAATAACTATGCTTATAGGATATAATCTGAAATTCGAAAATAAGTCAGTGTTATGTAGTGATCAAACTTCTCTTCCAGCTGTTTTCATTAGCTACAGACACTTACTATGTAATAAAACACCAGCGCTTAGCTCTACTATTTATACCTTAGTGTCCATTAACAATGCTTACTGCATCCTCTCTACCTTATACTGCCCCATCAAAGCACTATTCTATACTCTGCTTCTATAGAATCATCTTTATTAGATTCTACCTGTGTATGAGATCATGCAGTCTTTGTCTTTTGATATCGGACATATCGGTTAATATTCTTCAGGTTCATTCATATAGTTGCAAATGGCACAACATAATATACTTTTTAATTTTAATTTTTGCAAAAACTAAACTCTGGGCCGCACTGTTCTGGACTTTTGTGCTCCAAGCTAGAGTTCTACCACTTAAACCACAGCTCCACTTCCAGCTTTCTGTGGTTCATTGGAGATAGAGTCTCAAAGGACTTTCTGCCTCAGTTGGTTTTGAACCTTATCCTGAGATCAAATTTCCTGAGTAGCTAGGATTACAGGTATGAGCCACTGGCACCCAGCTATAACTAATATTCTTTTGATTGTACAGTTTTCCACTGATTTTTTTGGTCAGTCCTAGGGCTTGAACTCAGAGCCTTGGAACTGTCTCTGAGCTTCTTTTGCTCAAGACTAGCACTCTACCACTTGAACAACAACACCACTTCTGGTTTTTCTGTTTATGTGGCACTGAGGAATTGAACCCAGAGTTTCATGTATGCTGTGCAAGTACTCTTCCACTAAGTCACATTCCTAGTCTCCACTAAAATTTTTATATATTACTGTTTATAATTTTATCCACTTACATAATTGAAGTCATACCTTGCCTCATAAATTCTGCTGCACTAAACACAGGAATGTAGATATCTATTTGAAACACTATTTTCATTTGCTTTGGACATATGTTCAATACTGGCATTATTGCTTTATATAGTAAATGATTTTAAAATACTGTGATAGCTGCAGTAATTTACATTTCTACTGATGGTTTGTAAAAAATAATTTCCAAATTCTTGTCAATACTTATAATATTTCCCTTTGGTTTTCTTATCATTCTAACTGGAATGCCATGCTATATAACTGGTTTGGGTTTGAATTTCTCTGATGGTTAATGATATCCAGCATTTTTACATAGTATGCATTGACCATTGTTATGTGTGATTTTAAAACATGCCAATCAATGACCTTGCCAATTTTATACCATTGGGATATTTAGCAAATTTTTGAATTGTTTGAATTTCTTATGCTTTTTTGTATCAGATAGTTATTCTTAAAATCCAATATCATGAGGTATATTCATTTATTTTTGTTGCATTCAGTTTCTATATTCAATGTTTTATTGTTTTTATTGTGAAGAAATTTTATCTCCTAATTAATTTTTCCTAATATTTTTGTAGTTATGGTTAATATAATTTAAAATGTTTACATTTTATCTAGCTTTCTATTATGTTTTATGCTGATTTTTGTATTCTGAAACTTTATGAAGAAATTATGTTATCCTAATAGTTTCTTTATGGAGCTATATATAAGTACATATGTATGCATATGTACACAAATTTATATATATACATGTATATATGCATGTGTATGTGTGCACATATACACATATATCCAAAAAGGGACAATTATTTCCCATTTGGATGGCTTTTATTTCTTTCTATTGCCTAATGTCTCTAGTTAGAACTTTTAATTGTTAAACTTATGTGGCAAATAGGTTACACATGTTCTGGATAAGATTAAATACTACATAGAAATAAAACATAGCACTAGATTTGTAGCCTCTCCTTTCTAACTAGTATATTGCTGAGTTTTTCAGTCACTTCTGAATGCCTATTATTCAAACTAGAGGATAGCATTTTGAGGATGATGACTGGAGAGTCTCTTTGATTGCGATTGCTTGGCATCACTCAATTAACATATTTTAAGCAATTAGCATTAGTGAAATATAAAAATAAGAAATGTAATAAAATACAAGTCAGAAAAAGAAACCCTGCTCTCAAACAAAATAAAACTAGCTTAACACAGATGTGCAATCAGAAAGAGAAGTGTTTTATGTAGAGGGAGAAAATTTAAAGATCACCAAGTGTTTAAAAACACAAACCTAAACACAAGAAGAGGCAATCATTCCATTTATACCTTCACACCTTTACTTAAAACATTTTCTGAGCATCTCACAAAATTGACCCAAAGGAAAACAAAGACTAAAGGCCATTAGCTTCATAGGGATTATAATATTATGGAATTGCATTAATTTGTTATAACATGTGACAAATGAAAAGTCATTGACCAGAGGCAAAATCTGATATGAAAGTACTAAAGACATAAAATAAATAAAGGTATATAGACATTCTTGGCCAATAAACATATATTTTCTATGTAACACAAGCCTAAGTTCTGAAACAGAAATCCAGCAAACCAACAGGAAACGAACAATAGCCCTGAATAGCTTTATATCAAATAGAGGAAAAGGCATATACGGGTAATAAGGATAGATATTCTTAATAGCTAAATTCAGACATATTGGAGTAGGTTAGTAAAATGATCAAAGATCAATACTACCTCCCAATTAGCAAAATTCTGGAGGACAATAATTGAAAAAAACTCATCTCTTAAGTGATAACAAATAATCTAAAATTTCTTTGTCAATCTGAGAAGGGATCACTAAAGAAATGTTAATCTATGATATACAATGTAAAATCCTTCCCCACATCTTTCTAATGCAGTTTCCAAGAAAAAAATTGATATTACTAATCAAAATGACTGTTCCCTGGTGTTTGTATTCCAGTTGACGTGACAAGTGTGTGCTCAGGAAAGGCCACAGCCCTCGACTGTCCAGAAATATTCAGCTGACAACGTCTCAAAGAGAATTCATAGCCCCAAACCCCCACTGGAACTTCCACCTCTGTTCTCCAAAGTGGATGGTCCTGCTTTGCTTCAGAAGGGCACCGATGCTGAGAAGATGTCCCTAGCTACACCTCTGAGAATCCGCCTTGACATCGCCTCTGGTCTCCCTCCTCATACCCAGATCAGGAACTCAGCTTCCAGACAGTGTCATACCACATTTCTCTCCTCTGACTCCACTCACCTCCTCTATCCCCATACTGTGAGATCATACACCATCAGTTTAATCAAGAGTCAGGATGCTGACTGCGGATCTGCGTTATCCAGCTCCATACTGCTCTCCAGTCTGTTTTCCATCCTACAATGCTAGCGACCTTGTCAAAGCACACACAGCCAAAGAGGCAGCAGTACAGGAGTGTGTGTATGAACACCGTACCAGCCAGGCTGCACTTTACATTTGTGTTCTCCTTTTCGGGTACTGACATATGAAAGCCTATGAAATGCAGCTCACCCCTGTTGCCCACATGACTCTGCTTTCAACCCAGGAGGAATGAGTCACCAGACAGGGAAAGACCCAAAAGCTAGAGCATGGAATGAACTTTCAGCTACTTTATAGTGAAAAGAAGAGACTGAAAGTGCTACATGGCACAATCTCAGATGGAGGAAAAACAGTTCAGAACAATTCTCTCAGTGAGAGAGGAAACCAGAAGAAAAAGAATCAAGACGCAAAGAGAAATGTGATTCCCCAAGGAACAAAACTAGATTGTTGTGAATTTTGTTTTCAAAAGTCTTCTCTCAGAGGACTTGAGTCAATGTCTTATTTTATTCAAATTGGCTTTCACTTCTGTAACTATTATTAGAGTTGTTGAGGTTTGCTTGTAAGTGTTGTAGATCCTGTGCCTGTGGTTCCCACGTTCTGTCGAAAACAGAATCACCTGAAGATATTTCTGTGGTTGAGCTGTGCAGCGAATTCAACTGGCTGTTTGAACACTTTTTTTTTGACTCTTAGCTTTTTGTTCTACCTTCCTGCTGAGTCTTGTCTCTCTTTTCATTCTGGATTTCGGTTAGGGAAGGAAAGGCAAAATAGAACCCTATTTTTAAGGCAATAACATCACCCATGACTAAGTATATGCTGTGTTTATGACTGTGGACATTTTTATCATTGCAAACTCCTGTGCTCACAGTTGCTGCTAATAACTAAGAAGTGTCTATTTTATATTTTTATGACTTAAGCTCAACACATTATTGTATAAAATATGTATTTCCCAGAATTTTGTAAGGTTCTCTCCCCTTCCACCTCTCTCTCCTTCTTCTTCCTCTTTTCTCTCTCTTATTTTTAATCTGTAGCAAATAGTGAGAAAATAACACAGGGATTTAGTAGGTCAGGGAATTGTCCAGAGTAATAGGCAAGTACCATCTGATAGACTGGCATCGAGGTGTCATCTTGTGATGGTACCTCTCCCTCGAGGCTCAACTCGTTAGGTATCAGATTTCATTATCAGCCTGCACGCTACCTTCACTCAGACAGTTTCTGAGGCTGAGACATAACTTGGATCTTGCGAAATAAAGAGATAATTGGTGATGAACACAGTCTGGCATCAGCCACTGCCCAGAAAGTTAAGCACTAGAAGTGGACATAGAGAAGGAGCATTGGATCCTTCTCAGTGAGAGCAACCTCATAATCCTAAACAAATCATCCCTTTGTCCAGAATACAAAAGACCTAGACCCTTATGATTACTGAGATGTCAGTTTACATTGATTGCTAGCAAGCAAACCCTGGCCTCAGCAAATGACAGCCCCTCCAACAACTTCATTCCTCAGAGCCATTTCAGAAAACAAAAGTTAGCCTCTGCGGGTTGACAGCTCCGACTACAAAGTAATCAGAATACATTGGCTAATTGCCAACAGCATGTGGCCAGCCAGGCTTTGGAACTGAGCCACTTTAGAACTGGGAGAATTGGAGGCAAGAAAAAAGTTGATGTTTAGAAGTGTCTTGGCCTCTTTGCCACGGAGACCATTTCGAGAAGCAGCTAAGATGCCAATGGTAGGAACATCTGCATGCTGGAGCACACAGCAGAGGTATGTATCAGTAGAGACAGATGAGACTTGAAGGTATGGATATGGTGGTTTTCCCTGGCTCTGTCCTCCTGGGTTAGAAGAGAATTAGATTACCTGAGGGAAATGTGGCAATGAAACTGATGTACTTACTGTCCAGCCCCACTCCCTGACTCTCAGTGCTGATTTCTGAGGGAGACAGAGCTCTCCCACCCATCTAAACCATGTAAACTCCAATGTCTGCTTATGTATGCGCTTTGATTTTATTGAACAGATTTAGTTTTACAGAATTTATTTTCTGTGTGTCTTATATAGACCACCTACCACTCTCAGCCACAGTGCCACTTCTAGTTTTCTGGTGGTTATTTGAAGATAAGAGTCTCACTGACTTTCCTGTCAGAGCTGTCTTTGAACCACGATCCTCAGATCGTGAGTAGCTAGGATCACAGGTATGAGCTACTGGCGTCTGGCTCCATTTACTTTTTAATATAGGCCATTTCCTCCCTTTATTTACTTTTTCACTCTTTTTCTCTGACTTTCCCTCCTCCCTGAAGTCATAAGCTCCTGCTTTTCAATATTCAAGGTAAAACAACATTTTAACAACCTCTTTCTTTAGCCCTCCCCCAATTATAATTTCCTTCTACCTGCAGGCAAAACTGTCCTCTCACTCATATACTCTTCTACCTTTTTTCTATGCCTTCTTTTCTTCCTCCTTTTCCACCTCCTCCTTTCTTTATTCTTTTACTGTTGAATTTTTAATAATAAGAGGAAGAATGACACCAACCTTCTTTACAACAACTGAATTGTATACCTACCCTTAACTGTTCTGAGTACCAGCTGCCTACCTCTTATTTCTTATTCTATGTCTCTCCTCTATCTCTTCTTATTCTTAATACCTAAATTCTAACCTCTACATATAGGACTCTTATTGATCATATGCCTACCTGTCTCATATACGGGAACATGTTTGGTGGTATAGATAATGTTACCAATGAAATTTCATTATTTCAAAATATCTCGTTGGTATTGAATTGGTGAATTTGTTAGAATTGAAACAAACTCACAAACCAGCAGCCAGAAATGGTACATCAGTCCAGCTAATACTGTAAAAAAGTATGAACTTATAAATAATAAAAAAAAAACCTTTTGTCCTTATATCTGATAAAAAAACATGGTCTGTCAAGTTGATATATGAAGTTAAGTTAATATACATATATAATATGTATATATCTGGGCTTATATACAGGTCATATATATGATTTTTGTTTGCTAAGCATCCATAAACATACAGTACACAAAACTATGATTATGGATACTTACATATATGTATGTGTTACTCACATAGATTTCTTTATATGTATATGAATGAGACAGCCTTATAAATGGATCATTAAAGATTTTTTAATGTTAAAAAACAAAAAAGAAAGAAATTCAGTATTGAAAGACTAAATGTGAATTAACTTTATAGAGGAATGTGAGGGGATGATAGTTAAAGGCATAGAAAATATATTTAATAAAATAATAGAAGAAAACCTTCTAAATCCTGAAAAAGAGAAGGTCATTTAGGTCAATAGGGTTTAGAACAACCAACAGACAAGACTATAATTTCCTCATATCATCTTATGGTCAAACAGTTCAAAGAAAAAGAAAAATAGAGAAAGCAATGAGAGACAGAAAACATATTCCTTACAACAGGAAACTTCTCAGAACAACAGATTTCTCAACATAATCCTTAAAATCAAGGAGGGATATATTTAAGAAATGATAGTTAACAAAAATAAATAAATAAAGCAGTCTAACCATTAAACCAGCACTATATAATATACTCAAATCTTGCACATAGAAGAGAAAAATCCACAAAACAATGAAAATAGTAAAGGAAAAAGAAAACCCTTACCAGATAATAGAAGAAGGGAAAATACCTAAAAGCAATTTTTCAGCATAAACTAGTACCTAGATTGCAATTTTAACACTCATTTTCCATAGACTCTATTCTCCAAATTGGATCAAAATACAAATTCGGGCCATGTTTAGTATAAGAAATATATCCATGTGGAAAAAAAAACAAAATTTGGCTTAGTGTGAAATATTGGAAAAAGACTTTTCAAACAAATGGATCCCCGAAGCAGGCAGGAGTCACAATATTCATATCTACTAAAATAGACTTCAAATCAGAATTGATCAGCAGTAACAAAGAAAGTCACTTTATAATAGTAAAAGAAGTTTGATCAAGAGGACATAATAAAGCAGAAAAGGTCAGATAAGGTGATGTTAAGGAAATGAACCCTAAGATATGTATTCAAATGTTTTTTTTTCTTTCATGCGATTGTTTCTAACGCATTTATAAGATTATTTCTTTGTTGCTTTGTATGTCCCTCCCTCAAAGTATAACTCCTGCTTTCACTGTAAAAAAAAGAGGACATAATAATTGCTAATATTTATATACTAAATGCCAGTGTTCTTGTCTTTGTTAAAAACAATCAACAACAACTACTACTCCTTGACTTAAAAACACACATAGATCCCACCACAATGATAATAAGAAATTTCAGAACCCAATTCTTACCAATAGATAGGACATGCAGGCAAAACAAAACAACACAGCACATAAGCCTTAGATTTAATTGACACCATATACCAAATAGACTGAATTTATATCTCATCCTGAAGTTGTACAAAAATCATTCTTCTCGGAAGCCCAATAAACTTTCTCCAAAACAGAGCATATCCTATGACATAAAATAAGTCTTAGAAATTACTAGAAAATTAAAATAACTCCTATATCATCTCAGACCATATGGAATCAAACTAGGGCTTAATAGCAAAATAAATTACAAAAGAATCTTTAAATACATGGAGACTGAATAATGATGAATGATTTATGAGTCATTGAAGAAATAAGAAGAAATTCAAGTGTTCCTAGAATAGTGAAAATGAAAATACTACCTACAGAACTTTGGTGGGAGAAAGGAAGTCCTAGCTCTGGGTGCCAAAAACAAACAAACAAACAAACATGGAGAGCTTTCAGATGAACAGTCTAGGGTTGTACCTCAAAGTTGTAGAAAAACATGAACTAACCAAACCCCAAATTATCAGATAAAAAGAAATGATAAAGATTAGATCAGAAGTCAATGAAATAGAAGTTTCAAAGAGAAAACTATAAATCAATAAAACAAAAGTTTTCTCTTTGAAACATAAATAAAAGTGATAAACCCTTTTTCAATCTAACTAAAAGGAGGGGAGGTAGAGGGGCCCAGCTATTTTCAGGCAGCCTAATTTTCCTGTAAAGATGACTCTGAAAATATCAATGGGGCACTGAAGGCATTTGTCACCAAAATGTGTAGCCAAAGCTACAAGATAAACATGGGACATTGAACACTTCCCTCCAAATCCCACTAAATCCAATTAGAATAGAGGAACTGAGAGAAAATATAATCAGAAGAATGGGATTTATTTGGCCAACTAGAGAGAGCCAGATTTTAAAGTAAGAGTGCTTACAGGCAAATCGATCTTCTATGTAGAAAAGGCACCTGGCTCAGACCTGGTAACCTAGGAGAACTGGAAAGCCTTGCGAAAAGACTTGCTGGAAAACTCATAAGAAATAATTAAATCCAAACCATTGTAAAACTGCCTGTTCCCCTGGCACAAGCATAAAACTGGAGCCAAATTCCCGAGACGCTGCAGTTGTTAAGATTTTTCCTTTGGCCAGTTTTACTATTTACCTCCAGTAAGAGACTACTCCAGTCAGA
Organism: Dipodomys merriami; assembly: GCF_024711535.1. Classification (NCBI taxonomy): domain Eukaryota; kingdom Metazoa; phylum Chordata; class Mammalia; order Rodentia; family Heteromyidae; genus Dipodomys; species Dipodomys merriami. The sequence continues at coordinate 111,953,980 of NW_027203381.1, read as the reverse complement.
GATCCTGAGTGTTAAGGAAGATATCAGAAGGCTCTTCTCTAGAGAATATAATCAACTCAAGAGAAAACTATTATTCATTCTCCTAAACCCTTACATATGCTATTATCAAAGTTTTCCTGATGTCATTCAAGGTCACAGGTTTAGTAAATCTCTTTGATTACACTCAGATTTTACAATCCACATTCTATCCCCCTTTTATTAAACATGGGCAGGCAACAAAAAGTAAAAGGATATTTTTAATGGTCCATAAATATTAGAAACTGAAATGCACAGAAAAGAACATCTTGAAAGCAGGAAAAACTATTTATGCAGGTGGGAAAAGTCCCTCAATAGTATCCACTAAAAGGTCAAAACAGAAAATGAGAAAGCAAATATTACTAAGTTACAAAAGAAAACAACGGCCAACAGAAGCAAAAAAATCAAAAACCTTCATAAATACAAAAGATAATAGTAGAATTTTTAAAGATTATAAGTAATTGAAAAATAAAGTTGAAGCAATGTCTCCAAAACACATACAAGTTAACAAGAGAGAGATGACTGCAACAGATATGATAGCTGACTAAATGGAAGTTTACAAAAAGAGTGATCTTTTAAGCACATGGGACAGAAAGTTGTGAAAGTCTGTGTTGAGAGAAAGATAGAGATAGAAACAAAGATAGAGAAACAAAGAAAGAAGAATCAGAGGAAAACAAAAATAAACACAACCTTCAAGAGAGAAAAGAAAAAGGGCAAGAGATAGATTTAAGACTAAAAGATAAAAACACCAGAGACAAATTATAGGGAGAAGTAACAATCTTCAGATTATGGGAAGTAGATCCCTCCAGGAAATAAGAACTTCTATGTGGAAAGCCTCATGTTATGATTGAAGCTACCACATGGTAGACTGGCACTATTGTCACTTCTGGTCCAGTATTGTTCTTTTCATTGTCATTTAATACCAAGAACACTTTTGAGCATTATTGTCTAACTGTACATCTAAAGTAGAAAATGGCCTTGTTTTTTCCTTGGGTTTTAGGGGTACTCTAGGTCATGGTTTATGAGAGTATCTTTGTGTAGGGCAGAAGCCATCCATACTCAATAGTAGACTCAATGTCCACTTAGTGGACATTAGACGTGCTAGAAAGACCAGATAATGTGATTTAGAATGGGGACTTGGGACCACACAGTCTTAAGTAACCTGGAAACTGGGTTCAAATGTGTGAAATCAACCCATCAGTTAATTGTGTCCAAATAATGAAGCTCCAATTAAATCTCTGATGTCAATGCTGACATGAATATCCCTGGATAACTGTCTGCCCTGAATCCTGTCACCTATTCATGCACAAAATGTCACATATCCTGACTCCATTGGGAGAGAATATTCACTTCTCATTTGGAACTTTTCCTGATGCTGTCCTACCTGTCTAGTCCTTGAGAAAATGTTCATCTGTATCCCTTTGCTACAATAAATGATAATGTAGAAGATTACTTTGCAGTGACTTCTATAAGTGTTTCCAGCAAATAATTTAAACTGTGCATGGGTTGGGTTGTCAGCTGAGCTGACATTGGTTTGTCATATCATACAGATATCATGACATTCTAAGGCTTTCAGTTTAGCTGGTCTATGTATATGAATTTAATTCCTTTATGCACCAGAGTTTGGGAGTACCTCTGCATGTGAAGACTTAAAACACTGCATGGGAATTCCAGGGACTATGTCCTCAGACTTACTGCTTGCCTATCTCTCAGTGCAAAATCATGAAGGCAGGGAATTTATCCCAGGAGAAAGACTTACCCTAGTTTGACTGAGAACCAAAAGAAGGCTTCATTGAACTGGATGCTGAAAGAGAGAAAATGGAGGTCTCTGTGGAGGTTGTCTCAAGAGAAGGAGGAATGATGGACCCAATTTCTATAAGTTGTATATGTTGGCTACTGCAATCTATGAAAAAGAAACAAAGAAATGAAGCCAAGAATAAAAGAAGGCAAAATTTAATTTTAGGAAAATCAAAGAGTTAAGAAAATGGAATGCAATTACAGTATATCATAGTGCTTGAGACCTGGATAATACAATAAAAAACCCTGGATAGTAATGTAAAACTTTACTCTATCAAGGAATTGAGAAAGAAAACAAAGGGGATGAAGACGCCATAAAGAAGTTAAAAGATAATATCGCAAATGGAGAAAGACAATAGGAACTATATACACATGTTATATAGAAATAGGAGATGCAGAAATTTCAGGAAAAATAGTTGCAGAGAAAAAGTGGAGTGGCATTGATTTAATCTTTATTTAATACTATGTAACTTAAATTATTTACATGAATTGCTTCAGCCAGACAAAATAATTAAAAATATAGATGGCATTTCTTATTTGAGACCACAAGGGAAAAAATGAAACCAAGATGTAATAATTAAAGATCTTGTTTAATTTATGTAATTTAAATATGGAAGAATTTAATGTGCTTTGTCATTTGGGGATTTAAATTGAAAGTTATTTTTTTTCCAGTCCTAGGGCTTGAACTCAGGGATTGGGCGCTGTCCTTGGGCTTCATTTTTGCTTGAGGCTAGCACTCTCCCACTAGAGCCAAAGTGCCACCTCTGGCTTTTCTATTCATGTAGTACTGAGGAATCAAACATGCTGCAAACACTACCATTAAGCCACATCTCCAACCCTAAATTGAAAATCTTTAAGGAATAGTGGACTGAATAATAAAAAAATCAGAACTTTGTAACCACTGTGAGCTTCAATTTTACTCCTAAAAAGCCAATTACTAGCTCTCTAATGTGGGTTCTTTAGGGTTTCTGGGCACTTATTTAATCATTCTACAAATGAAATAATTTGAGCTGAAAAAATGGCTAAAATAATTATTAAAATACTATGCAAAACTTTAATCCAACACTGAAGGCATTATTAAAGTACATGAGATATATCAACCTGATTTTTTTTATAAACTGAGATTTCTTTCTTTTTCTGATATAATTTCTTCCAGTACCATTTCACTGTACCATTTCAGTTGTCCTATGTTGCTCATTGTTTTTGTTATAATCTTACTTTAATTATTAATATATATTAATTGTACAACTTAGTGGTTTATGTCAATATTTCCATGCATGTATTATTGTCCTTCCTTAGCTGACACTATTTGTCATATCACATAGATATCATGACATTCTAAGTCTTTAAATCTAATTGTTCTACACAGATTAATTTAATTCTTTCTAGGTACCAGAAGTCAGGAGTACTTCTAAATTTAGAGTTAAAACACTGCATAGATAGACCTTACTCTAGTGAATGAATTGTAATAATTGCTTGTAATCTAGTAGATATAAAATACTAAACAAATTAGTACACAGTTGTAATTAGTGATAACTACTGAGAAGGAAAAATACAGGTTGCCAAGGAGTAATACAATTGGTAGGCATAATTTCCTCTGTGAATCTCAAGAAATCCTCACTGAGTAATAAGATATGGGCATGAACTAGGCAAAGGGCAAAAACTCACCCCTGGGGATGAGCACAATGGTTCACGCCTACCATTCTAACTACTCAAGAAGTTGAGCTCAAGACATTCACCATCAGGATCGGCTCCTGCAGAATGTTTGAGAGACTCCATCTCAACCAGTAGGTGTGCGTGATGACAAAGCTGTCAATCCCATCTGTGGTGAGAAGTATAAATAGGAAGATCAGAGCCCAGGTTGGCCCAGGCAAAACCCATGATCCTATCACAAGACAACCAGAGTAAACCGACTGGAGATGTGGTGCAAGTAGACAATGGTTTTCTCCTTTCAGCAATGTCCAACTATCCCTTAAGGAAAGGTAAAAGGCTATTTTTCCAAGTAGTCTTTCCTCAGCTCTTAATCCATGCAAGTTCTCCTGTTCAGATGACTTCTCTCACTTGTTAATTGTCCTTCATGTTACCTAAACTCTAACCCTGCCATAGACTCTATTCCTATATGTCCTTCATGTTACCTAAACTCTATCCCTGTTCTATATGTTTATTTTATGCTAGACCTAGGGCTTGAACTCAGGACCTGACAATTGTCTCTAAGCTTTTTTTTTAATCTCAAAGCTAACAGTCTTATCACAGCTCCACTTCTGGCTTTTTGCTGGGTAACTGGAGATAAGAGTTTCATTGACTTTCCTGCTTGGACTGGCTTTGACTTTGAGTCCTCAGATTTCAGTCCTCCTCCTGACTAGCTAGGACTATAGGCATGAGCCACTGGCACCTGAGAGTCCTTTTCTTGAGATAGTAAAGCTAATGTCTCACCATTTCAAAGGGTCATGATGTCTTCTAAATGCAAATCCTTAAACACAATGTCTGATGTATAGTAAGAGCTTGGCAAAGGTTGGCTTTCATTGGGAAAAACAAATCCAGGTGCAAGAGAATAGACAGATGTTATCCTAACTAAAATGGTTCAACTAAGATAATTTTTTTTGCTCTGTTGGTAGAAAATGTATGCCAATACAACCATTCCCTTCTTCACTTTTGATGCAGTATTTTTTTTTTCAAAAAGGAGCTTTTTAGCTAGGTGTTGGTGGCTCATGCCTGTAATCTTAGCTACTCAGAAAGCTGAGATCTGAGGATCACGGTTCAAAGCCAGCCCAGGCAGGAAAGTCCATGAGACCCTTATCTCCAGTTAACCACCAGAAAACTGGAAGTGGTGCTATGGCTCAAGAGCACTCACCTTGAGCTGAAGAGCTCAAGGACAGCACCCAGGCCCAGAGTTCAAGCCCCATGACTGACAAAAAAAGGGAGCTTTTTACTACCTAATTTTAAAATAAGAAATATATCACATGGTTTTGTTTAAGAGGAAGATAATGAATGAACACATTACATAGGCTCAGCTAACTTTTGATTCTAGTAGTTCGTATGTGCTAAATGTATGATCATATTTTCATCTTATGGTGGATTTATTATAACCTATCCTCATTGTACATTTTTTTTTGGGTCCGGTCATGGGGCTTGAACTCTGGGCCTGGGCACTGTCCCTCAGCTCTTCAGCTCAAGGCTAGCGCTCTACCACTTGAGCCACAGTGCCACTTCCGGCTTTTTTCCTTTTGCTAATGTGGTGCTGAGGAATCGAACCCAGGGCCTCAGGCATGCAAGGCAAGCGCTCTACCACTGAGCCACCTTCCCAGCCTTCCTCATTGTACATTTAACAGACTATATTTTTAACTTTTTATCTTAAGGCTTAAAATAGGTAAACACTAAATAGCATTATTGAATGTCAACATACTGGTGACATTTGGGGAAAAGGTAGTGGCTGGCTGGAAATTAAAACCTCATGGTACTCATTTTTTGTCTGTCTTGTTGATTACACCAGTTGTGTGATCATGTTGTGATAACTCACCCTGGAAATCCACACTTAAGACTTCTAACTTTTCACCTTACAGAGCTCTCAAGTTAGCTATCATTACTATGTAATTATTTATTAGATTATTAGCTTCAAGAACTGCAGCTACTCCCTGTGACTCTAGTAGCTTATATAGTTTGTGAAACAAATCAGATCAAAATAAAACATAAGCCTAATCACAACAGTCTTCTATTTAAATCTTGTCATAATTTCTCATTTCATCCAAATTAAGTCATTCCCCACAACATCCTATAAAAATCTGTAGCTTTGAACACCCATTGCCTTTCTGAATTTACCTCTACTACTTTTCTAACTCTCAACTCTCTTGCCACAATAGGATTAGCTAAAGTTGATGATGTCAATACTGTGAATGTACCAACTGTCTCTAAACCTTAATTTTAAAGGGCTAATGGTATATAACGTGAATTCACTTTAATTTCGTTTACAAAAATAGCAGGGACTATAGAGCCAGCCTAATTCACTTCAAATTTTGTCATTTAATTGTAAGATGTCTGACACATGCTGTCCTATCTCAAGAACTGTCCTCAGTTTCCTCAGCTGTGACATTTGCAGAATATTCTTATCTCCTGAGATAAGAATAGATAATAGTTTAAATAACATAGTACACATAAATACACACACACACACACACACACACACACATGTACACATACAAAACAGTCCCTGACGTACACAATAAGTAAAAAGGAAATGCTTATTAATTTGAAAGGTATTCCTATTTATAAGTAGGAAGGGACTGAGAATGTACACCTTTCCCTCCTAAGAGGGAAAATGGACAATATTAGTCCAAACTCTTCAGACAATTGTTGAGATTGTCGAAATCCAAATAACCATGGAAAGAAGGAAGTAATAGTTAGAGGTCAGCCAGGGCCCCTAACACCCTGAATGCTCACTCTGATTCTTTCCTTTTTTATCTTTGCGGAACTCTATTTACAGATGGAGTAGCTAAACACTAACACGGGTTGGATCTCCTACATGACTGAATTTCTTTACGCTCTTGGTTGATATAATAGGAAGCAAGGGAATGAATAAATAAAATCCTTCTTTTTTGTCTTTCAAAGATTCACTACAGCTGCTTTCCACAGTGCTTTGACAAACAGACTGGTGTTGGTACAGAAATTACTATAAAACAGTTAAGATGTGTGTAATGATATCTACAGTGGTGAGAAATAAAATATATTCTATTTTTCTGTAATTTGAAGAAACACATTTAAGACTGCACTCTAGTTTTACTAGACAGTATGCTAACTCACATCCCAGGGATATCAGTAAGCATTAAATTGGCATGCAGGATGAATTTAAAAGTAAATTTTGAGTCATGATTCAAGTGTCTCTCTGATTTGCAGTTGTGAATTGGTAGGTTCACAGCTTGCAAAATGGTGTCATTCCTTTGTCCATGTTTGCATTTGATCAACGTTGATTAAGCTCTGCTTCCATGCCAGACACAGCCCAAGGCATAGAGATGTCAGAAAAACAGAGCAGAAAATGGAACTTTTTTTTAATAAGATAGATGTATTATAGAGCTGATAATGGCCATGAGGGGAAGCCAAAGGCCAGGAGTTTAGCTCCAATGAACAAAATGAACAGACATAAATTAGGGGAGGCAGGAAGTGAATGGTCCATGGTATTAATGCCTATGGCAGACCACAGTGACTTCTTGGTGTAGCAGTGAGGTTGTATTTCAGAGCACATTTCACAATGCCTGCAATTTGGGTGTGTCAAAACTTGGGAGGAGGTATTGCTGACATCTAGTGAATAGACTTCAAGGAAATGGCTAGACACCGTACCTTGTACAGGATAGGCAACCTAACAAAGAATTCCTAGCCCCAAATGTCCAAAGTTTGGAAGATGAGAAACCTCAGGCTACTGTGATGATAGTGGCACCACAGAGAAGTTGATTAATGCTAGACTAGGGCAATGTTCATAAAAAATAGTGCATGAAAATAAAGGAGACTTAGAGAAGGAATATCAAAAGAGAAACCCAGAGTGATCCGAATGCTGTTTTAATAGCTGGATAGAGGGTGGAACTCATTTTGAAGTGAATCTGTAATGCTGTGTCAGTATGAAAGTTGGGAATTCCTGGCTTAAATATAACATTTGATATTATAAAATTATATTATATCACCTAACAACAAAAGTATGAAGCTGTCTCTAAGAAGTGAGGATTGATAATGAAAAATTAGTAATGCATTTGTTCGCTTTTAGTACTCTGGATAACATGATAAAGACACCTTAAGCATACTCTCACATCTTGAAGACACAGTTTTAATATTTGAATTGCTTAGTTTTAAAACAAATCATTTTTCCTTTATCTAGTTATCTTCTATGAATGGATTATTATCTAGGTAAGGCCACAAGCCCTCCTATGAAACACAATGATACATGCTACTATGTAAGTTTATTATTGCCAATGGTATAAGAAGTTAAACTTAAGCTTTTTTTGGAGAAAGACAGCATGCATTCAATTGGATATTGTTATTCTTAAGATAACACTATGAAAATTTGCAAATCAAGAGTCGGTACCAGACCAGACATGGGGGTTCAAATGTGCTATAAACACACACCAACTATGTAAAAGACCCTGTCTCAAAAGCATAAAGACAAAACAAAGGGATTGACGGCATGGCTCATGTGGTAGAGCACTTGCCCAGCATATATAAGGCTTTAGGTTTGATCCTGAGCACCCGAATTCTTTTTAAAAGAGTGATTACCATAGTTGTTTTGGGCAGAGCATAACTAGATGTTTATATGCACAAAACACAAGCCTTCTGCAAAGCAGGAAGCAAATTAGTAGCATCTGATGATCAGTCATGGGTAAGTCACCACCATGAGCTTCTGTACTTGAGCAGTGGAGGAAAGCATTTTAATAAGGAAATACATTTTAGTTTTGAGCTTTACAAAATTCTAAAGATGCAGATAAGTCGCATAAGTGTTCCATTTATTTCTTTAGGAAATGCAATATCTCTAGCTCTAATGATACTAACAAAGTACTATTTACTCATATACCAAAGGTTACATTATTAAAAAGTAGTAACATTTCTTTCAGTGGCATTGGCCCAACTATTCTCATCATACTATTAATCAGGCCAGTATTGTTGATTTACTCCAACCCAACAAAATACTTTTGCCTCTGCCATTTGGGGGCATATTAAAACTAGAAATACAAATACGGATTTGCTTAGCCAAAAGTGAGATATACTGAGAAATAAGGGCCTTAGGAATAATGGCATATACAGTAACTCATGCAATCCTCCAATGGTCCTTACATAACATTATGAATCTCATTTTATAGATGAGGAATGTACATCTTGGAGAGTACATCAGTCAGTGTAGTGCAGGTTATGTGCAGCAACAAGCACTTCAAAATTATAGAGGGCGAACCCTAAAATTGAATTGTCTGTCACTTTGTTGCTGCTGGTCTGATAACTACTCAGAGCAACTTTGTTGTCTGTAAAAGATAAATGTAAGGATCCAATCCAGGAACTTACAAAAGGTGAGGCCAAGCAAGAAGGGTAGAAAAAATGAAGAGGAGAGGGGAGTAATGTAGTCAATAATTTAAATGTTTATACTACAGCATTCAAGAAAGTCGGAAGGTGTGTAGGCCGGTGTCGAAAGGCCTAACTTGGATCACGATGCGTTTGTATTCTTAAAGTGCTTTGCTCAGTGACAACTCTTTTGCATAACTACTTAAAGATAATTAGTAAAAAGAAAGAAAGAAAGACGGTTTTGTATTTATATTACACTCTAGGCTCATAGATCTAGGGATGATTTTCTTACAGATTCACATAGTTTAGGTCCGTTTTCCAAAACCCTTTCTTATTAAAAGAAAAATAAGTCTCTATGAGATGCTAACACAGAACCAGTAAACACATATATAGAACATTTCCCCACAAAGCTCAAAGGAAATTAAGCCAACATGATCAGATTCTGATTTCCCCAGAGAAGTGTCCTTGTCCTTCTCCAAACCTACATTGTTAAAATAGCCTATTTCCAGTGTTCAAATGTGACAGTCAAAAGAAATTAAGAAAAGCAGCGCGCTGGAAGTGGCTTCCTCCTCACTCCTGCTTGTAAATGGAAGCAATTTACAAGACATTATCTCCTGTCCAAATAGGAAAGAAAGAAAGAAAGAATTTTTTTTCAAAAAGTCACTATCATCTTAGAATACTAAAAGCTTCCCTTTTTTATTTTCTCCTCCTTCTCCTCTTCCTTCTCTTCTTCATCCTTGTCAAGAGTGAAAACCGGGAACTCTGATATTTTCCCAACTATTGGCTCTCCAGGAAGACGATTTTTTTAATTTTTTCATCAAGAGACGGGGCGGGGGGGCGGGGGGCAATGGATAGTTGGCCATGTCTTCACTTCACATTTCCCTCCTGGGGAGAGCAGGGACATTGCTGTGGTTTCTAGACTGCCTCTGCCTGGCCCAATAGGTTAGATCTGAGCTCTGTGGACTGACTCTCCAGGAGCACAGCACAAAGTTGAGGCCGAAGGGAAAGGAGAGGAGCTGGCTGAGAAGTCTGGATCCGAGGGGGCGGGCGATAAATTAAAGGGTGGGGCCAGCGAGGGGCGGAGAAAAGCCAGGACCTAAAGGAACCCGAGAGCCAGAGAGGCAGCCAGAGAGCGCGGTGGTGGTGGCTGGGCTCCCAGGGAACCTCTGAGCCCTGCACCAACCAACTCACCCACTTGCCTCTCTTCCTTCTGGATTCGCTTCCCTCCTTCCCTCCTTCCCTCCCTGGCTTTCTCTCTGCTCCAGCTGCACCCTCCCGCCTCTCCCCGGACTTTTGCCGTCCGGACCGGAGGACGGATGAGGAGGACGTGCCCGTACCACCGGGCTAGCCACAACTTTGCTCAGCGGCTCTCTGCGCTCCGCCAGCGGCCCCAGCGCGCTCGCCCTTCCCGGCGCGCGCTTCATGGAGGAGGAGGAGGAGGAGCCGTGATGGGCTAGCGGCGGCGGCGGCAGGAACACTGCCTGGTGGAGCTCTCCCCCCTGTTCCCACGCTCCTCGCGTCTCCGCTCCTCGCTCCAGCACCACCAGGGGAAGGGAACGGGGTGCAGACCCACCAGAGCCTTCCGGGGAGGATGAGGCGCGGGGACCCCGCCGGGGTGGGAGAGCATCTCGCAGCCGGGCAGCCACGATTGTGCCTCAGCATGAAATAAGAAGCTGGGGGAAGATGGGGCGCTGTACTATGGTCCTGGCGCAGCCCGGGCTGTGGAGCAGGGACACCGGCTGGACCCTTCTCTATTTCCTCGGCTACATCCTCCCGCAGACCGCCCCTCAAGTGCTCAGGATCGGTGAGTGAGCCCGGGTCCGGGCGGGGTGGGCTGGGCGGGGGGCGGGGTGCGAGCGCTCCAGGCTGCCTGGCTGGGGCTGGGGTCTCGGTTGCTCCCCGTGGCCAGCGCTGGCACAGCGGGTCCCTGGTGAGGCGGTGCGCGCCAGCGCGGGGAACCAAGTCGGGGATGGTGGAGGTCAGGAAAGCACTGGAAGGCTCTGGGGGAAAGGGGGTTGGAAGTGGGTAGCAGGGGGCGATCCTTGGCTGCTTTCCTTCTGGAGGGTGCCCCCCACCCCACTTGCTTCTCCAGGAGGTACGCTTGGCGGGTTTTTCAATCACCAAGAATATAGGCAGCCATGCGGGGATCCAAGCTTCGCTGGCTTGGCACCCCCTTCTAAGGCAGGAGGTCAAGAGGCGCCGCAGCTCCAGGATGGGATCTCCCAGCCTGGCAGAGTGGACCCGGACTGTCCACCAGCTCAGGTCCACAGCACGGGTCCGCGTCCGACCCCTCTTCCCTACCCCGGCCAGCTGACCTCTATCTGGGATCTCAGATCACTGGGGCTAGGAGATACCCCAGGAGTCTATCAGCCCAGCAGCTTCCAAGTGTTCTAAGTTGAGATCTTCTAAAGGGTGTCCACCAAGTCCAGAAGGTTCTGTAAGTGAGGTCTTGAGTGTGTTAAGTCTTGGGAGAGTCATTTCGCCGGTAAGTTTCCTTCCGGTCCCCCCCATCTTTCCCAGTGAACGGGATAATTTAGTCTCCAATCCTGCTAACTTCCCAGGACACCGAGCTTTGAACTCATATGAAGGCAGTTGAGATTTCTGGAAGGCCAAGGGTTCACAACCGACCTTTGTTTAGCGGAGGCACAGAACCATTTCCAGGCTTGGGGAGCTGGAAATGTTTATTGAGCTTCTTTCCCTTTGCAACTAAAACCAGTATTTGTTATTTTTTATTTTTATTTTTGGGGGTGTCTTTCCCTGGTCAGTCCTGAGGTATATAGTCACAGAGAGCTACAAGTGAAGTTCCCACATCACACCCGGCTCCCAGCTTCTTCCTACTCCCAGTTTAGCCACAAGAGTGAAGTCCTGAGTTCTGGGAGCTTCTAATTCACAGCCTCTCTAGGAATTGATCGAATTTACAGGAATGTGTCCCCTAACACTCTGATAGTGAGCCCAACTCAGTAATGACCTTCAACTAGTGAACTTTTTTCATTCAAATAGCAATAACAAGAACAATAAGGTTCTGATGGATTTTACTTTATAATTATGTCTGTAACCATGCTATCTCTCCCAGACTAGAAGTTTCTGCTTGGGATTGTATTTTCTCCAGACACGTGAAGTCTATCTGTCAAGAAATTTAAAAAAAAAATCCACTTTTACTATATAGACTCATGTTTTTCTCTGATATGTAGAATAACAGCCATTGGTCAAACAGTTGAAACTCTGTACTGAATTCTAAAGTGGTTCTTTAAAAAAAAAAATTACCACTAGTCGTAATTTAAAGATCCTTTGCCGGAAATCTGTTCAAGCTTTAGTCTCCCAGATTGGGGATGAAATCAATTGTACTCTTGTGAACAATATAAGATAAGTAATGAGTATGTGTTAGAATTTGGAATGCCTGTTAACTTAATCGGTATTCTGGCCTGTGTGTGTTAAACTTGGAAGGTACAAGTCTTAAGAGATTTTTAGAAATGACTGTCAGCCTATCTCCCCCTTCCTATACAACACACACAAGGTAGCATTTGCCTTTCCTTCATCTCACAAAACTAAAACAGATGAGGAAGGCACACGAGGATGCTTTTAAGACATATTTGTTCACAGAGCTGAGTATGTATCTAAGTTGCAAAATCAACCATTTGAAAGTAGCTTTCAAAGTGAAAACAAGCAACATGATTCACTGACCTGTTAACATATAAGCCACAAGATAATGGAATTTTTCCCCCTAAACAGAAGCTGAAATGCATAAAGTGAAATTGCATGCCCCCGTGTTGTTTCTATTCAGTACAAATGTCTCACCGCTATGGCCCTGGGTGACCTGTGGCTGGCCTGGGCACATCGATAGCCAGAATGTACCTAAGGACTGGTACATACTTTTTAGGTGGATAATTCAGCACCATGGAAACCAGCTTTTGCTCAGAGAACACTTGCCTTTTACAGTGAGTGTGTTCTGACAGTCTAGTTCAACAGTGAATAAACACTATCCATGAGCAAGTGTGTGTCTGCATATGTGTGTGAAGAATGAAATTGTGTTTTTTTTATTTTCATCTCTGGAACTTTCTCTTCTGATAGCCCACCAACTCTGCAACCAACCAACAGAAAGGGACTCGATTAACTTGCATGTCTTTCTTTTTTCTGACCACTTGAAATATCCCAAGGTAAAGTTTAGCATAAGTATCAGGCATTTAGTATTATCCTTATATGCAGAAGATATTCAAATATTTGAAAAAAAATGACCACTCACTTCTTGATTTGCAGAAGTGTCTGCCTAAACTTAAGCTATTGAGAAAACATATAAAACTTAGCTTAAAATTCACACATAGTAAATATTTCTCAAGTAATTGAAAATGCATATTCATGATTCTAGCACATATTGTGAACATATATGAGGGTAAAAAAATCTTACTGTTAGAATTTTATGCAGAAGTTAATGGCCACGAATGGGGTCCTTTGGGTATGGTACCTGAAACTTAAGTATTACAATGGAGAAATTTTACATAAAATTACGTAGTAGATAAACAGAGATGGCTGTTGAGAATTTTGTGATGATGCTGAGGGCATTCCTGGTACTACACATACACAAAATCAGAATCACACACTTTTAGTTGGGTTGTGAGCTTTACCATCACAGACATCCTCCTAAGTGGACAGTCAACTTATTACGAATGGGTTGAAGAGAATTTATGCAATCTTTGTAGATGGTTGTCCGTTACTGTTAATGGAAGAAAAACTTCCATGTACATATACAACTTCTAAAGTACATGTCCCATATTTACAATAATAATACAAAGACACATTGAATGACACTTCATATCTTTCTTGTTCTGCATATGTATGTATGTGGAAGTGAAATCATGAGATTAAGAGTATCCTATGATTTGTATATAAGTTTATCTGATTTGGAGAGGAGGAGAGAAAGCACAGAAACAGTGGGACAAAGGGTGAATCAATGCAGCAATGATACTCACTAGACACTATGTTGAAAATGAACATTACAACTTTGGAGGGGAGGGGAGATGGGAAGGGAAAAACCGGGAGAGAATGAGGGAGGGTTTGACACTGTTCTAAAAGAAATGTACTCATTACCTGACTCATGTAACTGTAACTCCTCTGTATAGAACCTTTACAATAAAATTCTTTAAAAAAGAGAAGAATGTAGAGTGGTTGGTGTATATATATATGATGTATATGTATATATACATATATGTAGATATGTAGATATATATGTGTGTGTGTTTATATATGTGTGTGTATTCATAGAAGTGGAGCTGAAAGCATGGAATTAAGCTTAGAGTGTAGAGTGGTTGGTACATGTATATGGTGTATATATATATATATATATGTATATACAGGTATATATGTGGGTATATTTATATAATGTGTGTTTGTGTATATATATGTATATATATATATACTTATATATATTCATAGAAGTGGAAGTGAATGCATGGTATTAAAAGTAGAGTGTAGATTGGTTGGTAAACAGCTTGGACTTCACAGGACTGAACTTGGATCCCACCAGCATGTTTACTATGTATGTAGCTATATGTCCCAATGGCAGGTATGTAATTTCAGCAAGCTTTTGAATCTCATCTGAGAAATTGAATTAAAGCCACTGCAAGCCTCAGTGTGTCATTAATAAAAATTAATAGAAGTAGAACATGAAGCAGAATGTCGTCTATCTATGTGGAATATCTGCTTATTTTAGCTTCATCATTGCTTTATTTCCTATTAGTTTTATGACATATTTTTGAACCAGGGCTTAAAAGTTGATATTACATATTTTTATAAGAAAATTAAAGAATAGAGGTATGGTACATGTGGTAAAGGGCCGCCTTGAGCAGGACTTTATTCCATATAATGAAAAACATTGAGGAACTTACATTCAGAGTATGGAAAGTCATTGTGACAATACTAATCATTACAATGTCTTTACTTCCTTAAAAGAGGTCAAAATCCATTTTATATCAATTATTACATTGTTGTGTCATTTTAATATTTTTAATATAAACATCCCCCCAAATCCAAGTAACATCTGTTTTGCTTAAATATATAAAACCCTGTGACTTGATTCTTTGAGAATTCAATTCTTTCATTGTATTGATACTTATTTTCATTCAACAAATATCCCTTCACTTCTTGCTCCTCTGTCAGGTGCAAGACATAAGTCTTCGTGTGATGCATACAACACTATGCAATAAAAGAAAAGGTGTGGCTGGGAATGTGGCTCAGTGGTAGAGTGATTGCCTAGCATTCATGAAGCCCTGGGTTCCATTCATGAAGCCCTGGGTTCCATTCCTCAGTACCACATATACAGAAAAACCGAGAAGTGGCGCTGTGGCTCAAGAGGTAGAGTGCTAGCCTTGAGCAAAAGGAAGCTCAGGGACAATGCTACGGCCCTGAGATCAAGCCCCTGGACTGGCAGGAAGAAAACAACAACAACAACAACAACAAGTGCACCTGTTCCTTTGAAGCCTTTGTTCCTATGACTAGAAAAGCTATATTACCATTTTACTTATTCATCAGACCTGTAACGAAAACACTTGATAAACTTGTCAACTACTATTGTTGGAGAGTTTTCAGGTCATGTTCTTCCCTTGATTTATTATATCAGTTGCATCGAGAATGGAGAACTGGCTCAGGGTCCCAAATACCTAATGTCAGACAGTGAACAAGAAGCAGAAAGTTGCCTTTGTTTAGGAAGGTCAATTGGGCTTGAAGGAGATTCATTGTAAGATAGACAAGTTCCTTAGGAAACATTCTGGACCTTACATTAGATTGAAATCCACACTGATCCTCCACAGATCTATGAAAAGCATGTGATAGTTCCATCAACAGGGATTCCTAGGCTAATATGAACACAATTCTGCCTTACTGCTTTATCTGTGTTATTCGCTTATTAAGTTAATACTGATGGGCTAATATGAACACTCTATAGATCTCAACTTCTTATCCAGTGATCCATGATAGAAGTAGGATTCCGTGTCTTTGTCTAACACCAATTACTTGTTGGTACTTGGAATTAGAAGCTTCTTATTTTGATCTCAAGTTTTAACCTCCTTTCCTTTAATTCCACTGTATGCTCTATATGTAGATTTTGGTATGTATTCACTTAGCTGTGTGTAATAAGTTGCCATCAGATATAAGAGAAATGAGTGGTTCTTATTTGTAACTGTGGAATAACTAGATGATAAATTTAATATGGATTACACTTGAGGATAATAGAAAGAAGAAAGAATTTCTGTTTAAAAAGGGCTAAAGGACTGCAGTAAAATTAGAGAGGAAGTCTTGCTATGTATATCTAGCTAACATGCTGTAATCTAGTCAGATTGTAAAGTTTTACTAGGCTATTTTTCAGGAAGACTGAGACTCAGATAGTCCCGATAGCATTCTTGTCTTCTTTTGTGGTTTCACTGGTAGTCATATAACCTAGAAAGATTATCTATGTTTGTTTCGTTAGAATATAAGACTGAAGGCAGAGTCCTGGTAGAAGGAGCTTCCGCTTTCTAATGGCTTTTAGAGAAAATTGACCGAACTTGAAAGGATTATTTAAACTTTTTGTCTAGTTTTATACATTAAAAGGTAAATAATAACAAATTCATGGGTTTGGTGTAAACATAATAGATAATCATATATAAATTGCAACAATATCATAAGCACTTAATTAAGATAACTCCTTTCTCTCTTATTAATGAATTGGGCTGGAGATCTATGTAGAATTATCAATTGGTCTGATCACATATGTGTGGGGAAATGCCTACAGATTCAGATAAAGTATACTTGTATATTGACAACAATGAAATTAAAAGTTGCTTCTTTTATGTCTGTCTTCTTAATTATCAGAAGATTCTTATTTGAATCATGATTATTAATTTCTCACTGAGTTCATACTTCTAGGATGCAATTGAGTAAATAGTAGCTAAGAAAACTATTGGAGGTTGGACATAATGAAACTCACATGCCACAAAACCTGCTGATTCTTGAGTATAACCCAGATCCTTCTCCTGGATTGTTTCAAAATTCCTTAATAAAGACTTTTAAGTGGATTTAGTTTAATCCCACTGATCCCTGTTATGTAAAATATTTTTAAACTATACTTTAAACTGTACATGTAAAGCCATGTACAGGTACACATAATTTATATCACTTAAAATATAATTAACATTAAACTGAAATCTTTTAAAACACAAAGTTCTCAAGTCACATGCCAATATGTCATTCTTGTGGTTCTTATAGAACATTTAGTGAAGTTTTGCATAATCCTACATAAACATTCTTAGAAAATCGAAGATAGGGCTGGGAAGATGGCTCAGTGGTAGAGTGCTTACCTTACATGCTTGAGGCCCTGGGTTCGATTCCTCAGCACCACATAAGCAAAAAGAAAAAAGCCAGAAGTGGCGCTGTGGCTTACGTGGTAGAGTGCTAGCCTTGAGCTGAAGAGCTGAGGGACAGGGCCCAGGCCCAGAGTTCAGGCCCCACGACTGGACCCCCCCCCCCAAAAAAAAGAAAATCTAAGATAGGATTAGCTACAAATTGGAATGAAGAGACATCAACAGTGACTAGATGAAGTCAACTTATACTGACCATAAATTAGTGTCACAGATATACCTCTGCAATAGCTTGAAACTACTTTCTCTGAGCTTTCTCAGTGTTGCCTGTATTTGGTACATTGTTGATTACAGAAATGTGAAAGATCAGCCCATGCTACAGTATTTGTTAAATTACTAGTGCATCACCTTCCTGACTGTGGAAGCAAAACATGAAATCGAATAACACATAAAAGTCTAGTGACAGGTTCTAAAATTTCTACTGAATAGTATTTCAAAAGGTGACAACATAGATTTTTAGACACATTGCATATTTATTTTCATTTTATAAATATCTGATACTTGTTTTCTATTGGCAAGTTATAGAATCACATTATTACCATTTTCATTTAAAATGCAAAGAAGAATGTATTAAAGTGTATTATTTATTACACTGAAAAATCAGAAGTATAGACAATAATAAGTCTACTTTATTCATAGTATATTTCTAGGCTCTGTCCACTGCAAAAGCCTAAAACAATGATATCCTGGTAACAAGAACATCTGGCATCTAGGATAAATGATAAATAAATGCTAAATAAATGATTCTAAAGCAGGGGAGATGAAGAATATATATGATCCAAGAATATATTGTAATATCAAAATTAAAGAGATGCTCCCCCAAATATCATGCATGGATATGCAAACAAAGGCATGAGCCAAATGATGGGCCTCTCTTGAGTTTATACTAATAGATAAACAAGGAAAGAAAAAGGAAAAAAGGAAGAAAGGAAATAGGGAAGGAAGAAAGGAAATGGGCAAGGTAGAAAGGAAGAAAGGAAGAAAGGGAGGAAGGGAAAAAGGAGAAAGGAAGGAAGGGAGGGAGGAAGGATGGAAGAAAGGAAGAAAGGAGAGGAGGAAGGGAGAGAGGGAGGGGGGAGGGAGGAACAAATCCTTCAAGCAGAAGAGGCAAGTGATGAAGGTAAACATCAAAATTGGTAAATCAGCCGGGAACTGGTATCTCAAACCTGTAGTCCTACTTACTCAAGAGGCTGAGATCTGAGGGGCTGTAGTTCCAAGCCAGCCTAGATAGGAAAGTCCATTAGACTTGTATTAAGCACCAAAACACAGAGAAATGGAGATGTGCATCTAGTGCTAGAATGCTAACCATAAGCAAAATAAGCCCAGGAACAGTGCCCAGGCCCTGAATTCAAGCCCCCAAGCTGGCACATGGGCACATGCGTACACACAACCAAAAGTGGTAAGTCATCCACTTGCACTTGAGAGAATGTGAGAGTCACATTCTTATCCAGGAAAGGGGAGTACTCTACAGAACAGATGGCCCCCAAAAAGTCATGGAGAATCAAGGGCATAAAATAGTAAAGGAAAGTCTGGGAAATTGGCACGGCCAAAGGAAGCCTAAAGAAGCACAGTGAGTAAATAGAATGTAATATCCAATGCAGAAAATGGCATGGCATAGAAACAAAGAACACTGTATAAAACCGAACACTCCTTAATAATAATGTATGTGGTATGGATCAACAGGAAAACTTTTTCCAGAAATGTACCACGTTAATGTAACATGGTAGTGACAGGGGAAAGTGAAGGTGGAGAATGAGAAAACTGTGTAGTATTTTCTCTATTTCTCTATTAATCTAAAACTGATTTAAGAATGAGTCTCTTTAAAAATTAAAGAGGGGCTGGGAAGGTGGCTCAGTGGTAGAGTGCTTGCCTTTTGTGCATGAGGCCCTGGGTTCGATTCCTCAGCACCACATAAGCAGAAAAAGCTGAAAGAGGTGCTGTGGCTCAAGTGGTAGAGCACTAGCCTTGAGCTGAAGAGCTGAGGGACAGCGCCCAGGCCCAGAGTTCAGGCACCATGACTGGCAAAAAAATTAAAAATTAAAAATTAAAATAAAAATTAAAGGCTGTTACTCTTGCTGCTATCATCTATCATATAGAAAGATCTAATTAATTATATTGAGAGATATAGAAAGAAAAACTATTGTCCATGGTATACAGTATGCTATATGATGAGTTTTCTAAGAATATCACTAAAGACAACAACCATTAATGTTAGAATGTCATTAAATAAGCTTTATATAAAAATTGCTATTGGCTGATGTGTGATGACCAAATCTTCCTTATTATTCTCCAATGAGTTTACAGAAAATAAGGAGCTTACTACTTCTATCCACTAGCATCTTTGTTTTCAACTATTATATACCTTTTGTACTTAATTAAATACAATTTAACTTTTGAGTATTGATTCAAGCATTGTAATGTAGCCTGTTAAAGGCATTAACTGCCAACGTCCTTGAATGGAAAATTATAGCAAACTGTTTGCAAGAATTCCTTTCTTAGCAAAATTGTTTAAATATGCTTTTAAAAATCAATACTTATTTCCCAGAGCTGGTAAAGGACTTCACAATTCAAATTGGAGGAAGGATGGTGAAACACATATTTAAAAAATAAAAACTCAATCACACCTTTTAAGGATTTCTTTTCCTTTTCCTTTTTTAATTGAATTTCAAACTTCAAAAATGTATGATTATATATTTTGACAATTTTTGAATAGAAGTTGCAATTTGATGACTTGGCTGTATTTATGTTTTATAAAAAGTGGACTGTACTTCATTTTCTAGTAAGATAGAGCCATCTTTCAAGTCTAAAGGCAACATTTGGCTTTTGAATCCTGGGTAGTATGTGTTCCTTTTGTTCTCAGGATATATTTGAACCCTAAGGCTGTTTCTATACGTGCTCACTGAATTGGCAAAAAACCTTCATAAACCATTGTAAATGTTCAATAGGAGAAAATGGTTAAGAAAAGAATTGTACAGACTTAGGGAATGGAAAATCCATTCTATATGATCCTTATGATGAAATTCATGTATTAAAATAGAAGATGAAAATAGTATATGATTATAGAGCATGGTGTATGATTTTCCCCTATGTTGGATTTGGATTTATACAATTGATTTTTACTTATGGATAAGAACTGTTAGTGAATTCAGAAGAAACCTCATTTGTATTAAGGCATTGGGAATAACTATTTTATTGCCTATTTTTGTTCTTTATCTAATTTTAAAAGGCTTTGTTAAAGCTAACAAGGCTGTAGAGTAAATTCTATACTACTAATGCAATTGTTTGCAGGCAGATTGTCTCAGTGAAAAGAGTGCTACAATGAGAGTATTTCTGGTGTTTGTGATTCTTTCCCATATAACATAATCTCTCAGTGACCATTGTCTGTCACAAGTGGTTGGTGGTGAGCAGCATGGTGCATGGGTATATCACGTAATGTCTTCCAGTGTCCAATCCTTTACACAGTGTCTGTTCTACTGTATCATCACTGGATCATCCAAAGATATTGCTACACAATGTGCTGTGTGAAATTTAACATTTATACTTCTACAATTAAGTGTGAGGAACTTGGTTTGCTTCTGTGTAATTAAATTTAACTAGGCACAAATGACCATTAAGCTCCTTACTTTCAATTGAACATATACCTATCAATTGTAGTGGCATATGCTTGTAATCCCAGTTGCTGCAAAGACAGAAGCACCATCAGCCCAGGCTGAAAAACAAATGAAATAAATGACAGCAAAAAGAGAAAGGATCCAGTAGTAGGGTGCTTGCCAAACAAGCGAAAGAGCCCTCAGTTCAATACCTAACACCACCAAAAAGACTAAAATACATTTGCTTATAAATCTTTCTTCTTATCTCTTCCTATGGAGATCAAAGATCCCTGGCTTTGTCAGGAGGCTGATGGCTCACATCTGTATGCACAGCTACTCAGCCCCAGCAGTAAAGTTAGTGAGACTCTGATCTCCAATGAACTACCAAGAAGTGAAACACAGGTATGGATCAAGTGGTAGAGCAGTAGCCTTGAGCAAAACGGCTCCAGAACTGTGCCCAGACCTCTATATTACCCTGTTCTCAATCACTGTATCTGCTTCCCACATTCTGGCAAGGAAGCCTACTATGGCTTTATCCTTCAAGATAGCACATTCTTTATCCTGTCTCTTTTGTGGGCTGTTAGCCCATCTGTCACCAAGGTCAAATTCCTGATCCACATTGCAGCACTAGCTACAAATTATCTCCTAGCCTTTCTTGTCATCAGTATTTTCTTTCCAAGTATACTCAGCCCCAGCCTCCATCTTGAAGGGGAGATAGGGAGCTGAATTCTTACAGTCTGACATATTTACTGGAACTCTGATGGTCAGGCTAGAAACACATCAGCATTATTGAGAGTGATAGTAGCAAAACCATTAATTTCAGTTTTCTGGCTTTTGTAACAGGAAGCCTAAGTTATTTGGTCTGCTATCTTTGCTAATCTCTCTGGCTTTGTCTCTCTTTCTCTCTTTCTGCATGTGCATATACTACTAATGAAGATACTACATAAAAATATATAAACGTGTATACCTATGATATAATATTTCTATTAGTATATATAAATGCACTGCATACATATTTGTCACTTATATTCATTATAAATATTACATGCAATATTTTATATGTAATATGTATAAAATATGTAATTACCTACATATATATGTAGATCTATGCTATTATATATTTCTTTTCCTATATACAAACACATACTACTATCTAGATTCCTATATAAATACATATATATTTACGTGAAGATTCTAGGGTGAAGTTTTCTCCTGTGATTTATCTGTATACCTGTGATAAAAATCATATGTGGCACTATTACTGAATTGTGAGTAACTAGGAAAAGGCGGTGGGATAAGAATTCTATATGTGATGCTGGGGTGGAAGTGGAGGGAAAGGAGGAGGAGGAGGTGAGGCGGAGGGTCACATAGACCATAACATCTTGTTATGTCTCCAAGAAGTTCTCAAACTATGATTGCATTTGGAATGTGTGCTTTGTGGCCTATAAAAGTCCCCCTGCTGGTCAAATTGAACAACAGGAAGTGCATGACATCATCTAGGGCCCAATTAACAGGAAAGGATTGATGCTGGGTTGTTACCTCTGTGAAGCATTTCTCAAAAGTGCACAGCATAAAACTATCAAGAAAATACCTTAAGGAAGAAGAATAGTTCAATAGAAAATACCACAAAAAATTATTATAAATAATCAGCTTAAAAAATCTCAGCATAATCTTCTTGGCATTGTAACAAAATGGCAAGGAAAGAGTAGTAAGGTCCAGAAAACCCTCTAAACAAGCATTTAAATATTTGAAACATTGAAAATATTTCTGTAAATATCCATTCAGGCCTATAATGGAATTTAATTATATTCTCTCCCACTATTACTTCTTAAGGTCTTACATAAGAATAAATAAATAAATAACAGTATTTAAGGCAGAGTTATCCTTCAAATATATGAATGTCATCATTTAACAGATAAGAAAACTGAGGCCCAACAAACTAGATAGGAACCATGTGAAACTCCATAGCCTCCTTGTCAATGTTATTTTCTTATAATTTTATTTTCCTCCTATGACTCATTTTAGAAGCATTAAAGATCCATCTTTGAATGAGTGAAAAATAGTAATGAGCAAAGAAAACCCCAGAAAGTTTCAGAAGGCAAGGATTACTGGACTAATCAGTGTGATTTTATAAATCAAAATGGTTTTTATAGCAATAGATCTAAGCTTTGAAGTGTGTCAAAATAAAAAGAGTATAGAATATGGAGTGAAGGATCATTTTTGGCAGGGAGCATTATAATAGTGCCAACTAAATTTTATCATTCAGAGCTATTATTAATAAATCACACTTAACAGAAAGTCATTAAACTGTAATTTTAATTTTAAAATTTTAAACAATTGTTATATGCATGTATATAGTTTCAAGGGGACTGTCCTTGAGAGAAATAAATTCATAAACATTCAGAATGCATAGAACTCTCTAAACCCTCTCAAAATTTACCTCTATAATAGGTACAGTAGGTCTGAGCATGCATCACTTGAAATCATATAGCATAGTCTTATGGTACTGTCACAAAAATTACTATTATACAAATCACCAAAAACTAGATCATATTTCATTCTCAATATCTTGAATAATGTGGATGCTTGACTCATTTTTCCCACAATGCCACTCAACCCCTACTAATGACATGCTGCTTTGAACAAGTTTAAGATGTTCAGTTTATTACTTAAATAATGCACTTTGCATGCTCCTTTTGGCTGGGGAGCGTTTACATAATTTTATCATGCTTTGGAGTACTATTTGCATTTTGGAAGGCACATTGTCACAAAATTAAGGATAACAAAGCACTCAGCAGATCACACAATTAACCCAACTGGGACTACGGTGGGACCCTCTGGGAGTTTCTCTGAATGAACTGGGCATGTAGGAATTCAATTATTTTGGTTTTGAAATTACTTTTGACTTTTTTTTTAACTTTTCCAGGTTTTGTCTATATTTGTTCAAAACCATGTGAATAATGTGGGTGACTATGATGTAGACATTCCTGGTCAACTAATAAGTCGATGAATGTGCAGAACGTCATTATATTCAAAAGGACCCCAACATTAAAAGTAACAATTACAGGAGTGGGATAAAGCACAGCCATTTGGAGCAGCTATTCTTGTATTGCCATTATTACTCAGATTCAAGCTAGTGTTGTCCTCCGCTTAGTGCACGTGCGCACACGTGCGTGTGTGAAAGAGTAACCTTTAACACTCACTGTGGTGAGAATTTCATAAGCTTCAGAAAGCAAGCACACAGTGTAGGATTTGAGATCCAAATTCCCACATGATGAGATGAGGTAAGGTGGAGATACAGGATTAATATGACACTTCTAAACAGCAAAATTGGGGAACAATTTCTGGTGAGCATGCCGAGCAGTTTTCTGTACTGTTCCTGAGGTCAGCCTTATCTTTGGTTTCATGGGAGATAATCTTTCAAATAGACCTCAGGGCTTGAAAGTAACATTGGACCTTTTCTTTTCCCTTCAATTTACACTTCTGCACACTCTCTATCATTTACTTATTCATTTATTTATTCTTTCACTTATAGATTGTCTTATTCCAAAAACACTTCAAAGGCTTAGAGAAATCAGATACAGGTATTATTACCTGATAGAAATCTATTAATGAAAGTAGTAGTAATTGTGAAATAACATAAAGGCAGGGCTGCTTCCCTGAAAAGATCACCAAAGCACCCCAGAAAATGTATCTGGACTTTCTAGAACAAAGGGAAACAAGATGAAATCCAAAGGTCCAGAGGTTGTCAGTTGCTTAGACAAATTACAGGGTTTTCATGCTAAAATGCAGATAAGAAATTCATCTTTTCATCTTGATAAAGGGAAATGATGTGACATGCCGACAATAACCTTACATTAAAAGCAGTAGTGCCTTGTATATTTGTTTCTTATAAAGCATGAAATCCAACTTGGCAGGCTTAATAAGACACCAATTAAAAACACTTTGTCAGTGGCTGGGTGTGAACTCTATGATAGCCCACTTACCTAGCAAACACAAGGCCCTGGATTTGATTCCCAGGCCAGGAGGAGGAGCAGGATACATGGACAGTTCTTCAGAATATCCTGATATATAATTCCTCAGTAGTTAGGGTTCATCTAAGGTTAAAATGTATAACCTCAATACCGTGAGGAATGCACAGCCCTCATTTTACCAGGGATGATTTGTAAGCATTGGCACTGAAATCTGTACCCTGTTGGAAGGTGAGCAGCCCGAAGTGTAAGAGACAAGGGTGAAAATGAAGTGTGAACTTCTAGTTAAAGGTAGATGCATAAATACCGTGAGGTAAAGATGAGGACCTTCTACGAAACCAAGAAACCTCAATGAGATGTCTCATTGATCACATCACCTTACATCTATATGGTTGAGACACCAAGAAACAGGACCAAAGTTTTTTTTTTCCAAGGAAGTCTTTGTAAGAGCATCATTGGTTATAGGTTATAGTCATCTGTCTATACTGAAGAACAAAGCTTCAAAGAGTGTCAGTACTGAGCAGGGGCCTCAAAGGACAGGAAAACAAATGGAGCAAAAAAGAAAAAAACCCTAAAGTTCTTTGAGCCATCAAATTTAAATATATCTTTCAAGAAAATTAAAAACTAAGTTAGGAACTGTACACTGGTCTCATATGGTATCAGGTATAATGTATTAATACATTCAATATTGTCTATTTATCATGGTGGTTAGGTTTCAGAGCAGCTGGTGTTAGCTTGTCTTTCTTATCATCACAGTAGAAGAAAATTGGCAGTGTCATGAGGTCAGTTCTTATGAGTAATATACCTATATACCTTCTGCTTGCATAATAACTTCTCTTTTTTAATATTCTCATTTTCATTGGGTTTTGTACTATTTTACATGATTAACTTTGTGTGTGTGTGTGTGTGTGTGTGTGTGTGTGTGTGTGTGTGCATTCATTAGAATCTGCTTTGCATACCCTGGTTGGCAATAAAGCTAAATCTTTTTTATCCCTTCTGAACCTTTCAGATACTTCTCTGTAATCCTAATCACTTCCTCTTAGAAAAGCCTATTTTATCTAACAGGACTATTGATTGTATAAGGCTGAAGGGGAATAGCTTTAAATTTTGCAGGCCAGCCTGTGTCCTGAATGCCAAATTTGTTCAAACTCTTTTTCACTTCATATTCAAGAGAACTACGATGTATTTAAGATTCAAAAACAGTAAACAACCTGAAACATGGTGTGCTTTGGTTTAAGATTTTTATTCCTCTATTTGGTAATCCCTAAAATAAAATAAAAAATATTTAAATTGTGTAGAAAGTTTTTGTGTGGAATAAAGACATGCTCACAAAAACTCATGGTAAATTCCCAAACCTACACTTCCATACATTGAACTGAAAAATAATAAAATAAATCTGAAAATTCCTGTCTCATGGGCAAAATGCCCAGGTGAGCTACAAATTGAATTGATGATAGCTTCCTTGGTTCATGTTAGTCTCAAGAATTTCTTTCCAATTCTGTTGTCATTTCTTTTATTTAAGAATTATTATGAATTCACAACATAAAGGATCATTTGGAAGTTGAACTTCTCCATTATAGCTGTCTGAGAAAAGCTTAAAATTGACATTTTCAGCTGAAAAGTAATGTTCAGGCTAGAAGAAAAAAACACTTCTTTAGGGAAAGAGGGGGATGTGACATGATCAATTTATGACCATCATCCAAATCAGCATTTGATTCTATAAATCTATCAGCTGTATAATGCATATTCACTGAAAAGTAAAATTTCCTGTAGAAAGACTCATTTACACATACACTGATGTACTC
Source organism: Dipodomys merriami (assembly GCF_024711535.1). Lineage (NCBI taxonomy): Eukaryota > Metazoa > Chordata > Mammalia > Rodentia > Heteromyidae > Dipodomys > Dipodomys merriami. Next base: position 111,927,392 of record NW_027203381.1, on the reverse strand, counting down.
ACAAAACACAGAGCTGTGTAACTCAGCACCAAACCCTTTGGAGCCATGTCTAGTGATCCCTTTCTGGCTTGAAGTTTGGTCTTTTGCATCCAACACTAATAGTTGAGATATTTCTTGGGGTGTCTCAGAATCCTTTCTATATATTATTCCAAAAGTTGCCCCCAGAATGATTCGTTTACTTGTATACAAACATAGGGTCCAATTTTTAAAAATGGAATGGAGCATAAAAAGAATAGAATAGAAAAAAAGAAGTTGTGAGTTTTCACTTTACTCATTTGGAAACCAAGCTTATGTTTTCATTTTTTAAAAGAGCAGCTTAAGAAAATATATAAAATGTTTGACATGTGAGTATAAAAAAAACAAATTAGAAGCAAAAAGAATATGAAGACAACAGATTTGTGTATAGAGAATTTATTTTAGGATTACTTTTCCTTGGATTTATAGTGCCCAGGTAACGTTGTTTGTTTTTCTCTTCTGCTTGGCATTTGTTTGAAAGAATAAGCAAAAATACAATAAAGGCATTTGAAATGTGCTAGTAGGTTTATTAATTTGCTGTCAAGTGTAAACACCATTTTTTGGACACAGTCATCTGAGTCATGTTTTATGCCACAGTAGAAGTTAAGTTTATGCCACAGTAGAAGTGAAGTATTACTAATATAACCATTTCATTGATATGAAAATAGAGACCAGATGTCATCATAAAATCACAACAGTTGGGAGTACTCTTGTATTTAACTGGGAAGCAGAAAAATTCCCAACTTAATTGCCTGCATACTCCATCTTCAAATAATTGCCTATCCTTGCTCTGATCTGCTTTTATTTACATCCAACAGTGCCATTGGAGTATGCATTCAAGTGAAAGGTAAAGTCCATTTGCCTAAAACATTATGCCTAGCCTACCTCTACATACCAAGGACCTGGTTTCTGAAAGCATATAGAAAGTTATGCTGTGAGTAGCAGTTTCAAAAATAAAATTCTCAACTTACTACAGCTAGAATTCTTTAGAACTTTGCCTATTTTTACTTTTCATGCTTTTCAGTGTAGATTAGTTCACACACTCATATTAAAGCAGGCTATGAAGAGAGAAACAAAACTGAATTCAAAAGACTTAATTAAAGGCGTGGGAAATCTGCATAACATTTTTGATATTAGAAGTCTGACCTATGCTGGCCTATTATTTCTTGATTTGCTTGATATACAAAAGACGAGACTTTTACTTGCACTCCCCTAGGGAATGATTATAGATTAAGATATTGTCAAAACTTAAAAATAAAACCATTAAGAAGGACAGCAATTTGAATTACTAATGTTCTCATTGAGCCATGCAATGAGAAACTAACATGGCCAACCAGTCTTTTCATTGTGAGGCAACTGGAAAAGCTTCCTACTAGCATTTTAGTCATGCTTTCCCACTTAGGCTACTATATTAATTTGAACCTGTCAAGTGGTTTTATTTTTCTCTCAAACAGTCATATTCAGCCACGACTGACTTTCTCCCCAAGGGTATTTGGCAATATTTTGCAACATTTATGTTTGCTTATCTACTTGTAGGGACTGAGAGGGCTATTCATTTATGACTGATGATTAGACGCCAGGGCTGCTGACAACATCCCACAGCAAAGACCTAGGCATCTCACCATGTCAGCAGTCCTGAAGTTGAAGCTATGATCCCAAACATACCATAAGTTTAATATAGATAACTTTGTAAACCTTGCTCTAGAGAAAGATAAAGTATAACGATCAGCCGCATCATCTCCTATGGTATTACAAACAGAACCAACATACCACACATACTAATTTTTTTTATCTGTATTCAAGACACAACTTTGAACAATGCTCTCCTAACCAAGCACAGATGCTACCTCTTCTGAGATGCATCCATGTGAAATATAGAAGATACCCTACACCAAGTTACCAAATCTTTCATATCAAATAATTACTCTCTAATTTTTTTAAAGATCCACTAAACACAGACCTCAAAGTCTACAATGATAAGTACAGTGGACAGTGTGTCTTCATAGAGCCTGTGAACTGTCAATCATATTATCAGTGAGAGGGCTATTAGAGAGGAAAACCTGACAAAATATAAGGATAAAGTTATTCTCTCAATGTAAAGTGATTTTAAATTGGCTAGGAAATGAAAGATAGAATTGGCTAGGAAATGAAAGATAGAATTCCAGGTAGCAGAACCTCATATACTAAAATTTAAAATTGGAAAACATGTGTCTTTATCGACAACAGCTCTTCTACCAGTATCTGTGGTTTAGCAGTGCCTATACACATTTGTGCCCAGTATCCTTTTTCCAGTGACTCTATCTAGGTAATGGTGGAAAATAAAAGTTCTTTGGTTAAAATTACAATTTTATTTAACCAATAGCTGTCTTCCCCGGGGACAAAATTCAATTCTCCTCTTTGAAGAACTTGAGAAATAAAATCGAATTTTCTTATTATCCCCCTAGTATGAACAAAGAGAGCAAAGTAGAGAATTCTTGGGGGAGAAAAATCAAAGTAAAATGATATTCTTTGCCTAAATCTGTGTTGATTCTCATCTTATTCTGCCTCTGGTCTCATCTCTGTAATGTTCCTCTCAGTCTCTCTGCTGATCAAAGAATATAGGAAATCAAAGAATGTCAGATCCAAGGATTCACAACTTTATTTGTTACCATTTAAGGAAACTGAGGCAAAGTGAAATTCTCACTCCTTAATATCTCTTGTGAAATCTAAGTTCTGTCTTGCTGATTGTGTGAGTTACTGGCCCTTCCTGTAGTGAAACTTCTAAGTACAAATGCCATTTAGGAATACAGTTTAAAGCCAGGTGCTAGTGGCTTGTACCTGTAATCCTCGGGAGGCTGAGATCTGAGGATCGAGGTTCAAAGCCAGGCTGGGCAGGAAAGTCCCTGAGACTCTTATCTCCAATCAATCACCAACATGCCAGAAGTAGAGCTGTGCTCAGATGATAGAGTGCTAGTTTTGAGCAAAAAAGCTAAAGGACAGCACCCAGGCCCTGACTCAAACCCTAGGACCAACACACACATACACATAATACACATAATACACACACACACACACACACACACACACACACACACACACACAATATGGTTTAAGAATGAGTCTAAGAATTTGTACCATTAAATCTCATGGAGCTAAGTAGATGGAAAGCAGTGTGTTCCTGAAAACTCTGCAAGTTGGTGGATCACCTGTAAAAAGTTCAGGGAATGCAGCCTTTGATCAATGATGACAGACATAGAGTACATTTCCAGTCTTCCAAGCTGAAGAAGGTAAAACTCATCTTGAATGTGTTATCTAGATGCATACTTATAGACTACCTTAAGATTTACGCCTTACTTTCTGGATACTATAATATTCGCAGGGGACAATTCCTGCAGAGAACTGAACTACATTCTCTGTACTCATAGATAATAATGGGTTGGGATCATAGGAGCCAAATCTCCTCCCATGATGAATATTTTTTGTGACTCAAAAAAGTCACAAAATACAGATCATAGGTTTTAAATCCTCAGAAGCCTATTCATTTATAGGCTAAAGTATTTCTGTCACTTAGAGGGAAATATTAATGCATTTAGATATTTATATATACACACCATAAATATATATGTGTATAAGAAACAATGGCTTCATTAGATAAACCTTGGGGCAACAAATTTATTTTAAAAAACTTAATAAAAACAATAAAATCACACCTAAGAAGGAATGTATAAATCAAAAAAGACATAGTTCATTTGGAATAGGTATTAAATTAATGTCAGAAAGATTATATGTGTTAAATTATGTACTATAAATCCATTATTTTTTCCTCTCTATACCTAAAGACAGTCTGAACGATCCAAAAATGAGGATTGCATTTTAGAAGGTATTTCATTTTCACGAAAGCTAATTTAGGGAGAAAGTAGTTGCATAGCCATTTGGAAATAAGCTAATTTTGAATAAGAAGGTCTAGTCCTATTTGGAAGTTGCACTGACATGATGCATTAGGACAATAAATACCAGCCAAGGGATAGATGCTTGCTTATTTAATCAGTCAAGAAGCTTTCATGTTGTTATTTTCTGATTTTTCTTCTTCCATCGCCCATATTTATGAATTGTATTTGCCTCTGCTCTATGGAAGGTACAATTTTCTCTGAGACTTAAGAGAGAAAGAGAGAGCGAGCGAGTGAGAGAGAGAGAGAGAGAGAGAGAGAGAGAGAGAGAGAGAGAGAGAGAGAGAGAGAAGGAGGGAGGGAGGGAGGGAGGGAGGGAGGGAAGGAGGGAGGGAGGGAGAGGGTAGGGAAAGAAAGTGGGAGGGAGGAAGGGAGGGAGGGGGATGATGTCTTAAGTCAAATAGACAAGAGAAGATAATGATAAGGCTTTAATACTATTTAAACAGAATGTTACCTACTTTCATAAGTTAAAAACCCAACACAAAACAACATAATTCATGTTTTTATGCAGGGAATCAGCATCAGAAATCTGAAATAGATAACGTATCAGAGTGGAAATCATTATATACTTTGTCTTATTTATGAGAAACAGTAAACTTCAACCCCATAAAGCTTTTGGAACTGACATAACATTGTTTGGATGAAGTTGTTCTCATTATTAATGAGTTTATAATTTTAATAATTTCTTGCAGCTATTTCCATCTTTTATTCCATTGTTTTAATGTGAGTTTATTTAAAATTGTACCAGAAAATTCATTGTTTTTCATCTGTGTTTTATTTCCTTTATTTTCCATTTTGACTCATAATTTCTTTGTTCTGCATACTACTCTTATTTTCCTAAAAAAACATTAAACATACAAAATATTTTACCAACCCTATATGTTCATTTTAACTTCTAGCTATTTTGTTTGCTCTTTTTATTTTTTATTAACTTTCTATTTTGTTTTATATTATCTCATTTCAGCCTCACAACTTTTTTTTTTTTTTTTTTTTTTTGTCGGCCGTGGGGCTTGAACTCTGGGTCTGGGCGCTGTCCCTCAGCTCTTCAGCTCAAGGCGAGTGCTCTACCACTTGAGCTACAGCACCACTTCCAGTTTTCTGGTGGTTTATTGGAGATAGGAGTCTCACGGTCTCTCCTGCCCGGGCTGGCTTTGAACCGCGATCCTCAGATCTCAGCCTCCTGAGTAGCTAGGATTACAGGCGTGAGCCACCAGCGCCCGGCTCAGCCTCACAACTTTTATGCGTCACTTTCTGATAACCAAATTCTTAGTTTCTTAATACTGCATTATTCTCAGTATTTTTAATATATGAGATCTGACTATATTTGCATACTAAACTATAAATTACTAAAAGGCTGATTTTGTATTATCCTAAGAGATTTGTTACACATTTAACTTTATCTGAAAAATACTGTGTACCCCGAGTACATGGGGAAATTCTAATGACCTCTGAACAGAATATTTGTCAGGGCTAGAGGCTATTGTACAGCAATTACGAATTATTTCCTATGGTTCATGCATGTGTGTGTGTGTGTGTGTGTGTGTGTGTGTGTGTGTGTGTGTGTGTGTGTGTATGGTTGCAGTGCTTTCAATTGATTTACTGAGGTAACATTTTCTTGATATTGAGCCAGGCCCTGAGAGCTACTCTGGTAGAAAACTAAACTAGATTTCTACCTGAGAGAATAGAGAGGGATGAGACCAAATACAAAGATACAACAATAAATTAGAATTAAAAATCAATTCCAGTAGAATTAAGTCTATTAAGGAAACAACTGTAGTTCATGGAGATTTGACACGTGAAAGATGGAGGGAGGGTCTGAAAACAACCTGGCATCACAAGGTGTCCAGGGTGAGTCACTTAGCAGCCTGTGAAAGAATCGGGTAAGAAGAGGAAGAAAGACCCATCAGTGGATGAGAAGGGCATCTATGCACAGGCTAATGGCAGAACAACGCTCTCGCCATGACTGGGTAACTGAAAGAAGGCCAGTGTGTGGAGGAGAGATCGGAGGCCAACAAGAGCCAGCTCTCAGTAGACCCTGTGGCTCCCGGTAGACCCGGTGGGCCGCTCTCCTACCAAACTATCTGTTCACCTCCACAGGGAGGCCAGGAAGAAGGACCGGATTGAGAATGACATCCATGCACATAAGGAAATTTGTTTCCAGATCCTCTGCTTCTATATTTACTCTTTTCTAAAATCAATCCCACTGAGAATGCACCTGTGCTCTGTTGGTTCTCCTTTCCCACCTCTCCTATAATTGTCCTTTTTCCAGTGAGTGAAAGAATGCACCTGTCACCCATTGTGCATCTTATCTTGTCCAAGTGCCCCAGGGAATAAGTCAGAGTGGAGTCCCTGAGGAGCAGTCCCCGGAGAACAGAGCAGGCAGGTTCATTTCTTTTTCTTTTTTTCCAGAAAAGCATTCAAGAGAAGGTCTGTATCTACCTACCTATTTCTCTATTATCTATCTACCCATCATGTCTGTCATCCATTTATCTATTTCTGTCTAGCTATCTATTCATGTCTCCCTACCTACAGTTGACTTAGGTTTCAAAACTAATCTCTTAGGGAGGCAAAATATATATGTGTGTGCATATTCTAAATAAATACATTACATCACTTCTTTTTAAACCCTAATAAAGTCTGGATTTTGGGTTTGGTAAAGAAGGGCTAAAGACTAGGGTTAAAAGAATAGGGGGAGGGGGGCTGGGATGTAGCTCAGTGGCAAAGCGCTTGCCTAGCAAGTGCAACGTCCTGGGTTCGATCCCCAGCACCAAAAAAGAAAGGACAAAAAAAAAAAAAAGAATAGGGGGGGATGGGAAGGTGGCTCAGTGGTAGAGCGCTTGCCTTGCATGCCTGAGGCCCTGGGTTCAAATCCTCAGCACCACATAAGCAAAAAGAAAAATAAGCTGGAAGTGGCGCTGTGGCTTAAGTGGTAGAGTGCTAGCCTTGAGCTGAAGAGCTGAGGGACAGTGCCCAGGCCCAAAGTTCAGGCCCCACAACCAGACCCCCACCAAAAAAAAAAGGATAGGGGAAGGAAAGGTGTAGGCAGTCAAGAATTTAATGTACATCCTACAAAATTTTAAAAAGCGAAGGAAGGGGTGGATTAGGAGGGAAGGCTGAGAATGTTGAAAGGGATCAAGATGCATTGTATTTCATAAACTGCTTTGTTAAATGGCAATTCCTTTGTATAATTCCTTAAAAGTAATAAAAAAGAAAGAAAGGGTCATGTAATATAAAATGGCAGGATGAATATAGTGTTAAGCCCAAATACTGGCATCTATATTCAATGTAAACCAATTAAATACCCTCATTACAAGGGAAATAGTGATAGCAATATATTTCAAAATTTGGAAAATGTGTGTTGAGCTCCAATTATTTGATGAAAATATATACAAAGTGTTTACACAAGATAAAATGCATGAGATAGTATATGTTTTGAGATCATTTTACATTGAAAAATTTAAAATACTAGCTTAAGTGGTATAAATTCAGATAAGTCTGAAACAAAGCTGAAAATGTTACCATTGACCTTGGTAATGGCAAGAGCATGGGTCTAATGCAGTTCCGTGCCAAGAGGGTGGAGCATTTGGGGTCTGAGAAGAGTCTATCAGTGTAAGTGCTTTGCACCTTGTGAAATGAATGGCAGTCACTATGGGACTGGGTGTTACTATTTCCTCATTCTCTTTTCGACTACTCCTGTATAAACAAAAAGCACAGTACAAATTATTATTTTAAAATGTCGATGACGCAGGGACTAACATCTCTTTGTCCCTAATACTGCAATAAAATGTCAGTAAATATCAACATACAAACACAGTCAGAAGCTGGACCTGCTATTTTTTAAATTTTGGTACCTCATCAAATTGGGATGAAAATGTGTTGAAATGTTGGGCTTTTTGGGGAGTGCCTGCTTTCTGTGGAAAATAAACGTCAACATCACTCAGGAGAATATCTTTTCCCCCTATCATCCTGTGTTAAAATTCAATCTTCATTGTTGAAGTATTTAGGTTTATAAATAAAAGCATGGTAAATGATGCATGGAAACAAAATTTTTAAGTCTTAAATAGGCTCAACATAATGAGAAGATGTTGGAAACTTGTTCATTTACAGGAAAGCAAGAAACATCATTACATTTTCCAGAAAGTACTGAAATTGTGATGTGTAATTCCAGCTTGCTATGTAGAATTTGTGTGTGTGTATGAGAATTTGATGTCATATAAAATGCATATGTTTTGTGTTACCAATAAACTTGTAACTATACAAGTATTACCTTCCTTTTATTAGGCCACTGTCTACAATTATGTTTGGTTATTTTATAAAACTTGACAAAGTAGAATCGTTGGTTTTATGTATATTAAACCCAGTGACATTTAAGACTGGAAATCTTAATCCACTTTGCATTTCTTACTGTGAAGTGCCAGTAGGGCTCTTAAAAGAGATTTAGTCACAATAAGATGAATTGCTATCAAGAAAATTGTTTTGTTTTTGTTTGGTCTCTGCATAGCCACCATGGCTATTTCATTGCTTTCATGAATCTTGGTTCTTATATACATTCTCTCTCTCTCTCTCTCTTCTCTCTCTCTCTCTCTCTCTCTCTCTCTCTCTCTCTCTCTCTCTCTCTCTCTCTCTCTCTCTCTCTCTCTCTCTCAGTATGTCTCTCTCTTTCCCCTAACTTCATGTTTATGAATAAAAGTATAGGTAGTATCAACCTCTACTTGATTTTAAAGTGAGAATATTAATAAACTTGACACATATGTTACCTGGTAATGACATGTTACCAGGTAATTGAGATGATTAAAATTTTCTAATTATATCCTCCTTTTCATAACACAATATGCTTTATCTGGCTCTTACTATCTTACTATCACTAGGAAGTGGCAAAAATAACAATACTAAGATAAAATCTAGTGTCTTATTTCCTGGCCAGGACTGCACTATACCATATGTATGATCTCATAAAATTCTTATAACACTCTAACATGAATTCTCCTATCCTAAGACACACACATTTTCTATCTGCTGAAGTTCTCAGATTAAATCTTTTCTACTTCTGTGAACTCTCTTATGAATTGGCTTCATATTAATGTTTTAAAGAAAAAAAACACAGATAACTGCTGGTAAGAAAATTGCAATAATAAACATGAAATATAAAGAAGGCTTCATATTTCTAGTCAATTTGTCACTCATCTCAGCAATTTGCTCAATGGTTTTTAACTTTGCAAAAATTATTTTCCAATTTAGACGATCACAGTGTGAATTTAGAATATATCATTCTTTTCCCCCAGAAAACAATAAGAAATATAAAAAAGTTGAACAATGGTTTTCAAGCTATACTGTAAAAGATGGGCAAGGACCTTGCTTATGCCCCAATTTTGTGCTAAATTTTAGAGCTAGGTATGTACACAATGCACATTATTGTCACAGGTACCTTGGAGATAGTGACATTGTAGATCAGAAAGGCAAAGACACTTACTTATAAGCTTGTAAGGGAAATCGTCCTCATTTAAGTTCAGGCGGAGTCCACACCCTACAGTGATGGCATTTATGTTGACCACTATTGTTCTTAACTCTACCGCCACAAGATATTCTAACAGTAGATACATTGCAAGATGAGATGGTACCAAGACATGGAACTAGCCAAACTCATGTCCAGAGAAAATGTTAATTTCCTGTGGGTGAGGAATAGATAGAAACTGGACTAGCCAGACAGAATATATGAAAATATTCTCAAGTACAATGTCTAGTACCTGGAATTGTTGGTGAAAGATAGAGCAAATGAATGGATGATTTCATTATGGTAAGCCAGTGATCCTCGAATGCAGCCTGCCTGGGGTCTATGATCCTCTACAAGAATCTGATGCAGGGTCTATGATCCTCTACAAGAATCTGATGCCTATCACCTCTTTCTACTCTAAGGCTCAATATCCCAGCTGTGGCCTTATTGCTCAATAGAGTCACAAGATGACTATACTTCAATACCACAGCCTCTGAAGGACATTCAATATCCAAAGTACACTAAGTACACTTCAATCCAAATAGTTCCTACAGCTTTACTCTTCACTGGTGACATTTTGAAGTGTATAGGCCAGCTGTTTTGTACAGTATTATTCTATTTAGAAATAAAAGACATTAACCCTATATTTACAAATAAATTGTGATTAATGACACAGATTTTGAACGCCTTTTGATCAACTTTGCCCTTTCTAGCTTTATGAACTTTGAGCAAGTTATTCATTCTCTCTCTAGATTTGTCACAAATATAAAATAGCAGGAATAATAATAGTTTCCAACACATAGACTTAGTGGAAGGGTTAGTGAGGATATATCAGGTATAGTACTTAATGTACAAAAAAGTGTGTTTATTGATATTGTTGTAATTATTGTTCTCATCATAGAGTTTCTAAATGAAAGTAAAATTCATATAAACACCATCTACACTTGAAGTATGAGGTATCTCTTTGTTCTGTTCATGTGTATTTTTGGTGAGCTCCTTCAAACTAATCATGTCATTCTTCTAAAAGGAAACTCAACTGGCTTCATCCTGTTTTTAGTACATAAGAAAGAAAACAACATTTTAAATCATATAACAGTTATGCCTGTGGAGGATGAACTGATTTACATAAAATTACCATCACTAGAGGAAAATTTCACCTGAAAGTCAGTATATGGCAATACGATTTTTTTTCCTTTTTCTATCATCATTTTCTACCTAAGGTAGGCCAGACACGAACACATCACAGCCACACTAAAAAGGTTAATTCCTACTGAATTCAATATTTCTCAGAATTAAATCTTTGGCTCTTGTAGTTCTTTAGACATCAATTTCCTATAATTCCAATTCAAACTGCTATATTACACAGTATCACAAGGTCAAGGAAAAGAATCTACCATGACTCCGATGAAAGTAGCATATCAGCGCTCTCTCTCTCTCTCTCTCTCTCTCTCTCTCTGTCTCTCTCTCTCTCTCTCTCTCTGTCTTTTCTCTCTCTCTCCCTCTCGCTCTCTCTCTCTCTCCCTCTCCCTCTGTCCTTCTCTTTCTCTGATTGGCAACATGCACATTGACAATTTCACTATCTTCAAAGGGATATTGACTTTCCTTAAAAGAAAAGTGAACTGGCTAGGTTAAGAAATATTTTTTAAAGACATCCACATGCTTAGTCAAAGCTAAAAGGAAAAGCCAAGCCTGTAACATGCTTCAGACTGCTATCATAATTCTAAATCAACTTGGGAAGATTTTCAAGCATGGAGTTGAAAATTGTATTTTTGTAAAAGTGTCTTTTCAATGCCAACATTTTTTTTCAGACAGATGGTCAGTCTGCTACTCTACAGTATTAGTTCCCTAGAAATTAAGCACTGAAAATTTAATGTAATGATTCACCATTCAATCTTTTGAATGGCATAAGTTATGTCCAGGATCCATGATTATTTTAACAATGATTACAAGTTCCCAAATATTTGGAAACTCCTCATTTCTTCATGGATCCCTTGATAAAATAATGAATGCCTCTCTGATTTTTCTAGAAGCAATTTCTTGAACATGCAATTTCTTGAACATTTTGTCATTTGTTGAAAGTTTCAATCTTAAAGAATTAAACTATATCTGATTTAATATAGTTTTCTTCAGTGTATTTTGATATCTGATTTAATATAGTTTTCTTCCGTGTATTTTGTTAATTTTTACTTCTTAGTTTTCAGGAAGCTAGATAAAAGTTATTTTAATACATGTTTTTAAAAATATTTTTGGGTTTTTTGGTAGCTCTAAAAAATGTCAGTCTCATGAGCATAATATATAGACAAATTTTAGTATTATTATCATACACTAATGATGATAGAAACCTCTCAGAAGTATCATAGTGTCCTTGAAATAACTATTTTAAAAGTTTACACAAGAGCCAATAATTGATTGATCATTTATTAGAGAGAAAAAACAAGTTGAGGCAGCCAATAAACTTTTTTATGTTATTTTCTTTTGATTCAGAGTTCAAACCCAAGATTCTGAGCATGTTAGATGAGCAATCTACCATTGAACGAGATACAAGATCTTATTATATAGTTCAGACTGGACTTGAAGTTGAGATCTTTCTCTCTCTGCTTCAGGAGAGAGGGATTATAGGTGTGTGCCTTATCTTAAAGTTTTTAAATATCTGTCTTTAGAGTCCTGGAAGAACACAATTATCACCTTTTCCATTTGTGGAGTTTGATTTAAAAATTTTGTGGCTTGTTATCCAATAGCATGGTAAAGGTTACTTTTTCAGCTAGATTGTTCATTAAGGAAAATTTTTCTTTGAAAATATTTGTAATATAAAACAAGCTCAGGTAAGTTTCCTAAAATAAACCATATTTGTTTTTAACAATAGATGTGTTTCAAAATCATTCTTATAAAGATATTCTTTACCAACAGTTGAACATTTATGCATCCTTTTCATAAAAAAACAATCATCTAACAAAGTCACTTCATAGTCAAAATTCCTAAACAGAAGCTTTTAGCACTTCCTTGAATAATTTATGAGCTGAGTCCACATCTGCATTAGTCAAATGGAATAAAGTGTCACTGTTCACAGAGAAATCTTATTCATTGCTGAAAGTTCTACATTTGCTTGAATAACAGAAAAATCAAACTGTGATCATTTATTCCCCATTAAGTGAATAAGTAAATTATAATAGTGACTTTCAACTCCTCATAAGGTTATATTTCAATTTTGTAAAGCAATGGGTCTGATTGGCCAGATAGCATAAGATACAGAAGTGTGAAAGGGAACTTTACTCAACTAGTAAGGAAATATTTTTTAAAACAGGTTTATGGTGATGAATAGGCCTGCTTGTCTTCTGTAGAACATTCCTGAAGCTACCTTCCATTGTTTAGATTCCTTCCTGTAATATTGCAGATTTGGCCAGCCCTGAGTATACCAGCAGGAAATTGGACCAGGATAGATTCAGATGTATGACAGAATATAAGCTACCAAGAAATTATTGATTGAGAAGTAATGAGGAAGGAAATAGGTTACAATAAAAATGGAAGATAGTAGAAAGGTAGATTGCTGGCTATAAAATAGGGTCATTTGAGAATTAGAAAATGATGGAAATGGTTCTTTTGTTATATATCTATTTAAATAAAACTATAAGTAAATGGGCTGGGAAGGTGGCTCAGTGGTAGAGTGCTTGCCTTGCATGCATGAGGCCCTGGGTTCTATTCCTCAGCACCACATAAGCAAAAAAGAAAAAAGCCCAAAGTGGCGCTATGGCTCAAGTGGTAGAGCGTGAGCCTTGAGCTGAAGAGCTGAGGGACAGTGGCCAGACCCAGAGTTCAGGCCCCATGACCAACAAAAAAGAAAGAAACAAACAAACAAATTATAAGAAAATGGAACTTAAATGAATGTATGAAATCAAAACAATTTTATGTGAAACAAAAAAATGGTTTTTGTGGGGAGGGAGTTCAGGCTTTGTAAACTTGATCAACAAACGTTAATGCTTCCATAATATATGTAGACTCCTTAGAACAGATTATGATATATAGTATATTTCCATTAAATGCTAACCATTATTATAGTTAATAAGGCCACAGGGATCCTTTGATTTAATTTATTCCTACATAGTTGAAAATTCTACATTGCTAAGTGTTATTTTGAAAACAAATGCGAGTTCATTTTTACTCTCAGAGATGAAAATAAATAAATAAATAGGTGCATATTAGTTACATTTTTAATGGTTCTAAACACAGCCAACATGGAGTGGCACTGTTTTTGAATGGTTAAATAATCATTTAAAATTTACCACTATCATATACTACTACATGGGCATTAAATTTTACTCCCTTTATTTTTATTCATTCATTCAGGTATTTTTGTTTGTATGTTTGTTTTTTGATTCTGTTCTACAATTCAACAACAGGTTGTGGGGTTTTAGTATGCTGTGGTTCCCAGAAAGTTCAGCTTCTTCTCTTTTCAGGTTAAGTTTCATTGTCACTCATATGAAATGACTTTGGTTATTTCATTTTGAACATAAGGAAGTTAAGAATTAAAGCATCAATACTTATAAAAGTATAACTGTTTTAAAATGTAGTTTGCTTAATTTAAATCATACTCAATTAGTTTTCTTTGAACTGTAATCCATATTTTGGCAGAGGACATGAAAACAAATATTCATAAATACATTAAAAGAGTCCTGCTTGGAAGAGAACTTGCTACCTGCTTGAAAAGATTATGTATCTGATTGTTATGTGACAAATCAATGCATTGCATATTCTACAACATAGACAGAATTATAAAATTGAGAAGTACTCTCTGGCCCCTTTTCTTGGTAACACACTCTTTCATTTTCAAGCTTATAATAGTTAACAAATGAAAAAAGAAGAGGAGGTATAAATATTGCAATCTTCTATTTGTAACTTGAGAAAGCATAAAAGCAGGTATAATAGTTTCAAAATAACTCAAAAACATAATCCTAGCAATTTAAGGATCTGAAATAAACTAATCTGATGGCATAAAGACAAAAATGGAATTAAATATAACTTAACAGAGAACATATCAGTATTAACCTAACAAAAATTTAAGAACTTTCCATAGTGGGAAATAAAGGAAAAGTACTTACAAAGCACTTTTATTTGAAATAAATAAAATACTGTAAAATTAAATGCTTTATAATTTATAGGGCATTTTCAAAATTATTAAGTTTTATGAGATCGTAGCTTAACAATAATTTACAAAGTTATTTCCTATCATTTCATTGGATCTGTATAAGGTTTTCAGTATAAAACATGCGACTTTCTCAGCTGTTTTGTATGGCTATCTGAAGATTAGAGTTCATTAGAGCAAAGCTTTATCTCTATGGTATCCAGCAATAAATTGTAGCCCAAAGAAACTGAAATACCAAGGAAGATCTAAATTATTTTCTCTTTCTAACATCTTTCCAATGATATTCCATAATGCTGATGAAAGTGAGTTTTCATCTCATATATTTTTCAGCTATTAGTCATCTAAATTACTTTGTTTCAAAGAATTTGGTTAAAAAAACTTCCAATATATGGGTATACATGCTCCACCACACAACAAAATATAGGTCTCTTAAAAATTAGTCCTGAAAAACCCTAATTGTTGAGCCATCTTGCCATTTTCCCATTTGATAGCCCTCTAAGGACCCAGAATTTCTCACCCGTGATGACTTAGTGATGATAAAAGTATCGTTTAATTGAACGTGTTCTTTAGGAGCAGGGAAACTCAGACAATTTCAATTGGAATACTTTGTCATGCTCAAGTAAGTGAAACACAAGCTCAGGCCTCCTCGTGGTAAATGAATGATTATTTCTAAATTGCCCTGTACCCTTGACTTTGGTCCTGGTTTAAAAGAACTAGTTTAAATTATGGTACTCTGACCCTGTGATTTGGAATTTCTGACCTACTTCACTTTTCCCTGGTTCATGAGCTACTAGGCTACCATGGCCCTCATACAGCCAGCAAAAGTGTCTCCAGTGGACTCTCCCCTTGTTGCTTGTTGGTTCAGCTGGGAGTGGGAGCAATGAGTGGAGTCTTTAGATCTGGTGTCCTAAGGAGCAGAAGACTTAATCCCGTAGACACTAGAAAGAGATACTGGTCTATGGTAATAGAATCAGGGACATCTCCCTGCCCTGGCATCCACCAATGCTTTCTGGCCGAGGTATTTGACCAATTTTACAAACCTTCACTTGCATACCATGTACTCAAAATGGTTCCACTTTCAGTTGTTCAAAAACTCCCTTTTTTTTTTCTTTTTTTTTTTTTTTACTAATGTCCTAGTTTTCCCAGAACAAAGAGTGTTGACAGTACTCTGAACTCTCTTGTGAAAAACAGGTTGAACCTCCACCTTGGTTCTCCACCCCCAGCCCTATATAGGCCTTATATGCAATATATAGTTAAGACATATTTGCTACCTAAATGAAATCAGTGTCACTCTGTATGGCTACACGATAAATATTGAATAAGGCATGTGTCTGGCATGTGAGGGAAGTCAGCTCTTCAACTTTGTACCGTCAGTTTCTCTCAGTCCAGCTGAGTAAAGGTATCTTGTCATTCTGTTTTGGGGCAGACCTGGAACATTAACATGTGGTACATATCATCCAAATTTAGTCCTCAGATATTAAAAATTGGACTGGGCTTATCTGCTTAGGGAATCAATCATATATAACGTTGTGTAATAGGGTAAGTAAAAATAAAATATAGAAAAGGAAGAAGAACAATATGATGTATCTTATCACTCCGATAAAGACAGTCCTTCTCCCAAATGACTGCTACAGAAATCCGTGAATGAGGCTGACAGAGAAAAATGAAAGAAAAAGAAGATACATGGAAAGCATTGAGGAGTGGATTTACAAAACAAATTGGGCCACTCACAGAAGCGTACGAGTAGGAAGCAGCAGTTGAGCTGGAGCCAGGCTTAGAAAGGATTACTGCACACAAATGTAGCCAGAATCCTTGGTGCTCCAGGACTGCCACATGCCACACTGAAGTTAAACCTCACTGGATCTTAAAAGAAATAGAATCAAAAGTAATGCAAAGCCATGATTTATCCCCCACCTAACTACACATTTAAATGTTTAATGGAATAATTTCAGGACACCAAGAAACACTGCATGTGTTCAGCCGTTTTCAAATTGTAATTCTTACTTCAATTTTCTTAAAGTCACATTCAAGAAAAATATCTAGAAAGTGGCTTAAGAGAGAACCCAGACATGTGTCACTGAAAGTATGTGGAAAACCTTGAGGTTAAGTGACAAAACATCTCATTTATTTACAAAGGCATATTTTCTCACTGTCGACTCTTACATTAATTGGTGCACATATAAAATTTCTACCTGGATATCTCTTTGTGCTGTTACCAACTTTGACTGATAATATGCAATTTCCCATACATTCAGTTTTTCTCACAGAATCCCATAAGAAAAAGAATGTCACTTTTAAATCTACCAACCTTATTTCTGAATACACTAACAATACACTTTGGTAAAAGTGCAATTAATTTCCTTTTCATTAAAAAGTCCAATTTTTTCATCTCATGAAGTTTCATTGCACAGCTAGTATGTGATTTTTTTTTAGGTAGTAGAAAGCATTAATTTCTAAGCTCTAGGTAGGTCATTCTCTGGACCAACCTTTCTACATTGGTTTCAGGTACTCTCTTGATTAGCACCACTGGAACACCCCCGATTCTTTAGCCTCCTGTCTACAAATTCTTCATTTAGCATATATCTTCATTTAGCATGTCCTAGGAGAATAGCTGTCAGAAGGGCTTGTTACATCTCTACCTCCTGCACTCTCTAGTACATAATAGAATTCATGAATGTTGACTAAGTGAATTAATCAGTTCTGCCACAGTACCCTTCATGAGGTAGTGACTTCAGTTCTGCCCTATTCTGTTGACAAAATAATGCCCAGAATATAGGAGCCACTTGTAAAATATCTGCTGAGCAAATAGATAATTAAAAGGGTAATTAGGTCCTTCAGAAAGGAAGAGTTAAAAAAAAAAGCACACCAGTCTTGCCAGGATCATTATGATACTCATAGAAGCAACTCTTAGAACACCTATGAATGAATGAGCCAGGTGCTGATGGCTCACGCCTGTAATCCTAGCTACTCAGGAGGCTGAGATCTGAGGATCATGGTTCAAAGCCAACCAGGACAGGAAAGTCCGTGAGACTCTTATCTCCAATAAACCACAAAGAAAACCAGAAGTGATGCTGTGTCTCAAGTGATAGAGTGCTCAGAGCTGAAGAGCACAGGGACAGCACTCAAGCCCAGAGTTCAAGCCCCACCACTGACAAAAAAACAACAAAAAAAGAATACCTATGAATGGTAAAAAGAAGAACAGCAAGTAAGCCAAGAATCAGAAGATGTGAATTTTAACTCAGCTTATTTATGTGACCCTTCTTTTTTTAATTTTTATTTATTTTTTATTGTGAAAATACTGTACAGAGGGGTTACAATTACATGGGCAAGATAGTGAGTACATTTCTTATCAAGCATTGTAGCCTCCTCCTTTGTTTACCCTTCCCATCCCTTCCCATCCTCCCTGCCCCCTCCACTTCTCCCCCCCTCAAGTTGTAAAGTTCGTTTGTGACATGACAACTTGTACTTCTCATTGTTGCAACAGGTCCACCTGTATCCTTATTTAAACGACTTGTTTTTCCCCTTGCCCTCCACAAATTATACTGACATCAAATACAGTGAAAGCAGGGGTTATACTGTGGGGGAGGAACATACAAAGCAACAAAGAAATAATCTTATAATTGCATTAGAAACTAATGCATGAAAGAAAAAAAACATTTAAAATACATATCTTAGGGTTCATTTTCCTAACATCACCTTATCTGACCTTTTCTGCTTGACTCATACATATACTAGATATTGCAAATAAGAGAAATCATGGGACCTATGTTTCTTTGGGCTTGGCTTATTTCACTTAATATAATTTTTTCCAAGTCTTTATGTGACCCTTCTAAACATACTTTACCACTACTACTAATAATAATAACAATTATATGTGTCCTAATGGCTTCACATAATTATTTAATACCACAAGAAAAGATATAGGGTAATGTTATTCAAGCATATGTCAAAATGAATTTTATCAGCCTATTTGTATATACTTGACCTAATCACATGTCTGATTGATAGACCAACTACAATGAAATGAGAATTGTGGTCATGTTCCATAATTAAATATTTTTATAGTAAAACTCTCTCAGTACATGTTGTGGAGACTGGATTCTAACCCAGAGCTTTTAAGATGTCATATTAATTCATTTTTACCTGTAATTATGACAAGTGTATATCTGAGGGATATAAACACCTGAATATCATGCAGAATCTGAACCTCAATAAAAATTATTAAAATCATTTAAAGTCATTAAAATTTTAAGATCAAAGTTCTTTCTGACAATATAGATACAAATTACTTCTACATTTAAAAATTTGGGCTTTGATATGAATGTAAAACTTTCTTATAATTAAGGTAAATCACTGTTGAAACTGATTAAGTGAGAAAGCGAGTAACTAATTATATGTAAAGTAAGTCTGAGGTATATGGGGAAGTGCATGCTTGAAAGAAATATCTCTACCATCTTTTCTCATTTTCACCAGTACTCAGTGCTTATATAATTGAATTTTCTATTAATGCTTTTCACATTTTAGGTAATATTTCAATGTCAAGTTCATTTCATGTTGACTTCAATTTCAGACTTGCTTTAGTATAAGGATCAATAGTTCTTTGTAATTTAAACTTTGGGATTGCTGTGTCTCTTGGTACCACCTACCATCAGCACAGCTAAGCTTGGTTTTGAAAGTCACATTTCCTCATTTCTATGTCACTAATAAAACCTTAGAAATATCTTCACACTTGATTTCTATAAATCACTTATAACATGTAAATACAGTGTAGTATGAAACTTCTAACACTCTGTAGAATAGTACAAATTCACAATAACATCTGCCACTTGATGGGCATTTGATATATGTCAGAAACTGTGCTAAGCCATTATATATAAGTTGAATGTAAATTTGTAAAAAAAATCCATACATTTTTGAGTATCTACCATATTCTGGACATAATTCTAGGCACAGGGATATAGCAGAGAACACACGTAAGACAACAGTTTTCAGTCTTCAGGGAGCTTACTTCCCTGTTTGGTACACACATAAATAAATAAAATATATAGCATATTAGACTGTAATAAATGCTAAGGAGAGAAATAAAGCAGACAGGGGAGATATGAAATATTACAGCTTGAAACCAAAATTTTTACCTATGGTACTCAGAAAAGATCTCACTGAGAAATTGAATTTTTAATTGCATTTCAATGTCAAGACTACATCAAAAGCAATAATGTATAAGGGGAACATTTCACACATAACTCTCTTTGTGGCTATACATTTCCTTTGGAGTGTATTTCCTTCCAGCCTTTGTCAATATGCACACCAGCATTCATATTAAATTCAGCAGCATGCTTCTCTTTATTACAGCCGATGATGGAAGATAACTTTTGTGAAAACATTTGAGGAAAGCAAGGAAGCTAGATATACAGATAGCTAGAGGAGGAGGAATGTCAGGAATGAAGAGGAGAGCAGAGAGGCTGAAGCCAAAAAAACAAGGAGAAGAGATAAGAGTGTTAAGAAGAGTATAATGAAAAGCCAGTAGAGTATTTCAACCATTCTTGGTAAGTATTACTACTTAAACTTTATATACTAGGGGAAAAAATCTGGCCTAACAGAAGCAATCTGCCACCCCAGCTAAGGGGCAAAATAGAGATTGTTTTTGAAAACTTACTTCTCTGACTTTCAAAATCCATGCAATTAATCATGACACTGCCTTTTCTAAACTACAGAAAGTTGAATCAAAACACCTGAATGCACTAAGAAAATGGCTTCTAGGTGAAGTAAAATCATAAACACAATGTGCTCATTATATCTGCAAGGATATATGAAAGCTACTTGAGCAGATTTTTGTTCAACTTAGACTTTTCTGGACACAGAGATGAGCTTAGGGCATTGCAGAAAGTCAAGAAATGTCTCCTCTTTGGCTCTCTAACCATTAGAAAATGAAATCATTGCATACAAGTTGTATTGGCATTCTAAGAGTAGTTTGCTTGATTTTTTAATCACATAGGAGACACAGCAATGGTATTTAGTTAAACGGCATGAAGTATAAGACTTTAGACAAGACCTCTGTATCTCCCTGCCTCATGGATAGCCGTCATTTGACTGACAGGTTCTTTAAACTAGATGTGTTTAGAAACAAACTCATTATGTTCAGTTTTGAACTTACTGTTGGTTATTTGCTTTCAGTGAATGTTACCATCATCCACTGAGCTAACCAAACTCAAAGTCTCAAGATCATTCTAGATTATTTCTTTTCACCTCCATAACAGTCAGCATTGATCTCTGATACTTATTTGTTTTCTCATTTAGAAGGTGGCTCAGAGGTAGAGTGCTTGCCTTGCATGCATGAGGCCCTGGGTTTGATTCCTCAGCACCACATAAGCAAAAAGAAAAAAAAGCCAGAAGTGTTGGTGTGGCTCAAGTGGTAGAGTTCTAGTCTGGAGCTGAAGAGCTGAGGGACAGCGCCCAGGCCCAGAGTTCAG
Organism: Dipodomys merriami; assembly: GCF_024711535.1. Classification (NCBI taxonomy): domain Eukaryota; kingdom Metazoa; phylum Chordata; class Mammalia; order Rodentia; family Heteromyidae; genus Dipodomys; species Dipodomys merriami. The sequence continues at coordinate 111,906,353 of NW_027203381.1, read as the reverse complement.
GCCCCACAACCGGACCCATAAAAAAAAAAGAAGTCTCTAGAACCATGGAATAGGTGGGGTTGGGAGAGATGGGGGAGAACAATGGAAAAAGGTGATATTGATCAAGATTCATTATATTCATAAGTGAATATATTGGATTGAAATCCCTTGTACAAGCACTTGAAGATGATAAAAACAGTAAAATGAAGTCTCTAGAAGCTATCCTTTTTCTGTGCCTCCTTCCCACTGTTTGATCTTTAATAATAATTCACCTTGATTACAGAGAGATTGACTTTGTACTAATGTGGCAATCCTAATGGGCACATATGGCCATAAGAGACAAAGTCTGGCACTCTATGGTTCAGGTACCCACATGGCATCTTGGAACCCATTTTTTTTAAATTTAATTTAATTTTATTTGAGAACATACTGTACAGAGGGGCTACAATTACATGGGCAGGATAATGCATACATTTCTTACCAAGCATTGCAGCCTCCTCCTTTGTTTACCCTTAACCTCCCTTCCCAGCCTCCCCCCTCCCCCCACCCAATTATCCCCCCCTCCCCCCCCCCCACACCGACATTGTAAAGCTGGTTGGAACCCATTTTTGATGAGTGTGGGTCACTACTGTACCTACCTCTTCTAAGCATCATGAGAACAGAAAGACAAATGACTCCCTTCAAAGGATTTATCATTTATTGGAAGGAAGAAGATTTCAAGTCACCAGGTGATAGTATTGCTGTGGTCAAACACTCAGCTGAAAGTGGAATCTGGGAGCATCTCTCAGTTTTTGACAACAAAAGCTAATCACTTCATCCCTCTGATGGAAAGTCTCTCATTATGTCATATTGGCCTTGGGATAATACAAAAATCACTTAGCAGTGCATCTCATGGGACTTTTTTTTTTTTTTTAGCAATCCATTCTGTGACTGCTCAACCCTCCCCCCTTTCTTATTCCTCATCTACAATGTATCACCAAACCATTTATTTTCCTCCAGCTCCAAGCATACACATCCGTTCTTATTATTTATATTCTTCCAATACACATGGCCCTTCCTTTGCTATACTCTATGATCTGCTACCATCTAGTCATCCCTGGGGTCTCACTTCAAATGAGACGTTTACCCAGCATACCCTGAGCTCTAAAATAAGACAGGGAAGACCTCCAAGGTAAAAACTTGTTGCACTCAGATGTAGTTGTCAGTTACTTTATGTCTCTCTATGTATAGACCCTGAGCTCTAGAGTAAAAGAAGGATGTCTTTTCTCAGTATATTCTTCAATAAATATCCTACACTGGAAGTGGCACTGTAACTCAAGTGGTACAGTGCTCGCCTTGAGCTGAAGAGCTGAGGGACAGCGCCCAGGCCCAGAGTTCAAGTCCCACGACCAACAAAAAATAAATAAATAAATAAATAAATAAATATCCTACACTGTCCAATACATGGAGATTACTACTACATTCTCATGGATGCTCAACACAAAGAGAACTACACAGAGCAATGAAAACATCTGCAGAAACAATCACAACTATTGGTAGCATTCATTCACTACTATTTGCTGGCCATGGAAACATGATACACACACACACACACACACACACACACACACACACACACACACACACACACACACCCCTTCTCATTTAATACCATAGAAATATAGATTTATATATTCCATATTACAATAGAAGAAACTGGGATACAGCTAGCTTATTTTTCAAATTTCATTACTTGTGGAGTTGGGAAATTAAACTCACTCATCTCTTAATGTTCTAATTTCCTTCCTCAACAAACTAAAGAGCTAGACTAGATAACCTTTTCCTTTCCATTCAGTTTTAACAGTTGCATTATATCACACTAAAATAACTTATTTTTAACTCACTTCAAATTTGTATATGTGTGTTTCTTGGAGGTGTTGTTTTTTCCTTGGTACATGTCAAAATTTTCTTTTTTTTTAAATAAAAATTTTTATTGTGAAAATACCATACAGAGGGGTTACAATTACATGAGCAAGGAAATTTATATATATATATATATATATATATATATATATATATATATATATATTTTTTTTTTTTTTTTTTTTTTTTTTTTTTTTTTGTCGGTCATGGGGCTTGAACTCTGGGCCTGGGCGCTGTCCCTCAGCTCTTCAGCTCAAGACAAGCGCTCTACCTCTTGAGCTACAGCGCCACTTCCGGTTTTCTGGTGGGTTATTGGAGATAGGAGTCTCAAGGTCTCTCCTGCCCGGGCTGGCTTTGAACCGCGATCCTCAGATCTCAGCCTCCTGAGTAGCTAGGATTACAGGCGTGAGCCACCAGCGCCCCACGGAAATGAATATATTTTTTATCAAGCATTGTTGTCTCCTCCTTTGTTTCCCCTTACTATTCCTTCCCTCCCATCTCCCCCACTCACCCCCCTTCCCCCGCCAAAGTTGTAAAGTTTGTTTTTCAACATAATGTCTTGTACATCTCATTGTTGCAATGGATCCAGCTATATCCCTATTTAAACATTTTGTTTTTTCCCCTTCCCCTCCACAAATTATACCAATATCAAATACAGTGAAAACAGGGGTTATACCGTGGGGGAGGGACATACAAAGCAACAAAAAAAATCACCTTATAAGTACGTTAGAAACAATAGCAAGAAAGAAAAACAATTTGAGTCCTTATCTTGGCACAGGCTGAAATTTTCTTAATAGAGACCTAGAAACACAATAAATCAAAGAAAGGTTAGACAAATGGGATTGCATGAAGTTGCAGAGCTTCTGCATGGCAAAGGACATAGCTAGCAAGATCAATAGAAAGCCCACAGATTGGGAGAAGATCTTCATTAGCCATACAATGGACAAGGGTCTCATATCTAAAATATACCTGGAACTCAAAAAAATTAAATCCCCCAACAACAAATCCTCAAAGAAAACAACTGCCAAATAAATAAGTGGGCTAAAGACTTAAAGAAAAACTTCTCTGAAGAGGAAAGAAGGATGGCCAATAGACACATGAAGAAATGCTCAACCTCCCTAGCCATAAAAGAAATGCAAAGCAAAACAATATTGAGATACCACCTCACCCCAGTTAGAATGGCTGTAATCAAGAACTCTAATAACAACAGATGCTGGAGGGGATATGGACAGAAGGGAACCCTACTGCATTGTTGGTGGGAATGTAAACTTGTTCAACCACTTTGGAAAGTATTATGGAGGTTCCTCAAAAGACTCCACATAGAGCTCTCCTATGACCCAGCAATCCCACTTTGGGCATTTACCCAAATGATCACAAACAAGACCATACTAAAACTACCAGCACAACTATGTTTATTGAGCATTATTTACCATAGCTAAGATATGGAACCAACCCATATGCCCCTCAGTAGATGAATGGATCAAGAAAATGTGGTCTATATACACAATGGAATTCTATGCCTCCATCAGAAAGAATGACATTGCTTCATTTGTTAGGAAATAGAAAGACTTGGAAAAAATTATATTAAGTGAAGTAAGCCAGGCCCAAAGAAACATAGGTCTCATGGTTTCCCTTATTTGCAATAACTACTATATGTCTGAGACAAGCAGAAACAGTCAGACTAGTTGATGTTAGGCGAAATGAACCCCAAGATAAGGACTCAAATTGTTTTTCTTTCTTGCTATTGGAGGTGTTTTAAAGACAAACACAAAACTATTTTGTTTTACTTCACATGTAAAAGTGATATCCGAAATGATACAGAAATGGTTCTGTTTCAAAGAAAAAAAGACCAAAGGAAGAGCTTCAAACCATATCATTCATCAGGCATCTCTGAAGGGCACAGGGGAAGCAGGAGCCATTGCTCAAGTTTGTGGATCCTATCTCCATAGTATTGCTTTGTCTTGGCTCAATTCACCACCATTGGCAACTGCTCTGAGCTGGGTCCCATGCTGCCAGCCTTCCAGGCCGCCCTACACCCCAGGCCTGCCAATGCATTCTTCACCCAGTGGCAGCACTCATCACCACTGTTGTTTTAATCACATCAATCGTTTTCCCAATTCTGCTTTGTATCAAATCCAAGCTCCTAATTACAGGTTTCAAGTCTCCCTACCAATTATTCCTCCCTCCATATAAATAGAAACATCTCATTGCCTGCTTTCCATACCACTTTAATGAACATGTTGCTCCTAGAATTCACATTACCTCTTTCCCTCAGCCCCTAGCTTCCTTCACATGTTGCTTTTGGCTTTCAGAACTACTCAGGAGACAGTTTCTCTGTCTAGCTTTCCTAACCGAAACCTCCTGGTTCTTTCTAGTCTTGTTAGTATCTACTTAGAGGCTTCTAACAGAGTAAATATTTTGAGATCATCTTGTTGAAACTATGTGAACAAAAGGACTCATTCAAAGTCACAGTTTTGCAAAGTATTTTAGCCTCGTTCTCACTCTTCTACAACAGGGGTATGTGTCTTGGTATGATGGCTCAAGCCTGCAGTTGTAACTACTAACTAGGTAGAGATTGGGGGATTTATAGTTTGAGGCCATCCCAGGCATAAAATTTTGAAAGCCTCCATCCCAATGAATGGTTGAGCATGAAGGTGCATCCTACACTATGGCTGGGTGCAGTGGTTTGTGCATGATGTCCACATACCCAAGAAAAGCACAAGAGGATGGCCATTCAGGTGAGCTTAGGCATAAAGCAAGACCTTATTTCAATGTCCAACATAAATGGGTACTGAGTGAATAGCTTAAGTGTAGAACACTTGCTTAGCATGGGTGAGGCCCTGAGTTCTAAACCTAGTATCATCAAAAACAAGAACAGAGGGAGGCAAGATATTCATATTCACATAAATTATATTCATTGAGAGTAAAACATATTAACATATTTATTAATGACTCATTTATTGAGTTCCTACTATGTTAGGCACTGATCTAGTCCAAGATAATATGTAAGTAAATACAATAACAACCTTTTCACATATGAATAATCCAAGTGGATTTGTGTATTTTGCCCATTCAACTATAGATATTTCAATATTAGTCACAGTTCAAATTAACACTGCCACTTTTCTAAAAGCCGATGAGGAATAATTACTAAATTGAAAATAAAAATAGTTGGTATTTTTTTGTATCTCCTAATCAAAAGAAGTCACACAAACTTTTTTTAACCTATATACAAGCTCCTGCCCACACTTGACCATTCAAAGGCCTAAGTTAGTAAAGATCAAACAGGTGTTCCAACATTTTGACAAGCTCGATGCTAGAAAATTCTGCCAAAATCTACGGTTTTATAATACAACCAGATGGTCACAGACATGCATCGGTTCAGCTATTGATGATGTTGACAAAAAAAATGTTTATCACTGAGAGAGGGAGGGATGGAATTTTTAGACATAACCATTTTCTATATGTAGAATACATTGTGCGAAACATGCAGGCCTATCACTGTGATTATAGGGGATAAAGTCCCAATTGAAAAGCACATTCATAGAGCACTTACTGTCATTCTGCACAGATGATGGACCTATTGCCTTTCCATATCAGAATCATAAAATGAAAATATTTTATGTGCGATATTGGTGTGAGATTCATGATGTTCCTGATTTGATTCATACTTGAAACATTTTATAGTTATATGATTGATTGAAGTACTTGGCATTTTCTTTGTTGTTTTTCTTTTTACAAAAAAAAAGATGATAGGAAAGAATGAAAGTACTACAATCTTATGATAATGATCTAAACTGACTGGTTTTATTATGACAGAACTTATTAATGCATGACATAGTCTGTTGAGGCATGTACTTTGGGTTCATGTTCTTAATTAAATATCAAAAGTGATTCTATTTCAGAACCTTTGTATAAATCAACCTAAAATATTATAGTCACCCAACTTTTTATAAATAAAAAATTTACAAATAATTTTGGTATGTGGCAGAGTCAGATCAATATGTCCCTTTTATATTACTTTTTTGTTACTTGCTTATATAATTGGGCTCAGTGTATCTCCAAGTTTTTTTTTGGGGGGGGGGTCCGGTAGTGGGGCCTGAACTCTGGGCATGGGTGCTGTCCCTCAGCTCTTCAACTCAAGGCTAGCGCTCTACCACTTGAGCCACAGCGCCACTTCCGGCTTTTTTTTTCTTTTTGCATATGTGGTGCTGAGGAATCCAACCCAGGGCCTCAGGCATGCAAGGCAAGCACTCTACCACTGAGCCACCTTCCCAGCCCACAATCTCCAAGTTTTTTAATGACCATTTGTGTAACCAAGACATCTTATGGTGTTGTGAGTTTGTCTGTGTGTGATTTCTGCTGTGTGTTAACACTTGTCAATTATAATCTTGGTTTTAGATTTCTGGGGAGCTTGCTGACTTAAGACCAAATAGGCAAAATCAGGACTCTTTTTTGCTAAAAAAAAAATCTGAACTCCGAACTCTTCACAGTCATTTTGGAGACATTTCATCATAAAGTTCAACTACAGAAATGTTCTACCATATGCATTATGAGATTATTAGGATAAGACATGGATTTGCAGCTATACTTAGAATTATAAAGCATCAAGAAACGTGAACCTGATTTCTGCTGACTTAATGGTTAGCTTAACTTAGCTTCTTCATTCCTTGAATGTGCAAGAGAAAAAACAAGGTGCTCTCAGAAGAAAATTCAAAAAATTTGTATCTCAGCAACAAACAAAACTTAAAATTAGCTTGAAAAATGTATGGTGGAACTCTTTTAAAAGAATTCAATGAGTCAAAATTGACTTACTTTACACCTCACTACCCTGCATTGTCATTTTCATATGCTCTTGAATGGGATTGTGATTTTGAAAGAGGTCTACCATTGAAGTAAGAAAAAAGTACTTTGTAATCAATGTAGAGCCTACTGTGTAAAGGCAATAAGAAAAATCATTTGTGGGCTGAGTGCCGGTGGCTCACGCCTGTAATCCTAGCTACTCAGAAGGCTATGATCTAAGGACTATAGTTCAAAGCCATCCTGGGCAGAAAAGTCCTGTGAGATTCTTATCTCCAATTAAGCACTCAAAACCTTGAACGGGAGTTGTGGCTTAAAATAGTAGCTGTCTTTAAGCAAAAGAGCTCAGGGATATCACACAGGCCCTGAGTTCAAACCCAGGAAAGGCAAAATAATAATAATAATAATAATAATATGCCTTTCTCTCTCTACTTTGAGGATAGAATTTAAAGTGTAATCCAGGTCTTTGTCATATGAAGGAAAAAAAATCATACATTTAAATAAGGAACATTTAATTTAGTCTAAAAAGTCAAAGAAGTTTTCTCACTGTGTTGATGTTTCAGAAAATGCTGCGAAAAGAATGCAGTTATGAATAATATATAATATTCATGTTAATTTTGTCACTAACTGGTGTTACATTCTTATACTGAGCTTGTGTCTTTCTTCTGGGGGGTAATTCTACTTAAGGGCATATTTAAATCATCTTAAATATATGGTAAAATGTGAAGTAGGTAAAGCATAAATATGTTCTTTGATGAAACAATTTTAAATTGGGAAAGGGGAGAAAATAGCACAAGATATGGGAAATTAGAGAAAGAGATTTCTGAAATGGGGTATGATTTTTCTTATTGGAATATGTAGTTCATATATGTCAAAACAACATGGTGAGTGAGCCAAAGATTCATGGAGTACAGTGTCATTAGATATCCTACTGTTAAGCATCTATTACATAGAAGAATATAAAAAGAAGAAAAAGAAAGTGAAAAATTTTTAAAAAGAGAAGAAAAAAATTCAGCGTTTAGAAACTAGATTTGAACTCTGAGCTCAGAGTTCTAATTAGATGGAAAGATTCAGACTTATGAGTCTAGACTTATCCTATTTGTATTGAGTACAACAAGATATAATAACTTACTTTTGACATAGAAGTAAAAGTTTGAGCTGGATATGGTGGTCACTCTTGTAATTCTACCTCTTGGAAGTTTTAGGCCAACCTAGTTACTCTGTCTCACAAAACAATAATAACAATTAAATGTTTATGGCATACTCTAAGAGAAAGTTAAGAATGAAAAAATTAAATATCTTTTCTAACTTTAAAGGTAAAGATGTTTGTAAGCATGTCCTTCAAGATAAAAGTATTTGACAGAAAACAAATACTGTCTTCATTGTGTCCTTACATTTCCATATTCATTATATTGTCCACATATATTTATCCTATTACCTATCTATCTACCTAGATGTTATTTTGTACTTTAGTGTCAATAATCCTTCATTTGTTTATTTTTTAATTGTGATTTTATAGGGTAGCATGTGATGATTGATGATTCGATATCAACAGTGCATGACATTTCCATTGCCTCAAACATTTTATATATTTTCTAATGCATTTTTATTATCTTTAATTAGTTGTACAAAGGAGTTACCATTCAATTAAGCAGTTTATGAATACAATGCATCTTGATCAATGTCACCATTTTCGTCATTCTCACCCATCCCTTCCAACTTCATTCTTTCCTTTCCTTTTCTTATTCTTGTAGGATATGCATTGAAACTTAAAACTACAATCTCCCTCCTCCTTTCTCTCTTCATTCCTCCAACCCCTCTCCTTGATTCTACCCACTTTGAGTTTCTGTTTCCTGTTGTTTATTTTATTGGACTATGAGTTAGCCTTTCTGAGGAGTTACACTGCTTGAATTCTCCCCTGAATCTACCAGATTTTTGTTAATGTACTTATGTACAATGTCATGCCATTCTGAAGAGTTTACTTATATAAATTAATTCTAAGTTGTTCCACAAATGAGAGAAAACAAGAGTCCTGCCCCGCTGGGCCTGACTTACTTTACTTAACATGATTTTTCCAGGTCCTTCCATTTCTTTTCAAATGATGCAATATCATTCCTTCTAATGCATGAATAAAATTCCACTGTGTATATATACCAAATTTTCCTCATCTATTTGTCCACTGAGGGGCATTTGGGCTGAATCCATACCTTGGCTCTAATGAATAGTGCTGCAATGAACATGGTTGTGCTAGTGGTTGTACTGTATTGTAGTTTGCAATCATTTGGAAAGAGTTGCTCTCCTTTCAATTCAAATGAGAACATTTCAGAAGTCCATGTTTCTCATTGTAAGAAATTCTTGCTAAGATTTCTGGTCCTTGAAAACTCAACTTTCTTGCAGCTATTTTGAAAAACTAAACTTAAGCAGAATTTGATACAAACACTAGAACAGAATAATTTCAGTTACCATTAATAAAAAAGGGAAGCATCTCAATGATGAAAGGTCATCATGACCACCTGTTCTTCAAAGAATGCTGGAGGGAATAAAACTCCTTTAATGTAAAAGGTACCATAGTAGAGACCAGATGGTGAATTACTTTAGTGAGTGCAGATTTCTAGACTTTGATATCTGCTTTTATGTGCTTGCAGGGTGTGTAAAAAGTTTCCAAACTCTCCCAACACTACACAATTGAGGAATATTTGTGGCCTCTGCTAACTGTTAAGCTATAGTTTCTCAGAAAGCTAGTCTATAATGAATCCTTTAAACTGGAACTTCTGTGAGAAGCAAAGTAGGAGAATAGTCTGCTCCTGGATGTGTCCCCTAATCTCTTGAGATTCATGGAGGAAGGAGCTCCACACCTGTTTAGATCCAGATGAAATGGTACATGAACATCACAGTTACATGATTTGACCTTGATTATTGAATGAGTTCTTCCAAAAGCTTTATATCTCATCAAGAAGTCAGATAGTGAAATTTACTCCCTAGGACATAAGTTGAAAAAATACCTGAAAGGTTTTTCAAACAACAAAATGTATCATGGAAATGATGGCTCCATGTTCTAAAAACACAGACTTCTCTGGCTCTTTAGGGTCATGAAAGAGTTAATGTGGCCTTCACAGTTGTACAATTTAGAATCAAAGTAGTCTGGCTATGTAACAAGAAAATCTTGCTCAATGCTTATAAAATCACCATATAATTTGCATAAGTTCAGATGCTTTTGGCAAAAAAATAAATGAGAAGATAGTTTAAAGGAATGTTAATGGGCTCTGCCTTAATCATCCTCCCAAATAAACCTAATACAATGTCTCTGTATTTGATGATTTATTTATTTGATGTTTCTTCTTCCTCGTCTAACTGCTCCAATAGAGCTATGTATACATACTTACCTTTATAATAAGCTTTGTTATCACTTATCTCATCTCGTCCTTTTTCTTTCTGTTTCTTAGCACATGTTCCCATAGAGAAGGTCATGTCTATGAATCCATTTCTATATTTGACTGTTGTGCCTACAATTTTGTTGACCTGGCAGTAAAAGAAGCCTGACAAGAAGGTTGGATGGATCCATTTTTAGTAGCAAAAGAAAAATATGAAGAATATGTGTTTCGGGTCTTTAGGATTTACCTTAAAATTGTGTAATAATAGACACACATAAAAGATACATTTTCAGTATTCACTTGTCTTTACCTCCAGTAAGGTATGCCCAGTGGGTATTCCATTAAAAAATCCTCATCTGAGCCAGTCCTGCCATCTTTGCTATTAGGATATCCTTCACAGTGTTGCTCTACTGGTTGAAGTGAGTGTCGAGGCCTTCCAGTGACAGCCTGTGCATGAACACACAGGTATCAGCCCCTCTCCATCAACAAAACTGCATCCATGGAGAAACTGTGAAGAAGCATAGAATCAAGTCATCCCAAGAGACAGGTGACGGGAGTGAGGCAAAAAAGAGAAAAGATCTTATATTTTATGTCTGGATTAAAGAGAATTTTATTTATATCAGTTAGGACCCCTTGGAGCACAAATATTTCTTGTTTGAATTTAAATTCCATTCAGCTAATCTTATGTTGTAATTAAAGTTTTTTTTTTAAGTGTCCAGCATGAATTTGACTTTGGGGTCATTTGGGAAGAAAGTTTATTGCTTATTGAACATTTTATATGTCAGTCCCAAGCAGTGGCAATAACACGTTCTAAATGTACAGAGTGTTCCATAAAGGAATGGATTAACATCAAATAAGCCTAAGGGATTTATACATTGATCTTCTCCTGACGCTTTCTCTGAATTAACTAACATGGCGAGGCTAACAATGGTTCTAATGGGAAAGATAAAGAAGACCAAATGGAGGAGAGGCAGCAATTTAGAGGTTTAGTTCGGGTTTTCCTGTTTATATCAGTTATAAATTTAGATAATTGGCGGTATTCAAGCCAATGACAGCTTTGAGTGTTCTTGTTGGGTTATGGCACTTCATTCTCTTCCAATGCTTTATTGTTTAATATGGGAAAGCATGTTGGTCCTTTCCTGTCAGAGAGGCTTCTAACAATGAGAGGTAGTAACAGTTGGCCAGGCTCAGCTCATTTCTCTGTGTACTCATTGATGTTGAGGCAGAAAATTTGGAAATAGTTGTCACCCAGCCTCTCATTTCATTAATACTTTAAAGAAGCACCTTTCTTAAGATATAATATATATTCACATGAATTCTAAATAGAAATAATTGTTGTATTTAATCAAGGGCTAAATTTTCTCTTGGTCTAAGTCACTTCCTGTCTCTGGACTCAAAGAACGCTGCATAAATCTGTGGGGGTTTTGTTTTATTATTTGTATGTTATATTATTTGTATAAATATTTATTATTTGTTTTATTGGTTGATGTATTTTTTTCTACTTACTCTGGTTTCTCTGTGATTCACTAAGGAATAGAGCTAGGCTAAAGTGAGAGTCTGAATTGTATGTATTCTAATTTCCTTGCAACAAGGAGAAAAACGGTAGACATTGAAAAGAAATATACACATATCATAAAAGTTGCAAATCATTATGAACTAAGCTTTCTAGCATCGCTCAGAGTCTCACGGGATTACTCTGTAACCTGATTGTTTGTAATCTGATACCTACTAATGCTAATATATTCCTGTGTATCCTTAGTGGTTTTAAACAAGGTCCTGATTTTGATGCTTAAAAAGATCTTTCATGATTTTTTTTTCTACTTGGAAGGAAAATGTCCACTGATTGCCTTGGCAGGATGTCTGGAGCCTTAGAGGCCATTATGAAAACTCCTTGCTTGTTAGCTATGACTTTTGTTTCTGAAACAGCCATTAGTCAATGTGATGCTGAGTAACCTAATGAAGTAGAACCATTGGAAGTTTATAGACTTGAGAATTCTTGACTTGCTAAAGGTCAAATGTGAAGACATTATTTTTATTTGACTCACCAGCCTTATTAAGTCTTCTCATGCAGTTTGTACAGAACCTTGAGACTATTATGGAGTAAATTGAAGTTATTGCTAAAAGTTAGACAACAGGAAACATTTCTAGAATAGACCCACTCATTTTTTCTATCCTCTTCAATATTTGGAAACTACAGAATAGATTCAATTAGCATCCAAATATCTAAAGTGTGCCATTGTTAAATCAGTGTTATATTGAGTCCTTAGGTGTTAGAAAAAGACCAGCTATGAGCCAATGAGTTCAATAATATCTAAAAGCTAAAAGGAGATCGTGACTGGCCCTCTACCTTCAAATCCTTTGGGAGTTGGTTAGAAGACAAAAGTCATTAAATAGTTTTTCTTTTTTCTTCCTTTTTTTTATTGTGAAAATACTGTATAGAGGGGTTACAATTACATGGGCAAGATAATGAGTACATTTCTTATCAAGCATTGTAGCCTCCTCCTTTGTTTCCTCTTCCCATCCCTTCCCATCCTCCCCCTCACCCCCTCAATCTTCCTCCACCTCACCTCCCCCCAACAAAGATTGTAAAGTTCGTTTTTCCACATAACGACTTGTACATCTCATTGTTGCAATGGGTCCACCTGTATCCCTATTTAAACAATTTGTTTTTTTTTCCCTTCTCCTCCACAAATTATACCAACATCAAATACAGTGAAAGCAGGGATTATACTGTGGGGGAGGGACATACAAAGCAACAAAGAAATAAGCTTTTTTTTTTTTTTTGGTCCAGTCGTGGGGCCTGAACTCTGGGCCTAGGCGCTGTCCCTCAGCTCTTCAGCTCAAGGCTAGCGATCTCCACTTGAGCCACAGCGCCACTTCCAGCTTTTTTCTTTTAGCTTATATGGTGCTGAGGAATCAAACCCAGGGCCTCAGGCATGCAAGGCAAGTGCTCTACCACTGAGCCACCTTCCCAGCCCCCAAAGAAATAATCTTATAAATATGTTAGAAACAATCGTATGAAAGAAAAAAACATTTGAATACAGATCTTAGGGTTCATTTCCCCAGCATCAACTTATCTGACCTTTTCTGCTTGACTCAGACATATATTAGTTATTGCAAATAAGGGAAACCATGGGACCTATGTTTCTTTGGGCCTGGCTTACTTCACTTAGTATAATTTTTTCCAAGTCTTTCCATTTCCTAACAAATGGAGCAATGTCATTCTTTCTGATGGAGGCATAGAATTCCATTATGTATATATACCACATTTTCTTGATCCATTCATCTACTGAGGAGCAACTGGGTTGGTTCCATATCTTAGCTATGGTAGATAATGCTGCAATAGACATAGTTGTGCTGGTAGCTTTAGTGTGGTCTTGTTTGTGATCATTTGGGTAAATGCCCAAAAGTGGGATTGCTGGGTCATAGGGGAGCTCTATGTGGAGTCTTTTGAGGAACCTCCATACTGCTTTCCAAAGTGGTTGAACAAGTTTACACTCCCACCAACAATGCAATAAGGTTCCCTTCTGTCCACATCTCCTCCAGCATAAAAGTTATTAAATATTAAGAAATAAAAGTAATTCATCCCAGTGTTCATTAATATGAGGGAAAAAGATGAGAAAAAGATAGGTCTGTAAAAGCTGTTGAGGATAAAGAATACCACATGATTTGAAAGAATGAATAAAAATTCTTGTAGGGAAGGAATGGGAAAGTATATTCCAAGTGAATTCAGTTACTTGGGCACATTTACCTGGAATCTATTTACCTAAGCCATGCATATAATACTCTGGTTGGAAGCATCCTCATTTTTGTTCTGTGAACATGACAAGCTTTGTAAGTTCTTCACACATGCTGCTCTGGTAGCCTGTTTCTAATTACTGCTCATTGTTGCATAAGAAACCACACACACTTAGAGGCTGCACACAGACAGCGGTCCTGTCCTCCCTCCCCGATGCGTGAATACACTGGGCTCAGGTAAGTGCTTTTTCTGTTTCTGGAGGTGTTGGTTGGAACTGTAATCATCTGACAACTCACATAGGTTGCAATCCCTAAGATGTGGATTTAATTAACTGGCAGTTGGTAACTTCTTGTACCTGATAAATTTTCAGCTTGGATTTTAAATCTACTTAAGTGAGGGAGTATCTCTAAACTGCAGAGCTTTTCCTTTAGCAACTCAACTTTGTGGTTGAATCTCAGTGAAAAGAAAGTATTATTTTTAGTTATCAATATGCATAATTACATATATACCTAACAGCATTTTATATGTCCAATAGTCAGAGAAGGCTAATCAATTATGCAATGACTGATTAGAGAAAAAAATAAGGCAAAGGTATTTTAAGAGGGAGAATATTAGTCCAAGGTGGCACTTCGAATTATTTTCATACATTTCCATTCTGCAAACACTAATTGACAATTTATAGACTGTCAGGATCTAGCCTGGGTTATAAAGACAAAGAAAGATTTGCCTTTTAACAGAAATTCCATCGTGTATTGGGAAAAATTACATTAAACAAAGTAAGTCAGATCCAAACATAGGTGGCATGTTTTCCCTCATTTGTGGTAACTAGAATATGCCTATAAATCTACACGTAAACACACTGAATGGTTTAAAAAATACACTGGGACATGATAAATTATACAGGTCTCTAGATGTTCACACAGTGATACCAAAGGAAGATATGCCCAGAAGCAGATCACAAAGGCTCAGTAGCTAGGTGCATAGGATCACATAAAATATTTTTATGAAATGAACTCCAAGGAAAGGAAACAAGAGTTGTGTTGTTGTTGTTGCTGCTGCTGCTGTTTTTGTTGTCTTTCCCTTTTGCCTTGTTAATTTATTTGTCTTATTTGTCTTTTCCTGTGTCCTCGACACAGGAAAGGTGAGACAAAGGGTGAACAAATGCAGCAGTGGTGAGATTAGATACTATGTGGAAAATTAGCTACACACAACTTGTGGGTGGAGACAACAGGGAAAAACTGGGAGAGAGGGAAGGAAAGGGAGACATGGCTCAAAAAGAATTGTACTCATTACCTGACTCATGTAACTGTAACCCCTCTGTATATCACCTCTACCGTAACAAGAAAATACATCAAAAATAAAGAAAATAAAATAAAGACAGAGGAAATTCAATCTTGATAATATTGCCTCCTACAAATCACAATAGTAAGGCAGCATCTTGCCCTGTGAGACACTACCAACCCAAAGGCTTTGGCCTTGTCACACAGTCTCCCTGAACTTTCATCTTCGCATTTAGAATCTAATGATATCTTCCAGCTCATGCATAGCTTATGTGATTTCAATATGATTTTCCCCCCAAAGCTTCATATGGTAGAAGCTTAGTTCCCCAACATCATGATGTTGAATTTGGGGTACAGTTAGTAGATAATTAGATCACTGAGGGTACCGTCAACAGAAATACTTAACATGGTTCTAAGAGCACCAGATTATTTCCTTCTTATTTTCTATCTCATCATGTGATATTTCCACAACACAGCTCTGGGTATGAAGCAATCTGCTGGGTTGTATCTCAGCGGAAGTCTGCATCAGATGTAGTTGCCCGATTTGATTTGTAGAACTGTGAGCCATAATAAACTTCTTTCCTTTATAAAGTACCTATCCTCCGCTATTTTGTTAGATCAACCACAAACAGCCAAAGTCATAAGCTATGGAGTATAGACAGTGATACCGCTCTAGGCTCATGCTTGAGCTGGATTGTGCCCTCTTGCCCTGTTGATCTACTCTCACACATGCCTAAGCCCAAGGAGCCAGAGCACTGTCCTGATTGTCACCAATCAGCATTAAATTAGGCATTTATCATATTTGAAAAGACACACCATCTGCAGAGCTCCACCATTGTGCAATGTTGTCACAAACAATATGCTACTTTGCAATCTGCACAATTGACAAATGGAGGAAATTCAGCAGCAAGCAGAAATAAACTTGGGCTTTGGAATTGTATTTCTTAGATGTAGTTAGGGCTTGGCCAGTCCCCGGAACGTCACCTTCCATTTATGAGAATGTAGAGCTAAGCAAATTCAAGCCAAAAAACATCTTTTAACTTCCTATGTGAACAGGAAGGCAGGCAGGAGGATAAAGGTAATAAAATTCTCTGATCATAGGAAATTGGAATTTGCTATCTTGCTAGACCATTATTCTTAATGTGTATCTAACATTGGCTACATTTCCGTGGCAGAGAAATAAAACTGTTCTGATTGAAAATAACATGAAATGACTTGGTAAAGATTTTTTTCTAATAATTTCATGTGGTATGGGGGGTTTTGCTGACAAGTGTGTGATAAATATTCTCATCCTACCAATGTTTAAAGGATATTAACGATACCTTTGATAGTAGAGGCATGAAGTTTAGCTTGTTCCTGTTCAGAACCTCAACATCTGATTACATTAGAGTCAAGTTAGTACTATGTATAAAATGCACTTAAACATGAATGAGTTATACACACATATGAAAATGGAACGATGAAATTTGTTGAGATTAGTTTGGGAAAGGTGAAGGAAAGTTCTGGAAGGGCTAAGTCTGACAGCTCATACTGTAGGTTTATATAGACACATCAAAATGAACCCCTTGTATAACCAATTCATGCTTTTATTTTGAAAATCTGTAGCTCCACTATAATATGAACCTTCCTCAGTGATTCATTGCTATAGCGATTGTACATAAGACTTCCTCTAACCACAAAGTATTGAGAGGTTAAACATTAATGGGCCTTTGAATTGGTTTGCTTAAGATTTTCATCATCTCCCATTGCAGTTCATTCATTTGTTAAAAATAATATTCAAAAGAACAGGAGCCTAGTGAAGAGGTCATCACCAACACTCCCCTAAGAAAAACAATCAGAAGACAGTGACAAAACTGTCTGGCCTTATTCTTCTGGTTCTTTTGAATAAAATAATGTTTTAATGAGCTACTGTTTTTCCAAAGTGTGTCTAAATGGATGACGGGGACTAATAATGTGTTACACTACTTTAATTTTGAAGAAATGCAAAAAATAGCCAGGAAACCATGAAACCACACTCCAACAATCAGTTTTTAAGATGACTAGAATCCTAGTACCAAATCTAAATCCACTGAATTAAAAGAAAAATAGAAAAGATAATACTTTCATATAAAGTTGTCACCTATTTTTAGATGCATACATGTAAACAAATGCCCAACTATCTGGTAGTTTTCTACCATCTAATTCATATATCTAAGTAATGTGCTTCCAGTGTTATACAAATGGCTTCTTAGCTGCTGTCAGTAACCTTTATGTCTGTGAAGTACCTCTCTCTTCTCTTATGCCGTTGTTAAGATCCATCTCTCTGGGATGATGACTGCTACATAGATTTGTTTATGGACTGCTATAGAGAATTCCAGACACCCAAATCCTACTGTATCTTGATACCTTCCATATAGATTCTGCTCAGTTACTCATTTTGCTCACTGCTGGGCTCTCTGATCTTCTATTCAAACTTTTTCCTTCGTCTATACTACCCAAGTATATTAATGGGCTTCGTAGCTTCAAACCATCCTTTCAATGAGGAAGTGCTGATTCATGTTTAACTCTTCCTGGCTCTCGCCCAAACATTTAATTACTCTTTTAGCTAGTTAGAAGTGATAAAGACAATGTAACATAAGCCAGAAATTATAAATAGCAGAAATTGATTTCTTACAGATTCAAAGCTTTGAAAGTCGTAAGTAAAAGAGCTAGTAGATTCAGCTTCAGTGCCTGGTGAGAACCCTGTGCTAGAGCCCTTTCTATCCCTATAACAGATACCTGAGATAGCCAGATTAAAACAACAGAAGGTTTACTGTGGTCATAGTTTGGAAGGTTTCAGTCTGGTTCTCCCACTTACTGTGGGTCTGGGAGAAGCAGCAGGAGTGGGTGTAGAGCAAAGCCTATTATATCACAAGCCAAGAAACAAAAAAGATAAACAAGAGGCAATCAGGGCCCCCAAATCCCCTTCAAGAACATGTCTCCAAAGACCTAAAGACCTCCCTCCAGGCTCCATTTTGAAAATCTCCCACTATGGTGTTGCCTTGGGACTAGCTCTTTAACACACTCTTTAACCAGCTTTAACACTGGAGGTAAATTAATTCCAAAACTATGGCCCTACAGTTTCTATGTTATAGAAATTCACCTTCTTGCTTGTTCTTTCTGGGTCCTCACATGATGAAATGGGCAAGAGAACTACCTTGGGTCTTTATTAGGGTCCTACTGCGTAGTAGGACCTAGTACTGATCTCCTAATTGAGGTCTCTACTTTAAGGCCCTAGTACCTCCCAGAGGTTCTACCTCTAAGTGTCCTCACATTGGGAGTTAAGATTTCAACTTATGGCTTAACAAAAGGGTAGTACAAGCTTTCAGTAAGTAACAGTAGCCGAATACTATCGCCTCACTTTCCACTTGCCACTTTATTCTCGTCTCTATTTTCTTCCACTTCCCTTTCATCCCCAGGTGTGGTGAAAATCTTGAATATTTCTGCCGCACCCTATGTTTTCTTCCATTACACCTCCATTCGCCCTGCAGTGCAACCTCCTTCACGCTCCTGTTCCCAGGCCCTACTCTGCAAGAAATGCTCAGTAAATGTTTGTTGTGCTGGCATTCCTGACCACTTTTCAAGCTCATTGCTCATTAGCTCTCTCATGCTGGGACTATAGATGGCCTCTCTTGCCTGCCATTCCTTACTGGCAATCCAAATAAAAGTCATCTAATCACAAGTTGAAGCACATTTCTATTCTACAAATTCCCTTCCCTACATTATGTGTGGCAACTTCTCAGCTTCCCCCTATTCCAAGAAACACTTATTTCTGCTCCTCCCCAGGGAATTGTGATTTATGCCCCAAATCTTAGTCAAAGTCCCCCCCCCTCTTCTAAAACATCCTCTCAAGGAACCATCTAGGCAGAATTGACCTCTCTCTAGTCTACGTGTATTTAAAATTATTATTTCCTGTTTTTATTATATTTCTTATTATTCTTGTTTACCAAAGTTGGGAAAGTTTGACTCTTCTACTTGGTGAGTGAGAGGGGAGAGGAAAGGCACACGTCTCATAATCGTAAATATGAGGCAAAAAGGGAATGTGGCCAGTTGAAACTTGGCTTAATAATTCTCAACTAACTTGGGCACAGTCACAAGGTAAGAGTTATAAAGTTGGACTTTAGCTTGTTTGTTACAATAATAACATTGAGGATAACAGTCATAATAAAAATGTTGACTTATGGATGAACAACAGGTGATATAACTTCTAGCAATTATTTCTCATATGATGCATCATGAAATCATCCAAATATCTGATTCACACCTTGTAATATAACACACATTATATTGTGGGACTGAGCGTCAGCCTTAATAATCAAATTCGTAGTGACATGTATTTTATCCTATAAAATTTAGCTAAGGAATTACTGGATATGCTAGCTACATTGTTGTGAACAATGTTAATATAATCCTTCTCATTTTCTCTAATACCTGTTATAAAAAAGTATTTCGAAACATTTTCTTATTAATCCTCCAAAGACCATATGCATTACATTTGAAGAAATGATTAATTAAGGATTAGAATCTCTTCACAAAGAAAAGAACATCTCTATACTATTCCTCAGGTAGCTTCAATGAAATTTTAAAGTGATAAAATATAAAAGAGCTATAAAATGTTTTATTACTGCAAACTCCAGAGGAGAAAGACAACACTCCTTTTATTGTAAAAGCATAAATAAATATTGAACTTTGTCACAGCTTATGGAGATATACATTTCTGAAAGATAAAACCTTTAGGACTGTTAGCAAATTTTCAATCCAAACAGAGTGGAAAATATAGTTTTCAGCATGTATCTTTGGAGAATATCTTATTCTGTGCTAATAGTTATTTTTGGAGGAACTGTTTTATTTATGTTCCTTTAAGCTAATCTTTTTTTTTAATTTACAGGTTATTAAATAGATAGTAATTTATCATGTAGAGTGCACTCTTGGTTCAATGATTCCTCTAAGAAGCACAGTTGATGAACCACAATTATTCTCCAAAAGCTAAAAATAATGGTCAACCTTTAATTATATGTTTAATTCATGCATGTGGTAAACGGGAGAGTTTTGTGAGATGTTCTAGATTCTTTAAGAGTTAAAGTAAGCTTACATGAGCCTCTAACCATGATTCCAAAATGAACTCTGTACATATTGGATGAAATTGCAGAAAAGCATAACTATGTGACAGAATGCTCTAAAATAACAATGGTGAAAATCCCAGCAGACCACCCCTCTCAGAGCAACGCAAGCATCATCAGATGTGAATACCAACTAGCAAAGAGTACAGAAAAAGCAGCATGAAAAGTATGCATTCTGAATATAATTTATGAAGGAAAAAAGGAAGTTGATGAACAATGCACACTGGTAGGGGGTAGATTCTGATAATGTCAAAGCATCTGTGGAGTGAAGATAATGACAGTATTCAGAGCATAGAACAATGAGACCCAAATATATTGCTAGAATTTGGGGAAAACAATGTATTCTCTGTAAAGAAAAAGAGAGGTTATTTATTACCTGCTACTGATTACACGGCTCATGCCAGGTATCCCATGAAACACTCTCAATAAGCTATGTTACAAAACTACCGAGGAGGCTGGTATTACTAACAACATTTTTATGTTCAGAAAATTAATTCTAAGTATCTATCAAAGTCCATGTACCTGGTAGTTAACAGCCTCTGTGATGTATTTCTGCCTTTAGATGTGAGAAATGGAAAAGAAGGGGGGAAAAAAGAAACCTAAAAGTGACCGCAGACCTAACCAATAAAGATGTCCTTCAAGGAGCATACAATCATTTCCTGGAACCTTGGTGGCTCAGGTCACAGCCTATGGAGCTGGTCAAGTCAATTCTAGATCATCCAAAGGACAGAGAGACCAAGTAGACATATCAGCTTTTTCCTATTGAAGACTATAGAATATCTTCATGAGGAACAGGGATGGGAGCTTTGACTGGAACTCTCTAATAGAATTACTGCGAGTTGGAAGATGAGCTTTAGAATTGCCCAGGTTCCACACCCCAGTGGATATGTATTTTTGAGATTTAGTTTTCTTGTCTGTAAAATTATCACAATTCTGATTTCAAAGGGTTGTCTAAAAAAAGGGTATGGTATTGGATCATAATGGGTTTCGTTTAATTGATTAAGAGAAAGACAGCGAGAAGAGAGAAAAAACAGTAGAAAAGTAGAACAAAGAGGAGATGCAGTTACGTTCTTGTTTCTAGAAATTGCTCTGAGTGAAAGCAATGGAGACCTGATAGGGGCCACTTAGGTTGCTATAGTTCAGAGAAGGTGCTACTGCACCGAGTGAAGATTTTGTTTTGAGTTCCACCTATAGATAGGCCTAAATAGGGCCAAATCAGCCCAGATAGATCTTATTTCTGTTAGTGACAACTAATGGAAAATAGTGTTCCTGGGAGAAACAGAAGGATGTTTAAGCCAAGTTTAAATTGTAGAAAAATTTAGCTCTCCTTGTCAAAAGATGAGATGTTTTTGACATTTAGGAAATGTGTAGTGATTATTGATTCCAATGCCTCACTGGGTAAGGAAAGAGAATAACAATTTCTATTTGGAAAGCTGGTGGAAATGATGGCCCAGAGTCTTGAAGTGTTTTCTTGAGGCGATTACAGAGGCGCTAGAGAGTAATCTGGTTGTCAGATGTCTAGAGAAAACATGCCATCATTGAAAAGGAGTATCGATAAAGTGATAGTGAGGCCAAAATACATCTAGTCCTTGAGAACTTAAGTCCTTTAATAAAAGAGGAGAATAAATGGACAAAACAAGTGATGTCTATGTGCACACGTATATGCATATGTGCTTTTCTTTAAAATACTGGAATTCTGATAGAAAACATGCCCAAATTAATGAATACTCAGTTTGGAAATCTTGTATGAGACTTAAACACAGGAGGCTTTTTCAATGGAATTAACGGAACTATTGTGATTTATAAAGTGTTGAAATCAGATGACTTGTGGTTGATAAATCACCATGCTCTTGACATTTATAACTCTGTGATGTTTCTCTCACTCAACCTCATACATTTTACCATCTTCTATTACACTTATCACCCACTGGTTGTTTCTACTGCATCTTCTCCCTCTGGGCCCAGGCCAAACAGCCCATAAATCACAGCTAGCAGGATACTATTCCCTTGGCCAGCCAGAAACATTCCATTTTCTTATAGGATGAAGTCTATACTCCTTATTTTGATAGTCAAAGGGTCTTTGAGACAGAACCCAGTGTTTCTCTTAGGCAATAATTAACATGATCAATATCTTCCAGTTTATCTTCTTAGAAGTTTTATATTGTTCTGCTAGATGCTTAGCAATAACAGTAAAACAACCTTATAAACAATCAAATTGAAAAGGGAGGAATATTATGACAGCTAATATTTATTAGGGATTATTTTGTGTCCAAAATAAAGAATACTGTATGCATCATAATTAATTCTCTCATTTGTATATGGTTTCCTTATAAACAAGAGAACTAATAAAAGCATTTAAATGTACATAGTATTCAGGTTTATACAAGGGGTATCAGTGCGG
This sequence comes from Dipodomys merriami, assembly GCF_024711535.1. NCBI lineage: Eukaryota > Metazoa > Chordata > Mammalia > Rodentia > Heteromyidae > Dipodomys > Dipodomys merriami. The sequence continues at coordinate 111,883,743 of NW_027203381.1, read as the reverse complement.
GGGAACTCTGATATGCCAGATTCTGGATTTGTTTTTTCAGTCAGTCGTGGGGCTTGAACTCTGGGCCTGGCCACTGTCCCTGAGCTCTTCAGCTCAAGACTAGCTCTCTGAGGCACAGCTCCACTTAGATTCTGGATTCTTAAATGGACTCTTATATTTAATTCTTTTCTGTGAAATCACAGAAGAGTTGAGCATATTAACAGTGCTGAGAAATCCTGAGTGGTAAACTGTAGGGAATTCTGCTTAAATCAGTCCATTCACTTCCCTATAATAATGCCTTTCATGAAACATGTCTACAAATAGTTCTTTTTGGTACACATTGGACCATAGAACTCCTATGGTCATTTCTAGGCCAAACAATTCATAATTCTTTTCTGTTTAGGACTTAACTTTCCAGTATTCTGCTCAATTACTTTGGCTTATTTTTTAAAAAAGAAAAAAAAGTTTAATTTCTTCAGGTCACCTGTGGCTCATGTCCATAAGCCTAGATACTCAGGAAGCTGTGAAATAAGGATTGAGGTCCGAAGCCAGCACAGCTGAAAAATCTATGAGAGTATTATTTCAAAAAGCCAGAAGTAGAGCTTTGATACAATAATATTCTTGAGCTATAAAGCTGGAGGACAGCTCCTGGGCCTTGAATTCAATTCCCAGGACTAGCACGCACAAAAGTGCACTCTCTCTCTCTCTCTCTCTCTCTCTCTCTCTCTCTCTCTCTCTCTCTCTCTCTCTCTCTCTCTCTCACTCACACACACACACACACACACACACACACACACACACACACACATTCAGTTTCTTGTTCTTAAATGTACTTTTAGTCTAACCTTATTCCTTATTCTTAGTATATGCACTGATTATTAGCCTTTACCTTAATCTTTTTGGTATGCTCTATTTTACTTCCTTTTCATTTTGGCTTTTGTGTTTGTTTGTTCACTTGTTTGTTTGTTTTGAGACAAGGTTTTGCATTGTGTGCCAAGCTGATGTCAAACTTAGGATCATCTTTCCACAACCTCCTGAATGCTGCGCTATGGCAGTATGCCACTGTATCTGGCTCCTCCTATATACTTTAAACTTCATTTCTTCTATGAAGCCATTTTCTGCCTGGCCACAATTCTAATTCAGTTTATTGTTCTTCAGGTTTTTTAGCGTCACTGCAAAAAAGTGCTCCCGAGTTTATCCCTTATGAATGAGATTCTGGGTGGTTGTGGTGTTAAGCAGTACAGTAAAATTCACTTCATCTAGCCATTCCATAGTCTATACTGACATCAAAACTTGCTGTACACCATGAATACATATAGAATTTTTCTTTGTCATATAAATTCGTTGTTGCTGGTAGTTATTTGCCCTCATTACCTCCTGGGTTCAGATCTGTAGTAAACACCAAAAACCATAATTCAATCTTTCCAGCATAGGAAAAATTTTTTGTGTGTCATCAGCTATATCTGGACCTTAATGTCTTTTTCCTGAGTTCCTCTGAAAGCCACTTGATGTGAGAATCCCAACTTCTTTCTGTCCTTACTCTTTTTATAGTTAAAATAGCAGTCCAACACTCAGTAGGAAAGGGCAGGAGCCAGTAATCATAGCTACTCAAGAGGCCATGATCTGAGGATTATAGTTCAAAGCCAGACCAGGCAGGAAAGCCTGTGGGACTCATGTCCAATTAATCTTCTAAAAGCAAGAAGTGGAGCTGTGGTTCAAGTGGTAGAATGCTCGCCTTGAGCAAAAAAAGCCCAGAGACACTGACCATGCCCTGAGTTCAAGCCCCAGGACTGGTTAAAAAAAAAAAACAGCAACAACAAATAAAAACACACTTCAATTCAATTCTGGCCTTTCTTTCTTAAACAAGTTGTGTAGTCTCTCTCAGACTCAATTTCCTTACCTTAAAGAATGTGGAGATCATATTCCCTGTGGTATTGAATTAACACAGGTTAAAGGAACTTATTCAAAATCTAAGCAATATTAAATACTTCGCAAGTATTGGATTTATTGTTGATTTTATAAATTGGTCACCTACCACATCCCAGGCATTTTACTAAGCCATGAAAGTCAAAAGACGAACGGATAGGTCCTGCCCCAGGAAGCTTGTTTAAGTATGCAATTGCTTACTTTTATAATTTGGCTAACTGTATAAAAACTAATGATAAGGTTGGCAAAGAAATGATAAAGCCAATATTATCTGGCAGTTAAAATCATAGACTAATATCATGGGTTATTATTGCCCTTGGGTCTAATAATTTCATTTCCAGGCATTATCTTGAGAAATTCACATAAAAAATAAACAATATTAATCAATACATACAGAAGAAAATGAATGGGTAAGTACCAAATACCTGGCATCAGTGTTACCTCATATTACACAAACATTTAAACACACTTGTTAGCTCCTGGTTATGTATTTTAAATAGAATTCCCAGATAAATACAAGATGCTCCATTACATTTAAATTTTATATGAAGAGTGAATAACTTTTTGTTAAATGTGTCCCAGAGGAAATTCATATGGATCTGGGTGTCCTGTGTTATAAAAATAAATGGCTAAATCTGGCAAAGCTAATTTTGTAGGACTTGTAAAAGTGCAGTTTACACTATTTCAAAATGTAAGAATAAACCAAAAAAAAAAACAATGTATACTCTGTTAAGGGGGAAATCTCAGGCCTTAAAAAAGAGGGAATTTAATTAAATGAGCAATAACTGGTTGTGAAGAAATTTGATAACAGGTTTCTTTCCTTTAGTTTTCAGTGTTTCTCTTTGTTTTCATATAATAGTTATTTTTATTTTATAAGCAAAAGTAATGTATACTTGTGTGTGCACATATATATATACATATATATATATATATATATATATATATATTCTATTTCAGTTTTCACATGGCCAAGCCCATACGAATGTTCTAAGCTAAGAAATACATGGCTTCCCAGTTTGCCAAAAAACACAAAGCTTGCCCTATAAAATAAAACCATTGGTTCTATTATCATCCTGTGTTTTGAAGCAAACTGAATGCATTCACGGTGTTTATTAGGACTAATAATATATTGGTTTAAAAAAAGAAAAAATAATGAATAAAGGAAAGAAATGAGATCGAGACTATTAGATGACATTTTCTTAAGCTTAAACTGGTGTATATTAAGGTCCCAATTGTGGAACGTAATGGCTTCTCAGGCAAGATTGCCTTGGCAAAGGCAATTCGAAATATATCCCCCATAAAAACCACATATAAGGCAGAGTAAAGATCAGTAAAAAGATATGGCTGTAAAGAAATTTCAGTAGACCCAGGAGTCTAAAACAACAAAACTGTAGGAAAAAATTGAAAAGAAACTTATAGCTTCCAGAATTCTTTCCAAAACTCTTTCCCAAGTAGACTTCAATCGTTTTCCTCTAAAGATAACATCTCTCCCAAACTGATGATGACAACCATAGAGCAGACAATAATGCTTAAAACAGATTCATTTTTTTCTCATTTTAGTGTATTTCCAACTTCTTTTTTACATACTTACTATAGAAATCAAAATTTATTTTTTTACAGGTCTCAAACTTTTACTTGAGTCCTGTATCTCACATACATTCAGTTTCCTTAGAGTCAGCTACATATGCAAACATGCATGCATATTCATGTTCACATAACATCCCCATACTCACATGACACACTAAATGTACACTGTAATAAAAAGGAATCAGAATTTAACTCATCCAGACATGTCACTGTCTTTTCAGTTTTCATTTGGCAGAGAGCTCTAAGGGTTTCTGGTGAATTTCTGTCTGCTATATTCACCACTAGATGAGGAGGCCATAGGCTCATCTGAAAGGGAGAATGAATCTAATAGCAGCAGCTCCTGCCATTTCCTGTTCTTCACAGTCACCTCCTCTCTCCTGCTTGGCTTTTCTCTTTCTTTTTGTTTATCTCTTCTCACTTTGCATCAGTTTCCTCACCTTAGTTCATACCTCACTTACTCATCTTAAAGGAACTGGTTCATTTTCTTCCACTGTAAGAAATAGTTTTTTAGCTTTGTGCCCCAAGAGTTTTAATTCTCATGTACCAAGGCAATGTCACTCTACCAGCCAGTGGACATGAAGGTTTCTTCATTTCAACAGATTGAAAAGTCCCCTTTTTTCCCAAGTAACAAGAACAGTATTTTATTGAAGATATTGAACATAGGTTAAAACTGCTGGGATACTTTTTTTTCTCTCAGAAAAGTTGTTTGCAATTGATGATGACTTAAAAGACAAAAGTACAGATGTATCAACTACACGCTGAGTTCACACCACTGCATGAGGCTCAGGAGTGGAAGGAATTAGACATGAGAAGGAGCCAACATACGTGTGAGACTTGAAAGGAAATATGAATATCCAACTGTACTTTATTTGATAAAGTGTATTTCCTCATACTTTATATACATCTTGAAGTTTATGATAAGAAACATCAAAGGTGATTTTGAAAACTAAGCTGAAATTTGTTTCTTTTGAAAAATAGTGTCTCAAAAATGCTGTTGGTTTGTGATATACTCACATCACACAATTCTTTTTAATGACACACTACAGTCATTGAGGTCTTCTTTCTGTTCATTCCACCCAACTTATTTCTATTGAGTCTTCTTCCAAATTTCAGATTGAGAAACGCTCCATCTTTTCCTACAACCACCTCCATGGCTAAGTTTCTGAGATGTGATTTTCTTTTTCTTGTTACAAATGAAAATAAATGTTTGGGAAAATGGAACTATGGGACTAAACCGGAAGGTGAAATTTTATCTTCTAATTCTATTCCCGCTTCTCAGAGATAAGAACAGGTAGACTTTCAAGTGCTTTTTTCTCAAAGTCATCTATACAATTAAAAGCAATTAAAAATGAAAAAAAAATTCTGATACTTAGGATACACATGACTCATCAGTGCATTATCCTTCTATCTTGTTCATGCATTCAACCAAGTGGGTAGTACTGCTTTATCTGACTAGTTCCCACCAATGCCTTTGAGGCTGTTTCCAGCCTTTGTTGTTCACCACAAACAAGGATGAATCAATCACTTCATCCAAATATATTTGCATATATATGGGTGGATGAGCACACTAAAAATTTGGGAAATGGGTCAATGGTAGAAGATGTACATATTTTAATCTTGAAAATCATTGACCAGAATTTGTTTCAAAATTCCTTTTTCTTTTTCACTTCATTCTAACTCATGTTTCTTAGGCCCTTAATTTATGATTCACCATTGATAATCTTGAGTAACATTTTCCCTCATACATAATCCATAGTATTTGCAACTATCTCCTCATTTATGTAGCTTTTGAAGCCATATAACTTTGCTTAACCTGCTCCGTTTCCATGTGTTCACATATTTTCCTATGCATATTGTGGTAGAACTAACTGAATATTACTCTCAGGTTGAAATCCAGAATGGTATATATTTCTTGCAGGAAATAGCTCAACTTTGCCTTCATTTTATAAAGGTCATACTTAATAAATATATGAATATTTTGCAGAAATATCGAATTATAGTAGAGGCACAGAAATTTGTTTTTATTTGATCAATGGGCATGCTGAGATGAGAAATCAGGGGTAAATTTGAAATATAGATCATAAAACTTTAAATCAAACATAACTATGTCTTTTGAGTGCTACACTCTACTGTTATAGCATGGTTGAAATGTCATTTCACTCATGTAAGGTAGACAAGAGATTGGGGAATTTTTTTGTGTGTTAGAATTGTTTGTTATAAAGGGAAGAAAAGTCCTTTGCACACTGATATGTAAGAGAATTCAGGGAACATACTACTGCATATAGGAGTTTTTCAAAGCAAGACTGGGGACAGTTAGGGTCTAGATCTTTCTTTAGTGTAGAGACTATACTCTTTGCATTGTAGGATGCTTAGCAACATACTCTGGCCTCTGCCTCCTACATGCCAGGAACATCCTAAGTACCACCATAACAGTAAAAATTGTCACCAGATATTGACAGATGCCTGTAGTGGGAAAGGCCCCTGACGCTGAGAAGCTTCCCTGCTGTAAAGTTCACCACCTGTGGGTTCCCAGGCTTCTGCTGTGGGGTTCAACATGCTGAAGAACAGACAAGGAAGGATGGACAGACATGTGTACAACATTCCACGTCAAAGACTGGGAGCGAAATAAACAAAAAAAGGGAAAGAAAATGGAGAAAATAAAAGCAGTATAAAAATCAGGCAGGAACAAAGAAAAGATTTGAAACTGCACTACTATTCCTGTCTCTTCAGAGAGAAGGTTTGATGTAGTCTCCATGAACTCATAACAGGTTTTTTATTCCAATAAGAAGAAACCTCTCAGTTATTAAACTATGATACTTGAAGAAAAACAATAGAAATACTGAAAGTTCTTAAACAAAAGAGAACAAATAGGAAATGGAGTTTAAAAAGAGGAGGGGTCAAGTCATGGAGTGACTCAAAAAGTCAAAATTCAGAGAAAACAGGCTAAAAGAAGTTAGGAAATTAATATTTTATCAATTTATGTATTTTCTTTTGTTTTTATTGCTGGTTGTGAGGCTTGAACTCAGGCATGGCTGCTGTCCCTGAGCTCTTTTGCCCAATGCCAGCACTTTATCACTTCGCGCCACAGTTCCACTTCTGAATTTTCAGTGGTTAATTGGAGATAAGAATTTTATGGGGACTTCTCTGCTGGACTGGCTTCGAGCCATGATCCTCAGATCTCAGCCTCCTGAGTAGATAGGATAATAGGCATGAGCAACCAGTGTCTGGCACAAAATAACATTATAAGATAAATGCCTCATGTATCATGTACATGTACATGTACATTCATGGTAAAGAAAAAGGTTTGATAGAAAATATTATGCTGCCAAAGATTTCTAATAAGCCTAAATTTCAGTTGAAAGAATAAAATAAACACATTAGCTCGAGTAAACAAGCCAATAGGCTGGGGCATAGTTTAGTGATAGAGTAGAAAACAAGAAGCCTTAGATTCCATCATTAGCACTTGTGTGTGTGTGTGTGTGTGTGTGTGTGTGTGTGTGTGTGCGCGCCCGCACACGCAACGTATCAGGCTGTGAGTGAGACACATGATGTTATTTGTGTACCTCTACCACAGACTTAATAGACTTTCCAGCAAAGTACCCAAGATTTAGCATTATTATAAGTAGTCCAAAATTTATGCTTATCAAATATATGTGAAAAAAATCAGTATCTACAAAAATACCTTGCTATTAATGTCTTGGGAAATGATTTACAAACACAATGTCAAAATAATGTTTTGGTGGAATATTTGTGGGCTAATTCAGTACATAGATTCTGTCATAGACATACCCAGCCACTGGGAACAGTGAAATGATTAAGCCCAGAGAAAGCAGGATCTCTATAGATCTTTATATAGTTGTCCATCATCACTGGAATATTGCCATCAGACCAAATGTTAAGGTCTACGTTGTCATAAAAAGAATTCACCTGCAGAGTGCTTAGCTTTGTTCTGTGCTTACCAGAGGACATAAATCTTCCATTCCAGTACCTCAATAGTTGTATCATAAATATAAACACCTTGTCTAGGAGGCATGTGACTGATTGGATCTTTACCAACATAAGGCTCGTTAACAACACAGACTTGGAGTCACTGAATGCCTGCTTATTTCCTTCTCTCCTATAGTGCTTATTTTATAAGCTGCTCCTGCACCTTGATTTCATGGTAGATGAAGAAGGTATGGGAAAGACCATAGCCCCATCTTACTTCTAACTGATGTCTTGGGGAGGTGATCCAAAGGCTTATCCTATCTTCTTTAGAGGAGCTAAACAAACCCTGTCTTACTGATGAGCAATACATTGGATAATAAACATTGCTAGAGTGTTTTCAGTTTAATCTCATTAGAAAACCTTGCATTAAAAGACATAATATTTTCTTATTAAATATGCAAAACAAAAATAGCCTAAACCAGGAATTCACTAGAGGAAAAAGAATGCTGAAAGCAATTTTTACATAAAAGTCAGTAATTATGAGACCCATAATAGCCAACATCAGAATTGGAGAAGGACAATATAAAAAGGACCAGATTTAAATAAAATGAACTCTAACATAATATCCCTTAAAGCTTTTGATGTAAGAAAACCTCAACAAACTATTAGCAAGCTGAAGGCAACATGTTCAAAAAGGATTATACAACATAACTAGGTAGGGTTCATTCTACATATTCAGGGCTTCCTCAATACTCACAAAGAAATCAATGTAATCTACTGCCTGTTGATAAGTAAATTAAAGCACAAAGTCATGCAGAAAGTACATTTGGCAAAATCCAATCCCCATGCATGATAAAAATCCAACAAGTTAGAAAAATAAAAAGAATAAATACACTCTGACAAAAAGTAAGTACAAGAAACCTATTAATGCCATTTTGCTTAAAGGTGAAAGGTTGAATGCTTTCCTCTAAGTTTTGGAGCCACAACAAAAGATGTTCAATCTCATTCATTGCTAAAATTTCTTCTCACTGGAACACTTTAAAAACATGGCTAAACCCAAGCACTCGTGTCTCTAATCCTAGCTACTCAGGAGGCTCAGAGCTGAGGATTGCTGTTAAAAGCCAGCCCAAACAGGAAAGTCTGTGAGGCTCAGAAAACTGGAAGTGGCACTGTGGCTCCAGTGGTAGAGTTCTACCCTTGATATGAAGAGCAAAGGGACTGGGCCCAGCTCAAGTCCCACAACCAATAAAAAAAAGGTGACTAGATAAATGGATTAGATAAGATTGATACATGATAGATAAATACAAGACAGATGATAGATTAGATGGATAGATAGATAGATAGATAGATAGATAGATAGATAGATAGATAGATAGATAGATATTGAGTTTAGAAATGAGGAACTACATTTGTCTTTGTCAATGATACAATTGTCTATGTAGAATTTGAAGGAGTTTGCCACAAAAATAAGTACATTTTTAATTTTTAATTTTCTAGTGGTTACCCAGAAAAACTAAACAAATGTAATAAATTTTATAGTATATTTCATTAACTCATCTTTGTAGCCTCTGATCGTTTCTAATGTGTGATAATGTCAAATTTAAGATTCCCTGTGTATGTCTTGGAAATCTGTAATTTTCATGTACTGCCCTCAGATCTGGTCAGACCTCTGCTGTTTCCCAACGTTCAAGAGCCACATCAGGCTACCATATTGGAGAATGTAGGGCTAGATGGTTTCTGGGACTTTTTCTTCACTTGGAATTTTGAAAGTTCTAAAATATTTAAATATTTAAGGAATGTAATAAGCACGTGCTTCCCTTCCACATCACCCCTGTGTCTCCACTTTCAAAGCTTTGCATTGAAAGCGGCCAAATTATCCAAAACTTGTGTCCACAATTAACCACAGTCGAAAAGCCACCACTACCACCTACCCTCCTTACACTGGCTACAGCGTGTTCCATTCATTTGTGCATGTGATTTACTCCTGCTGCTTTGAGTCATGCAGGAAAGGATCAGAGAGCCTGGTAGATGGCCAGGCAGATGAATGCCCTCTAAGCCAGATTCTCCAATTTCTCCACCCCCCTCTCTCTCTGCAGATGGGTATTCTCCCTGTCTTTGTCTGAGCCAAAAAACCAGCAAGAGGGATCTGCTTGCACAGTTGTTTAGCTAAGTTGGCAGTGTTAACGGCAGCCAGTAGCTCTGCCTAAGGCTGTCAAGCTGCATCTGGGAAATTTCCAGCAGTCAAAGAACTTAAACAGCCTCATACTTTGGAGTTCCCACGAGCATCATTTAGATACCAGTGCATCTCTCTCTTGGGTCACTGGTCTCTTAACACATCCCAGTTCAGAACCTTGGTTTTACTTCTTTCATTTCCACTGTGACTTCGTGAGAGATCAGGTAACATCTTTTCATATCCCCCACTTCCTTCCTAAGAGGATGAAGAGGAATATATAATTGTTGCTGCTACTTATGGATGGACCACTGTGTGCCAAGATGAGTACTGGGATTTTGTAGATGGTTTCTTATTTACTTTTCATGACCATCTCATGAGCCAGGTGTGGTTATTTCCAGACTGCTCAGAAGTGACTATACCTGCCTGAGTTCTCCCAGTTGGAAGAAGGGTAGTGATAGAATTCCAATTCCAATGGGTCTCACGATAAACTCCAAAACAGCATGAAAGAGCTCTCTGAGTGCTGGCAAGGTAATAATGTAGTGTTTGTCAGAGAAGAATTAGCATCTAGAATGGTGCCTCCACATGGCTGGCAAAGTAAATCACTCTCTCCAGCCTTCCATGGTAGCCAGCATGGAGTGTAACTGCTAATGCGGGAAGATTTCTATTCCCATTATGAGAGACAGGAGTGGCCCCTATACCCTACACTTCCCCGACAGACTCTTCCTTGCTTACTATTATCCTTGAAAGCCAGAAAAGGGCAGTGGGTGTTTCCAAGTGCTGTTCTCCAATCAATCACGATTCTGTAGATTGTGTTTAGTAGCACTCATTTGAGGAATTTGGGAATTGCCCAAGTGTGGCTAAGGATCCTTTTATCTCATGGGAAGCTGTGCATAGATGCATGCATTGATTCCCTTGCGTCTATGAGTGTGGGCACTTCTGGCCAGTATTTAGAGGGTTTCCTTGCAGAAATAAATCTCCTTCACTGAGAAGCAGATTTTTGCACCACTGAAGGGCGAGGCCCCTTCTGTCTCTGAACAGAATCATCACAGGTATGCGTGGGTGAGGCCTGGTCCTGTTTAGCGTGCTTCTCTCTTAAAGTACCTCTAATGATCTTCATGGGAGTGCTCTAATACACTGTGCCATGAACTGGCCGGATATTGGAATGGAGCAGCCACCATCGGGTAGTGGGGGTGATTTTCCTGACAGTGAGAGGAAATAAGGAACACTGAGTTCCCACAAGACCAGCTTCTGAAGAAATCACTTCCTGTCAGAACCAGAGCACACAGAGGCAAATGCTAAGTGCTACCATTAATACATTCCATCCATCACACTCCATGTAGACCCAGGGAGCTTCTAGTGGGTAATGGGGCCAGGCAGGGGTGGGGGGGTGGGGAGGAGGGAGGACTGAAGGCAGAATACCGTGTCTAAATGACATCACTCTTGAAAAAGATAGTCTCTGAGTAGAAATGGGGGGGGGTCCTTTGGCCATTGTCAGCCTCTTAGGGTGAGCACAGGGGCTCATATTGGCACCTTGATTTGCTTTGAGAATTGAAAAATTCTTTTCACTGGCCACTAGGGGGTGATGGATATTTAGCAATTTGGGGTTGGGACTTAATGTCATTCTTTTTTCACCACTATTAGAAAATCTGTGAGATAATTAACTTAGAAAGAGAAAAGACATAGCTTGACCTACTGTTTTGGAGGTTCTAGTCTGTGAACGTTAATTTATGCTGTTTGGGGACTGTGACCTAGGAAAACATCATGGTGGCAATATGAGAAGAATTTCTCATATGAACCAGGAAGGAAGAGAGAAAAGAAGGGATCAGGGTACAAAGAACTCCTTTGGGGAATGACTTTAATGATCAAAGACCTAGGGTCCACTTCTTAAAGGTTATAGGTTTTTTTCAATAACATGACACTGGAAAGCCTAAGCCTTTAACATAGGACCTTGAAGATCTGAACTACAGCAGAGCTGAATGAAGCTGCTGAAAGGTGTTGACCCAGTGACTCAAATCATAAGTTCAGAAGTGGCCAGGACAGACACAAAGAAAAGAAATATAGTATAATATATTTTAATGTATAGTATAATATTTATAATTTATAATATACTATATTATAATGGTTATAAATGTAATAGTTTATTATCATTTTAGTATGAACCTTAGTTATTTGTTTCAACTGTTGGGTGTAAAATTTACTCATTTACTAGTGACAAAATAATATGTGGTTAGGATGGTAGGTCGGTCAAAATCTCTCAAAAAGCCTCATCAATGTCTACTTGTCTTTAGGTTGTTTCTATTTATATTGTACTTCACTGTTTTCATTGTTATTGTCCACACAGAACTGAGGCAAAAATCCTCATACAAATGCCACATTTGTCAATTTTATGTGCTGTTATCAGAACAATTGCTTGGTGATTTGGCATCATGTATTCTTGAATGACTGCCAAGGTGTCATGGTTGGCTGGGCCGAGACAGTCTAAAATACCATCACAGAACATAGGTTAGAAGGTCCCATGTGGGCATCTCATTCTACCGTTTATCGCTTGACCCTCTTCTGTTTCATGCCACAACTTTCCCAACCTGAGCCACCCCCAAAAGCTCTCTCATTGACTTCTCTGCTTCCACATTCGTGTTTACACATGATCTACACTGCAGTAGTGTTCTATTTTTGAAAATGAGACAAGAACTACAGACATAAAACCCCCAGGCTTCAAGCCTTCCAATGGCTACCAATTTGACTTTGAGTAACAAAAACTCAAGTCTCACCTCATTGAACTTCATCATGTGTCCCTCACCCAGCTGTGCCTCATCTCCTCAGACTCTCCCTAGGGTTCACCATCTCCTGAATACTTAACTTTTGCTGGCTATTCAAATAGAACAAGTGCACTGCAAACTTGAGTCCTTGGACTGTCATCTTCCTACCTGAGAAACTTCTCAGTACTTGCACGTCTTGCTCTCCTTGTTCATTTCTTTCTCAGAAATTTGTGTAAGTTACCCACCTCTTCAGACACACCCCATCTCATTGTCCTACTTTATTTTAATTTGTTCTCTAAAAACACAAATCATTCACTAGTCATGAAAAGTTCCTAAAATGTCAACTCCAAGAGAGTAAGACTGGCCACCTCCCAATTCCCGTTGTTTCCTCCGTGTCTGCCATTTTGGAGGGGTTAAATAAACATGAACAAATATTTAAGAATAGATGTTCATGATGTTCAATTTGGCCAAAGTACATCATGATGATTAGTCTTAAGTGTGTGTGTGTGGGGGGGGGGTTGTAAGTTAATTTGCAAGCACTCATTGTGGGTCTACCACACATGAAGGCATCTGTGCACCTTTGAGAAGTCCTGTCAGTGTCACATGATCAAACCAAAAGTCACTTCTTTGCTTTTAGCTCCCTAGACTCCTCCAAGTTTTCCCTCCTGTGTGGCTGCTCCATTCTCTCCTTTTTACTTCTCTGACACTCTGTGCTAATAATCTCCGCCTGCATCTTTCACGTCTACTTTGCTGGCTGGTCTTCCTCCAGGAAATCTCTCTCGGTGGGGATAGGTGAGCAGCATCTCCCGTCGTATGAGTCTCTCAGTCCCGTGACAGTAAAGTCCAGTGATTACTGATGACTGTCCATATCTTTATCAACAAGACTCCAGGTCCATTGAATAACTTGACCTCTCCAATAATTATTTGCCTTTGAATCTGAGCTTAGCATTTCCAAAATTGAACTTTTTCTTCCCCAAATATTTTCCCTCCAAATTTGATCCTTCTTTCTATATTTATATATTAATATATGTAATATATAATCTAACATAATGCATATATGTTATATATTACATATACATTATATATTATATAATATATAAAATATATATTATATACATGTAGATATGTATTTAAGTTGCTCAAGCCAAATTTTGAGGAGTCACCTCTGACTTTTTCTGTTTTTCATCTCCCATCTATATCTCATCCATGAGAAAATTACACTGATTCTCTCATAAAATGATTCTCAATCCATTCACTTTCCTCTTCATCAACTCTGAGTAAGTTTTGTTGGTATAATGTCCCCCTTTCTGGCCCCGCATTTCATGTATGCTCCCTGTCTTCTGCCCCTGGGTGTCTACCTCCCACAACCGCCCCTAATCTTTGAGGAACACAAAGCTGAGCATCTCACTTATCTTCCGGAACCCTTGCAATTTCTCTCCATGGATAGGAGGCCCGCAGAGCCTCTCTGCCTCCTTCCAGGCATACATAATTTACTTGACTTGACACCTGGCCATTTTTTCTCCTGTCAAGCTTACTGCTGCGTTTGATCTAGTTATGTCCTCTTCCGCAAATCTCTACCTCATTCTCCTTCTTGACGTGCAGATCTCAGTTCTAGCACCACGTTTTCAGAGGTGCCTCCTGGGCCGGCCATCTGAAGCACCCGGCAGATCACTCAGTACTTCCTGTAATGTAATTGTCTCACAGTGCTTATCACATACCCTTCGCCCTGCAGCCCATCCATTCCACACACATTAATGGTCTTGTTATCTCTTGGTACTAGCTGTCTCCTCTTGGTGTATCTCTTGGTGCTGTCTCCTCTGTACTCTATGCTTCCTGTGTCTGGGGAGTTTCTCTTTCAGATGTCCTGTGGCTTTCCCTCACCCCCTCCAGGCCTTCACTTAGATATATCCGTGGTGGGGCCAATCCTGATTGCTCTACGTACATTAATAACCCACCCACAAGTACCCATACTTACAATACTCTCTCGATTTATTTTTATTGCTATTGTTTATTTTGGGGGGAGGATTTGGATTTTTTTCTTTAATTGCATTAATATTCTAGGAACTGGGGATTGAATCCAGGATGTTATACTTGTAGGCAAGCACTTTGCCACTGAACTACATCCCCTGCTTCCTTTCTATTATATTGTTTTCACCATAGCAAGGGGTTTTGCTTGATTTTCTCACATCGAATCCCTCTAGATGGTACAAACTGAATATCATTAGCGACAGACTTTCCCTTCCAAATAGTTGTGCTGGGCACACTAATTTATAAACTACAAACAGAAGTAGTAAATACTTATAACTACGAATGGCTCTCAATGGAAAGCAGTGTTGTCCCCAAGAGGTATTTTTAAAATCAGAAGGCATCCCTGGTTGCCTTAGAGGATTGGCTCTAGTGTAGAATCCAAATCCAAAAAAGATACATTTAATCCCTAACTTCTTGGCCATCACACTAAATACTACCACAAAACTCAAGACAGCTGAACAACCATAATCTTTGCATTTGGCAAAGGGAGTATTGAGGCAAGACCAAAACGTAAGCAACTTTACAACTTCAAGGGGAGGGAGGGAGGAGTTGGGGAGGGAGGGAGGGAAGGGATGGTAGGGGAAAACAAACGAGCAGGTAACAATGCTCCATAGGAAATGTACTCACTACCTTATTTGTGTAACTGTAACCCCTCTGTACAGCATCTTTACAATAAAAATATATATTTAAAAAAACGTAAGCAACAGGGACAGTTTATTTGAAAAGAAGTATGGCAGAGAAAGAGAGAATGCGGCATAGAGTGGCCACAGACACCCTCTGCCATCTGGAGCCATCTTCCTAGTTAAAGAACTGATCCTTGGATTCAATTGTGAGAATGGGAGTACTTGAAGATAAAAAGCCAACGCATTTCCTATGAAATTAAGAAAATGGATGGGAGGGGAGGGGTGGCAGGGGTGGAAGAGAATAATGAAAAGAGTGACATCAATCAAGATACATTCATAAATGGATTTTTGGAATGGTTAGTTCCTTGTATAACTACTTAAAGATAATAAAAATATAGAGATGGTTCTGATGGGTGGCACATCTTTCTGTTTTCTGTAATGTTGTGACACCAAAAATTTACTGTCTCTGCCAGGCACCGGTGGCTCACACCTGTAATCCTAGCTACTCAGGAGGCTGAGATCTGAGGATCATGGTTCAAAGCCAGCCTGGGCAGAAAAGTCCATGAGATTCTTTGTGTGTGTGTGTGTGTGTGTATGTGTGTGTGTGTGTGTGTGTGTGTGTGTGTGTGTGTGTGTGTGTGTGTGAAAATACTGTATAGGAGTTACAATTACATGGGCAAGATAATGAATACATTTCTTATCAAGTATTGTTGCCTCCTCCTTTGTTTCCCCTTCCCAACCCTCCCCATCTTCCCCCCACAACCACCTCCCTACTCCCCCCTCCACTCCCCCCCCCCCGCCAAAGTTGTAAAGTTCGTTTTTGACATAACGATTTGTACATCTCATTGTGGCAATGGGTCCACCTGTATCCCTATTTAAACGATTTGTTTTTCCCTATCTCCAATTAAACCACCAGAAACCTGGAAGTGGTGCTGTGGCTCAAGTGGTAGAGTGCTTGCCTTGAGCTAAAGAGCTGAGGGATGGCGCCCAGGCCCAGAGTTCAAACCCCTCTTCCTTTTGTAGGCCCCTGTCCCTATTTTCTTGTCAGGTAAGTTTGGGTTTATCAGCCTATCCTCTGTCTGCAAGCTGCATAGGCCTGTTTGTTGACTAACCAGGATCATTAGCATCCAGCCCAAACAGTGAGTGCTGCGAGCCATCTTAGCCTGAACAGCACAGATTCTGCAATAAGATTACCCAAACCAAAATACCACTACTACGGAGATTGACAAGCCCCGTATGACAGTATAGCATTATTTATTGTTATGTATAATGTTATTTATTATAAGTATTGAGTTTTTACCTACTTGAAGGGAAGATCCACTAGGATACAAATTTCATGTTCATTCCTAATTGTCAAGTTTTAAAGATAATGTAAACTACTTTGCCAGCAGATTGGATAAAAGTGGTTTATTTAAGCCATTCCATGAGTCTGTAACTCCTTTCATGTTAGAAGCAACGTTCACTACTTTTGGAAGTAGTACTTTAACAGGGAGAAACTATATTCATGTTATGCAAATCTTGAAGCTTTCAAATATATGATCACTATGAATTATGTTTCCAGAAGATTTTTATTAGATACTCTATGCAGTTTATTGATAAATAAGACACATTTATCAAGGCACTTTATAAATTAAAATGCAGTAAAACATATATCCCTACTGCAATCCTGGATCTACGGTTGAAAAACAGTGATTTGACACAAGTGCCAAGATTTTGAAAAAATAAGTTTCCAAATAGACATATTCTCCTATATCCCAATGAAATGACTGAAGATTTTGGCTTTATATAAAGCATTTAAAGTTCCCTAAATGCCTTGTATATTTAGGTGGTTGTTCCTTCTTCATTTTCTTTAACTTTCGGATGTATGATCATGATGGGAGCAGAACTCGGGACCCGGGATGAACTTGAACACAGAATGGGAGTGGAGAAGTAGGAAGAGGAGTTAAGAAGAAAGTATGGATGACAAACAGATTCACCTCCATCCTCATAGAACAGAATTGGAAAAGAAATCAAAGATGGTTTTCATTTGTCATAGCTGAGTTGATGAAGAAGAAAACAATGATGCAGAAAGCTGCACAGATTTGGGGAAAAACATTCTGAGCACAGGGCATTCACTCAAGAGAAGATATGGGGGATCTGATGTTTTCATTAAAGACCTACAGCTCAGAAGAGAAGTCAGTGCTAGACAGCATCTTGAGGAAATGTTTAAACAGCTAAGAGATTCTAAGTCAGGGTGTGGACGAGTCTCCTGGCCTCAGGTTCCAGTGTACTATTTATAGTTTCTCACAACACATGAAGTTAGCTACTGGATCCTTTTCCCCCAAATATTTCTTTATTGAGATTAAGTGACTACACACGTTTCACATATTGTGGCATTATATTTTTAATATTTTTGGGGGGGGGGTCGGGTCATGGGGCCTGAACTCTGGGCCTGGGCGCTGTCCCTCAGCTCTTGAGCTCAAGGCTAGCGCTCTATCACTTGAGTTGTGGCATTGTTATAATTCACTTAAGTCACCTTTTAATCTTCACAGTGATTGTTATCATTATCTTAATCTACTTAGCTTATGAACTCTATGACCTTCAACAATAAAACTGTTTCTTACAAATCAGGTGATATGTACATTTCTGTCCTTTTGCTTAGTGTCAGCTGTTCTCTCTTTCTCTCTCATTCCCTCCTTCCCATCCCCACCCTTGAGTTGCTTTGTTCACTTTCCTCAAGGTCCAGTGCAGCTGATGGCCCTCTCTGTTCTATGGTTTTTTACCCACTTTCCACTGATTCTGTGTTCTGCCCCCACCTTTCCTCATTATGCACGTGTATACGTGCTATTAGAAACAAAAGGGACATTGCTTAACATTCATTATGACACAGCTGATCTGCGGCAGACACAGGATGCAGCTAAGGTCACTTGGACTGACTTGAATGTCTCCACGTGCCTGGAGCAGGAATCCCGTGAAGAGAGTCTAAAAGTACAGGCCTGAATGGGCCAATTTATGGGAAGAGGATGCTATTTACATTTACTTCTTTTTCTTTTGTTCTGTAATCCCTTTGTAACCAAGCTGTCATTGAGGCAAAAAGAATCACTTGTAGTTGTGTCATTTTTATAGATGACTCTTTTCATTGATCTTGAAAGAAGCAAAAGGTTTGTGCAGGCTGACACTTATACAAGATAGAAACGTATTGGCATGAATTAGTTCGTGTTGATACCATAAGTTGCTGTTTGCTGTAAAAGTATGCTCTATTATAACCTTGAATTCTAGTTATGGATAGTCTCTTTACCCAAACATGAGTACCTGTGAGTTCATGGAATCACAGCACTTATCCTTTCTAGTGGCGAGTCTCATTTCAGAATGAGCTGAGGATATCATCTACGGGTTTCTATGAAGTGAGAAAGGTAGAGACTGGAGGTGTGGCTCAGCACTTTTCTAATAAACACAAGGCCCTGAGTTCAATCTCCATGCCACCAGATAGGACAAGGAGAATGGTAGCTGACTCTCAGTAAAAGAGATTGAAGTACCTGGGGTTAAAGTGTTAGAGCTGAGCAGCTGACAGGCAAGAACCCACAGCATATGAGCACAATGCATCAATAATTTCCCTATGTCTTTGGCCACCTTATTTCTTCTATCCTGGTGTCCTTTGTTTGCAGGTTGTTGTGGGACATGGTTACTATTATTTTTAATAGAAATGGCAAGAGAGAGAATTCCTAGATTATGTGTGCCATTAAAAATACCAGCGCGTCCGAAGCAGCATTTACTTTAACCCCAAACATGTCAGACTGAGTAATACACACCGACACCCTTCATAAAACTAGATAATTTAAAACAAACCACCTGCTTTTTGATGAACTTGTTCGTATCTGTGGGATTTGAGAAAAATTACTCAAGATAGAAATGAATATTCAACTGCATGATGAAGTAGATTGTTTTGAAAGGGGGAGTATTTAAAATATTTGGAAGAGAGCTTTGAGCATTTTTTTACTGGCAAAAGTTAATGAAGTGGGGAAAATACTAAAATACTTCTGCAAGTCATTGATTAAGAGAGAAGGAAACAGGACTTGAGTTCGTGGAAATTTTCAGTTTTAGCATTTGCATGCTAAAAGAAAACCTCTGAGCTTTCTTTGAAGGAAGCTGTTCTGTTCTTCCACCCAAGTTATTGTACCATTTGTAAAGAAATGGAAAGACTTGGGGAAAAAATATGCTAAGTGAAGCAAGTCAGGCCCAGGAAGACAAAGGAAAGCTAGATTTAGCTTATAAATTTACAAGTAAAAACATTGGGTGGTATGTAAGTGAATACAGATGTATTCACTGGCATATGGTAAATTCAAGGGCGGACTTAAATAATTCTTAAGAAAGCCCAAAAAAGTTCAACAAAGTAAGCACCAGGAAATGGGTAGGGTGGAGCCAAGGGGGAAGGGATATCAAAAGAAGACAAGAGAGGGAGAAGTCAAGGTATATCTTACAAAATTAGGACATGTGAGGGTAGGGGTGAATATGGGAGGGATGGATGACATTGATCAAGATGCACTGTACTCAGAAACAATTTTGTTAAACACCTTTGTACAATTACTTAAAGATATTAAAAAAAAACAGATCCCTTTATTAGTATGCAATGTTCTTCTTTGTCTCTTCTCACTAATTCTAATTTGAAGACTCTTTTATCTGATATTAGGATTGCAACTCCAGCCTGCTTATGGGCCATTTGCTTGGTAGATTTTATTCCAGCCTTTCACTTTCAGAATATGTTTGTTTTTGTGGGCAAGGTGTGTCTCTTGAAGACAGCCGCTAGATGGATCTTGCTTTTTGATCCAACTAGTCAATCTATGTAGTTTAATTGTATTGAGAGTTAGGGTTGAGAGGTGTTCGGTAGTTCCTGACATGTGATCTATCAGTTTAGGGTCTGTGTGTTGGTTCTTACTATAATTATCTGGTTCTATGGTTAAGGGACATTTCTTTGCCTATATTGTGGGAAGAAAATCAAATCATATTAAGTGAAGTAAACCAGATCCCAAGAAACACAGGCTCCATTTTCCCCTCATTTGTAATCATTAGTATATACCTAAGATAGTCCTAGCAGAGGATCACAATAGCCCCATAGCTTTGTACTTATGACCATATAAAATGATGCTAATTGAAATGAACTCCATGATCTGGAAACAGAAATTTTGTTGTTGTTGTTGTTGTTTTTATCTTTAGTGTACTGTTTACAGTTATTGTTTTTATCTTTTTCCCCCCCTCTCTCTTCCCTCTGGTTTATTCCTTGAGGTCTCTGTGACTGATTTCAGTACCCTTTGTCTTGTATATGAGCTTATCTGAATGGGGGAAGGGAAAGGGAAATCACAGAAACGGTGGGACAAAGGGTGAAGCAATACAACAGCAAAACTCACTAGATAGCTATGTTGGAAATGAACTTTAGAACTTGGGGGTGAGGGGTGGGAGTGGGGGCGGGAGGGAAAGCAGGAGAAAACGAGGAGGGTAACACTGTTCGAAAAGAAATGTACTCGTTACCTCATTTAAGTAACTATAACCCCTCTGTACATCGCCTTTACAGCTCAATTAAATTTAAAACAAAAGAATTAATAGATGTGAATGTCTCCAATTAAAGGGGTCCACACTGTTTGGTTTTGCAGTAATCCTTTGGAGGCACTAGAGGGCGCCAGAAGGTACAAAGACTAGAGCATCCAGGCTCCCCCCCAACAATTTCCACTTTTTGGATAACTTCCACCATAATTAACACCTGAAGGAGCCTGGCGTAATTTTCTCCGCATGGTCTTGAAATACACAAACTTTGAAGAACGCTTATTGTTGTGCACCTCAAACGGAACGTACATTTTCTAGTTAAAAGTGGGTTGAGAGACTGAAGTTATGGAAAACAGGGAAAGAGGAGACAAAAATCACAGACACCTGGTCTTTGGTAGTTAAGAAGGTCACCAGGGAGGACCAACCCATTCTTGCTTCCCTTCCTGCTATCACCCCGTACCTATCTCTCCCAAAGTGGTGCATAAGAACGGAATCTGAGCCTTTGGGGCCTTCCCTGGAGTATCTATGACCAAAAGGGAGGGACGGGGGTGAGGAAAGAGCAATAGAGTGACTTTAAAACTGAGCAGTTAGTCTTTTAGGAGCTTTTCCCTTAATGATGGATGCTTGGCTGGTTTTATCTCATCATCAACCTTGGAAGCTATTGGAAAGGAGATTGTCATTTACCATCTGTGATGTCCTGGCAATAACTTAATATTGTTCTGAAGGTTTAATTTGAATCAATTTAATTCAGCAAACATTTTATTAGTCCCATGAATATATGGCACTGTGCTGGGGACTTGGAGATTCCAAGATGAACAATGCAAAGTTTTTATTGCTGTTGCTTTACTTTAAAGGACTAACCTCAGAAAATACGAAAGCAACATATTAGAAAGTATAATGTGAGGTGGACTATAAGAAGCAAAAAATAAGAATACCATGCATTATCATTTATTCATTCACTTATCAATTAATAATTTAGCACCTGCTAGGTGCCGGGGACCTTACTATGCACGCTAGGTAGACGCTGGTTAACAAAACAGATTAGGGTTCTATTCCGACATAACACAAAATGATAAAGTGAATTCTCACAAAGAAAGCTTTGGCATGAGAAGAAATTCCAAAAACCTTTCTAAATAAAGTGGGGAGAAAGTGAGTGCACATAGGAGGTGATATTTAAGGAGGAGCCACTCATGACAGGGTAAGAGAAAGAACCTTCCAGAAGAGGAAATAATATGGCATGTTCAAAACTCCAAAGAAGGTCAGGAAACTTTACATATAATCAATGGTGTACAAAGGCTAGGTGACACAGGCCACTGTGGATGATTCTGAGGATGGAACAAGGCACCACATTAGCAAAGAAGCTTCATAAAGCTTTTCATGTGAAGATGAAGAATAAGTTTGGATAGCCACGACGTCTGAAGGCAGGACTTCACATTAAAGCTTCTTCCCGTGCTTAGGTGCAGAAGTGATACTTACGTGGGATTTGGAGCCTCGCAGGTGTAATAACGATTGCATCGTCTGTCAAGAGGCTGCAGGCACAGGTTGCAACACATTTATGGAGAAGGTTGAGAAATTAATGATTCATGAGGGGCAGGAAAGGAAGTCACAGACTTTATTACTGGCAGGCAACCACATCGCTGGAGTCTTAGTTCAGGAAGCCCAAGCTGGCAGCAATATGAGTTGTTCATTGGCACAGGTAGAAAGTGAAGGGGGTGTCCCTGGGAACAGACACTGAGAGCCAGTGAAGAAAGCAGTAGAGTTTGAGGAGGGAAGCATTAGAATGACACACAGGACAGATAGGAAGATCGTGGCCAAGGCAAAGCCTTTGAATTTTAGAATCTAATGGAGTGTGAGGATCAAGATGAAAAAAAAAATCAAAGAGAACTTAAGTTTAATTCTAGGTACCTAGGGAATCACTAATGTTACTTTTGTTAATTAATAGCATCAAGTGCTAATTAATTGACATGCTAAGCAGGGCAATGGGCTATGTGTGTCTATTTCTGTCTATCATCTATGTATCATCTATCATCTGTCTGTCTATATCCTCATAGCATGTATTTATGATTACAGAAAGCAGGAGAGAGAGAGAGAGAGAGAGACAGAGACAGACATGGTAACATATGAAACCTGAGTAACAAAACCCAAATAATTGGAAAAGATCATATATAGAAGAGGTAAGAAATGTGAAAGGATATGGAGCCAATATAACTAACAATGATAGTGGTATGAAGATTTATAGACAAAGTCACAATGAGATAACCAAAGGAGAATTAGCAAAGATGAAAACCAGAAACTCACTAACAGAATGGAAAAAGAATGAATATTTGTAACTGATCATTAAAATGGTGTTAGCATACAAGACAGAAAAAGATGCTCAAGATATATTTTGCTTATCTGGAAAAAAAGATCTCAATAAATCAAGGAGAAAGTCAAGCATATAAGGAAAAAGAAAATGTTTTCTTAAATAAAGATAAACAATCATTTCATATAGACCTCTATTCCATGTCCCTAGAGTATTTATAATACTGTATTTGGCATAAATACATGTCAGTAAGGTTACTTCATTTTTCTTAAATAAAGAATATTACATGACTACGTAAGAAGAAATGTCTCTTGACTTCTCATTGTTAAGAGCTTCTGTTCAATAAGTGTGAGCAACCTTGGAAGTTTTGGAAACAAGAAAAAAGCTTTTTGATTTACCTTTCGGGCATAGGCCTCTATTCTGGAACAGCATAACAGAAAAAAATCAGTATCTTTTTGGGGAAAAAATTACTTGATAAGACTTTACAGCAAAAGAATACATTAACCCAAATAAATAAGCCAACAATGGAGAAATTGTAGTACAAACTTTGTTATTGAATTAGAATCTCATAGTAATAGCATAGAGATCAATCCACTGTGAAAATATTTTGATAGCAGTGGATGGAATGTATACAAAATGTTTGGGGTCACAGTGTTCGGACTCCAGATTTTTCTCATATTCCATAGTATTTGTATATACATACTAATATTTCTTGAGGCTGGGACTCAACAGGAAATTCAGTTTTGCTTCATACATTCCCACATAGATAAGCTAAGTGATATCTTATGCATTATTTCGACTTGGGTTTTTTGTCTTATTTTTGAATTCGTGTATTACATCATAAAATGGGATTTCATTGGGATATTTCTGTATGTCCACACTTCATTTTAAACGCATCCATATTCCAATTCCTCCTTTTCACCTCCATCCTTTTATCAGATAGAGAGATAATAGATAAGCGTGTATGTAAATATACATATATAAAGCATATGTTATAAACATATGTATACACTTATGCACATTTCTCTCCTCTTCACCCCTCAGTATGTAATATTACTCAAACACAAAGAAAAATGAAACTATACAGTTGGAACTGCAAATTATCCTGCTGAGTAGGATAAGCGAAGATCGAAAAGCCAAATGTCATAGGTTTGTTCATTTGTGGAGTACAGAGTAAAATGAGATGATAATCATAGAAGATGAGAATAATAGGGTGACAACAAGACACGAATGCACCTGTGGTTTGCATGTCACCCATTATGAGCTCATCTGTGGAACTGCACACTTGACGCTGGTATCAGGCCGTTAGGGTTCAATGTAGTGCTTTAGGTTTGGGATCTTGCACTTCTGGATGTTCAAACCTGCATGCTCACCAAAGAGGAAGGTAGAGGAATGTGTGTTGCAGCCATGTGTGTAAGGGCATTGAATGCTTCTCTATGATAAGGAATTAAGTAGTACTAAGTACTACTTACAGTTAAGAACCCATTCAAGCTTTTGGTTAAAATTTCTTCTAATGTAAAGAGAGGGTTTTTTTTTTTAACAGTTTACTAACTTAACAAAAAACAACCTTTGTCTATTTTTTCACTTCAGTATCTCTTTCATGAAATTCACTTAAATAGTTTTCACATAATAGCTTTATTACAGAAGAAGAGTAACATGTGCGAAAAGATGAGGTTAGCATATGGAGCTTCCTCCTTTAGCTTCCTATGTTACCTGTTATCCAAATATGTCAGACATTTGATAGCAGTGACCTAAAGGACTGAGGATGGAGTGTAGAAATAGATTGCATTTAAAAGTAAGAAAACAGTAGAACTCTAGATCCTTAAAGGTTTTGTTAAGGCTGTGCTTTCAGGATATAAAAGGAAATTAAAGCCAAAAGAAAAAAAAAACAAAACTAGATGACAGAGATCTCTATTAGAGCAAGCAGAAGATAATAAACCACTGAGTGTTTACTCGGGAGACAAAGTGGCTCTCTAAATGGCATAATGAGTGCATGAGTGTGGATCCCGTTGTCACTTTCCTGCCAGAAAATGACAGCTTCTGTATTAGTTCTGCTCCCAATGCACTGACTAAAATAGAGGGGAAACTTAGACATGACAGACCCAACTTCCTGCTCCACAACGAGGAGTCCGTGGGGATGGATTCAGTCCCAAGGAAAGTTCTTCACTCTGGGAGTGAACCTTCTCACTTGAGTCAGCAGCAAAGCAGAACTTGTTACTGACGGGGAAGAAAGCTGCCCTCCCCAGCACTGACAAATGAATTCATTTGGAGGTCTACTCCTGTTAAATTAAAGTTCATCTATCTTCTCTTGGGATTTTTCGCTTCCTATAGAAAGGAAGGTTCATTGCTCCAAGCGAGTCACTAATGCATTCAGTAGAAATCAGAATTCTAACATAAGTAGTTAAAATACCCAATCCAGATCTCTAGAACATCAGAAAAATAAAGAACTTATATTGCATACTTAGGTATGGTTCCAACAATGGTGTTATCACTGTAGGGTGTTTCCTATTTGTCAAAACACCTATTTGTTCTTCACTAGAATCCAATGACTAAGAGCACTACTTTCTGGGAAGATGAAAATTTCAAAAAATTAAAAAGGAAACCTTCCCTGACCAAAAAGAACTAAAAAAAAAAACACCTAATTCTAGAATGGTCAAGTTACACATCAACAGAATTGAATTGAACTCAGGGGGCTTGATTGTCAGTCAGGTGTGTGTCACCGGCTTGAGCGGCCACAATCATCCCTCACCTCCCTGACTCTCCGGACTATCATTCTGCATCCACCCTTCCCTCATCTGTCCATCCAACAAGTCCTTTAACTATGATACTCTGACAATGTGAATGTCCTCAGGAGAAACCATTCGTCGATTTATTCTCATAATCCATGAACATTTATGGATCTCTACTACACGTGTGTCATTCATGAAGCTAGGTAGCTGAGAACTAAGACAGAAAGAAAAGCAAATAAATAGTCTAAACACGGGCCTAGAAAATATATGTATAAAACATATCCTTAATTGGCCTTTTCTATAAATATCTGCCTCTGCACTATCCATTTTGAAACTAGAAATTGAAACCATTTTCTTTTTGGTCAGTCGTGGGACCTGAACTCTGAGCCTGGATGCTGTCCCTCAACTCTTCAGCTCAAGGCTTGACCCACAGCGCCACTTCCGGCTTTTTCTGCTTATGTGGTGCTAAGGAATTGAACCTAGGGCCTCATGCATGCAAGGCAAGCACTCTACCACTGAGCCACCTTCCCAGCCCTTCCTATGATCTTCTAAAGTGTCATAGTCTCCACAGGTCTTAAACTATAAGTGAAACAAAGACGACCCTTCATGGAGCACAGTAAAAATCCCTGTCAGCTAATAAACTGCAAAGATAGGTATTTTGTTTTTTAAGTGATGATGATGATAATGATGTAAAAAAATGTTCAAGTTGACTTACCTAACAAATACTTTGAAGATAGCACTGATTGCTACCCTTCTCTTGATTAGAATGATGGGAAAGAATGAATTTTAGCCAGCCACTGGTGGCTCATGCCTGTAATCCTAACTACTCAGGAGGCTGAGATCTGAGGATCGCAGTTCAAAGCCAGCCTGGGCAGGAAAGTCTGTGAAACTCTTATCTCCAATGAACCACTAGAAAACCAGAAGTGGTACTGTGGCTCCAGTGGAAGAATGCTAGCCTTGAGATGAAGAGCTCAGGGACAGCGCCCACGCCCAGAGTTCAAGGCCCATAACGGACACACCCACACACACCCACACACACCCACACACATACACCCACACACAAAGAATGAATTTTAAACATGATCAACACAGCAATATTTTCAAATCTAAGTTCCAAGAGCATATTGCTTGAGTAAGAAGTGAATAGGAAATCCTTATTCCGAAGTTAGTAATCTTACATTGATCCCTCTAAGAAAAACTGGGGAGCCAGGGGAAAAAACTAATCAGAATTTGGAAATAGGTAGGAAGTTGTCAGGATCTGAACTGTATCCCTGCTCTTTGCTTTTCTTCATATCTACCTTCACTTTATATCTATGAAGACGGAGCATAAATATTCTATTGCTAATGATATTCTGTCTTCCATTCTCAGCACATTTTCAAATCACTATGAAAATATGCAGAAAAAAGGAGGTGGATAACCCATATTACATTTCTCACTACGTTCTCTCCAGACTATCAACTGAAACAAAAAACGGCATATAATCTTTTCAATATTCACTTTGGAAAGTACACAGTGGACTGGGTGATTCACAACAGTGGATGTATCATGATTATTTGTAATTGGCTTTGTAATGCATTACATGTTTTGGGCAGATCAGATTGGCACATTTTCTGAGGCAGAGCAGAGGAGAAGAAGGGATCAACTAGCTGGGAAGAAGATCCTGTTATAATTCACCGCAAATAATAAAAATGTGATCATGTGAGACAGAGTCAACAAGCAAGTCAAGGAAGTGTTGTGCTTGAGAAGCTGTTGGATTTATTCTTACAGCAACCGATACAGAGTTGCTCATTTTGTAGCTGGGGACAGAAAATGGACATTTGGGATATAGCAGCTCATCCAAGCAACCAGCTGGTGTTTAGTTCCAGAAAAGTAGCTTCCAACTAGGACAGAATAGAAAGTAACTGTACAAGAAAAGGGAAGTTTGTTGAAACCAGGAATAGAAATAATCATATATCATTGTCCATTTTTTTAGGATAATCATGTCAATCCTCAGTCAGACAGAGTGACATGAGGCTGGATCTACTTTGTCAGAGGTAATATATATTTAACAACACATGTCTAAAAACAACCAATTTGTGTCTAATTTATGAAGAATTTATATCACTGTATTGGTCCTATTTGTGGACCTGTTAACTCTTATTGGCATAGGTGAAATCATTATTTCAATTTCAGAAGAAAGGAGACAAAAGATTGAACAGAGAAGCTCATTACTGGGGAAATAACTATTTCACTTCTCAGTATATATCCAAGCCATGGTTCACAAATCAGAAGCAGTATGCTATCCTTAGACAGAGATTTAATATAATTAGGAAATGTTAAAAAAAAATCTGTACCACTGAATCTAAGCTGGTAATGCCTGCCGCAAACACAAGGAAGCAAGATATAAACATATATAATTCTGATGCACACTTTACAAATTGGAACATATACAGTTGGTTAACATGGCTCATTTTGCAGAATTTAATCAAGACATATTGATTGACAATTGACAGTGCAAAATTATGGTAGCTATGGCCATCAAGTTCAATATAACTCACTGTCCAATTTGTAAAGTACATTTACGCTGTAATTTCATACAAATAAAAATGCAGTCCTAGCAGCTTTCTTCTTCGCTTATAGAAGGAAGGAAGTAATAAGAAAAGCCAAATATTCTGTGTGCTTCCGTAAAATAGTGAAACAATGCCAAACCACCTAGATGTAAACTTTCACCAACAACGTAACCACATGCTACCCTCCTCACGTTCATCTGTTGAGCCAAATCACCTGTTTATATGTTTACCAGCTGGTGTGTGAATTTTATAAAAATTATGGCTAGCAGGGTGGCTGTGTTTGAGAACTGTTTTCTACAGTGTATTTTTTTTTATTTAGCCTTGAGCTTTCTTATTCCATGTTGAGAATGATGTTGATATTTCAACATGAGAATACTAGAAAATGTCAGTAAATGTTCAGGCTTAGTGTAAAAAAATTTTGTGGCCACATGGTGACTGAATGTATTGTACACGAAATCGTTGTCTGGCAACCATTATCTCCTAGTCAAATTTGATCCATCTGTGAACGAGGTAGTGTTTCCTCAGTTCCACTGCTTGGCCATCTTAGTAAGTGAAGGCAAGAGTTTGATTGGGTAAATGGGTATAGCATCACCCTTGGTCGCCCTTCCATTTTAAATTTTCTAAAAGATGATGTAATAGGAAGAGACAATACAGAAAGACTAGGGGAGTGATTGTCTATGAAACTCAAATGGATGTGTGACTGGAATGTGAAATGGGCAATTTGGGGGGCTAGATCTGACAGACAAGAGTGTTAATACTCTTGAACATTTGGAGCCTTCAAATCCCATTGAAATTTGTGTTTGTAACTGCTAGTGGAGCATAGCATCCACTACCATATTCTTTTGTTATTTCTCTGCTTTTAAATGATGAGTTAAAGATTATACAAGGATGGAAGTGTTTTCCACTAAGTCACAAAATATTTAATATCAGGATTGAACACAGATGTTGGCTCATAAAGTATAGCATTATATTTCTATTCACTCCACACAGTGTGGAAATCTTCCCCCCAAATCAAAGGAAACATATATTCATTATAATCAGGTATTATTGTTTCAGTAACAACGAGGCATGTAAGGATCCAGAAATCTAGAAATTGCTCATCCTTGAATATTCTGGTATTAAGAAGCATCAGGTATTTCCAGGTGCTGGTGGTTCACATCTGTAGTCCTACCTACTGAGGAGGCTGAGATTGGAGGACCATGGTTCAAAGCCAGCTAGCGCAAGAAAGTCCTTATCTCCAATTGACCACCAAAATACCAGAAATGAGCCATGGCTCAAGTGGTAGAGTACTAGGCTTGAGTGAAAAATCTAAAGGACAAGCACCCAGGTACTGAATGTAAACCCCACAACTGGCACCAAAACAAATAAACAACAAAAGCATCATCAGATATTGTTAAACGTTATCAGGAAGGAAGTCAGGAAAGTCATGGACGATAACCTCATTTAATCTTGTCCTCGAGCAGAACTTAACTATTTTCCATATGTCAGGCCAATGCTAGGCACAAGAAGTACACCAAGTCCATTAACCCAGGAACCTTTTCTTCTTATGGGGAAAATAGATGCTGGAAAATACAAAGGCGATGTGCACCCAGGGAGAACCAAAATCAGAAGAGAGCCATTTTTGAATTACAATACCAGCTAGCTAGTAAAAATAAAATTGTTTTAAAAAGAGAAAGAAAAAAACTGGAGGAGGAGCATTCCATGCAGAATACTGTGTAAAGTGCATGGTATGGCATTGGGGTTTCCATGATTGCATCAGTGTGTATATACAAAAACGTGCTGGAGGCATTGGGTCCAAGAGTGCTGGACCATCATAAATGGTATGCTAAGCTGAGAGTTTAGATCTTAAAACTCTAGAAAACATATGGTTACTGGCTCTTTCAGATAGAAACATAGCCTCTACTTTCAGCCAGAGGAATTAATAAGACAAGTTTACTTTTTCAGTGTCAACAATAAAATTACTAGGATTTTTGGTTTTACTCTTAGGAGGAAAAGTGAGAGCACGTTACTTCACTTCAGCAAAACAGTAGTCTGATTGTGACTGTTAGATTTGTCAGTTGATAATGTTCCATCATTACTATACATGTATTCATACACATGTTTATATGTATAAATAGCCCTTTCTTAGCTGTTTACATGCACTTTTCCAATTCATGTTTGTACACTTAGGACCACATGCATTCGTAACACATCAAAACACATCTGACGTTGAATTGGATCTAGCAGAAACTTTGTTTAAATCATATCTTACCATAATTATCATTTAATATTTTTTCCATTGTACATAGGGATTTCCATAAAGGTGAGTACATTGGCTAGAAGGAAATACAGCAATACTAAGCAAAGATAAAGATTAACATCTTCAGATAAACCACCTGACATATGTCTGTCTCCACGCATCAGAAGCAATTCCTGAGATTGATCATGTGATTTAATGCTTTTACATAGATAACCTGGTTCCTACTTGTCCTCAAAAGTATGTTATTTCTCAGGAGTGGTGTTTCTATTGTATCAAAAAAATGAAGAAATAATACAATTTTCTCTTAGATTTTTCCAGTGTTTCAGTTCAATTTCCTGCTGGTTGATTTCTGCTTCCTACTTTTATTTCTAAGAAATTATAGTCACTACTTCACAAAGGGCAGCTTGCTGACTGTCTGAGATGAATGTGCACTGTAATAGAACAGCAGGCAGGAGCCTGTAAGGAGGGTGAGGGCGAAACATGCTATTGTTTTCAGGTGAAGTCTCTTTCTAGCTTGCTTTCACTGAGGTGTGCCTACTTCTGATGAAGAACAGGTTACTGTGAGTGAGAATAATCCATCCAAACTAGATTAAAATCACCAGAAAATTGCTAGTTGGATTTAACTTCTTACAAATAATGACAAAACAAGTTAAGAAGTTAAAGGAAAGGAGAAATAAGGAAATAAGTACACATTGCCTGGTTCTGTTTTTTTTGGGTGTCGGTCCTGGGACTTGAACCATGAGTACTTTTCCTCAGCCATTTTTGCTCAATACTAGTACTCTACCACCTGAGCCACCATTTCACTTCCAACTCTTCGATATCTAATTGGAGATAAAGAGTCTCAAAAATTTTCCTGCCCAGGCTGGCTTTGAACTATGGTTCTCAGATCTCAGTCTCCTCAGCAGCTAGGATTACAGATGTGAGTCACAGACAACCGGCTTCCTTATTCTTAGATAGGATTTACTAGGCAAGCATCAGAGAGAAAGAATTTCTCCTCTTGTAGGGTCCAGCCCCAGATAGATTCATAAAATATAAAATTTGGTACACAAGAGATTTAGAACTCCCCAATTCTTCTCTAACCTCACTGATGTTATATTTCACACTGTCTTCATCAAATGTTGATGTGTCCTGTCCTCATTTTGTTTGTGAGACTCTTAAATTCTGGAAATAATTTTTTGAATAAAATAAATTTTGTAGCTATCCTCATCCTTACATATATAAAACTAGGGCTGTTCAGACACCATGAAGAAGTTCATGGTTCTGGAGGAAGCAGAGCTGAGCTGAGATTCTCCGTAGCCAGAACAGGAAAAGAATGGCTTCCGATGGATTCCAGGCTTGATGTCAGAGCTGAATGATGACTGGCAGTTACGAGGTGAAGGTAGAAGAAGCAGAGAATTTGTTGGATTTCTTTAGTGAATGGGCACATTGGGAATTGACAGGTCTGGGAGCATGCCGTGATACTGAGGGGTAGGGAAGGAAGGACACGCAGCTGCAGAAAAAAGGAGAGCTGAACCGGGCAGCGCCAGGGTGGTTGACAAATCCATTGTACCTTGATCTCATTCCTCATTTACATAGATCAAGCACAGACTATCTGCCTCTTAGGAAACCCAGTGTGTCATCACAGAAACCTCTAAACAACCACTTCAGTAGCCAATATACAGATCGTCTGTGATGAATTCAGGTAATAGAATATGACAGTACACACTGTAAAAAATCTGACTTTTGCCATAAGCATTTATGCATTTACAAAATGCCCATGTAGGCAGATTGCTGAGAAGTTACTTCTATTTTAACTCATCCCTCCTTGCCAAGTGACTAGAAAGCCCATTTTTTAGTAGTTTCAAACGAATATCACAAGTAACTATATCTTTGTTGCATTCCAACAGCATGTTGAATTCTGGCATTCTATACTTAGCTGTCTCTGTGATTATCCGAGATTATGAAATAATAGTGTAAATAATCATATTCATACCAGTATTTATAATCTCAAATTTGTGAACTAAAATTCTGTCCAAGTCTAAAGTTTTCAATGTTTTTCATTTATTCCATATACATTTGCTCTGTATTTTGTGATACTATTTCATGTTCTCAAACCCTATAAAAACTAATATATATGTATATATTATAGATAGACAGAGAGATAAATAGATAGACAAATAGATAGATAGATAGATAGATAGATAGATAGATAGATAGATAGATAGATAGATAGATAGATAGACTGTCATGGGATCTCTAAGCTTGGTGGGAAAGCATTGATCTTTTATAACCATGTCATGAAAATTCTTCAACATGTAGTGATTCACTTGAATAAACAAAAAGGAAATTAAAAGTGGCAGACTAGATGTAGCATATTTTATTCAAATTCAGATTTACTTCTGAATTCTGATTTGGTCTGTCCCTTTGCTTTGTGTCAGAGAGAGAGAGAGAGAGAGAGAGAGAGAGAGAGAGAGTGTGTGTGTGTGTGTGTGTGTGTGTGTGTGTGTGTGTGTGTGTGTGTGTGTGTGTGTGTGTGTGTGTGTGTGTGTGTCTAGTGATGGTTGTATTTTCTATGAGAAAGACCAGACAACATACACATATAACAAAATTATAACTAACTCAGAACTCCACTCTTTTGATTGATGCATTTCCATGGTTGGAATAATTTTCAGATTTTTCAAGCCAGAGCTTTGTGATCTTTTCCAACAAAGCACTGTATTTCAGAACAGGCAAGCAAATTTCACAAACGGACTCATATGTCCTAAGCCTTGTGTGAAAATAGGTGTTACTGCTTGGAAATTGTTGCCCAAGCAATGAACACTTTGACAGAAAGCAACACCATTTTTTTTTTCCTTTCGGCACATCCTCTTGCATAGTTAGAAACTGGAGAAGCAGTTAATTGTGTGGCTATCCTAAGTGTATCCTTACATGTTTCTCTTCGGTGTGAAAATGTTTCCAGTCACACTGATTATAAGCGTTAGTTACCAGGTCTGATGTGGGAATCAGTTCTATCTAGGAAGACACAGCAGAATGAAAGGCATAATGAGGTAGAGTGGAGTGTCAATGAATAATTCATATCTGACAGCATGCAGTATCGAGTTCTATCAGGCAACATTCCATGGCAGAGAGGGCCTCAAAGGCTTCTTAAATTCTTAGTGTTTCTGCTTGGGTGGCCAAATCGATCACTTTGAACGAATGAAGGGACATTCGGCAGCAAGGCTTGCTAACACAGATAGAAAAATATGTAGGTATTTGTCATCACTAAGCATCCTTTCAGCAAATCTTCCTTGAGCTCCTGGTTAGTGTCTGCAAGATGCTCAACAGAGGTTCTGAAGAAAAGAAGATAAAGCAGCCATTGGCTCCACTGGTGGAGTTCTGTGAAGAAATTTCATATCACTGTGTCACGTGTCACAAAGTGGACCTACACTGGCTGAAATTCATGGCTTTCCCTTCAAGAAGGCTGGAAGTTGAATGCAAGAATATACTACTGCAGAATGGTCCAGAAAGTGGTTTTATTTTGTATGATTAATGAATAGAGTAGCCAAGCATATATAACTCCTAGGAGAATCTCAGTGGTTCTGTTAACAATATAGGGTGAAATATTTTCTGAAAAGTAGGGTTGTTTTGTTGTTGTTGTTGTTGTTGTTTTGTCATTCGAAGGGCTTGAGCTCTGGGCCTGAGCACTGTCTCTGAGCAATTCAGCTCAAGGTGAGCACTGTACCACTTGAGCCACAGCACCACTTCTGGTTTTCTGGTGTTTTATTGGAGATAAGAATTGCAGGGACTTTCCTGCCCTGGCTGGCTTTGAACCGTGATCCTCAGATCTCAGCCTCCTGAGTAGCTGGGATTACAGGCATGAGCCACTGGCACCTGGCTAAGTGTCTTTTTTATAAGTCTAGAAAACAACTTTCTGTGCAAGTAAAACAGAGCCATGGAGTTTAGTGTAGGCTCCTCCCCTTTCTTATATTAAGGTACATTGGAAATGATCAAATCAGTCCTCTAAAAGAGAAGTGGTAGATTGAGTTGGTAGACCTCTCTGTAATTTTAGAAATCGGATTTCCAAGTCTGCACAACAGCTAGAGAAACCCCTGCCTGGGTTCCTTATATAGTGAATCTAGTTTGGTTGTAATGTGAATGCTGCGGTAAAACGTTGTCCAGGCTTTGATATTGTCAAATGCAGTCTTCATTTGTAAAGTAGAACCACCTTTAGAAGGGGAAGTTGTTACTTAAGAAAATAAACTATGTTGGTATCTCCTTGTACCACCCCTGATTTGTATAAAGGTTAAAACATTTTAAGGTTCCAAGGAAAGACTATAATTTCTAATATTAAATTTCATTTAGCTGCATTTTAATCCACTTAGACATCAGGCTCACCTAAACCCAAACCCCTTACTAAGTTTTTCAGGCATAAATAGCTTTGAGCTTTGTGACAATCTGTTCCCTTGATAACCTCTCGTGAGCTATGTCTCTAAGTAGCTATGCCTTAGTATAGCTCCTTCCTCTTCTCTCTCTAGTAAGGAAAAGACACAGTACCAATCTATAATTAAGCTTTTAAAAGTCCTGAATACTTCCTCTTGCATTCTCCTGAAAGCCACAAACCACCATTCCAAGAAATCCTGTATCCTTATGGGAGAAATTAGGTAGAAAGAGAAAGAATATCCCAAGCCGCTTAGATAGAAATAGGCTTAACCTTCTCAGTACCCCAATTAGTTCAAGGACTCCCTTGACCTGGAATATTGCCACAGTGCTACAAACAAATACAGCAGAAGAACCATTTCGCTACACCCACCCCAAATTGAGAATAGTAAGCAAATAAAATAATTTGTTGGTTTTAACACATCAAGTTTCAGAGTGTGAATTTGAACAATAGAGAAGTGAAAGTTCCCTGCAAATACACACTGTAGGTTTCTTCTTATATACCCTCTTCCATTGACTACCACTTCTTCCATCCATAAAAGCCTTTGAAAACTGATAAAAATATAACTTGAGTTATTTATGGCACTTAGGGTGCATACTAGTTAAAAAATAATTAATTCAGGGAAACCAGAGACATTGTACTTGCTCAACTGCAGGGGCTTGTGGTATGTTTGTTTGTTTGTTTGTTTGTTTTTTATAGGATATGGTTGTATGGGAATCTTCCTATGAGAACATCTGAAAATTTTCATACATTTGCAACTTACCAAGAGCTGTTGATTCATTAGAGTTTGGGAATTATAAAATATCATGTTATTTATTTATATTTATAAATCCCTCTTTGGCAGATAATCTTGCCTCCTATTTGGTTCTCATATACTTTAAAGCTCCAAGAAGAATTTTTTTTCTACCAGGCTGAGTCCACTTTAAAATTAAAGTAGCAATTTTAATCCCTCAGCGTAAAAGGACCAAATGCTATATTCTAATGTATCTCTTCATTACATTTCTTCAGTAATTCAGGTTTTTCTAATTATACTAACCCCTGCTATAGAGCTTAAAAATATGTCAAAATTTGCTGAAGATATATTTAAGCAAATCCAAAGGTCTGTCAAAGATGCTGGTTCTGTAGCCACACATTTACTTGAATCAACTTTAGCATGACACTGTTTTGTGTTAAAACTCTAAAAAGTGAATCCAAGAGTCACCATGAGAAAATTCCTAATTTTAAATCTGTTGTTACCATGTGGAAGACTTCAGATTAAGGGTTTAACTCACAATATAAACAATTGATCCCTCTTCTGATTGTATGAAAATATTACATGCTGGACTTTGAGAAGTGAAAAGCACCTATGTTATTCAAGTTCCCTGATCCAATTTTCATATTCATGGTTTGCCTAGAAAGAGAAAAAATGCCAACAAACATATGGAAAGACAGAAAGAGACAGAAAAAGTGAGAGACATAGAAACTGAGAGACAGAGAGGCAGAGAAAGAGACAGAGAGAGGGATCAAAGAGGGAGATGGATAGAATTTAATGAATTAGGTCAGCAATTGTGGAGGCTGGCAAGCCTAAAATCCATAAGGCAGACTGTCATCTTGGAGAGCCAGGTAACATTTTATGTTTCAAGTCGGCAGAATTTCTTCTTGCCTGGATCAGTTAAGTCTTTTGTTCATCCAGGCCTTGAACATACTGGAGGGAGCCAATGCACCATCTCTTTTGCACCCCTTCCCATGATTTACATGTTATTCTTATGTGGAAACACGAGTCTAAGGTTTGTCCAGCTAGATGAACACCAGTGGTTCAACATCGCACCTACCTTGAGATCAGAGCCAACAGAGTTAAGCTTGGCTATTCAATTGAGATGGCAATGAACATGATTATTTGAGTAGTTGTCATGGCCTACCTATACAGCCCTTCTCCCAAGAATCTTGTCATGAGAAACAAAAGAAATCCCAGACTGTGTGCCTGGTGCTATTGTGAGTCTTGAAGTCCTCTGTTATCACCTTCCTTGGAGAAAAAAGCTTGTGGAAGCATCCGGGATATTATGAGTCACTTGTTAACATCATTTACAAAGAAGTGCCAATGCTTATTCACAAAGATCACTGTAGGCTGGGGAAGGAAACGGGATAGGGGGAGGGAGATTTCCTAACCCAAAGCAGTGCTCAAATAAGACATTCCAGAACAATTCTGCTTTCAAATCCAAACAGTTATGATTTGAGATCTGACTTAAAAATGTCCCTAAGTAAAGGATGAGCAGGGAAGTAATGTATTTTCCTTAATTTTTCCACTTAACACTGCCTTTCTCTAGGAATAATGTGAAATTTTACTTATGTTTACAGTTTTCATATTTTTCTCTCCTACGATTATTTAAAATGTCTCACAAAAATGTAAACATCCCGCTAGCAAAATAGCCCATCATAATTAAATTTAACAACATTATCCTTTTAACCAGAAAGCCAATAAAATATTACTCATCATCATTCACATAAAACTAACATACCCATATGCTTCCCAGTGATACTGTATCATGTAAAACATGGGGAAAAACTCACAGATTCTTTAAACATTTTTGATGGGTTTGGTTTTCGTTAGCATAAGCAATATTTTAGTCTGGATCAAGTGAAAATAAGCTTATTTTCTTAGCAATTTTTACATCACCCTAGTAATGTTCTCAAAAACATATTTTACTATAGTTTTAAGCTTAAAAATATAGCAATTTGCTGCATTTTAGTCTTCACTTTGTGACTACAAACTTGGGAGCTTTCCAAAACATATATATATGCGCCAACTTGCTTCTTCTTTGATTAGTGTTTACTTAGATACTTAACTATTCCTTAACCATTTAAATAAGACTCTTAAGCTCTAATCTTTAATCATGTTAAAAATTTGCTCTGTAGTTATGAAACAATAGCTTCTAGTTAGTGTGAAAAATATCCAGTATTTTCCAGGTGTCTTACAAATTCAACCACAATAGCTTCTAGTTAGTGTGAAATATATCCAGTATTTTCCAGGTGTCTTACAAATTCAACCAACATTAATCAGACCACTTCTCACCATTGTTTACCACCAAAGCCACCATTAGATTTCCCCTGACAAACTGAAGTCTCCTCCCTGGTCCTGACTTTGCTTCCATTCAATCAGCTCTGCACAGAGAACCCTACTGCAATAGTAGACACTTCGTCATCTGTCCTCTCCTGTCTTCCAGAGTCTTCTCACAGAGCTAAAGAACACATCAGTAGCATGACCCAAGAAAGAACTTGTTAATATTTAAATTTGTATACAGCGACTTTTCTCTACATTTCACTATAATCTCTTTGACTGACACTCTCTTGACTTCTCCATGCAAATAACATCTAGTTTCATGATATGAAGTTCAGTGTTATCTCCTTGAATCACAGTACCTTTCTGTCCTACCAGTGTCCTAGCGTCATGGAACAAGCTCATTTTATTGATATGGTTAAGAAAGCTGTAGATGTTGCATCTGGTAGGGTGAAAGGAGGTGAAGTGTGCTTAAAAATCCATTGTGTAGAAGGTCAGTCAAGATGGAGGCTCACTTTTCTTCCTTATAAGAGGCATTTGGATAGACAGTTTTCACGCTCCCAGCTTTGAAGCACATGACTCCTTTCTATCTTCCTGAGCATTTTTGTGGCATCGTTCATTATGGTTTAATTCTAAATGTGACCTCTTTTAAAGATAACTGTTGGAACTACAGATATTTCATTCATGCACTAGAGCCCAAGAAAGTAGAAAATTCTCTGTTGGTAGAAAATCCCTAGAAGAAGTCCAGTAGACATTTCCAGTTGGACTAGAACTTGTCAAAGGATCATAGCTGGTTACAATATGTGGAGGAGGTGAGGGTAACTTCTATTATAGAAAACCATATATATAGTCCAAAACTAACTACAGATTCTACTTTTTTGTCAGTAGTGGGGACTGAACTCTGGGCCTGGGTCTGTCCCTCAGCTCTTCAGCTCAAGGCTAGCATCCTACCACTGAAGCCACAGCGCCACTTCCAGATTTTTTTTCTGCTTATGTGCTGCTGAGGAATTAAACCCAGGGCCTCATGCATGTGAAGCAAGGACTCTACCACTGAGCCAACTTTCCAGCCCCTACAGATTCTATTTTGAACAATGAAAATGAGAATGACAACTTGGAAATGAAGTAGAAATCTATGTTATATTTGTGTAGTAGCTGTGTTTCATTTTCATTATTCTTTAATTATTTTCATAATTCTTAACACAATGGCATCCATTTCTATTTCCTTATAAGATCCATGGATCAAGAAATTACATTGGGGAAGGGGCAAATCCCTTCTGTTCCAAGCTTCTGTATATAGAATTTGACGTGAACATATGCTCATTTATTTTCAGGTCTACAATAGTAGAGTTGGATTAGAGACTGCACAGCTCATAAATACTACAAGAGTTATCACATGAGTGTTTCTAGAGAAATCTTCCTACCTTCTCATCCAAATTAGTAAGCTTCACCTTTTTAAAATAGGGACCAGCCTGATGATATAGCTCAACAGGATCCGTCTGGCATTTGTTTTCAGTAAAACTGAGTTCCAAGACAAAGACGTGCAGTATCTTCAGCAAAGTGAATCCTGATCCCCACTGTGAGAAGTTGGAGGGGTGGGTGCTGGTGAAGTCAGTGACCTGACCACACAGGCTGCTGTGTGGCCCAGGAGTCTCACAGCATAGGGATCCGGCCAGGCTTGGGAAGGGATTGCCCACTCTTAAGGCTAAAATGAAGCAGGCTAAATCTAGACTGTTCCCATCAGGGTGAAGATTTCTGTGTAAGGCCAAGGTAGGTCCACAGAGACTCTGTTTAAACTCTCTGGCCTGAGTCTGGAGTCTGCCTGGTGTAAGGTTTCACCATAACCAATTCCATTTGACCCCAAGGGATACTCTCAGGTTCGCTTTTATGTCCTGCTTCCTAGTTAGGAGATTTTTGCTCTGTCTTCCGCTGCTGTAATGTAGGGGTGGTAGAAGCCAGTCAGGTGACCAGCTAATGCATTTCAGGCAGCCCTATCTGTGGGCACAGCACAGGCCAGGGTTCATCATGCTCTAATCCAGCACTGGGTTTTACCACAAGGTGAATGTGGACTAGTAATGGATTTCATTTCTAAATCTGGGCATAATTTCAGCCATTTCGAGCAAGAAGACTCTCTCTATCTAGACTGCTTATAGTTCCACTCTGCTCCTCATTATATAACAGAAAAAGGTACATCAAATGCTGCTTAAATCTCTCTTTCTCTCTCTCTCTCTCATACACACACAATAAATATGGAGAAATGGACTATGTTAAACATAATTTATGTTATTGATGGCCTCAATGAGAAAAGATGAGAAAATACCTAGTTGGGTAGAGATAAGGGAAAAAATAGCAACAGTGAACTTGGATACTTTTTCAGTGACCACATAATTATTACCTAGACCACGATGCTTATCTATGGTCCGTGTGTGATTGATTACTATGGGGCCCCATCTCTGTATCTGAGAGGACACGGACAAAGAAAGCCTCACACATGAGGCTTCTGCCATATACTGAGCCTTTGGTATGTGAATGTGTAGTTGGTATTCATCTCAAAGACATGCCCAGGAAAAGATAGCTTTCTTGGCTCCCATCTTCTCTCAAAGTGTTATATTCATTATATCCAAAAGCAAGAGACCTAGCCTCTGCTTCAGACTCACCTTGAGCAAAGACCAGTAATTCTCTTTGACCACTTAGAGGGGTAGGGCACGTGAGAGGGGAAAGTGTGTGTTGAAGAGTAGCCCTGGTGATCTTGTCACTAGGTCAAACTCTCATTTGGAAAGGTGGTCCCTTGACCTTGGTGATCGATTTGAAATTTGAATTCTTCTCTTACCTTTTATTTCAAGTTCTACTGGCTACTCCTTTCAAACCTCCATCCTTAAAATTATGGTTAGATTTTTCTCTGGGGGGAAGAAGAGTTATGTTGACCTCATAGAAGTTAATTTTATATCCTCCATTTTAAACTGGAAGACATGTGTCTCATAACCCACTAACATTTATGCTGACAACCTACACATTGTTCCAGGATTGAATGCAATTTGATTGGAAATAAGCCCAATAGTGAACTCCAAATATCATGCTGTAAAATAGAACAGAAAGAAGAAAATGGAAATTCTGAATCTCTGACTTTGTATTTCTCTGTCTTACACACACACACACACACACACACACACACACACACACACACACACACACACATGCACGCACACACACACGCACACTTGCCCACATACACACACTAAAACTTACACAAGCCCCTGCTGATAGCCCTCGACATTTTTCCTTTCTGGTTTTTAGTTTTTCTCTGTTTTTGACATAAACAAACATCTACCATAAATACCGTGAACTTTACAGTAGTATTTTTTCTCTCCTGTATCTCATGGTACAAATGCCCCTAAGCAGTTAGTCTTTATGCTTATAAACTCTTATGTGCAAGAGCATTAAGCTCATTTGAAATGGGAGTAGTGCTAGTGGTATGGGAAGCATCTTTTCAACTAATAAATAATCATCAGCCATGCCTACTTGGAAAATAGGTTTCTTGTTGAATAATATTTCAATATATCTTCTGTTTTAAATGAGACTGCCATTGATAATTTCAGTATAGCTTGCCATATAAATCCTGCAAATATGTACATACATGAGACCTAAATGATCTCTGGGGCTGCCTAATCCTGCTTAAATTACATTAAGGAGAAACTTATTTAGGGGATATTAGGACCATTTAAGGGGAAAGATAATAACTGAAGCCTTTCCACTTGGTGATTTGCCCCAATATGCCAGGAGAATGAACAAATATTCCTGGACATATTTCACATTCATAGGTCAGTTATCTTAACGACTGGTGAAGACCCAGAATTAAGACAAGGTCAAATACCCCTTAACTGCCACCCTTACTGCAGAAGAGGATCCAAGCCTAATCTACTGTATCACTGTATCTGAATTTCAATCAGGAGGAACAAATCTCTCAGAATCCTTGTGTATGCCAGTGGTATTATGCTGACCTTTGAATTACAAATAGATACTGAGAAAGAAATCCCAAGAGCAGGCAATATCCATTAAATAACAATTATGAAAAGCTGTTTGCCTTTTGGAATGGCTTTTCCCATAATGAGAATATGAGCAAGTTGGGAGGGTCAGGGGAGTGGTGGGACTTTGGTTGTAGAGTTTCTAATTCTGAATTATTCATTTCTCAATTGGAGTGAAATGCTCAAGGCTGAGCTATGGGGAGAAAGTTAAGCAGGCTCAAGGGCCTTTCTTAAGGCCAAGGTTTATACAGAAAGGGCCATGGAGAATCTAGAAGACTTAGACTAAAACTCTGGCTTCTTTATTTCATGAGACTATAAAGAACTTAAGCATGGATTTTTCTGTGTCACCTAAGTAAATTGGGTTTCACAGATGATGTGATCGTAGAGAAAAAAAAGTATATTAACAGAAAATAGTTATACAGAAGGGGAAAGGGGAGTGGATTCCATTATGACATTTTCACACTCGTCCACAATGTACTCTAATCAGTCTCACACCTTCTGTCATTCTACCTAATACCTCCCCCATTGACATTTTTCAACAGGTTTCATTATTATATTTTCATACACTAAAACAATTTTCAAATATCTACATCCTTATTCACTCTCCTTGTTAGAGAATTTTTAAAAATTACATTTCAATATTTATTATTTGCTTTTGGATCTAGTAAGAAAATACTACATTCATTCAATACTTCATATAGTTTTTTAATGTTAGGAATAATTAAGTAGAATTACATATATATATTCATATTTATATTGGATGGGATTTTTTATATCCTTTATCTTTAAATCCAACAGATCATTGAGTTTCCCTTACTAGCTTTCCTTTTTAGAATGCTACATACAGTGTGATCTAAGAGTAGAGTTTGGAGCTAGATGCTCCTTAATTGAATCCTGATTTAGTTCCTAATAAGTTATGCAGTGGATTATTTAACAGTTTTGACTCTGTTCTTCATTTGCCAAAGTAGGAATACAAATGTCTAATCTATAGGGATGTGGAGAGGACAAACACGAAAGAATGTTTCATATTTGTCCAACCATTGGGCACACTGAAAAATCCTATATAAAAGGGATTTATATTTATTATTTAGCTTTTGCTGATGCAACAAATGACCCTTAAATCCCAGTGGTTTACCAAAGCAAATATTTAATTTATTGTTCATATTTTATGATGGCTGCAGGTGCCCTGTGATTTTGCAAGTGTCTTGCTGGCTCTGATGGGTTATACACAACTTCTCAGATGAGCCACTATTCCCTACAGCATGCAACTGGAATTGAGAAGGGTCAAAATTTCAGATGGGGGCAAACAAAAGCTGACTCAATGTCCGGCAGTACCACTGTATTCTCAATTCAATTTAGCAGCCATTGATCAAAAAGTCACATGGTATCATGGAGATGAGCATAGGGGATGCAGCAATATACCAATGACTATTATTACCTGACAACCATGCGGTCATAGCATTCCAATGTGCTTTTAATTTTGGTGGTAATTAGGAATCAAGAGACACTGCACTATAACCCATTCCAATATCTGCAACTTTCACTCTCTAATTATTAGGCAGTGATAGTTGTAGGATGTGTTTTTAATTGTTGCCATAACAATTCAACATCACTTAGGATAGAATCAAAGGGATACTTTCTATTAAATTTTTCTTTTTATAATAGTGTTAAAGAGCAGAGAAGAGCTCTTTAATGTGTAGCCTTTTTATAATAATGTTCATATGTTTATATGTATTCTTTTCATATTAGTGTTTAAGAGCAAAGAAGGGAAAATTCATGGAACTATTTTTAGTTGATGGAGACTTTTATTCTAGAATTGTTCTGCATACAATTAAGAACAGTCAATAGCATATCAATATTGTCTTAGTATTGTACCTTCATTCTCAATATGTTATCATTTCACTGATCATAATTTCCTTGAATAATAATAACAGCTCAGAAATGGAGCGAGGAAGGTTAAACAGACGCGGGCATGGTACTCAGTAGACACAGGAAAATGAACTACACAACGTGGGGAAAGGAATAGAGAAAGGAAAAACTGGCGGAAAGGAAGAGGTCACATTGTTGAAAAATAAATGCACTCATTGCCTGACTTATGTAACAGTCACCCCTTTGTACATCACTTTGTAATAACAATAAAATTATATTTGCAAAGAGTAACAGCTCATATCAATTGAGCAGTTACAAGGTTCAAGACTAAACTAAGCACTCCATGCAATTTCCCCCCTCATTTGAAATACACATTAGGAAATATTCACTACAATTATCCCCAATTTATAGCTAAGGAAATGGAGGCTTGAAGAGGTAAAGTGACTTGTTCAACATCATGAGATCTGTCTTTGGGGTCTTGCAAATAAGGAATAATCCTCAGAGCCAAAATGTATTGACTGTTTAGGTGGGATAAAACATGTTTCTCACGTACTACCTCATTTAATCCTCAAAACAAGCTTATGAAATTGATGCACTCATTATCCACATTTTGCAAGTCCGGAGACGGTAAATAAATAGGGCAGGAGGGTATAGACGCATAAGTAGTAGAGACTAACTCCAAAAGATGTTCTTGTGGTCAGAGATTGCT
Organism: Dipodomys merriami; assembly: GCF_024711535.1. NCBI lineage: Eukaryota > Metazoa > Chordata > Mammalia > Rodentia > Heteromyidae > Dipodomys > Dipodomys merriami. Next base: position 111,839,383 of record NW_027203381.1, on the reverse strand, counting down.
CTCTGTGTCCTCTTAAAAGGGTGAAAAATTGAAACCATAAGCCAGGAATGCCCGCGCTGATCCTTCATCCCACAGCCCATCTGGATGTGCGATCTCTACGCCAACATTATGTTTCAGATTTACCTCAGGTGCAAGACCTTTAAAGATGAGTTCATGTCCAACTTATTTTCTTCCTCTGCTTCCCAAGGTATTTTTTTCTCTCTGGTAGTCATAACAACCCATAACTTGCAATACACTGTTGTAATCATTATGGAGAGAGCAGCAAGGAGAAGCATTTGATGCATCTCCTCGGGGGTCCTCTTTGACATCTTTATCTCTTCCTGGTGGACTTTGGACAGCCTGTGATCTTGGACTCTGTCACTTAGGCTGAAATAGTATCACTGCCAGTGTACAATCTGGGCTCCTATGACACAGGAGGGCAGGCACGCGGTCCCCCCAGCAGGCGGAACCTGTAAGTTACATTAGATATTTACGTAGCCTAAATGGGGGAAGCTTAAATGAGTCTCTCTGTCTCTCCAGCATGACAGAGCTCTATATTGCCTGAAGCAAAAGGCATTAAGAGAAACTTCTTTGAGTCCAACCTAAGCCTCTTCACTTTGCAAAGTGCTGATTTCTTCCAGTGGTATCAGGAATCACCATGAGTCTGGTTGTCATTACAATCATTGGGAGGATGGCAAATCAAACTATAAAGAAATCTACACATAACAAAACCATGGGTTATGGGCATGGGGCTCCAGGATGGAGTTTTTATGCAACTATCTCAGGCATCGCACTCTTGAGATAGACAGTCTTAAGACACATTCCATATTGTTTCTGTCAGACATTCATGCTTACCTCAATGTCCATAGTATTCAGCAGGACTGGATTGCAAGTTTAATTTCCTGTTCTGATAAAATATGCATGAAGCCTAGTTTTTCCTCAACTAACCATACAAGTGAAATCTCTTTCTCTCTCTCTCCTCTCTCACATACATGAACAATAACTGGATAATTTCAATTCTAGCAATTCTCTCTCTTACACACACACACACACACACACACACACACACACACACACACACACACATGATACTAACTGGTTATTTCCAGATGACTAGCTCAATTTCTCTTGAGTTCTGCTAAAAGAACTCATCTACCTAGGCAATAATTTCACTTATAATTCACTTGGTGCAAACATATGAATAAACCAATTCCAATTTGAGTAAAGAACAAAAATGCCTTTGATGGCAAGAATTAATTCTTTAGTGCTTTATTTCAAATTACCATTGTATCAAATCCCATTATTTTAAGTCAATATTGACAATGCTTTAAGTATGGCATGTTCACAATTCCACCAGCACCACATCTTGACACCATATCCTTGAATAATACAGTCCTTCACACGTGCGTGCCAGGAACGTGTACATGGAATACTGCTTGCTTTGATATAACTTCCTTGAGAAACTATACACCAGGTTGCCCTGTATTGTGGTATCCATTGAATTATTCAAACACTCTGACAATGTTGAGATGCCTCTCGTACCTAGAATATTTTATTTTCTTATTTTCAAAATGTCCTTCTCTAAACCCTGCCATGTGTTGGTGACTCATGACGTTAATCCTATATACTCAGGCAGCTGAGACTTGAAGATCGCAGTTTGAAGCCAGTGCTGGCAGGAAAGTGTATGAGACTGCCATCTCCAAGTAACCACCAAAAACTCAGAAGCAGAGTTGTGGCTCAAGTAGTAGAGTGCCAGCCTTGAGCAAAGAACATTCAGGGTCAGTGTCCAAGCCCTCAGCTCAAGCCCTAACACACACACACACACACACACACACACACACACACTTAAAAACCTTGCCTATTGTGTTCCATCGCTAAGTCACAAAGAATGAAATGCAGGCAATGTCAAATGCATCTACCAAAATATTGCCTCGGGTTTCTTATCTTTGGAAACTATGGCATGTTGATGAACACAGGCTGTGAGATGCAGGGGACTGGGCTCACAGCATCCCTTCCCAGCTGACCTGGCCCTGCTGGCATCTCTCACATCAGCAAATTCCTTCATCTGTGTATTTCCTCATGCCTTGAGCTAGCATTAGATGCTAGAGGTTGGTTCTTTTATCCATGAGAATCTAAAGGTAATTAAACTGTTCACAGAGGAAGAAGATCCACATTGTCACCTTGATCTGATCTTGTCACAATCGCATTCACACCAGGGGGCTTTTGAGACAGGTACTGGGACTTGCAGTTATCATTTGCTAGGAGCAAATCAGTAAGAGTGAAGCTTTAAGCAAATAATGCTCAAGATCAAGGTTGCTTGTTAGAAATGTAAATAGCAAAAGAGCCAAAGCTCTATTATTGTTAGCACTGCCATTCATTTATGGTCTGATTCTCTTCTTTGAAGAACAGAGTGAAGGGAAGAGTTAGACCTGTGTGGCAGGGAATTGGGCATGGATGAGCCCTTCAAATGGGGCAGTGCGGCAAAGCTGTCCTAAGAGGATAGATTTCAACAGAAGCTTGGTGTAGTGAGAGAGCAGGCCAACTGAAGACAAGGAAAGAAATTCCCAGGGAGGAAGATAAGAAGGAGACATGTTCACAGAAAAGCCTAGAATTGGGAAGTTGCTTAACAGCCCAGAGGGAGAATGGCTAATATGGGTTTCAGCAGAGCCAAAGTGCTAGAAGGAGAAAGTGTCTAATACAAGAAGGTAGAAAGAAAATAGGGAAAGAAAACTGATTTTAAGTCATTGGAGGATACTGATTGAGGACAAGCAAGATTCACGTTTCCTGTATTATGAACAACTTTAATGCTGGCATAGAAGGGTACTTGACTTAGCAATCAACTCCACCATGAGTACTCAAAAGGAAGAGGGAGACCAGGCACTGGTGGCCCACGCCTGTAATCCTAGCTACTCAGGAGGCTGAGATCTGAGGGTCAAGGTTCAAAGCCAGCCTAGGTAGGAAAGTCTGTGAGACTCTTACCTCCAATAACCACCAGAAAACCAGAAGTGGCACTGTGGCTCAAGTGGTAGAGTGCTAGCCTTGAGCTGAAGATCTGAGGGATAGCACCTGGGCCCAGAGTTCAAGCCCCACGACCAACAACACACACATACAGAAAAGGAAGAGAGAGGTGTTAGGAAAACAGCACCACTTTGGGAAACCCCACCAAATCTAGTTAGAATATAAGGGAGAACATGGTAGACAGAAAGACAAGCCTTCCCTCCCCAAGACACTGGAGTCTTTCACTAAATAACACTACATTTGTATGCCCCAAATTGCGCAATTTCATGAAAATGCGATCTCTAAAAGGACACGGATGTGGCATAAATATCAATAAGTTCATTAACTAGTTATGATGGATGAAGTACCCATGTGAGTGGAAATAAAATCTAAACGTTGGTTTTTCTGACCTCATCTAATGCTGTGAACACTAGAGATAATTCCACCAATTTCACATTAACTCCCCTCTTATTCAACTTCCCATCCATGAAACTAAGGCTTGATTTTGTTTCCAAAGAGTCTAATTTCACCAAGATTGCTGTGGAATGCCTCTAATGATCCCTTTCGCTTCCACTTCTACCCGGTGCCAGCAGCCGGGGACGCCACCAAATTATTATGAAGTTGAATCCAATAGAGTCATTCAGCAGAGCTACGTGAAAATAAACAGTTGAAATTGCCTGTCAGTCTCAAGAGGCACAGGAAGGGTCGATTAAAGATATCCTCCCTTTTAATAAGAAATGTTATTACTTTAGGGGCAGGTTGTGTCCCCATTCCCAGAGTCAGCCAGCTGCCACATGGCTTCCACTGTTCCTGGAGCCTGTAGCTCTGGTGGGGTTGCTTGTCCTCAGACTACAAGGATGTTAATGGATGCTGATGAGCGCATTTAAGTGGTGGAGCTAAATTCTGTGCTGGCTCCATGCTACTTCTAGATACAGTCTACCTCAACGTTTTCCTTAGAATTCCATTGATACTGGGTTAGATTCCTGAGATGAGTGACCTCATGTACGTTCTCTCTCTTGGATATAATAAACAGAAGAGGAAAGCGAGAATTTAGAAGGAGTCCGGCAATTGTGTTCCTGAAGACTGACTTTCCTGGAAAAATAAGAACAACTGATTTTAAAGATGGAAAAAGGGGACTATATTCAGTAACTGTGTCTGATTATAGTCTTTCTTGTAACAGAATCATTGCTCTTAAATACTAGATGAACTAACAATGCTTGCCACTGCATTGTTCCCCACTTTCCATTATGTTTTCATAAATGCACACAAAGGGATACACTTAATGAGGGAAAAACACATTTGATACATTGGATTAAGTAGGAAATTTGGGTCAAGGGAAAAGGAAAGCAATGTTCAAAGAGGAAGGGACAAGGCAATTATTAAATGACAATACAACAGAAAACTCAAATCTCACCCACACTTTGGAAGGCACTCAAAAAGGTCATCAGTCTATCTGAGCTCCAAGTAGGCTGGCATTTATATGCTTTAAATGTACTGATTTGGAACATGTTTGTGCCGACATACCCAACGCACTGTAAGCAGCAGACTTGGATTCAGTAAAATTATAAGCTGTAGCTCAAATGGCAATGGACAGTAGAGGGTTTGACTAGTTCTGAAAGCTGAAAATCAGCTTTCAAGAGACACATTTTTTGAAAGGAATTCTGCATAAGCATTGTTTGTATTGTATTGCATGCATCACATACAAACAATTCCCTTTGGTGCTTTGGGAAGGAGCTGATGCATGAATGAGGAACACAGACACGAAATTGGCCTTGCTTAGTGTGACCCTATTCATCTCCTAACATGAAAGCAACTCGTCTCCTGTTATCAGGTCCTTTCTTTGAATGTCCTGGGAATCATTCAATTACACAGAACCTATCAGAATCCTGGTAGCATAATCTTACTCCCAGGCTGGTGCACACTGACAGTCTCACTCTTGATGTTGTGTCAATGATACATTCAAAAATCCCACATTGGGCTGGTGAGCCAGAGGCAAGCCCATTCACTTTTCAGCTCTTGCCAGCTTTTGGTTGGCTTCCAGCTATTCAATAAGGGAGCAGAGATCATTGGAACTCAACAAAGAATTCTGCTTCTATGCCAGAGAGCCAAAACCAAAGTGATTGAGGAATGAAATTAATCCATCTATGGACTTCTGTCAGGGCCTTAGAAATTCAGTTGCTTTAGCTCTGAGATTTGATTGTTTTTAAAGCAAGTCTCCTAATTCTGGAAATTCCTATGGAAACAAGAATTCATACTCCCTCAGCCGTCATTTTCTTTTTACTCATCACTCGCACACAAAAATGCCAAATCCAAAGGAAGGAGGCCACTTCAGAGTGCTTGGTGGCTGAATCCTAGGATTGTAACATATTCTGTGTTGAAATCTCCCTCCATCACACCACACCTATCAATGAAGGCATCTCATGTGTACCCAGTGCAGATCATCAGGAAAGCAGAGCCTCAGACAAGGATAATGGGACACTCTCACTCTGCCTAGGTGCTCAGCTGGGCTAAGGTTCCAAATTCATCTTGGAAATGAAACCCAAATTAGTGCCCTAGACTAGTCCAAGTTGATGAGAGAAAAGGTACTAGTAATCATCTGAAGAAGTCAGGTGATCAAGAACAACTTGTGTTTCACCACATAACTATATTTGAACAGATTTGTTTAAACATTTCTTTATTTGTTTATTTTGCTTTGTTACTTTTTTGCAATTACAGAATTCAAAAATTATTTTTAAAGAGAAAAATCTCAGAAAGGGATATTTGAACTTGAAAGCCAATCTATGTTGAGTCTAGTTTTATTATTTTGTTTCTGATCCAATTATTAAGTATTAATTGTCTCAGGTAACATCAGCTGCTACAACAAGCAAATCTTGAAATGATTAATGGGTCAAGTATTGCATTCTCTTCTAGCTCCATGGGATTAAAATAAATATTCTTGGTTGCCATTTGACTTGTGATTGACAATTGATTTTAGAGTACCTCCACTGTATGGCTCTTGATGTGGTCATGTTAGACCACATCAACCTGTTGGCTCATGGAAAGGAAGACATAAAGACCCACTGCCGAAAAGAGGGTAGATCACTGTTGAACTGTTGCATTAACTAATATGGTCATGAATAAATTGACAGGGAAGCCAGGCTTGTTATATTTCTTGAGAGAAAAGGTATCTGATAACTAAACTTTTATGAATAGTTAAGTATAATTCTTTAAGAGAAAGAAGGAAGAGGAAAGAAGGAAAGAGGCACGAAGTAAAGAAGAAGGAAGGAAGGAAGGAAGGGAGGAAGGAAGGAAGGAAGGAGGGAAGGAGGGAAGGAGGGAAGGAGGGAAGGAGGGATGGAAGGAGGGAGGGAGGGAGGAAGAAGGGAAGGAGGGAGGGAGGAAGAGGGGAAGGTAGGGAAAGAGAAGAAAGGGGGCTAGATATTTGCTTCATGGAATATTCAAGATCTTTAATTTGTTTCTTACAAAACAAAACATAAGAAAACATCACCACAGAGGTATTTTTTAAATTAAAATATCTCTCAGACCATCTATACAAGCCACTTGGTAAAAGAAGGAACTATTACATGAACAAGACAAAATTCCAACAACTTCACCTTACAGAAGCATCTGTACAGGAAGAATGGAGCGCTTTGGCTCAAGGACTCCCTTTTGGATGAACATTCTCATTTGCCTTTCTGTTTCCACCACAGCAAAATGACAGCTGTTTAGGAGGACATGACAATCAGAATGACTTGACACCACTGGGAAGCTCAGTTATCTTACACAGCAAAGGTACCACACAGAAGTGACTTTCTGTTGTAAGCCACCAATATACATTATGTGCCAGTACACTTTCATAAATGCAGTTGATTGTTAGTCCATGAAGTAGCTTTAGATGAAGCCTCAATGCATCTCTTAAAGAACTGGTGAAACAACTTAGGTACTCATGCTGACTGTGAACATGGTGTTCTGGCTTGGCAGGTGAAACGCCCCCAAGAGGAGGAAAGCAAAAAGATGAAAGTCTTAATCATGTAGCAGGGGCAAGAGGATGAGAGAATTTCCCAATGAGGAAATATAGGACTATCTGTATTAACGATCTGGAATATTAAAATGCATTCCTTTTCATTGTGCTGGTTAATGTAGAAGCAAATTGTTTTTTCTTAACTTTTAAGATCATGGAATGATGATAGCTGCTTATTCTTGCTTTTAATTTTTTATTCTTCTGATTACATACCAGGACAAGCCCTCCTTAGCATGCTCCCTAGCATGTGTGTTGTTACATAGTTCCAGGGTCTAAGATACTATCCAAGCCAAGACAGGTACTCAAATATGAATTAACTAATGCTAGATTCCTACAACTGAACTGTGGGATTGTTGTCTAAATATACTGCTTAAAAGACTTTTAAGTAGTGATTTATCAATGTAAATAATACCCACTGACATTGATTTTTGAATGTTATAGCATGGTTTTATTTAAAGTTGATGAGAAATTAGGTCAGATGAAATTATTGTCAGTGGGAAAAATTGTCATGATCATTATAACAAACCTAGTAATTTTAATATTGCAGCTTAGAAGGATGATCCTATATTTGTCTTCTTTTTTAATAAAGTCTTTTTATTAAGCTAAAACAAATAAAGCTTTCAAACTTAATTGGATAATTAATTTCTTATTAATGGACTGATTAGTTGTTTTATGAATGACCTAGCCAGGTCACCCAATCATACTAAAAAGACCTATCTTAATTAAAACATTAATGTCAATTAAAAGTTTAATTAATATTCATATTACCTTGTAGATTTTGTGTAAAATGCATGATGCAATGGAAATATCTTACACAATTCTTATATATATCTACATATATATATATTTATGTCTTTTATAGGTATTAGAGCAGATTTTATAATTTATTTTTCTTTATTATGAAGCTGTACAGTTACATTGTGAATTCTTGTTATCTGTTCTGTTGTCCTGTGACGTAGCACATTTTGTTTTTCCACAAATGCAACTCTCAGATATAGTAGTTAATGGAGAGATCACAGCTTAAAATGAACTGTTACAAAACTTCCAATTTTATATTGTAGTAAATTGCAGCAACTCTATATGAAGGATCACAGTGACCAGTGGGTACCTGTGCTGTATGGTCAGGAGGAAGGGCCAGCGAATCTCAGGTGTTCTGAAAGCCTCACTTGATGGCAAAGGAAAGCTACCTGTGCATTTGCCATCTCTCACCTACATTTGAAAGTAATTTAGGAAACAAAAATATATGATAACGACTGCACTATCAACCAGACTTAATGTAGTTTTATTGAGCACTTGATTCTTACTCCAATCGCTATTGTGTTACATATCCAGTAGAAGATGTGTATTCCTCATCTTTGAACTAGAAATGACAGTTGTATTTGGTAGGATGAATTCAGCAGCATTTTTTTTCTCAGTTTTATCATCAGCCACCATGATGTCTTAAAGGACTCGGTGGATGTTCCTCTACTCTGTCACCACAGCTTCCTGTGATTCAGTAGTAGCAAAGTGGCTCAGTATTTCTGGGCTTTGTACTCATATACCACACTCTTGGTGGGAGACAGAGTTAGAGTTCTGCTCAATGCCCTAAGAGTAAGAGATTTGTTTTCTTTAACTGGCTGTGGAATTTAGGGATGGTATATGCTAATTGACCATCACCATCTTGGCTCTTACTCTTTCAACTTGGAGTAGGCTCAGATTTCCATGCAGTCCCTGGCTATATATTATGAAAACAAAAGAAGTAGTGGGAACTTGTGTTAAAGAAAGTGATATTGTTTGTTGCCTTTATAAATTAGAATGGGCTTAAGCAGGATCTCGTGGCACAATGGTAGCGCGTCTGACTCCAGAATCAGCTTAGATGTTTATTTGAGTCAACATAATAACAGAAAGTTTTGTGTTTCATTTTGTCTTATTTTTGTGTAAATCAGAAATGAAAAAGGGCCACCATTGGTTGCCTCAGGAAACTCATTCTAGTCTGCACTTTCCTTATGAAGTACTTTGTTGTATTATTGGACAAATACAAAAAGCAGTCTTGTTGGCTGAGAACAGCAGTAAATCTGTAAAATCTCCCTCTTTGACAAGATTCACATGGGAAGAGAAGAGGAGATGAGTTGTGAGGTCTTGGAAAGACTGACTTGATAGAGTTTGGGCATTTAATGCTATCCTAAATTTTTGCTCTGCCTTCTAATCCTCCCTTTCATGTATCCACATGATGTCAAACTAATGTCTGCCACCAAGCCATTTTCTGCCAATAAAGGATGGAAGAGAAAAATGATCCCTTCAATAGCAACTCCAGCTAGGAAACATCCTGGGAATTAGTCTATGGCCCAGCCTCCATTACGTATTCTGCCTCCATCATCCATGTATCATGCATGGAGATGGATGCGTGAGAGATGGAAAGATGAAGAAAGATGGTGGAAATTTTTCAGTGGGATGATAGTAGATTTTGTTTTCTGAGGCAATGAACAAACTGTGGATAGATCAGACCTGAGCCACAGTTTCGTTAATATGCAGCGATAGCTAACCCATCCCCCACAGCTCTCCACTAGTATCCCTCACATCAGTTCACACCCACCATTAACTCTGGAGTTTATAGATCTAGATCAGCAATAAAAACTCTCAGCATTTTCCTGCGGTTTCTTAATACTTTTATAATTCCTGTCTTCAGGATAAGAGCCAGAAAACATAAAGACTATAGTGATGAGATGTTCATGTGCTTGTGAGGTACATATAATTTCTGGTTAAATTGGCACTTAGACGTATGTCTTAGCATTTAACTTATGAAAGATAGATAAATTTGTTTTGCAAGAATTCATACAATGGCATTTTCTGACTTAACATGCCCGTTTGGCAGCTTACAAAATTGCTTTTAAGAATAAACTTGGACTTCTTGACCGAATTTTACCTAGAAGACCACAAAGCAGCTGGAGGGTAGAGTTTCAGTTAATTTACATGGTGAATCTCTAAATTTCTGAAGTACCCTTATCTGATATCAATCTAACCACCAAATTGTTAAGGAATAGTTACCCATTCATTGGATCACTAACATACAAATTTCATGGCCTTAGAGTATAAATAAACCCATAGCATTGCATTATGCACTAAAATTGTACTGTTTACTTGCAGGTTTTGATGATAACCAATAAGCCAGCTTCCCATCATAACTCTGGCTCCTTCAGCCTCACCTCCAAGGAGCATGCAAGCTATTTTGAGGCCTATAAAAAATATTTAAAGAAGATAGTAGACAAAAATTATGATTTTTAGTTGAGATTGCACATGCCTGCATGCACAATAGAATAACTCCCTTTCAGAAACATCATTTTCAGTATTTTTCTGCTCAGCCAATTACTGTACCAAGTAAAATTCTTTTTTATCAGCTCTCATTATCCTCTCCTCAGCCCTCCCATGTGATTTACCAGGCATCATAATCTCTGCACAGCTCTGCACAACACACAGGCTTCTCAGATCACCTTTGTGGTTTGTACCAGGCCATTCGCACTGCCTGAAATGCAATTTCAACCCTCTCTGTCTATACCAATCACAGAAATGGAGACTGTAAAGAAGCTCTGATGGCCTATCCATCATCTGAGACTCATTTCAGACCTTGTGTCCTATAAGAAGTCCATCTATCTTGACCTCTTGAGCCCACATAAAATATACACAGAAATTCACAAGTTGGGGAGATAGAATGTTTCCTTTTCCTTCCAACCTGTAAACTAGGCAACAATTAAAAATATGTTCAGTTGTGTAGTGATAGCTCCTAATTATTTCCATGTGTTTTAGAAGATCATGTTTTCTTTTTTCCTTTTTTTTCCAGTATGACTGAGAATAAAATATTTGACTTGAGACAGCTCTATCTATTCCTTCATGGAGCATTAGGGGATGAATGCCATCTATTCTGTATCAGACATGCCTTGAATCTCTGGTTTTCCTTCTCTCAGCTTCTTATTGTTGGTTGCTTCTTCCCACACAGATTCAGAAAATGGAATTTGATGTATGCTTACCTCTTTAAAAAAAAAAAAACACAAGGCAACTTTGTGAAATTACTGGAGAAATCAAGTCCAATAGAACCTCATGATATAATTATCACTGGGTAGCAATTTTGTGTTTAGGATTATTTCCAGAAGTGTTTGTGCCTCTGTACAGGCCCAGTTAAACTATCCACATGCATAAAACAACTGAAAATAAGCCCAGAAAGTTTTAGAAATTCACATCCATATTTCATCAGTTTTTCCTCTTAGAATAGGTGCTTGATTTAAATTTTATCGATACTATTAGTATGCAATGGTAGTCAACCAAACTAACAATTCCGATGCTACCAAATGTATGATTTTTTTTTCCATTTTAGGCTTTAGCAAATTAATGAAGTTTGAATTCAATTTGGCTACTTGATCCAGGTCCATGATCCATAGCTTGACTGAGAAGAATTGATTGTGACTCCCCAACTCCCTAGGTTTGATCAGTTAAATTTTAAAAAGATTTCCAGGCATCAGTGGCTCACACTGTAATCCTAGCTACTCAGAAGACTGAGATTTGAGAATCACAGTTGGGAGCTAGCCCAGGCAAGAAATTCCATGAGAGTCTGATCTCCAATTAACCTCAAAAAAAAAAAAACAAAAAAAAACAAAAAACAGATATAGAGCTGCTCAAGTGGTAGAGTACTAACTTTGAGCAAAATTAGCTTGGGGACAGCAGCCAAGTCCTGAGTTCAAGCCTGAGGATCAGAAAACACATATGTGCACACACACACACACACACACACACACACACACACACACACACACACACACACACACACACACACACACACACACACACACACACACACACACACACACACACACACACAATAAATACAACTTAGAAAAATAAATTCTAAAGAACATATGTGATTTGGAGAGCCAAGGGAAGGAAATGAAAATCCCAAACACATTTCAGCCAGCCACTATTCCTGAGCTCCACGTCCATGTCTGTCTCTGGTCAACTACTGGTGTGGAATAAGGCACTTGATACGTGTCTGTTTCTGTTTCTTTCCTTGTAAAACAACAGAGTTAAAAGTGATGGGCTCTGTAGGTGGATAGCTTGTAATGTTTATTTTCAGCAAGATTGTGGTCCTCTTTTAGTGAAATTATTTGTTGGTATCAGAATAGTGGTATTGCAAGATAAAAGCAAATACTGCCCTTTGCCCTCTCCCAACAGCTGCCTGACCCATCAAAAGCACTCTCTACCAATCACAGGTTCTCTTTTCATTATCCTTCACAGAGCATGCGTGTACCAAGCCTCCAGCGTCATCCACATCTCCTGAAATCTCCACTAGTCTCTCTACCTTCCTTTACCTGCCTTTCATTCACTAATTTTATCATCATTTTCATCTTCCAATACACTAGATGATTTTTGTGGCAACGACCATCTCTTACATTTTCCTCTGTTACTTATACCATCTGCCTTACTGCTAATGAACAATGGTCTAATTTGTTATAATAATAACATATTAATAGATGCTTTGTTTTCCCTTGAAGACTATTTGATCTGCAGAGCCATCAGAAATTGTGATGGAAATATAACAGTCAATATAGGAATAATTAGTGGCTGATAAGTATAGACAAAATTCTCCTGTTTTCTTTCATTTGTAAGACGTGTGTGCACACCCTTTGGACAACCCATTCTCACATCTATATGAGAATACAACAGCAGTGATTTGCCATATTTGCATAATTTAGATGTCTCTTTTTTAAAAGCTTTTAAATTGGAGTGGTGAAATGAATGAGTAGACAGGTATGTATGTCTACAACCCATGCTGGAGAAGGTTGGTCTTCTTTTGTGCTTATACCCTCTTGTTCCGCTGCTCACAGAGGTAAACAGTGACACATAGGAAAGAAAATGGCTGGTGGAATGAAATTATCACATGTGGAGAGGCAGTCGCTAAAGAGCCATTGCTTTTTGCCATGTGGGCTATCAGAAATCCAGATGGTGTATTTCAAGTTTGTGACTCAGATAACTTACTGAGTTTGCTTTCACAGGGCCTCATAAAAAAGAATTGTCTAAACCTTCCTGCACGTGAGAGTGATGCTCACTGTAAGTTGTGAGATCGCTCGGTATTTGCAAAAGGAGTTCGGAGAACCCTGTTACAATTCAATACATTTTATATTTTCCACTTAACGAGCTTCATGTGCACTATTATAGATGAACTAATTGCTTCACTTGAAAATGACCTCCTATTAATCTCATCACAGCAATATCTCCTGAACATAAGAATATATGATAGAAGCCGGGCGCTGGTGGCTCACGCCTGTAATCCTAGCTACTCAGGAGGCTGAGATCTGAGGATCGCGGTTCAAAGCCAGCCCGGGCAGGAGAGACCGTGAGACTCCTATCTCCAATAAACCACCAGAAAACCGGAAGTGGCGCTGTAGCTCAAGAGGTAGAGCGCTCGCCTTGAGCTGAAGAGCTGAGGGACAGCGCCCAGGCCCAGAGTTCAAGCCCCATGGCCGACAAAAAAAAAAAAAAAAATATATATGATAGATACAACACATTCAGGTCCAAAGTTAAAATCTAAAATGCTCCAAAACTCAAATGACTTGACTGCTTACACATGAACATGAAGGAAAATCTCACAGAAATGACCTCAGATTATAGGTCATTCAAAACACAGCATCACTATGTTATGTCGAAAAACGAACTTTATAACTTTGGGTGGGTAGGGGGGAAGAGGGGGCTGGAGATGGGAAGGGATGGGAAGGGGAAACAAAGAGGAGGCAAGAATGCTTGATAAGAAATGTACTCATTACCTTGCCCATGTAATTGTAATCCCTCTGTACAGTATTTTCACAATAAAAAAAAAAAGAAATTACCTTTAGGTTTTGTTTATAAAGTACAGGTAAAACCTAACTGGTATTTAGACATGGATCATCAAATTATCTCATTGAACATAGGAAAGTATTCTCAAATCTGAAAGAATCCTAAACCCAAAATATTTGAGTACCATGCATTTTGGAGAAAGGATATTCAATCTGTTTATTAGATGTGTTTTTTCCCAAAAATCTTAGTCTCTGAAGCATGGTATATCTGGCTTCAACCCATGATTGATCTTTACACTAGACCAGCCACCTACTGTCCTTAAATTTGGGATCATTATCTCTCCAGATAATGGAGAGATTCTATTCTCTGCCTTAAGTAAAAGTCTGACAAAATGTAGTGCCACATTGTACTGCACATGGTAGACAGACCTTCCTGATTTAAACATTTTAAAACAGTGGCAGTTTTTTTCCAAGCCTTTCTAATTATATAATTATACAAGATAAGTTCTTAAATATAATATTGAGAGCAAATTGAGGTTGAAATGACTTGGAAGGTGAAGATTTGGCCATGTTAAAGTTGTCAGTGTGAAAAACAAATACACAGAATCTGTAGCAAGTATGAGAACATTAAAATTATTTCAAGCAACTAAATAGACTGTTGATGTGCTATGAGATATAAGGAAAAAAATGAGAAGCAGTCTTTAAGAAGTGGGATTTTTTATTATTAGTTCAAGTAACTCTGAAGTTCTTCCAGGGGTTTTGTGATGTATTATGATTGTCTTGCTTATCTTTCTTCCCTGTAAGATGATATGTTGAACTACAATTCACTTAGAGCTCTTCTATTTATTCCAAGTTACAGAAGTTTAGGGAGAAAAGTCCAAATGTCAAAAATACCTTCAGGGCTGGGAAGGTGGCTCAGTGGTAGAGCACTTGCCTTGCATGCCTCAGGTCCTGGGTTCGATTCCTCAGCACCACATCAGCAAAAAAGAAAAAAGCTGGAAGTGGTGCTATGGCTCAAGTGGTAGAGCGCTAGCCTACCACTTGAGCTGAAGAGCTCAGGGACAGCGCCCAGGCCCAGAGTTCAGGCCCCACGACCAGACCGCCACTCCCCCCAAAAAACCTTCAATCTCTAAACTATCATTAGAAGTAAGAACAACTTAAAGCAAACTCAGCTACTCCATATTACTCACATTAATGAAGAGTAATCTTGTTAGACATAATTTTAATAATGTTGTTAGCTTTTTCAATACAGTCACCAGGAATACCAAGTTCAGAATCTGATGTTATTTCTCCCTATTCTTTTAAGAACTTGTAGCAATGTTTTCTATCTCAGGATGTTCAGAGAAATCTAATAAAGCTTATTATCAGGTTGGATCAATGTAAGAGAGAGAGCCAAGTATATTATAAAAGACAGTACATGGGATATTTAATAAATGCAGTCAATTTTCAAGAATCATTGTGGTGAATAGATGCCTTCAACCCTCTATATCTTGTTTTCAAAAATACTTTGGGGACTCCTGAATAGAAAAACAAAAGCCAAGATAGCATTTATTTCATTGGGACACAAAAGCGTCAAATGGAAAAGCAGACTTAATTGGAGTTGTCATTGAAGAAAGAACTGCATTTCTTTAAACAATCTGTGCTTCATTCTTCCATTATTGTTTCTAATATTACCTGTTATAAATACCAGTCATATTCTGTACATATTCTGTCACATGTGCAAGACTTTTCTAAATATCTACCTAGAAGCGTAATTAGATGTAAGGGACATGAAACTGCTCAACAACTTTCTATTTTTCAATTCTAAAAGGCTTAAAAACTTAACTATAGTGCAACTTTTTATATATTATATGCACATTTAATAGAGTTAACAGAAACACTGGAAATGATATGATCCACTATTCATGATGAGAGTTATTAAGTGTTAAGTTCAACCTGGTGCTGGTGGCTCAGAACTGTAATCCTAGCTACTCAGATTGGGAGAAGAAATGGATTTTATAATGAATTTGGAAGCTAGTGATTACTCAGAGGAGCTACTAATTAAGGAATGGTTGGCATTTCAAGAGGAAAATTCATTTAGTGGGAGACAACCTTGTACACTTTTTTTTTGCTAAAAGAGATCTAGGGAGATCATTGTCAAAGAAAATGGCAAACACAAACCTATCGTTGCTGTTCATTTAGAGTTTCCTAAGTTTTAAATAGAACTCTCCCTTTCAAATTGATCCAAAGTAAGTGATTCATTTTGCCAACTTACTGAAAATTCAACCACCTACTTCATTATATTGACAAATGCAAGTAATTACATGTATATTATAGATTAACTGAAGTTCTGCTTCTATGAGAAGGAATCAAGAATTCATCAATGAGTGGAAATGATGACTCATACTCACAATGCAGAACTTCCTTGTTTATTCAGGCCCAGCATCTCCCACCTTTATAGTCCAGAAATGGACTTGCAATATAATTGGCTGTACACAGAAACCAAATATCACTGCAGTCTGGCGCTTCAGAAATTCACTTATACATATGCCAAGGTCTTCATGTTAGAAGCCTGGTGAGACATATCAGATTGGAGAACATCGTTCCTGACACTGACGCCTTCTGTGTGGTTTCCTCAGGCCCTCATTTGAGCACCAAGACATAGGGAAGCTGAAACGTTTTTCTCACAAGCTTGAGAAAATGACTGCAGTCTTTCCTCCACAGAGCACAAGAGGCAGTGTATTTCTGGTCTCCATTTCATCATTTTTAAGGTGAAAATGCTGGAATCTTGATAGCTGGCTCCCTATCTGACTTCTTTATACTAAGAAAGCTTAGCTTTCTAGCTCACCTATTTGAAATGTTTACTTTTGCATTAGTACATTATAAATGGATGGAACTCTTTGGCAGTAATTGTTAACATGAAGTTATGTTACCTATATCATAAGGTAATATAAAAATGAGATAAGCCGCACTTACTATACCACAGAGTAGGTCAACTGCTGGGTGCCTAAAATTGAAGAATGGCTCATATTATATTTGGTATAAAATGGAATAAATAGAGCCCTGTATGGTGATGTGCACCTGTAATCCCAGAATTCAGTAACCTGAGGCAGGAGGATACTAAATTCCAGCCTGCATGACACAGGTATTGTCTCAAAATATAGAATATATTACAAATTAGTAATATGATATTTTCATATTCTCTATGATAAAAGCTGGCAATATTAAAACTTAAGAGCAAAGTTTGTCTGTATTCATTAGCCCCATATTTCATTAGAGGAGTCTAAGTCTCTTTTAAAATTTTTATCTGTTTTTTGTCATCTAAATTTATGTTAATCGGGGACTTCAGAAATACAAGAACCACACTGAGTTCTGGGGACATAATAAAGACTAAGTGACCATTCCAAGAGTCAAATTCTCTCATACTATTTAACCTTCTGAGAATCAGATACATTTCTAGATTGCTAAAAATCTGTAGTTGTGTGGAAGCGTTTGCAAGATATATCTCAATAAGCAGAACTGCAATTATAAAACACATTGAATGTATGACAATTATAGACTGAGTCTTATCTTTTAATTAAGGAGACATATCTAAGAATTAGTCATTCATAAAATGGACAGATTACATTTGTCTTAAGGGTAACCCAATGTTAAAATTGTTGGTTTCTAATCCTCATAGAATAAGCAGATTAACTGAAGAAAGCACAACTTTGAAGATACTAACCAGAAATTCTCTCTATATGATGAAATTTACAGAAAGACCTCAAGTAAGAGAAGGAAACAATGAAAGGATTGTACACCCACAGAGAGATTCAGGACATACAAAGTATCTTGCTGGTAGATCTCTTAACAAAAGGAAACCAAATAGTTGGAAAAGTTAAAAGATCATGCATCTATACCTGTTCACAGGATCAGTAGCAGCCACAACTCTCATGCCACATTAAGTGGCATGTTGAAGAGTGTTTGAGAAATTTACTAGCTCTACTTTCAAAAACTTTATTGAAATTATTTATATTAATTCAAGCTTGAAAGATGGAGTCATAAAATAAGTCAAATGGAGTGAAGATGGGGGAAATGTGACATATACATAAAAAATGACTCAGGGAGATGAGATTTGGAATTCCTGGGCCAATTATGACTATAACCACTGGGACAGTAGAGCTACAAAAAGGCTGAACTAGGAAGATATTTCACACTGATAGGAATGGATGATAAGACATCAGGGTTAGAACAGAAATTACAGCTTGTCAACAAGGCGTGACACAGCGAGGCTCTGGGAGGCCAAAGAGCTTTCTGAGTGGTAGGATGGTGTTGAGTTGTGTTTGCTCAGGAGAGTTCCATTTGATACCTATTTCCTATTTGCCAGGTTTTAAAAGTACTCTTGTTTGGGCTGATAATTTATATGGTCACACTTCCAGCAGAGTAGATGCCCTTCTGTTACTAGTTGTCTCCAAAAGAATCTCAGATGGAATTCTTAGCAATAACAAGTTAGTTACTTAGAGATGTATCATTTCATTCCAACATTCTACTTGCAAGGAAAGCAAATTGTATAATAATCCAAATCAGCTTATATTTTCCCAGCAAGCCTACAATATCACCTTTATTCAGTTCCCCATGTGAAATATGTTTATCTAACTGTGCAGCCAATATACAAATATACAAATCCCTTGTACTAGTGGGATTTGTGTGTTCACAGAGAAATAGGTATATTTTGCTTTAATGTACTCTTATCTATAATGATGATATTTCATAGTTTGACAAGTAACAAATAGTGCTTGAACTTCCTTTGGCCATAATTTCAGTTTGTGAAAAACTTTACTGGATTTTAAAATTCAGATGTCTCTCCAACATATAAGGAATTGAACATGATGCATTACTGAATCAAGCTTTAATTTTACCAGTTTTTTTCTTTGGTATTGCTGGTGTTTGAACTCAGGGCTTTGCACTTGCAGCCCAGGTCTGCTACCACTTGAGACACTCTCCTACCTCCTGCTGAGTCAGGTTTTTAAAGTCAGGTCTTAAACACTGATATTTATATTTATATTCATAGTTTTATGTATATATATAAGTGCCATTTCACTAATTTAGTAATGATTATCTCTATGTATCTTTATATACAATATTTCAGATTGAACATATGAACTTTGAATAAAAGGTAGATATAATTATCTCCATTTTGAGAAAATTTAGTCTCATGTTGAGACACATTAAATGACTAATCAAGGTCACTTTGGAAGAAAACACCAGGTTATATTGCTGTAAAATCCTGTCTTTGTATTCATAATAGGTCTGTTTCCTGTGTTGTACATTAACTTGCATTTCAAATTTTATGTCATTATTATGACAAATAATTGCCATAATTTAGACAGAGCCATGTAACAATGGGCTTTTGTTTAGTCTGCAAAGATAAAGTTTTTGAAGGTTAAAAAGGCCTGCTTCATGCTTAAATTTTCTTTAAAAAATGTATCCATTTGAAAATTATATGTGAAATACAAATAAATCTATGAAGAACAGCTATAGGCAAAATATTCTGAGCCTTTAATAAGCAATAGTTATTTTATAATTGAACCGATTTTCTGCTATTCCTCTAGCCCTTTCTAGTTATCTTGAAGTATTTATCTACCCAATGATGGCAATATGATTAAGGAATTTTCTTTGCCACAGGGGTAGGTGGCTTTCCTTTCTCTGACTTTGCCATTCTTTTTTTTTTTTTTTAATTGTGAAAATACCGTACAGAGGGGTTACAATTGCATGGGCAAGGTAATGAGTACATTTATCAAGCATTGTTGCCTCCTCCTTTGTTTCCCCTTCCCATCCCTTCCCATCTCCCCCTCCCCACCCTTCACTGGCCAAAGATGTAAATGCTTTCTAAGAGAGCCTCATGAGCTACAGCACATAT
The DNA here is from genome assembly GCF_024711535.1 of Dipodomys merriami. Classification (NCBI taxonomy): domain Eukaryota; kingdom Metazoa; phylum Chordata; class Mammalia; order Rodentia; family Heteromyidae; genus Dipodomys; species Dipodomys merriami. The sequence goes on along the minus strand of NW_027203381.1, from coordinate 111,819,735 downwards.
CCAGATTAGCATGACTGTAACTGGGCTACAGAACTCACATAGCTTATACTGGGAGGGATTATCTTCTAGGCGTATCCAATACTGTGGTCCTGTCCGGTTTATCTGCAAAGCAATAACCATGTGCTCATGTCACGTGGCTAAATCTCATCCACAACCATGTTGGCTTGCGTACAGGCCTAAGGATGTGCCTTTGCTAGTCTCACCTTCCTTCTTTGTGTCTCCTTCCTGGATCACTTTATGGATCAACTTCCGTTTGCACTCTTAAGTGTGAGGGAGACAGTCGATTTGGTCAGTCAGATTTCTCTAAAGCAGTAGGAAATAGTGATGTTAAGTATATTTGATTATACTAAGTGCTACTGAGACAAAAGTGGAAATTGCTCTACCTATATCATGAGGAAAGGTATTAAAAATAAGAAAGGAGGTATTCTTTCTTCCTCCAGTAAAGCAATTACTCTCTGAGCTATAAAACTTGAAGTCCAGTAAGTGCTGCTAAGCAGACTGCTTACAGTTGTACTGTGAATTTCATCCAGGATATCTTGAATAGGAAAGATGGGCTTTCCAAAGGGCAACCTCTCCTAGCAGTGCACACTCATCGGTCTCCGGATGGCCGCAGTAGCTGCGTTAAGCAAAGGGAAGGGAACACTCAGAGCAGACAGAGCTAATTACCCAGAGTGGACATTTGTCTTCTAGCTCAATACAGGCAGCACTACTAGCTACCCAAATTATGTCCGTTCAGCATACATTTATGGAGTGCTTACTGTGTACTTGGGACAAAACTTGGTTTTAGCAGGGCTCTAGGATTTGACAGGTTGAGAGGGTTATGCCTTTTATAAAATTAGCCCTGTGTCCTAAAGACTAAATGGACCGCTAGGAAGGAATTTTTCTCACCTCACACACAAGATATTTCACAGAAAAAAATGGTCATGAGCACTTTTCTAACACTGAATTCATAATTCTATCACATGTCATGTCATTGTGGAGAATATAGGGACCCCTTCTAATAGAGTGAATAAATAGAAAAAGTTTCTTATTCCAAATAACTTAATGGTAGTATCTAAATAATCTTTGTAAATATGAATATATATATACCACATATATATTCCTAAAAATGCATATATACATATATCTATCTAGACACACCCTTGGCCCATTTTTTGCTTTAGTTCTTTTTGGATGGGGTCTTACATTATTTTTCCCCAAGGCGAGCCTAGGACCACAATTTTCTATCCACATAATTGGATAGTTGGATAGTTGTGACTACAGAAGTGCCACACCTAGCTTTCTTGTTGAGAGAGGACCTTAATAACTTTTTGCCCAAAGTAGGTTAGAATCATGATTCTCCAAATCTGTGCCTTCCACCTATTGCAGTGTGTATTACAGTGTATACCACCACATCTGGTCTATTATTTCACTAAACTCTGAAGCCTGTCATTTCCTGGCAGTAATGATATGTCATATATACATCACAACTCCACAAGTAAAAGTCAAATTCTATTTTTTTTTGGGGGGGGGGGTCCGGTTGTGGGGCCTGAACTCTGGGCCTGGGCGCTGTCCCTCAGCTCTTCAGCTCAAGGCTAGCGCTCTACCACTTGAGCCACCTTGGCTTTTTTCTTTTTGCTTATGTGGTGCTGAGGAATCAAACCCAGGGCCTCATGCATGCAAGGCAAGCACTCTACCACTGAGCCACCTTCCCAGCCCAAAGTCAAATTCTTAAACCAAAGGATTAAGCAAAAAATAAATATATAGTCAACTTAATATTTCTAATTTATATTTGTATATAGTCATTATTATGTGTGGATATATATAATATAAACTATTATATATAATATATACTATTATATTTCATATATATGTCCATATAAAGTATCTGTGTTTCTCATCACAGCCTTATGTAGAAATTACTTTAAAAGTTTTGGGCTGAAAATACTTTAGTAAGTATATTAAAATTCCAATTGGTTGGTTCTTTCTATACGCAACAATCGTTAGCCTCACTTGTGCATTGTTTTTACAGGTTCTTCAATTCGTCACTGGCCAATCTATCTCTCAGGTTTGCTATTGCTTTTACTTGATTAAAAGACATTACTAACCAATCACATATCCACCCCAAAGAATAATGGTCCCAGGTGGAAAAATCCTCTAAAAACGTCAAAGCTTGTTCTTCACGCTGTTCAGTTCCATTAATTGACTGTTATAGGCTCATTAAATTACCTGAACTATAATTTTCATATTACCCCCTCTGACGTTTCTTCCTCCCTCTCCTTCCCTATGGCTACTGTACGGATCAGGGTTTGATGCTACTAACCTGGCTTATAAAGAATAGCTTCTCAACTGCTGCCCTTGTTCCTGGGTTAAGTGCTATGTCATAGCAACAACTTCCTTCTTACAGAGCATTTTGCAGACTTTGGTACCAAAAAAGATTATCTGATTATTCCCTTCTTCTCCCTGCCCTCTGCCCCATCTCTCTTTCCTCCTTGAAGCAGACAGTCAACAAAACTTCTAGAGGAGAGAGGACCGAAACCTCTATATCTCATGGATCACAGATCTTCTGGCATTTTGTTGTAGGGAGGGTAAAGCGCCAGCTCTTTACTGCACAGGTCTTGTCTCGCACCTTACTCTTCTCCAGATCCAACCATAACAATCTGCCTTCTGTGCCTGCATCAGGTTCAGTTCTGCATCGGAAGATTTCTATATTTTTCTGTTTCTTTCTCCTTCTTTTGCCAGTCCTGGGACTTGAATTCAGAGCCTGAACACTGTTTCCAAACTTCTTTTGCTCAAAGTTTAGCACTCTACCACTTGAGCCACAGCGCCATTTTGGGCTTTTCCTGCTTATGTGGTACTCAGGATATGAACCCAGGGTTTCAAGAATGCTAGGCAAGCACTCTACCACTAAGCCACATTCCCAGACCAAGATTTCTATACTTTTCTACCAACTTCTCACCATGAATCATATCCCCAGACCATCCACTTTAGAACTAGCCCCCATTCTCCCTGAGCACTAACTGCTTACCTGATTTACTTCTTTTCTACCAAATCTTGGAATAATTATGGCTAGGTTCATTACTTAGAATCTACATACCTTACCCAGACTGCAGTCCCCAGAAGGAAATCCACGTTTCCATACACTGGGATATCCTGTATTTGAGGACCCTATTTGAAAACAAATGCCTATAAAAAAGTCCCCAAGTAAACAAAAATAACTAAGAAGAGAAATCTCTATAGCTAGCTAGTCATTGTGATTTAATATTTTTTAATTAATTAATTTATTTATTTATGTTTTGGTCATGGGGCCTGAACTCCAAGCCTGGACACTGTCCCTCAGCTCTTCAGCTCAAGGTTAGCACTTGAGCCACAGCGTCACTTTGGCTTTTTCTGCATATGCGGTGCTGAATAATCAAACCCAGGTCCTCATGCATGCACGGCAAGCACTCTACCACTGAGCCACCTTCCCAGACCATATTTTTATATTTTAAATACCTTTATTAATTTTAATTAGTTGTATAAAGGAGTTGCCATTTAACAAAACAGTTTATGAATACAGTGCATCTTAAAGGGGAATGAAAATGTGGAAGGGATGATATTATTTTTCTTAATTTTGTGGCACATAGAATGAATTCTTGATTATATTCTTCCCTTTTATTCATCTTTATTTTTATCTTTATTCTTCCCCTTTATTCATCTTTCTCCCTTTTATTCATCTTCCCCTCTTCCCTTGGCCCTCCTTCCCCCTGCAAATATCCATTTCCTGGTACTTATTTTGTTGAGCTATGACTTAGATTTTCTACAGACTTATACTACTTGAGTTCTCCATGGAGTCTATTATACTTCAGTTAATTCATCTCTAACCACTTGTGTATTCCCAGTGTGTTTGCTTATAGATTTACAGGTACATTCTAGCTAGCACAAACGAGGGAAAAACACGCAATCTTTGTGTTTCTTTGGGTCTGTCTTACTTCACTTAATATAATTTTATCCAAGTCTTTCAATTTCCTTACAAATGGTACAACATCATTCTTTCTTATGGGTAACTAGAATTCTATTTTGTTTCTGGGTCAAATATGGCAGAAGATAACTTATATATGAGCATGTTTCCTTTATCCACAAACTTCACAAAGATTTTATTTATAACAATCAGAAAAAAACTGGAATCAGACACAATTTTTATAAAATTCTATGGCTATTTTATCAGTAATCTTTCCAAGCTTCCAGCTTTGCAAGTGAGCAAAAGCCTGTTCACTGTCTCCTTTATATCAGCTGCATACCTTTCTTCCTCAGCATATGATTGAGTTCTGACAGTATCTCTGCCTAGCGCCTAGCTTTACCCTAAGAGAACAAGTCTTCCCACCTTCAGAAGGGTGGTTCACAATAACAAGGGATTTCTAGAAACAAAGGTTGGGGGATTTGGGGGGATTTCTGCAACCATTGCTGATTTCTGGAAACACAGAGCTCAGATCAATTTTACCAGGAACCCTTCTAATGGCTTTCTAGTGCTCTCAAAGGACAATGCATCACTTTTCAGATGTCCGGAATCTGATCCGGAATCTACTGACTCTGTTTAACCTTTATTCCATTTCCTCCATTTTCAAGGGCCTCTTGAGGCCCATGCTCATCTTATTCTTGTCACATGACTGCTGACCTTGCTCAGTGCAGCCACCGTATTCCTCTTTCAGATATCTACATGGCTTTCTCCATCCTGCCTTTAACTACCTACCCAAATGTCATCTTTTCACAAAGTCTGTCTCGACCATCATACTTCATCAAACAATACTTACAACCAATTACCTCCCAATGTCCTAGGATACCTTCTTTCATTCTTGGAATGGCATTTACCATAATCTTATGTACTTCATGGACTTGGGTTAGATTTTTATCTACTTCCCATCGCTAAACTCTAGAAAGGTACAGAATCAAATTTTTGTAATTCCATGCAGCATCATTAGTACCTCCAACTATTAGATGACTGAACAAACACACAGATAAATAATAAATGAGTGAACTGAATTAATTATATTGTCTTAAATTGAGAAATTTCACATGATGCATCATTAGTAGTGTCTAAAAATGATTCCTCAGGAGTCTAGGAGAAATCAGGATCCAAATGCATGATGCTAAAAGAAAGAAAGCCATAACACCTCTGCTCAATTTCTAGAGCTATATGTCAACAAAGAAATGTATAATTTATTAAAATTTCTATGAAGTCACTAATGAGATTACTCTACATTTCTGATGTTCCTCCAGATAACCAGTTTGTGGTATATCCTAGAGCCAGCTCTGCCTAACCCAGTGTGAAGCATCCTTAGGTAAAGATGAAAATGCCAGGGGAATTTCTAAATATACTGAAAATGCCTAAAGAGGAAATAATAATTAATTATGCTGTTAGAATAAATACATGATTTGTGTTCCAAATCTGAATAGGCTGGATTAATCAAATGTCACAGTGACATTTCTAAGAATGATTGCACTGTGCAAATTCCATTAGTGGGTTATACCTGCCAAGAGGAAAGTTACAGAATATCAATTATGTAAACAGGAAATTATCTCTCCCCTTTTCCCCTTTTCTAGAGAGTCTTAGGAATCTTACCATTTGGGGTGGGGCCTGGATGCTTTCAAAATTATGTAGGCATTTGCATAAGATTAATAATTCCTCTTGCTTTCTCAGGAGCTCTCAAATCACTCCATCCTGTTTAACACCCCAGAGTTACCTAATATCTTTGAGAAAGAGAGGCTTTTAATGATAAGAACAAATTAAAAATGGCTTACTAGGTCAGAAAAGACTATGGCATTCGAACACAAAGTCCTTTGTGCTAATAAGTGTACCTGGAGGGTTCTGAGATTAATGGGAAATATCTTGGCAGGATTCATTTGCTCAGTGATTTTTGTCTGGTTATACGTATAGATCATCTTAAAAATCACCTGCTTGAGCACAGATGATGATATCATAAATATGTATTTGAATCTAAATTTAAATTTTAGTGGAGCAATATTCATTCATTAAAGTGGAGGAAACAAATGCATGACAATGAACCTTGAAAAGGGCTGAATCTAAAGCTTTAAATGAGTCTCATGTTTTTGGAAGTGAGAGGATGTCACTCTTCAAAGCAAAGATGCACATTACTTGTTTCTTTCCTAGCACTCTTATCTGAAGGCCTCATCAGCTGGGGTGCAATTCCTATGCACCAAGTCTCTTGAAATAGGGAAATCTAAGCTCGCCATACTGTATCAAATGTGAGACTTCTTGGGGGTTGGAAGAAGGCTGAGCTAACAACTCAAACTTGGTAATTTTATCACCTAAAGAGCACTCAGGCCTTGAGGTCAAGCCTCTGACTAATAATAACAACAACTAAAATACCAGTAACACAGTACATGAAGCCAGACACCAAAATGACCCTGATATGACTCCATTCATACTAAGTTCCAAAGTAGGGAAAATATAACTCTGGTAACAGTTGAAAATAAAGATGTGGTGGATTAAAGATAATTTTCAAAAAGATACCTTATATGGTAAAATAGTCCTTGTTGATATAATAAAAGTATCTTAAAATGAGGGCATTGTGATATATCCAGATGGATTCTAAATCTAATGGCTGGCATCCACACAAGAGACAAAGAAGAAGAGAAAAATATGAAAGCAGGAAATGAAGGGCATGCAAAGACAGAGGCAGAAAACAGAGTGTTGAAGCCACAAGTCAAGGAATATCTGAAGCCACCAATAGCTGAACAAGGCTAAGGCAGAGTGTACCTGACAGCCGCGGTGTACGCAGAACATCTGTCTCTAGTGCTGACCTCTAGAACTGTGAGGGAATAAATTGCTGTTATTCTAAGTCTTAGAGTATGTGTTCATTTGTTGAAATGGCCACAGGCTTCTAAAGAGTTATTTTCTTTATGTTATTTTTTTCTAGTGGGGAGGGGAGGCTATAACATATAAGACAGTAGAAAGAAAATGCCGAGAGATAACAATAGTTGTAGTCTTTACTGGGAAATAGCCAGAGAGGATTATAACCTCAATAACTATCAAATGGTCTATGGGCATGTTCAGAGGGGTTGGAGTGGGAGGAAGATTTTACAGATAAAATCAGGATAATTGCACTGGGTATTTTGAAATTTTAAACCTTGGCCACAATGATACCACAATGGCCATGTCAGTCTGAAGAAACACTGTCTTTTTAGCTGCTTCCTACATTCTTTTTGTAGAAGGTTTTAGCATGGCTTCTGTGAAAACTTGTGCTTCACAAGCAGTGCTGCTCTCATGAAATTATAAATGGTTTCCTTCAGAATCTGCTCCGTTTGTGTTGTTGGCATTTTCCCCATTTATTTTATTATCTTTAAGTAATTGTACAGGGAGGTTTCAATTCAACCTGTGAGTACAGGCATCATGGTCACTCTACTCCCCCTTTACCCCCCCCCGCTTTGCCCATTCGTCCACATCTCTCCCAAGCCCACCCCTCTAGTCCATTTTCCAATATGCACATTGAATATGATCACTGCACTCACCCTCCCTTCCTCTCTCCATTCATCTTTCCCCTTCCCCTTTGACCTCATTTCCCAACAGCTCATGTTCCCACTTCCTGGTCTCTATTTTATTGAACTGTAAGTCAGTTGCTAGAAATTATCATTGGAATCCTCCCCAGTGATACCATACTTCAGCTGATACGTTTGTGTATCTATGTATATGGGCCTTTATATGTTTCCATATATATATTTATAATTTAGATCTAACTTTCACATATGAAAGAAAACATGTGTCCTTTGCCTCTCTTTGCTTGCCTTTCTTCACTTAGCATAATTTTTTTCAGGTCTATTCATTTCCTTGCTAATGACATTATATCATTTTATCTGATGGATGAATAAAATCCCATTGTGTCAAATGTGTGTGTGTGTGTGTGTGTGTGTGTGTGTGTGTGTGTGTGTGTGTGTGTGACATTTTCTCAATCTGCTTGTCCATGGAAGGGCATCAGGGCTGTTTCCATCACTTGGCTATGGTAACTAGTGCAGCAATGAGCAGAGTGACTCCTTTCATTTAACTTTCACAATACTGCAACAAAGCTGTCATTTGGGATCAGGGCACAGAATACCCTGCCATGCGCATAGCTGCCACTGATACCAAAGCACAGTTGTGCATCACATGTTAACCTTGACATCAATAGCAGACTGCACAAATGGCAGGGGACCCATAGCTCATCGTGGAGTGGGAGCATCCCTATGGTCTGGAGTTGAGGTACCATCATTGGCGCAGCACATTACTCATGTTCTGAGGCTGGTGTAAACAAACCTACTATACCATGCAGAAGTGTAGCACTGCAATTATGCATGGGTCATAATACTTGATGATGATGATAAATGACTCTGTTACTGCTTTACATATTTACTATGTTACATTTTTTGTCACTGTGTAGGAGTGTACTCCTACCTGTGAAAAAAGTTTATTGTAACACAGTAATTCGTTATGTTCACAGCAGCCTCGTATACGTGGTGTCTATTGAGTCTTTTAATTGCATCATTTCCTCTTGTGCTGGATTTATATCTCATGTTGGTTAGCTCATCGTGGCCCGGATTATGTCTTGCCTCTAACCACTAGGTTTGTGTGCATATAGGATATAACATTCAAGTAGTGCTCAAGCAACTGAACAATGCATGTCTCAGAATGTATGCACATCATGAAGTAGAAAATGAATGTATAAACACATAAGATGAAAGCCTACACCAGTAGCTCATGCCTGTAACCCTAACTACTCAGGAGGCTGACATCTAAGGATCAAAGTTTGAAACTAGCATAGGCAGACAAACCTGATTCTTATCTTCAATTAACCACCAAAAGCCAGAAGCAGAGCTGTGACCCAAGAGGCAGAGCACTAGCATTGAACAAAAAAGCTCAGGCACAGTACCTAGGCTCCGAGTTCAAGCACCAGGTCCAGCACAAAAATAATAATAATAAGATGGGATCATTTTTTTGGGGGGGTCCAGTCATGGGGCCTGAACTCTGGGCCTGGGCGCTGTCCTTCAGCTCTTCAGCTCAAGGCTAGCGCTCTACCACTTGAGCTACAGTGCCACTTCCGGCTTTTTTTTTTCTTTTTGCATATGTGGTGCTGAGGAATCGAACCCAGGGCCTCAGGCATGCAAGGCAAACGCTCTACCACTGAGCCACCTTCCCAGCCCAAGATGGGATCATTTTTAAGACTGAAAGTAAATCAACATTCACCCTAAGCTTTTCAGCAACTATCTTCAGACAGAATTATCTAATCAAGATTCTTCTTAGAAAATGCTTACGATGTCTATATTCCATTACAAAGAACTTAAAAAATATAATCAGCCTTCAAACATGCCAGGAAAAGTGGGTACCAGAGTGCATCCACTTCTTACTTATGCTGTGAATAAACTGTCATTTATGGTATCACAGTTTCAATTGCTACTAAAATTACCACCCATAGTAGGATTTCTCCCCACTAGAGTTTATTTTAGAGCTTCTTGGCTTGTTTCTTACTTGGAACACTTGACATGAGATCCCAGACTTGTCAGTGCTCCACTTCAACAGGACTTGTCACTTCCCTGTGCTTTTTAGATATCAAAATGGTGAGTGTCATTTGACTCATTTAGTCAAATTGGGCTTGAGCTTTCCCTAGATCTCAGCAATAGCTCGGTAATTCTGCTCCTGATACATAACCCGGCCAATTTTTCTCCCAAATCCATAAGCAACAGCTAAGAAAGTAACTCCAGTGTTGCAAATGAAGCTGTGATTTCATGGGAACCACTGTCATGGAACATTCAGCCAATGACATAACCAGAGCTGAACAAACAGAGCCTGGAAGCAATAAGTTCAGTGCACAGAGGAGAACAAGGAGGAGCGTGAGCAGCACAATCATGTTCACTGTAGCATAATTCACCACAGCCAAGATAGGGAATCAGCCCAGAAGCCATCCATTCAATGGATGAATGGATCAAGCAAATGTGGTATATATGCACAATGGAATTTTACTTATCCATTAGAAAGAAGGATAGTGGGAAAATGTATGAAGTGAAGTAAGTCAGGCTCAGAGATACAAAGGTTACATAGCTTCTCTCAAATGTGCTGGCTAAAAATAGACTATAAACCTCAAAGTTGGGTGGCTTGAAAATTGTTATGAATGCATTAACTGCAATGCGGTAGATTCAAGGGAGAACTCAAATAATGACATTCCTTAGAAAGGCAAAGTCAAAGCCTGACAAAATAAACACCAGGAAGCAGGAAGCAGGTACTTGCAAGGGAGGGGCAGGGAGCAAGGGACAAGGGTAGAAGAATGAAGAAGAGAGGTGGGGATGAATGCAGCCAAGAATTCAATGTGTATGCTATAAAATGCTAAGGGAAGAGGTTGGTCAGGAAGTAGGTGGGTGAGAAAGCTGGAAGGGGTAACACTGATTAAAATGTATTGCCCTTATAAGCTTCTGTGTTAAGCGGCAATTCTTTTGTGCAACTACTTAAAGATAATTTTAAAAAATAAAAAGAATAAGGGTGAACGTAAAGTCGAAACACAGGGTATCCATAAAACAACATTTACATTTGTGGCAAGCCATATACAAGCAGCCATACATATTTTCCATACACAGAAAAATATAGGATCAACCTGCTGAATGGTCTCTAGCTCAGGATGGGAAGGAAGGAACAAGAGCTGGGAGTAGAGGTAAAATGGCATGCACATACATAAAAGGATGTACAGGCTAAGGACGGTGAAATGCTACCAATGGAGGTATACAATTAAGTCAACTTTGTGGACCTAGAGGGATAGAAGATTTAAAAAAAAGTGGAAGGTATTCTGGGATCAGGAAAGGAGGAATGAGGTAAAAATAAAGAAAGCCTATTGAAAACAAATATACATAGTATGAAATCATTGTTGTAAAATATGTACATGCGATTTTGTGTGTGCACATCTATGTATATTCAGAGCAATGTCTGCAAAAGACTTGTTTATCAGCAGAGAGAGTGGTCAGATTTCTTTTTAAACTATTAGCACTTGTGTTGTATTGTTTGGCTATTCTCGATGGAATGTGCTATATCTACCATCTGAGGCAAGAGGCAGCATAATTTTGGTTAAGGCGAGACATATTATTCCAAGCAGAGGAGAGCCTCTCTTCTGATTTCCTGGTGTGACTTTCATATAAACATTGTCACTAATCTTCCTCTCCTCCCTGGCTCTGTCCGATATGTCAAGTGTTTGGTAAGTGTGGCAGAAACAGTGATGAGTGGGTTACGAAACATCAAAATACATGATTAAGATGGATAGAAAATCTATAAGAAGCTTCTTCTGTAATTACAAACAATATCTAAACATCAGCAACAAGTTTCCTGGCTCAAGCAACAAAATGATGCTGAACCCACCAGGGACTGGAGCCCACAATCTCCAAAAGCTTCTGGTTCTCCCTGCTTTGATTGAGTCACTTCCCTGAATGCAAGAAGGGATAGTCTAGAAAACTCTACTGTTTCAGGCAGGTTTACCTTACTTAACAAAGTGAAATGAAGCCTTAGGCAATCTCTGAGGTATTTTATACCATGAATAATTCAATTGATGGCAGCCACTTTCTTTTCATAAGGCACATGTTTCCTAGAGATGTATGTTGCCTTGAATTTTTCTATGCCACCATTTTGGTAAATAGGCCAATCACATTATCACAAAACAGGGCATGTGCAAAAGGAGTGAATTTGGCTTAAAGTAGGCAAATCATGTAGGTTCTTCATGAATTCCTGGAAAAGAGTTCCCAGGAAAGAATGATCTTTACTCCAAAACTGAGTTGCAGGAAATGCCACCAGCTTCTGCTAGTTGCAAAGTGAACACATACTATGGAATACCTAAAGAAACAAGTTGCATGTGCCTGTCGCTCTAAATCCTCCTAATTAAGAACCAAAACCTATTTTGAGAAAACTATAATTAGCCTAGTTTTACAGATGAGCAAATTTGAGGTCAGAGAAGTTAGATAACTTGACCAAGACCACAAAGTTAATGAGGGCCAAAAACTGAAGTTCAAATTCAATTCCTGTGTGGTATTTCACGTTTCAAGGAGAAAATAAGGTGCTGATTTTTCTTTCCCATTTGCACCTGGCTCCTTCAAGTAGCAGCCATATAAGTAATTAACCTTCACCAATTACAGTAATGTGCATTGTCAGCTATACAACTCTAACAAGAAATTGTTTCATGAAAATATAGGTTATTTTATGAGGTTATATCCTGAAAAGAACCATTATCATAGAAAACTAGTGGAACATCCAGATTCAGTTAATCTGACCCAATCATTGAGCCCAAAGTCATTTGGAAGGAAAGACAGAGGGCATGTAAAAAATTACTTACTATCTATTAACATCATCATTTCTTGGATACAAAGGAATATATACGAAGTCCTCTTTTTGTGTGTGGAAGAGATAACTTTGTCAAAAGGGACCCTTTTACCCCAATTTCTATGACAAACATATAATTTATGTTCTTCTGCTATCTAAATTATAATGATAAAAATGAACTTGTTGCACCTGAATATCACAAGCCCCCTAGCACAGATAAGTTGTCACTACACACACACACACACACACACACACACACACACACACACACACACACACACTCACTCACACACACACACAAACTCACAAAATGCACTGACCCTAATCATATTTCATTCATGGTAAAGGTGAAACAGTTTTCTCAGTCTGGTTTTACGCATGCAATTTCATGCATAGTCAAGGAAATTTAGTATATTTTTCTGGACATAAGTAAAGTAGAAAAATGATTGCTGCTCTGGGGAATTGAAAGCTAATATGCCATCTTTGTAAAATTCTCAAAGAACTAGGAAATAGAACAGGTCTGCTTCTTTGTAGGTGCACATCCTTAAGCCACGCATGCATGGTTAGCTCAGTGTATCTGCAGATTACTACACATTCAGACCAAATAGAAGGGCTTATTGTGGGGAGAACATTATTTCACAATTCAAAATGCAATATTTCAAGGAAGGGAATTTTAGCATATTTTCCCAAATCATTTCAATTTAGTATCATTCTGTCTTCCTTGAAAAGTTTTCTCTAGTGGCTTAAGAATATAAGAAATAAGGGTGTTAAAGAAGAAAGTTGCACCAGGCACTGGTGGCTCACGCCTGTAATCCTAGCTACTCAGGAGTCTGAAATCTGAGGATCACGGTTCAAAGCCAGCCCAGGCAGGAAAGTCCGTGAGACTCTTATCTCCAATAAACCACTCCAAAACAAGAAGTGGCAATGTGGCTCAAGTGGTAGAACGCTAGCCTTGAGCTGAAGAGCTGAGGGACAGCACCCAAGCCCAGAGTTCAAGCCCCACGACCGATCAAAAAAAAGAAAAGAAAAAAGTCGCAAAATCCAAGGCCGAGATTTGCTACTTATGACCAAACCAGAGTACAGTTCATAGAAGCTGAGATTCTAACTCAAGGATTTTTATTGGGTGCCCACCTATGCTTTAAAATAATGAATTAATGCCCTGGTAACTGACCTAAAAATAACTAGAGTTTAATTTTTGTCACACACTTCAGTGTAGGGGAATAAAAACAAAACAGGGCAATTGTCAGCAGATTTCATTCTTGATAGAGCATGCATAGAGTAAAATCCTATTAAAACATCATTGGTTATTGGATGGATTGGTTCTATCCTAGGTCAAATAATTTCCTCTGCAGTTTAAGTACACATAGAAAAGTTCTGATAAGAGTCACTGCAAGAAGGTTACATTAGTCCTGTCCATCAAACATCTTTCATAAATGAGGTTCTAGAATATATACAAGACAATAATGTGATCTTTTCAAAATCAGATGGTGTTAGCTTTGCATTTAAAGTAATGAGTTGCTTTAGCAAAGTAGACTTGGGTGTGGCTCCAAATATTTTCCACAAATTACCTTGCAAAGTATCTGTGTTTATTTTGAAAATTTGGCCACTTTTAAAAAATAGCCACCTGGTGTTTCCTTTCCAGCTGGTTGGTGGTAGTACTATGTAGCTTTTCCCTGTCATCATATATAAAGTTATGTGCTGGAATAGGAAGAAGTACTGAACAAGGAAGGCAGGAGGAAGACCCACTTACTAGATTCTTCTCCTTGACTTTATTTAATTTGCCCAGTGATCCTGTAATTTATGGGTGTCCATTTCTCATTTACTGATGAAGAGTTTGAAGTTCCAGACTGCAATCCAATCAGATTGCACATCACTGACGTATCTTTCATGGTACGCTGGCTTTCCAAAATGAAAATCAAATGATGGTAGCCCTCTAGTGAAGATTCTTAGCGAGTGGCTATTGGCTGTGGGGCACAGAACAAGTTCCTTGATGGTGTTCATGGTACCACTGGAGATCCACTCCCTGCTGGCAACTCCTACCGTTATCTCTGAAAACTCCTAACTTCACTCCCTAGGCTCAGGGCACAGCTAGACCTTTTGCAATTTTTCAAATGTTTTCTCTTGACCCAGGCCTTTTCACATCCCAGTCACCACACTCAAAGCCCTTCCCTCATCCCTCTTTTCTCTGTCTCCACACATCCTTCTGCTCCTAGGTAAAATATCCCCAGTTTTATGAAGGCTTCAGTGCTTTTTTATTTCACTGAAATTAGTAGTTATCAAATTGAAGTTACTTTACTTGCAGCTTCAGCAGTCACCAATAACTTCTCAATGATAGAATTCCAGGGTGCCCTCAAAACTTCCTGAGTCAGTCTCTGGAGGCAGAGGTTCCAATGCTGGGTGAAATTTGTATAGCACTGCATTGCACACATGCTCAAATCCATCCACATAAAAATGAATCATCGGGAAACTAGATAAGGCAGGCCCCAAGCTCATGCTAGGGATCCGGGGTGATCTTCCAGAGGTAGTGCTGGAATCGGAGGTGGCTTTTTTGATGTTGTTTGAGTTTGTTTTATAACTGTTGTCATTTTCTTTGAGATTCCTCCACATGGTTTCAATGTACAGTCAGCGTTGTTATCTTCCTCAGGCTATTTTAGACACAATCTTAGTCATCTCTGTTTTAACAACTGACCCTCAACATTTTCTTCTTTTATTGTCTTGACATCCTTGGGAGAAAAGGTTTATGGTCCAGATCTGACCAGTTTAAGCAACAGTGTAGAAACAGTGGCTTAATGGTGGTAATCAACTACAATGTATGTAAAAATGGATACTGGCTGGATGTTTACCTCAGGTCACAAGACAGTGACTAGCAAAAGTGACAGCAAGCATTCCCACAGAAAGTGTTTTTCTGGAAGCCTCCCATCTCTGACAACCTCTGCTAAACCTCAGACCACTTTGCTTTAATCAACAGGGAGTCAAGAGATGAAAAATAGCTTTTCCTTTGTCACTATTTATAAATTATCATCCACCTGTTTCACACTAGGAAACAAATGTGTTTCCTATTTCTCCATTTTTTGCTCTCATTTTAATTAACACATTACAGAGCTATATACATTTGAAATCAAATCCCATCTCTAGGATTTAAGAGACCTCCCTTCTCTGAGACTCTTCCTACTAGTCCTTTCACTATGGGTACACTTAGTAGCAACTTAATTATAAGCAGGTATAAAAACAATGTTTGATTGATTAAAGGTATGTTACTATTCATCCATACAAGCCAAATATTTGTGCACAGTATATTATGGTTGTAAGTGCAGTGTCTTAGAAAGGTATGTGTGAAAGAAAAAAAATAAAAGAAAACCAGCTAAGTCATGTGCAAATTAAGTGTTACAATTACAAGGAGGTTTTCCTCCTTCAAATAAAGTACAAGAAGAAAATCTATTCCTACAATGACAGAAGAATTGAATGGTAAGAGAAAGGTTCAAGCAGAAGTTATAAAACACAAATTTCTTCATGAGGAAAGAGAAAGCCGAAAAAAAATGACTTCATGGAGAGACATTGATCACCATGGTAACGAGTAAATTCAGTGTCCACTGGGAGTAAAATATCACACAGTCAGATAGGACTGACCACAGGACAGAGGCAAGAGACCTGGCCTTTTCTGGGTTCTTTTTTAATTGTGTGTGTGTGTGTGTGTGTGTGTGTGTGTGTGTGTGTGTGTGTGTGTGTGTGTGTGTGTGTGTGTGTGTGTGTGTGTGTGTTTGTGTGTTCTGGCTTGGGAGGAGCTTGACAAGAAAATGCCACTAACAAGGTGAGTCTCCTGGACATTCCCAAAAGTAACAGCAGCCCAATGAGACTAACTGCTGTTATTAACACCTGGGCTGAAGGGAGGAGGAGACAGGAGCAGATGCTTCCTCCCATGGCCCCTTAGCCAGGTGGAATACATTCCCAGACCTCCAGTGGAGGCCTGAAACCACAAATAGTGCCAAACCCTTTTTCCTTTCCATGAACACCCATAATTAAAAAAACTAATAAGACAGAAATGCTAAATAATATCTGCTGATGAAAGTTATGGAGATGTGAATGGTTAAAGTATTTTTTTTTAAAGATGGCCAAGGGAAGGGTTCCTATGCTATTATTTTAAGCTGAATGGATGCAATCCCAAATGCCTTCGTTGATGACAGAATTCCCCAGGATGTATCTCCTTGCCCTTACAAATGTCCTGTGAGACACAGAACCTCCCTCATTCCATTGCCCCTGTGTGCTGTACACATTTGTATCATCTAGATGAGCTTGAGGAGTAGGTCACAGCACTGGCTCAGATTGTAGTGATCCATAGGAACTCAGGTTAAACTATGTAGTTCCTGCTTCTGTGTGATGAAGTAGAGTGCCCTCTGCCAATGGTAATAAAGGAGGCGGAAGGAAACATCACCTTGGCAGAAGACAGGTACCATATGTCAAAGAGAATTGCATGTGTAGCTCCTGTAGACAAGGAAGAAACTTGGGAATACAAAAAATGGATGCTGATGACCTAACTCAGGCCAATGAGTGAAGTCGTGTCCTCACGGAACAATTGCCAGGCTTCATTTAAAAATGAACTGCTTGATAAGAAATGTACTCGTTATCTTGTCCATGTAATTGTAACTCCTCTGTATGGTATTCTCACAATAAAAAAAAAAATGAACTGCCACCATGAATTTAAACCCAGAAGTAACACAGTCCTCTGTGTCTTTGCATGCATCATGTATCAATTTCCAGTTCATTCAAATGCAGAATGTTCAACACCAAGACTAGCCTTCATGTCCGGCAGATAATGGCTCTCCTTCTTTCCTGCTTTGTTTTAATCTCACGAATGCAAAATGTATTTTTGTCAAAGACTGTAACACATTTGCTCTTCAGATGTGAGAGCATTGGAAGAGGTTGCAGGACAGAAACTTTGGCAGAGCATATGAACTAGAAAGTGGCCTATCAATATACACTTAAGATTGTGGAACACAATATTCATTTTATGGCATGTGTTATCAACAAAGCCAGTGTTAACCTTAAGGAAGTGCTGCAAATGCGCCCCCCCTACTGTGCAAGCTGCTTCAGTCTACTTTGTTTATGGCTCTTCTTACACTTCTAGTGCTTGAACCATTGAACGATTTCTTCCTGAGTTTCAAAGATGCAAATTTACAGCCTGGGTTGAACCAGTGGGTTTAATAATGGAGAGATGCTTATGCCTGCATTACATTTTCCTTAAAAACAAAAAGCAGGAGTGACAAATCATTTGGGGATTCCTCTTCAAAAGGAATAAAAATTTGCCTTCTATTACATGGAAATCCATCTTTATGATTTGAAACATTTCCCCATGTTTTTACTTTGTTAAACTAGTTTATAAGGTATTCACAGTAGCTTGAAGGAAAATAAGGAATGAGCTTCCAGAGATAATAGAAAAGTATTCTTCCTAAGAATTTCAATGTTGGTGTGAAACAATTGGATGGTTTTTTTTTGTTTTTTAATTTTTCATTATGAAAATACCGTACAGAGGAGTTACAATTACATGGGCAAGATAATGAGTACATTTCTTACCAAGCATTGCTTCCTCCTTTATTTCCCCTTCCTATCCCTTCCCATATCCCTCCCACACATTCTCCCTCCCCACCCTCCCACCCACCTTACCTTCGTCCCCCCCCACCAAAGTTGTAAAGTTCGCTTTTTCGACATAACAACTTGTACATCTCATTGTTGCAATGGGTCCACCTGTATCCCTATTTAAACGATTTGTTTTTTCCCTTCCCCTCCACAAATTATACCAACATCAAATACAGTGAGAGCAGGGGTTATATCGTGGGGGAGGACATACAAAGCAACACAGAAATCATCTTATAAATATGTTAGAAACAAAACATATGAATCCTTATCTTGGGGTTCATTAAACCTAACATCAACATATCTGACCTTTTCTGCTTGTCTCAGACATATACTAGTTATTGCAAATAAGGGAAACCATGGGGCCTATGTTTCTTTGGGCCTGGCTTACTTCACTTAGTGTAATTTTTTCCAAGTCTTTCCATTTCCTAACAAATGGGGTAATGTCATTCTTTCTGATGGAGGCATAGAATTCCATTGTGTATATATACCACATTTTCTTGATCCATTCCAGATGTTTTTAAAAACTAGTTGCAACTAAAACTATTTTTTGGATAGTAGAAATTGAAAAAAAAAAAAAAGAGGAGCAAATACTTCCTCAGTCTGACTTAAGGTCTCTTTCAATAAAGAGCAGAAGTATATTCAATTGATTTCCTTTACCTTATGGACCAAGATGTACATTACTATAAAAACCCATCTATGGTGTTTTAAACATTCTCACTTAGAAAAAATTCAGATTTATAATAAAATATTATTGCTTGTACCATAAAATGCATAGATCTTTCATAACAGATGGGTTTCATGAATTAAACTATCAGGCTGAGGTCCTGACTCCAGAAGCTAGCATCTCTGTGGACCTACCACAAAATCTGCTGGTCCTATATTCAATGTATGGAGACCTCTCCCCATGCTAATCATGAATTGAAAGTTGGTTGTCATCAAATAAAAGTAAGAGCAAATACGATTAGTCCTCATGTAGACTTTATCCTCACAAAGGTTATATTTCATGTCTTTTAGTCTGTTGGGTCTTGAATCTGTGTAGTTAATAATACAAGGTAGAGTTGCTGCTTAACTGTGGACATGCATGAAATTCTCTTGGGAAAAGTTGAATACCTCTTTTAGGGAATAATAGAGTATGGGTTTTAGATTTTTAAATATATTTCAGGAGCTCTAATAATTCATATAAAATGTTGGAAAATGAACAGCAGAAGAGAAGAATGCAGATAAGAGTCCAAGGTACATCCTACAAAATTAAGAAGAGTGAGGGAAGGGGTGAATAGAGGAGGGATGGGTGAGAAAGTTGAAATGGCTGGCACTGATCAAGGTACATTGTATTCATAGACTGCTTAGTTAAATGGCAGCTCCTTTGAATAACTACTTAAAAGTAATAAAAATTAAATTAAAATGTTGGCATTGCTTTTCATTTAAAAACGTGACTAGAGGTATTAAAACCTGTTCAAATGATTAAAACACTATTTGTATAACATATTCTGATGGAGTTACATGTGGTAGCATGTTAATAAACTATCAGAACAAATTATAATCTAAAACTATAGTTAATTAAAATGTTCTTAATACATTCAGATCCATTAAATTATTTTTACCCTTTGGTGTTTGCAATTCCCTCCTGACCCATCCCACTTACTAATTTAGAAAGCTCATTAAAGAGAAAATAGCTCCGTTTTCTGTTTCATATTGAAACAAAGTGGTACTAATTGCTCAGTTTTCTATCAACTGCTACTGAAGACCTACTGTATAAATATTTTGTTTCCAAGAAGTTTTCATGAAAGCATTTTGAGATTTTAAAAAATGAACAAATACTGACACGAGTTCCTTCTATTTAGCTGATCGTAGTAAGTCAAGCTGAGATGAGATGGTAATGAAGATAGGTTTTTTTGGATTATATATTTTCAAAACTTCTCATACAAATATTGGCTTTAATATAAATTAAATGGCTGTCTTTCCTCTGCTGCCCAGCTTCTCTTCTGGTCAGCTCTGTTCCTGGAGTCAGTGATGGCTCCATGTATGTATGTTTTAATAGATATTTAAAATATTAGTAATAATCTGTCCCCTCTCACAAGTGCTGATGTGTTCACCAGAATCACTAATACCTACAGCACCTTCCTCAAAACACTGTTGTCAGGAATACCATGGGAGGAAGCAGAGAGTCTGACCAGAGAGTCCATCTTCTCCAAAGAATGTATAAGAAAAGTTGTATCTGATTATTGAAGCCCAAAATACAAGTCCCAGACATTAAATGAAAATATTTTAACTCGTAGGGTCTTCCCATTATAGACATTAACCAGTTATATAAATAAGAATTGTAACTGAATTTAACTAGAAGCAAGATACAAAGGGAAAGGAAGGCTGACTCACACCTGAAGGCAGCTTGAATTTTGTCTTTATCACTTGATTGAAAGTTAGAGCTTGGGAACCCTTGGAGACCACTCAAACTGTTCTCTGCTTGTTGCAGAAAATTTCCCTACTTAGAGAAATAAATACATGAAGATACCACTTCCACAATGTCCAGAGTTCTACACTTTAAAAGATTGTAAATTATAAATGTTGGTCTTCGAATCCTTTTTGTTTTTGCATCTATTTCCTGAATGAACTCTTTATTTTTTTTTTCTCCCGTGAAGGCCACTCTAAATACCACAATGCACAGAAGGGTACATTCTCTTAGTGGCACAGAAAACCTCACAAAGGGAACAGACTGCCATCTAGATTCATTACAGTAGAATCTGTTCAAAAGGATCCAATTATTATTATTGCAGGCTCCATTGCGATGCTATAATGTATAAATAATAATCCTGTTGTACTCTAAATCTCAACCTTAGAAATACAGGGAAAAAAGAGATTTTAACTTATAGGACAATTTCAATAACAGATACTTCCCCACCTTTATTTGATCATTTCCACTGATTTCTATGACGTATCAATAATCAGTGGTAGAGTTCTCTAGTTATATTACTTTGTGTTCCAGAAAGCTACTTCTCGATCTTCTGTGGATGGAGTAGAGGGAGTCATACATCCACCATGGAAGTTGCAGCTTAGTGTGGGGATTTTAATAATTAGTCAGACCCAGGCAATTTCTATTAGAAGGAAGGTCCTATGAAAGATTCTTCTATTTGGAATTAAGTCACTTAAGAATGCAGAAGCCTTAGAATCCATGATATAATGCGGTAATATCTCCTTGCCTGCATTTGGGGAGCTTGGTTCCTAAACTGAGACAGGAGGAGCAACTTCACCATGCCAGAGGCTCAGAAGTCTTCGAAAAGGGTGAAAAAGCCATTCACAAAGAGCACATTTTTAAAGTGCTTCCCTTGGGGAGTAAAGAAACATTGTATTTTATTCTTTCCTCTTCTCCAGAGAAGTTTTCGGAGCTGTTCTTGTAATGGGGCATATTAGATTATGCTCCAGGAATATGAGTTGTCCTGGCATATGAGAATGAATAGTTAGGAACAGGTGGCTATTTACTCCAGCAATGCTTGTGTGAACTAATACATTCGGTGACAAACAGCTGATTTAGATTTTATTGATGCAATGGAATAAAATACAAAGCTTGGTCTGACTCTCACTCAGTTCTAAGGAAATTTCTGGCTTCAGCACACAGGATTCAAACTTCTGTGTCAATTTCAGCAAGAAGACCAGACCATTCTGTGCTGTGGGCATTTCTCTGTGTACTATGGGAGGTTGATAAGTGTCCAGCTTCTCTACCGGTAGCATGCAATCAGGACCATCACCACTATCTCTAAACACTGCCAACATTTCAGGAAGGTGTGTGAAAAAAAAAAAAGAGTTCCTGAGTCACAACCAGTTTATGCTATTAACATCTTTCTTGGAAAGACTTAGTGTTAATGGGTAGTGTGAAAAGAGATGTTGAATATGTTTGATGAGCCAGGTGCCAGTGGCTCACTTCTATAATCCTAGCTACTCAGGAAGCTGAGATCTGAGAATTGCAGTTCAAAGCTAGCCCTGACAGGAATTTCTGTAAGACTGTTATCTCCAATTAATCACCAGAAATCTGGAAGTGGCACTGTGGCTCAAGTGGTAGAGCGCTAGCCTTGAGCTGAAGAGCTCAGGGACAGCACAGCACTCAGGCCCAGAGTTCAAGACCCATGACTGACAAAAAAAAAAAGTTTGAAGAACTTCATATATATGCATGGAAACAGAACAATGAAATTTGTAAAAATTATTTTTAAGAGGGGAGGGATATTAGTAACAATAATGGAGGGTGTGGGTTTGATCAAAATGCATTATATGCTTGAGTGAAAATACCACAAGGAAACCCTTTGTGTCTAATGGTAGAATATGTCATGAGTGTACTGAGATCTCTAAAAAGTAATTTTCATATAGAACCAATACTGAAGGGAAGAAGAGAAGCCCAGCTCCTCGTTCATGCATCTGCCCTTGTAGAATCCAGTTAGCTGCATTTGCCCGTGAGATTTGGATCTGGGTTTTCCTCTTTCCCAACTCCAAGCAGAGGGTGGTAGAGGGCACAGCCAAAGACTGTCTGCCTAAAAAAAGGCCCTTCCCCATACAAACCCTTCAGCTTTTGCTGCAAAAGCAATCACAATAGATAGCCAATTTAAGGCAAAAATAAATAAATATACTAAAACTGCTAGAGTTTTCAGTTGAATGGTAAAATATGGAAGGAATGCAATAGCTTAAATGGTGGCCATGTTTCTGGGGCTTGGAGTAATCTGTTGGGGTATAAGATCATAAGGAGACATCTCCAGGTAGAAAAACAAATACCAGACGGAAACTATGCAGACAAGTGAGATTTTTTTTCCCCATTACCTGAAAGTGGTATCTCTACTCCCAAGAGCAAGTACAATAGATACACATTAGATTTTATTATACAATAAAAGCAAGAATGAAAAGCGCTATAGACTTAAGCTCAGTGTTTATGTGGTGCTCAGATAACTTAGAAATAAATAGAGGTCACTGACTTCTCACTGACACATCAGCATAGCTTGCTGTCCCTCTAAGAGCGTGTGTCTTTGCCAGAGGCAGGGGTCACTAGAAAGGAGAAAGAAATACAAAGAACTCATGTTTTTCTAAAAGTGTATCTCAATCGAAAAAGAGTGTGAATGTTTTATCTCAAACTATTCACTTTATATTTGAAAGCCCATGATAAAGTACAAAATAACGGAAAGGGCTCAGAATATGTTTCATAAATGGTCTGGGAACTGAAGACTAAAGGTCCTAAGTTGTCTGAATCCACAGTTTTAATAACTCTAGGTTCTAGTATTTAACACATGGAAGACAGATAAAATAAAGCTTCTTTGGGCTTAAAGTAATTTAATTCTTGTGTAAACCATGAAAAGTGAGTTCACAGTCAGTTCCAGTCCTTTTGTGAAGGCTATTTTCCTGAGTTATGCTATTGTGTAGACATCTAGAAACCAATAACTTGATAGTATTATGATATGGTCATTATCTCCTGGGGATCTAGCTATCAGCCTCATTTCAGGACCTTCCCTACTAATCTTGTTTAGGGGAATTTGAGCATCAAATTTGGGGGTTTGGAAATCAGTTCTATTGAAGTTAATTAGCTCTTTGTTGGTGATGTTTCTTTTGAATGACATTCCCGGGGAACTAGGAGAGTCTAAGCTGACACAAAATTTTAGATGACATTGCAATAGGGAAATAACTTTTGTGGATGTGGGTACGCTAATTCTGTGAGCTCTCGTTAATTAACTTTGCCTAGCGAGAGTCCCCAGCCGCTGGGTAAAAGCAGCATGGCCGAAAATCTCTGTGCTCCTGCCATAGGGATCCTAGAAGACAGGAAATTAAGATCTCAAAACCTCAGTAGGAAAGTAAGGTGTTTTCTGTAAAGCTACAAAACTAGAGAAGGTTATTTAATTATAGACAAAGTTTTTACCACCCACGTTCTTTCTTTATTAATTAGAGATAAGAGTCTCATGGGCTTTTCTGTCTGGGCTGGCTTTAAACCACAATCCTCAGATCTCAGCCTCCTGTGTTGCTAGGATTACAGGCATAAGCTATGGGAGCCTGGCTGGTTCCAGCTTCTTATTTTTGTCTTATTTTATGACTTGGAATCTAATCCCATCTAAGAAGTACTCTGGACTGATAACAGCAGGAAATTTGGTTCTTCAACTGTCTTTAGACTCAGCATACCTTTTTTTTTTTGGTCCAGTCGTGGGGCCTGAACTCTGGGCCTGGGCACTGTCCCTCAGCTCTTCAGCTCAAGGCTAGCGCACTACCACTTGAGCCACAGCGCCACTTCCGGCTTTCTTTTTAATTTTTGCTTATGTGGTGCTGGGGAATCGAAGCCAGGGCCTCATGCATGCAAGGCAAACGCTCTACCACTGAGCCACCTTCCCAGCCCTCAGCATACTTTTGACTTGGATACTTTGTATGAGAGAAAACATAAAAGTCAAACCATAAAATCAGTTCTAATGAATAATACCAAATCCCTAACCTATACCATTTCCAAATTGTAACCAGTATCGGACAGAACAACAACTCATTCCAGCCTGTTGTTACTTTTGAGGTAGAAATTGGGTTTATCTTCAAAAGTGTAAGTCCAAGGGGCTGGGAAGGTGGCTCAGTGGTAGAGTGCTTGCCTTGCATGTGTGAGGCCCTGGATTCGATTCCTCAGCACCACATAATGAGAAAAGGCCGGCAGTGGTGCTATGGCTCAAGTGGTAGAGTGCTAGCCTTGAGCTGAAAAGTTGAGGGACAATGCCCAGACCTAGAGTTCAGGCCCCACAACTGATAAAAAAAAAAAGTGTTTCAAACTAGAAACTTGGGGCTGGGGAAAGAAGCTGGCCATCTAGATACTTGTGAATAAGAATTTGAAAGCCTCAGAGGACAGTTTACCTGGGTGACACATTAAGTATTCACACCCAAGTACTGCCCTGAACATGTCCACAGGGATTTATTCATCTTGAAAACAAATGACACAGAAAGAAAATTGAAGGTGGCTAGTTGGCTGAGAAAAAGTATGAGTCTGCAGTCTAAAGGTGACTTTGTAAATGCTTCACATCTGAATTCAGGGTGGTCTTTACTGCTTTCCTGAAGCCACCTGCAGGGAATTCTTAATGCACAAATAGAAGTGGACAAAGTAAGGGGAGAGAGACATAATGGAGACTCTCATGATCAAAGAAATGCAACTCTCTGCCCTTGACAGGTTATTTACCTCTTCCCCTACCGTCATTAGAATTCTAGTGGAATTGGTACAGCAATTATCACTTAAATGCTGGTAATAACTGAAGACTAAGATAGATAACTTTGCAGATGACCTACTTACCTTCAAAAATAATTCTGCCAACAATTTTCAGAATAAAGCCATGGGCTCATTGTTTCTTTTATACATAAGGCAAGTTGTGGTTTTATATATTAACTCTTACACTAGTCTAATTCTGAGACTAGGTGAACTCAGAATGTTATGCCTTCTGGCACCTTACATTGATGATGGGCTCTATAAATGATATTAGCATTTAGATAAGTCATTTCCAAAGACAGAATGTGTTAGTAGAGAAGCCATGTCCCCCCAGACTATAATAGAACATTGAGTATAGACCTGGTGCCAGTGATTCACGCCTATAACCTAGCAATTCAGGAGGCCGAAATCTGAGGTCAAAGACAGTCCAGGTAGGTTAAGTTTGAAAACCTCTTATCTCCAATTAATCACCACAAATGCTGGAAGTAGAGCTGTGGCTCAAGTGGTAGATTGCTAACCTTGAGCAAAAATCTCAGGGACAGCCCCAGAACCTGAGTTCAAGCACCAGAAAGCAGGAATAGCACACACACACACACACACACACACACACACACACACACACACACACACACACACACACACACACACACACACACACACACACACACACACACACACACACACACACACACACACAACATTGAGTGTAATTGAGTGTAAAAGCTGTGAGCATGTTCTATAAACTGTCATGAGGGAAAATGTAAGACTACAGAATTTTACTTTGTAACAGAATTTCTTTTTAAGTTCTAACTGCCATTATATGAGGCATAAATGTAATCTGATTTTAAAGACATAATTGAAAATTTCTTACAGGGAGACCTCTTGAAAAACAAAAAACTAAAATCAGTATTTGCCTAGTGTGACTTACTATTTTTAAGTTTCGAGACTTATTTTCTTATTTAATGTTATATAATATAATAGTGTATGCATTTCTTCAATTGAGTAGCTATACCGCTAATAAAACTGAAGGATGGGTCTTAGTTGAGTGTTCTTTCATCTCAATTCCAAAAAGCCCTTTCATTTTTTATTCATGTTCTCTTTTGTTATTATAGAGGTGTTATACAGAGGGATGACAATTACATGAGTCAGGTAATGAGTACATTTCCTTGTGTACACTGTCTTGAGATGTGTGAACTGTGAACTACAGACTGATAAAATAGATACACAGTGAACTGTATGCTAATGGTCAAATCTTCAAATGAAGAAAATGACTTGATCTACCGTTAACTGGTTCTTGAGAAGAGTCCTCAAGACAGCATATAATCAAGAGCACCCTAGTAGAATGACTCCAATGCCGTTCAGATGCAGTAACTGTTTTATTGTGGGAGGCTGTTAGAGAGAATTAAAACCTCTGAGCCATCTCGGTACACCGTGGCACCACCCCACGGAGCTCTGATTGCTCTTCTCTGCTAATGGGATAATGTGCCCCATTAATGGTGAAGTGGGAAACTTTCAAAAAAACACTTCCAGCCTCAACCAAAACAAGTTCCCTCCCTTGAACCCCCACTTTTATTTAAGTTGCAGAAAACACCACTATTTCTTTTTTAAAAGCCAGACACCATCTTGACATCCTTTGGGGGATGCACCCTGGGCCGCACTTCTCAGTCTAATGCAGAATTAAGCTACTCATCTCAGGGAATTGTCCTTTTTTGCTCACCTGATACCTACTCTCTCAGAAAGGTGATCCCAGGGCATATCATCTGGTAACCAGACCAGGGACAAAAGCATGGTGGGTGAGAAGAGGAGGAACGGGAACAGCACAACACATGCTTAGAACAGGAAAGCAATGTGGCAGAGAATGGGCAGGCTAGAGAAAACCTTGGGAAGCAAACATCCCAGGCTCAGATTATAAGATCTCACCTGAAGACAGGTGAACCTATTTTTTCTCATCAAGTAAACTGTACAAAGTAGGATAGATATATTAACAGGTTCTTATGGATATCAGCGTTGATTGCTGACATTATAGAAAGGTCTGAAAATTATGGTCTAAAATTATTAAATTTTATAGCCAAAAAAAGGTGCTGGTTAAGATTGTCTAGGATGAAAAGATCTCTGCATCAGTCACTGCCTGTCTTCCAGGGAGGAGAGGAGGACCCACAGAGGAACTAGAGGATAGCATCAGGTCATGAACAAACTTGATGGAAATTCTCCTCCAGCTTTAAGAACACATCTGTTCCAGCTTGGAGCCTGGAAAACCTTGCTGGGAATGGGATTGGTAACATGTGACCTGGAAGGCTGCAGTGCAGGGCCATTTTTTGCTGACTCTGAACAGAACCTCTAGAGTCAAAGGGAACACATTGGCTCTTCTTAAATTTGAAGGTGTTTATGCCTGAGGTGAAACAGATTCTACTTAGGCAAGAGATGTACTTATGTGTAGAAAGCAAAAAAAAAAAAAAATACAAAAACAACCCAACAACACAGCGGCTTCTGGCAGCAAAGCAAACAAAATCAAAATAAGCTAGGGAAAAGAAACTCATGCCCATAGAATGGCATGGTTCATGCCAAATTCTGAAACAAACTTTCTGTGATAGCCATTGGGCACAGAATCCCTGTGAGGTTATGCTCCTCCAGGATTTAAACTACTGAAACTGAATAAAATGCATTTGTGATCTTGTGGGGGGAGATGGAAAAAGAATGCATCATATATGCAGTTAAGTAATTGGATTAAAGCTGAATTGAGTTCTATGACTGCCTCAGTTCTCTTCCTTTGTTCTAGTTTGAATTCTGATCTTTCTCTTCCTCCTCCTGCTTCTCTTCCTCTTTTTCTTCCTCTTCCTCTTCTTCCTCTTCTTTCTCTTCTTCTCTTCCTTCTTACTTGTGTGTCATCATGTCTGAGCCTCATTCTGTCTGCCTACAGGTAACACAATCTATGATTTCAGAGTTAAGAAGTAAATATAATATCTATGGAAAAACACTACTGTCTAGGTGCTTTACATATGTTAGTTTAACTTTTCATAACCACAACCTGAAAAGCACACATCCTCCATTACAAATAAAGAAACTGAAGCTGTTTTAATTTAAGAAGTTTCTCAAAATGTTTCACAGTGAGCCAGAGTTGAATCAAGGCTCACCTACCTTGCTGAGAATAAAATGGTTATACTATTGGACATGCTTCGGGAGTTTTCTTTTGTTTTTTCCCTGTAGGACTTTGTTATTGGACAAGAACTAAAAGGGAAAAATAATAGAGATTAATGCCAAAACAGGGCAGTGAAATGATGCAATTAGTATAAGGACAAAACATGTAAGGACATTTTCATTCCTCTTTATCTGGGAGGTGAACTAAAAATAATGATTTGTTTTTAATCAGCCATACTGGGTATCAGTCAAAGGTCCATTAAATACATAGACAATATCAATAAATAAAATGATAGATGAATAGAAAGACAGATAGACAAATAGAGATACTGGTTTATTGGATCTTGAAAGGTAGGCATCACTGAAATACATCAAGCAGACCATCTAGAAAGGAAGGTTTGTTTGAACTTCATGGAAATCTTAGCTCTGCCCCTAAATCATTTTAACTGGTTAGATTAGGCTTACCCATACAACAGAGAATAATATATTCTACTCAGTTTCCATGATTGGAGAAGTTAAATGATCTACAAAAACACCTTCTCAATGATACCTAGGACAATGCTTAATCAAATCACTAAGTTCTCTGGGTGACCAAGTTGACACATGAAACTGATCTTCACATTATGCAGTAGGACATGCAGCTCATGTGTTTCAATCCTTATCCCTCATGGAAACTCCACTGGAGAGAAACTGTCTCAAGTTCAAATTGAGAAACTGGAGTATTATGATATAATATGTTATTTATGCAGATCAACTGGTAGACACCAGAATCTGAACCTTTGTTTTCAAAACTGTAAAACCAATGGACTCTAAAACCTGTTGTTCATGTTTTCCTTTTGAGGAAACGTAACTCTTCCCTTCTTATTCTTGCTCTCTGCCTTGTATCTTAGGATTTTCTCAGTAGACCCGATGAATATGTCTCAACTTCTCTCTCCATGTACACAGTACAGCCACACATCTGTCACCATGGATTTTCCCATTGTTTCACAATCCATTTCCTTAACTCCACTAATCAATTCACGTAGACAATGTTTACTGACGTGAGCTGTAATTCATGTAGCCCTTCATGTTTAAAACATACAGGAGAACTCAGAACATTTTATGCAAGCTAATAAGTACATGGTTACACAGATACCACCTATTAAGACCCAGCTCCGAGCACTGAAAGTTGGTCTGTATACTATAGCTATTGAAATGAGTCAGCCTACTCAGCAAAGCGGACCTGATTCTGAGGATTTTTGTCCTAGAGAAGGATCCTAATTTTTCTCTCAGATTTCATATGTCCTGATCTGGGGTATAGTTTTCTCAATATACACATGATGTTCAATGATATATCTACACACAAGTGGATAGGGCAGCTTATATAGAGCATATGTGTCATTGTCCCTGCTGAGGTACCTAGGACTTTTCCCTAGATATCCTACTATTCACCTAAAAGTATTCCATACCCTTCAGTATTAAAAGCAAAGATTCTCTTGTTCAATAAAGCAAGAGCTTGTTTTTAAAGGTATTTGTTTAAAGACAGCTTTCCAATATACAATTTTATATTCTGAGCAGATCAAGTGATTTGTTTTTTGTTTTTCATTGCTACTTCTCTTTCTTGCCTGGAAGCTACTTGAGTGTTGGTAAAAAAGGCATTACTTGATTTCACTGGGACAGCTGTAGGAATTAACGGCAATAAGTAGCACATTGAAACCAGAGGCCTCCGTTGTATTGGCCCACTGCCTGTGGAGGGTCTAGTGCTGACAGTACTGCAAACTTCATGTCAGGAGTGTAACATGTGCCTATCATAGATTTCCATGTATGGGCAGTGAAGGTGTTTTCTTGACAGTAGCCAGCCAAGCTATGTATATGATTCAATTTTCTAATAGAGAGAAAAAAATTCTTCCTATTTATTACCTCTATTTTGTGTCCTGTAGATGAAGGATTTATTTTTAATCAAAATATATTTTATCAGTTATGTAGAAGGGAGTATCCATTTCTTACACTGCATTGGACAATTTATTTATAAATTTGTTATTAGCTCATATACCAGAGCCAATATTCTCTCCCACTAAGAATAAATGAAATAATATGGCTTGCAAACTCAGAGCACACACGTGTATGCACAAAAGAAAGCTCTTGCCTCCTACATGGAATCTTCTGGAAGGAACTTATATTGCACATTGTTTTACAGGTTCTCCAAATGAGACCACTGATACACTATGACAGCATGTCACATCAGTTCTGAATTTCTCTGACAATTCCACGCAGACTCTTCTGCTCCCACCTTCTCCAATCTTTTCTTCTTGTGATACTGCTCAGAAACAGATGTGTTACACACAGATTTTTTGTTGAATTTGCTCTATAGAACGTTCTAAGCTCCCATTTCCTCAGTACTGAATATCTCAATAAGCTTCGCAAACACAGTGAATAGTTTTTCTCCTGAGGCTCACAACATGGATCCAAAATATAATCATCTCTTCATTTATCTCATTCAAATAAGTTTCCTTGCCAGGCAAGATGGTATACTCCTGCAATCTTAGTGCTTGAAAGAGTGAGACAAGAAAACCTCAAGTTCTAGATATATCTTAGATACATAGAATTCAAGGCCAGTTTAAACTACCTAGAGAGACCCTGTCTCAAAAAAACAAAACAATGTAAAATAAATAAAGTTACCTATTTCTACATAGACTTAAATTATGGAGGAAATAACTAAACAGGAGAAACTAGTATGAAGGCTCTCGTTCCAGTGTCAAGGATGTGGATACATGCTAGAGGAGTCAACTATGATACACTCTAGTCACCTGGTCTGTCAGAGAAGCTATCAGACCACCTGTACTGGCACACTAAAATCCAATGAGATCAAGAAGACAATGGAGCCTAATGTAGCAGAATATTTCTGCTACAGTGAGATTATATAATTCATTTTAAACATAACTCTATTTCTAGATGTTACAGTGGAACCTTGATGATAAGAAATATCATGGAAAGAAAGGTTTAGAATTTGATTTATTAAGTAAATCTAGAAGGGGAGTTTTTTTTTTTTAAAGAAGTGCAAATCTGTGTTTGAGCAGAGATAAATAGAACTTGGTTTGGATTGTGGCAAATGAGAACCACATAACAAATGACTGTGGTTGAGAAATTCTAGTGTCTCTGGAGACATTGTGGATTGCTGAGAAGAGCACAAGGACTTCATCTTGTGCCATACTAAAGTGGTTAGCCATTTTAATTCAGAGTTTCATTTTGAGAAAAATGTACTCCAGGCAAGTTCGGAAGGAAACAAATGGTGACACCCCCAGCCTTGCACACATGTCGCATTAACTTCGAGAATGTGGGGAAGGAAGCTAGCTCCTAGACAAAAACCCCTCGTGTAAAATGGGACCAATCAGAATGCAAATGGGCACTGAAAAGCATTTGAATAAATTTGTCAGCTCTGCTATACCAATAGCCACCCTGATGTACGAAAACTTCCTATTTGTAAATACCCTCTTACTTATAACAGATAGACACAGCTTTGTCTATGAGGTATTAAAAGAGATGCTGAAAAAATTATGTTAAGTGAAATAAGTCAGTCCCAGAGAGACATAGCGCCCATATTTACCTTACATGTGGCTAGATGTAGCTTACAAACTCATAAGTAACTATGTTGGGTGGTATGCAAGTATATACAAATGTGTTAACTGGAATATAGTAGGTGCAAATAGTGTAATTCCTTAGAAAGCCAAAATCAAATTTCAAATAAAACTCCAGGAAGTGAAAGAGGTGGGGTGAGGTGAATGGGAAAGGAATAGACAAATAAAGAGGAGTAAAGGAGAAATAAAAGAATATAAAGTGGCTTCTATAACATACAGTAAAGGAGTTTGTTCTGGCTAAGTAACATCTACATATTTTAGTATGTTCACTCAACACTTCCATCCATAAGAAATAGTCATTTGAAATCAAAGCACAAGCTTGAAGACGAATGATGGTCAGAAGAGGCTGTTCGAGAGAGGAGGATGGAAACACGCCCAGCCCTAACACACCTTGGTCCCTGAAATCACACCAGCAGAATTGGGAATAGGCCAAAGGTTAGGATGAGATGGATGATGAGAGGCAGCTTTCTTGCAAGTTGAATTCTTTGAAATGTGTGTCTCTCACCACGTTTCTTTTTCCTTGTGAGATCTATATATAAGACAGCATGGCTTTCCAATAGTCTTCAGTTTTTGTTTCTCTCACTCATTTTTTTTCCTACTCTCACTACTGACTCCCATCAGAAAATCCAGGAGAGTTTGGACTATATTGCCAGATGATGCATTTTGAAAATCCACTTTGGCAACCATTATTAGCTCAGGAAAAGCATGGTGTCACATTTTCTCCATTCATCACTCTTGGGTTCCCAAATGTCAGCTCTGGTCGTAAGGGCTCATTTCTTTGTAATTCCATACCAGATGGTTCTTCGAGTCTCAGTGGATCCAGAGCTGAGCCTCAGGACAGTGCTTCTTTTTCCCAGTGTGTGGCTTGCCTTTGCTTTAGAATGCCATGTTAGGAGTTGGAGTTTTTAAATATCAAGGGAGTGCATGTTCAACAAGGAAAGAAGGAGAAGAAAAAAGAGAGAAAACAGGAGAGCAAAAAAGAGATGCAAAGAGAAGGAAGAGAAGAAAGAAGGGGAAAAGAGGAAGGAAAATTACAGAGAGGACAAATGGGAGAAGAACACAATACTCACTGTAGACAGCTTAAATATTATACTAAAAATGGTCGTAAATATTTTAATCACACTAGACAGACACTTCTCAGTTAATTCTTTTACTCTAGATTTTTATTATATATGGAATATCACCATTGCAAACACTTTGGTATTACTAGTATTACTAGTAATTACTAGTATTACTAGTAATACCAAGTATCACTAGTAAAAGTATTACTAGTATTACTAGTAAAAGTACTATTTACTCATATAAGTAAATGTGTAAATAATTTACATATTTCATGTGTATGTAAATAAATTAAAGTCACATATGTGTAATAAAATTGGTAAAGACTTCTGAATTTAGATTGTATACTTAAAGTTGTTTCCAGACATTTTCGCCTGTTATAAAACATTCTCTAACCACCTTTGTAAATTAGGCTTAATTATAGAGATAGGAAATTACAATGTAGAGAAGTTGAATAATTTAATGAAATACTCATAGATTATAAATCTTACAGCTGTAATACATTGGCAGATATCATGACTTGAAGATAAGATGATACACGGGATCTCTAGTTAAACATTATATCTGAAATGGGCAGATCTAGCTGACTGACCCCATCTTTTTTTCTTGACATCTTTTTAAAATAGTCCTTGGTCAGGTATAGCAAACTCATTTAAATGGCAATATATTTGCAGGTCTACTGATGATAGAAATGTGACAGAAAGCTCATGGAAGACGAGGCAAAAGAAGACCAAGGGGAAAGCTCCCAGACTTGGCAGTGTTGTGAAGGGCAGCCTTTGTTATAAACCAGGGTGTGTGAAGCCCAAGAAAAGCTTTGTCAATAAAACATCCCTAAGAACTTATCAAGAGTATGAGCAACTCCACCAATTTCACAGATGTGGACTCTAAGGTGAAAGCTACTAGACATATCCACAATGCTATACACAACTGTGACAAAGCAGTCATCTCCCGACTTCCTTTCTAGAAAGCCTTTCATCACCTCATTCTCTATCTAAGTGACCAGTTGATGAAATTGCATAGAAAGCAATGGAGCCTAGTGCTCAATATTGTGTGGTATGCAACTTAGTAACCAGGGAGTCAAAGACCAACTTTTCTACAAGAAAGAAACAAATCATTTTTAGCCATCATGAAGCTCTGTCAGAGGTACCACTCATCTTAAAAAAATGTGCTCAGAACTTATTAATATCCTCTCAGTATTCTGAGTTCCTGGCTCTCTGTTGCTGCGATGTTGCAGGAGGGCCTCCCAGGCTTTGATCACAGGCAATCAAAGGGGACTTTGTGTAGCTTTCAGGGAGACTTTGTTGCCAGAAAAGCCAGCGCGCTGCCACGCAGAATCAACCATTACAGAACCTCCCTGCATCCTGAACTCCAAATCCAATTAGGATCAGAAGGCTGTTGTTGGCCCCCAGCAGTTTGTGGTTTTAATTTTCTTATCTACATTTCTCTTCCCTGCCTATCCCAGGTAGCTGTCATAAAATGTGTGGAAAGGGGGCTCTCTCATTGGTCGTTCCTTGCTGGTTTCTCACTTTCATGTTCACAGCAAGGAAAAGAGCAATTGTTTCTCTCCGTCAATTCAACATTTGGAATGCTTAAGTATGTGAGTATTTCAGTAAGCCTAAAATACACAGCCTCCTCTGACTTTTGAAATTCAGAGTTTGCACGAGGTGAATCGTTTGCCATGGATCACAGAGGCTTATGCTATTCGGCCTTCACGAAAGTTCAGTCACAAACGTCATTAAATGGAAAACACTGCATAGGTTCACTCAAGGAAACGTGTGTAGCTACATTTATGGGAATGAAAGGCGTCATTTATTTGATTTGTTTCTACAGTTTTGGACACCTGAGTTCCATGGTTCCTTAAATTACCCAGGAAAGTCTGGACTCTTTGAAATCTCAGGTGTATAATGACAAGGTTGAAGAAGGACATTTTGTTGATGGCGAGGAGGGCAGAGTTGCTCATGGTATTGCCTCCATTCCTGTGATTCTCTCTGCTCTGAAGTTTCCCTACAGATTTTCTTGATGTGTTTTCTTTGGAGGCCAGTCTTGAAACTTGATATTGATGGTACATTTGTCACATATGCCTTTATCATATTATATGAGCCTCCCATTCCTACCATCTCCAGAGTTTTTATCATAAAAGGATGTTGAACTGTGCCAAAGGCTTCTGTATCTGCTGAGATGATCACGTAGGTTTTGTCCTTAATTCATCTTATGTGTTGAATTAAATGTAGTGATTTGTGTATGTTGAGCCACACTTGCATCTACGGGATGAAATAAGCTTGATCACAGTATTCAATTTGGAGGATAAGTTGGTGAATTTGATGAGCAATTATTAGGTTTTGTGTCTATAGTCATCGACGAGATTGGACTATACTTGTCTACATTAATCAGAGATGGGACTATACTTCTCTGTCTCTGTCTCTCTCTCCATCTCACTCACTCACTCTATTGAGTCCCTGCCACTTTGGAAATAATTGCAATACTTCCATTCTATTTCATGGAAAAGTTTGAGGAGTAGAGATGTTGATGTCGATGTTAGTTCTTCAACGTTCTTGTAGAATTCAACTGTGTATCCTCAGGTTCTGAGCTGTCCTTAGTTTGGAGATTCTTTTTGTTGGTGATGGGGCTGGGTACTGGGGCTTGAACTCAGGGCCTTGAGGCTTTGCTTGATTTTTGCATTCAAGGTTGCCACTCTACCACTTTAGCCATACCTCCGGTCCAAGCTTATTGCTGGTTCACTAGCAATAAAAGTGTCAGAAACTTTTCTTCTTAGGCTTGCTTCAAACAGTGATTCTCAGATCTCAGCCTTCTGAGTAGCTAGAATGACAGGCAGGAGCCACTGGCAGCTGTCTCATTGTGGATTTCAGGAGCCTACTACTGAGATCTACGGCAAAATTCTGTCCTTCATCCTCATCCCTAGCTCCAGCAAATGGAGTCTTGCTCTATTCTAAGCTAAGGATAGGGTGAGGTGGTGGAGAACATTCCTTGAACATTAAGGTTATCACTGCGTTTTGTTAAGGCTAGGACTAAATCGTGTCATGTCTGAGTCTCATAGTTATGGGGGAGAACACAGTCTGACAGAGATCACTCAAGCCAGCTCCAAAGCTGGAAACGAGGCAGGCAAAAGCAAACTGATTTGCACATATTCACCTGATGTGGCAGCAGGAATAAAAGCACTGTTATGAGCTCAACTAGATAAAAGGACATTTGATTTCTGACGTTGAGTCTTACCAAAACCAGCCTGAGCTCGAGAGCTAAGACAAGGTTTCATACTATAGCCCTAGTAAGTGAAAGGTTGCTCCCTTCTCTGTTGTGTGATGTTGGAGGAAGGGTGGTAAAGGCAGACATAACTAACTTATATAGGTCCACTGTTATCAACCTGAGAGTGTTGGCTTGGAGAATGGGACACAGGACTATGCTTAGCACTTGCTTTCATCACTGCAGTACTGGTGCTGGATCTTGGACTTTTAATTCTCCCCCCTTACTTGGGAGGCAGCTCTCCACACTGCTTGGAATAGGGCAGAGAAACAAGACTCAATTCTCCCTTCAAGGTCTCTTTTCTTCCTGTCTTAAAAGAAGGCACTACAGTTTCACACCTGAATTTCTTGGCTCTTAGGAAGATAGTTTTGGCACATAAATTGCCATTCTCCTGGATGTTCTCATAACGTACCAATAGTAACAGCAAAGGGATATTATTCAGCTACCATCTTGCTCTGTTTCTCTGCAAAGGATAGACATTTTAATAAAAGGTACAAGGGAAAGGCATAAACTCTGATTCTCTGGCTGAATATGATAAAAGTAAATTCAATTGTGCAAAACAATGAAGAGAAACAAGCAAGCATGAGAAGAAAACAAGTCGATTTCTTTATCATGTAAGCAATGAAAATGCAGTTACAAATCTAAATACTATATTTGATTATGCAAAACTTTTTAGAATCACACATAGCAAAAAGTAAAATTTGTGTAAGATATTCATCCATAAAACCATCCTTTGTTTACTGAAATAAGCAATGAGGTTTGTCATTAAGTGATGACATGTATCAAACAAAGGTAGGTTTATTTTCTTTGAGATTGTTATTAAACACATGTGGAGTGATATGCTGACATAATTAAATTTGTTGGGGTACAAGGAATTGTATGTTACACTAAAAGAATCTGTTTTCTGTATCTCCAAAGCAAGCATTTACTATCTTTCTATTTCTTCCTCTCTCCTCTGAATTAATTGTGCATTTGATGCATTTCTAACAAAACCTGAGACTCGGCACCAAACACACTCAGTGTGAATTTGGAAGCATTAGATGATGAAAACCCTAATTTCTAATTCTCTTTTAACAACAGAAATAAATTAAACTCAATCATGTTTGCATGAATGATTCTATTTTCATTTCAGGGAATCTTGCGCCCAAAGATTTTTGCAGAATTAGGTAAATTCCTTGTCAGAATTTTCCTAACCCATTTATTTTTATTTGAGAGCATATGGCTAAGATTCTTTCCTTGACAGAACACCATGAAATTAATTTTGATGTATCACTATAAATGAGGACATTGTGCTACCTCCA
The DNA here is from genome assembly GCF_024711535.1 of Dipodomys merriami. NCBI lineage: Eukaryota > Metazoa > Chordata > Mammalia > Rodentia > Heteromyidae > Dipodomys > Dipodomys merriami. The sequence goes on along the minus strand of NW_027203381.1, from coordinate 111,782,256 downwards.
GGATTAAATATTCACAAACATCACCCACGGCTTTCAAAAGGACTCTGTTTCCTATCCTCAGCAAAGGCCTGGAAAGTGGTAACATTCTATTTCCTCCGTATGGGATAGTGTGAGAAAACATATATGGTCTCCAGAATTTGTCAAGTGAAATAACAACTCGTTTTCTACTGCTCTAGTTGTGTAAACATGTACTATCCGTAATGAGATTTTTACACCAAAAGAAAAACAAATGGTTGGAAAAGGCAAAAGATGGTAGTTTAATAAAATGATGTCATATTCTAACAGATCAACACAAATACCGTCCTCCGAACTCCTCTAAATAGAAAATGAATACACCAAGATATGTTTGCACAACATTTCAGAGACCCAGCCTTTTAGAATCCTTGAGCCTGTAAAAATTTAAATATTAATATGATTTTAAAATGGCCTAGGAATCGTAAGCATAGAAATAGGGAAAGCCTGTTTTTACCCCCTACTATAATTTTCAAACATATCTCTTGGCTAATGTAATATGTAACAGCAGCTGCTACCTACAGTCTCTTGGAGAGACCCTGCCAGCCATCACCCACCTTTACTCATACTTTGCATGACTTAAAAATGTTATCGGTGTTGTTTGACAGCATTGAAGCTCAGAACTCTAGTAAAAACATCCACTAACCTACCCAGGGCAGAACGACATGCAGAGAGTTAATCAACATACTAGAAATTTGGTCGCCAGTTTCAAAGCATGACCAGAGATGGCCATGCCCTACCTCAAGAAGAATTTTCTAAATCTTCTTAGATTGAGGTGATTTTCAAGGTCAAGAGTTTGAAAGGATAGGTAAGAGCTCTCTGGAGCATGCATTCCCAAGAGTCATGGGACAATTAGGATTGGAGAGCCTAAGGCTCTGGTAGCACAGAAAAGTTTTCCGAAAGCGAGGGTAGTAAGAATTTGGGGTTTGTTGTTGTTGTTGTTGCTCATTGGTTTCTAGCCCTTTACTTTCATGGTAATCATTCCTCGTATCTGTCCTTCTAACAAAATAATAGTCCAGGCATTTCCGTGGTATACCGCCCTTTTCCTCGTTAGTGAAAGAAATGACTTCTCAACTTCACAGACTTGGTCAAGTACTCTGTTAGACGCAACATGGCTCTCCCACTTGCCCACAAATGGGTCATGACCATCGTTCCCATGACTTGGGGCCAATGAGTTACTTTCTGGTAAGCCTATGTGTTTGAAACAGGCAGGAAAGTTCACAAGATCCCTATTTTCAGTGAATCACAGGAAAGCCAGAAGTGGAGCTGTGTTTCAAGTGGTAGAAGCACTAGCCTTGAGTAAAAGAGCTCAGGGACAGTGCCTGGGCCCAAAATCCAAGCCCCAGGACCAGAAAAAAAACATGTGCGTTTGATATCCCTAACCTAACTAATATCCAGTTGTGCTGGATGGTGCCCTCTATAGTTTGGTGCTTCCCCTGGCTCCCAGCTCCATTCACTCAGCTGCCAAGAGTTAAAGGTACGCTTAGATGACGCCATCAGACACAATGGTAAGCACAAGGCCAGTTAAGAGTAAAGATAAAAGGATTGTGGAAAGCGTTCTGACTGGCAGCGAGGAAGGAGCCTATTAGGGCTGGCTTCTAAAGAAATGTCTGTCTGGGCCAAAGAAGAGTAGGGGTCTTAGAGGAATAGAGGGATAACGCATTTTCACTCTGAAGAGACCTGCTATTTACGTAGAGCAAAGCACACTCGCACACATTCAGTTCGTGTCAGCCTTCTTCATATTTTGCATGCTTAAGAATGGCAGAAAAGAATGCCCCAGGCCAGAGAATTCAGCATCACAGAATTTTTTTTTTGTGAGCAAAGATTGAGCCAGGATACCTAGAAGAGCTCTGGGCTAGTATAAACTGGTTTTCCCGATAGGGCCTTAGCTGAAAACAAAGAAAGTAGTTGGAGGGATGGAAGGGATTAGGAGAGGTCTCAACTTCTTCCTGAGGCTCTTAAAGTTCCAGGTTAAGGATGAAAGGTCACTACTTTATTTTGACAAACAATATTGAAGATGCCCAAAGAACTAGATGACGTTGATGTAAAATAAATTAGTGTATTCCCACCATTTTGCTTTCCTGATTAACATGTCTAATGTGAAAATTAAGTGAAGAAAAAAACATTAGGAACATCAAGACGCACATGATCAGTTCTATATGAGTGATGAGTACAATTATTGCTCTTATAATTTGTTTATGTGGTCTTGATGAGCTGTCTACTGTTAAAATCTAATGGTGGTTTAATTCAGAAGAAATATTCTAATACTTAAAACATTTTATTTACAGGGACCTAAAATGAGTGTGCTACAAATATGTGATATATACATGTGTGTGTAAAAAACAGAATAAAATTATACCTCCAAATCATAAAACTATATTATCTTAAGGTAAAAAGACTATGAAGGCATTTTATGAGAGAAAAGATAATATCAAAACCTATGAGAAACAGGGGAGAGAAATAGGAGGATCATGGTTTGAGACTAGCCCAGACAAAACTGTCAAAAATTCAATCAATGGCTGGGTAAGCGTGTCATCTCAACTATGGGGAAAGCCGAGTTATGGGGATTATGGTCCAGGCTGACTATCTCAACAAACTACTGATGCAAAAAGGGCTAGTGGAATGACCTTTATTGTGTACCACCAGCCTAGAAAGGCAAGTCCCTGAGTTCAAACTCCAGTGTCTCCAAAAATCAAAGCAAAAGAAAAAAAATCAAAACAAATAACCAAACTGGCTAGGTGAGGGACCTCCCTGAAGTCAGTTTATTCAAGAGTCTGTTTCTCTCCAATATGACCAACTTCCAGTCAATTCCAACCTGCCTTCCAAGTTGCCTGGATAGTGATGCTTCAGAACACAGCTATCTCCCAGCTGTTTCTACATAACTCACTCAGAAGGGCTGGAAAGGATTGCGTTCCCCAAACGAACTACCCTGACTTGTTCAAGGAGCAGAAGAGTTCACCACAGAAATAAACACAGTTTAAATGAAATTTAACCTTGGTAGGCGATACATTGATGTGTTCACTCTCCACATCCTATTCTGCAACCTAAATCACATCCTAGATTGGGTTGCCAATGACCAGTGTGTCTGACAGGAACGCTTGCTCCAAATATCTACTTTACATGATACAGGAGTGTTGAAGCGATTTTATTTCAGGTCTCAAGAGTTAGGAGTAGCACATGTCCAGGTCCCTCATCTTGGGCAGCTGCCATGAAATACTAACTGGTTTAGAATGCCTAGAACTAGAAGTTCTCTCTAGCCACTGAGTCTATGGGAGAAAAGCCAACAGCCACCTAAAACATTAGTTTTCCCAATCCTTGGATGTGCCTGTGAGATAAGAAGGCTCTACCGAATGTGCTAGAAACAGCTTTCCCTTTCACTTCTCCTTCTGGAATGTGTCTCTTCGATTTTGTCATCCTTGGCTTAGCTCTCCTCTCCTCAAGTCTCCTCAGCCGTTTCACTCTGCCTATTTCCTTTCCAATATTTTGGCTGAACGTTCAGCTTTGTTAGCAGAAATGCAAAGTGAGCGCTTTGAAGCATTACCCAATAAAATCCAATTTTAAACAGCTAGAGCTACAACTTTCCCTATCCTCTGAGAAATGAGCCTTCTGTTATTTTATGCTTTAGACAGAGAGGTGGGAGCCAGAATTACTGCAAAGACCAGAGACTTGCAGGAGTGCAAGCTCAGCCACCTGAGCGAGGTCACACAGCAGGACGCATGTCCAAGAAGACTTCTCCAAAAGACCCAATTGCTTTTGAAATTGAACAGTTACAGTGGAACTTTTATATAATCTTGGATAAAATATGAATGGAGAGTCTGTTTGAAAATGTGAAGGGATATATATATTTTTTATTTGTAAGAAATTAGGTTTCCTTGAGTAAACAATGAAATATGTATTGTATAGTGCTGGTACAAAAATTGGGGCTTAAACTAAGGCCATGGGCTTTGTCTCTTAGCTTTTTTCAAAGCTAGCACTCTACTATTTGAACCACAGCTTCACTTCCTGCCTCTTGTTTGTTAATTGGAGATAAGAATCTCATAGACTTTTCTTCCCAGGCTGGCTTCAGATAATGATTCTCAGATCTCAGCCTCCTTAGTAGCTAGGATTACAGGTGTGAGCCACTGTTACCTGGCTACAGTCAAGTATTTTAGTGCAAAGAGGCATTGTTAAAAAAAAAATCTCAAGAGATATTGACCCTCATGAAAATGGCATTTAATAAATTTAAAAAATGTTTAATAAATATTTAATACATATTAGAACAAATGTATTATTTTCTAAAGATTAATAATACTAACTTTCTGACATTGTCTTTTCCTAGAACTTTTTTCTCTGGGGAAAATGAATATATAAATGTGCATATTACAAATAAAACTATTAAAGTCCAAGGGAAATGTTTACATACACTAGTCTACACTTTAAACTTGGGTTACACTTGCCCATAATATTGTGGCCATGTTGTTACTATATAAATGAACTGAGAAAGAGATAGTATTTATTTTCTTCTTGTTTTGCCCTCCTGTTTCATTTCCTTGTGGTAAAGAAAGATCATTTTCAAAACCAGATTATGTCGATACTTTTGCTTTGATGAAATATATGTTGTAAACCATAATTATCTGAATAGGTCATTTATAAATGTTCTACAAGTCAAATCATCTCAATGAATTTTAATTACTTACTATATTTCAGAACTTCATTTCGTAGTAAAGAAATAATCAATCTTGATTTCTTCTTGTATTTTATTTAACATTACTGAAATGTGATTTTTGCCTTTCTTTAACTTTGTTCACATACTCCCTTTCTTTGATACAGACATACATTAATCTAGCAGCTTGGTCTTATAGAGATAGACTTTTCTTTCCATGTGAAGTAGATAAATAATATGTCTACCAAGCCATTAGAAGATTGGAGGTAAAGTGATAAAAGAGAACATTTTTTAAAATAATTTTTAAACATCGTGAAGGCAAAGAATTACAATTTATCAGCGGAATGAGATGAAGCTGTCACTAGTCCAGATGATCATCCTGTGAGTAATAAAAACAGATCTTTGCAGTAAACATTGACTACTTTAGTAGCACTGGCCATTTCTAGCATATTCAGCCCTCTGTCCAACCTTTATGCTAAGAGCCATAGTAATGGACTGTACCCAGAATAAACAAATTACAAAATAAATTGCAACTAGGATGCATGTGTACACAAAATGAAAACCTGACAGTGTCCATTATGATACAAATTTTTAGGGGATATAACAATGAATAAAAGCAAAATGTTCCTTTTTATCAAATGCTGGGAAGAGAAAAGATAAACAGTGAGTCTGCAGGATGGTGGCTCTTATCCATGTTATGGAGATAACAAAGTGGTATAGAGTAATGAGAAAGAAAACAACCCTGTAGGGTGTTGGAAAATACAGATGGTCAGGAGGTCTGGGGGAAGGAGACAGTGGGTTAGAGATCAGGCGGTTTGGGGGATGTGTAGGTTGGCAGTCCATGCACCCCAGGCCAAGGAAGCAAGGGACAAAAGTATTGAGGCAGAAGCTCTATGTTGTAGTCTGTATTGAAAGGAAAGAAGCAACATTATAAGGAGTTGGTAAGACACAGGACGTAGGAGTCACTTGGACTAAATCAAATGACAAGGGGAGATGGGGTGACAGGCAAAGGGAAGCAGGAAGGATGGAATGGAAGCTAGAGATCTTGGGAAAGAATGGCAGAAGCTGGGAACGGAAGTGGAAGGGATGAAGATGCTTTTCCATCTAATTAAACCTCTTCACCTTAGGTTAACTGTGTGCTAGCGCTGTACACACTCAAAATTTCAGGATTGTTACGAGCCTATTGCTAAACACAGCCATTACAAATTGAATAGACAATTTAAATTGATATTAAAAATAAAGATACCCCAGTATCACCAAAAACAATACCCATGGTAGTATTACAATACATAGTAAACAGTATAACTAATTATTTTACTATATTTTAATATTACTATACCATATACTATGAATTTCATACCTTTACCATACCTGCTTGGTGAAAACACTAGAGTGGTACACTACTACGTTGTAACCCATCTCAACTTCGTTTTGAGTGGTGCCATGTCCTTATATTTAAATTGACCCTGGTAGGAGTATTCTACATCTAATGTAATCTACATCTATGCATACAAACAGCAACTTGTATATTATTTTGATGATTGTCCAGTAGGACAAAATGTTGAAAGTAGTAACAATTGACATTTAAATTAAAAGTGTGCCTGTCAAGCACTGAAGCTGAAAGAAGTTTCAGCTTAATGAATATATGGCTGTAAGAATGAGAAATTATCTAACAGTAGACCACAAAGTTAATTATAATTTTTTGAGGAAAAAATAATGTATTGGGATATACAACTCCATTTATCCTAAACTCCAGTGATAGGTTGTGCACAAATATAAAAGTATGACAGAAATCAACAGTTCTGCAAGAATTAATTACCTTTAAGTAATGTGTAATAAATAGCAATGTGCATCTCATTAGTATTTAATTTTTTTCTGTACATCCTGATGTGTATTTTGTATAACTACATGAAAACTTTTTTTGACGGCTTATTTTTGAACATATACCAAGATGCCTATGGACCAGGCTGCACTATGTAGAGTTGAAAAATAATATATACAGACTATATATTTTAAATCAATGGTCAAAAAAAATCTCAAAATATCTGTTAATTGTTCCCTTGGTATTAGAAATACCACAGAAAAAGGTGATTCACCTCCCCCCAGTTGAATATAACTATAAGCGACTCATTTTGGTCATTTAAATTAAGTTCACTGCTACATGCTACTGAAGTGGAACTATTTCTCAACCTAAATCATTAACCATGCCAACATTTATGGCATGGCTTTCACCAAGAAAATCAATCACAGGTATCTCTGGTTAAGTTGTGATTTATCTCTTGTGATTCACAGTCACTTAGAGCTAGAACACCAGTAAAGACATGATATGCTCATGGCCAATCAGTGCGCATCTATTAATGTGTTAGTAGTAAAATTACTTTAGTACAAAATTATACATTATTAAATGGATGAAGCTATTCTCTTCCAGTCCTCTGAGAATTTTCTGATTTAAATATACTCAAAATATGGCTGAAGTACTTTATATGCTTCTATGAAAATAGAACAATGAAGCCCGGTACCAGTGGCTCACGCCTGTAATCCTAGCTACTCAGGAGGCTGAGATCTGAGGATCACGGTTCAAAGCCAACCCGGGTAGGAAAGTCCGTGAAACTCTTATCTCCAATAAACCACCAGAAAACCTGTTGAAATTGTTTTAAGAAGAGTAGAGGGAGAAGGAAGTAGAGAGTTTGACTGGTATGGACATTGGACAATTGTATGTATTTCAATGTTTAACATATATATATGTGGAAATATGACATTTCATAAATATATACATATATGAAACATTCTCATACAACTAATGTATGCCAATAAGATATATGTATATGTATGAGTGCATATGCATACATATACATGCATATATATTTTTAAAATTTATAGGACAAAATCAACAATATGTCCTTCCAATTGCAATGTTTCAGATAGTTATAATGTAAGAAATGAATGCCTCTCTAAATGTAAATATTTCATTTAATCTATAGTTACAGTCAAAGACAAATTGCTAATACCATCATCAATAAGTTGCCTGAGTTGCCCATTTAGAACCAAGCACTTGAAGAGAAACAACGGTTCATGATCCACTGTTGTGAACTACATGACGCAGTGGTTGGCACCCATGTCTACGGCAAAACAATGAAGGTAGAAAATGTATTCAGAATCCAGGAGCTCATCCTGGAAAGCCTGTACTATGTCTATCTAGCAGGAGTACTTACCTACAATGGAGAATTTCCCATATTAAAACTGGGGCAACCCTGAGCATCCTAGGAAAGTCCCAGATACTTGGGCCCCATACTTGGGACACTGAGGCCATTAGAAATGACACTTTAGGTAGAGAATCAAACTACTTTTGAGGCACAGGTCATATAAAAGAATGACAGAAAAGAGAAAGTCAACAACATAGTGGCTATGCAAGTAAATGACAGCACCTAAGAATGGTAGACAGGAAAGAAAGAACTGTATGAAGCCAAAAATCTGCCCCACTCTAGAAAATGCCAACAGGATGGAGAAGCTGACAAAATAAACTCAAAGTTAGGTAAGAAGTAGCTGGGGAAGAGATATTCATAAGCTTAACAAATGGCTATCAAAGGCGATTGATCAGATGGCATTCCTCTTGTGTTTGTATATGTTTGTATATTGGAGATCTTAGAGGCATCTAGAAGGCAAATCTCATTTACAATGTAAAATGTACTTTAGGATATCGATGCTCACAAATACATTTTGTTTCCAAAAACAAAAACAAAACCCTACGTCCTTCCTGGGATACTTTTAGATGGTGTGGACAACATGTTTTTTCTGCCTCCACATGCATGGTTTTCAAAAAATCTACACAGCTCAATGTACACAACAGAAGAGAAGCTCCTGCAGAGAGCTGGTGGGAAAAAAAGAATACAGTAATTATTATAAATGGTTTGAGCTGTGGATAGTGGGAACATTAATTTACACCCCAATTATAGAACACAGCTTCATAGAACACAGAGCCGCTTCTTCCTACATAGACTGACTAACCAGGGATTTAGGCAATGTTTACAAATTATTGAGTGTATTACCATCACTCTCATAGATTATTCTTTCTTGGAAAGAGACCATACTTAAAGTAATAAAACCATTGGGAAAATGTCGTTATTATCATCTATGTTCATTATAATGTCTTCAAAGTCATGAATCTTGGTATTTACCTTTGTCTCCCATTTCAGGGGGGTGACTGAAGACTGAAAATGGGCCAGTAAAACATCTCAATTAGGGGCTGGGAAGGTGGCTCAGTGGTAGAGTGCTTGCCTTGCATGCATGAGGCCCTGGGTTCAATTCCTCAGCACCACATAAGCAGAAAAAGCTGGAAGAGGTGCTGTGGCTCAAGTGGTAGAGTGCTAGCCTTGAGCTGAAGAGCTGAGGGACAGCTGAGGCCTAGAGTTGAGGCCACACGACCAACAAAAAAAAAATCTCAATTATTTTATAGACATAGCAAGCATTTAAAGCCAGCCAGAACTGCTCTCCAGAATTAAAAAACAAAGTCACTTGGTAAGCCCATGATGAGAACAAACACAGAACCCACATCTCCTACAGAGGTAACACTTTCAAAAATCACTTTTCTTCACTGTAGTGACATGCAAAAGTACCTGAGGGTATTTTGTTCTATACTCTTATTCTATATATGAGATTTGGGGGGTGAGGTAAGTGCTCTAGCCATCTAGCCCACACTTCCCCTATAGCCTAAGTCATTTGCTTACCATTCTCTTGATCGTTCGCTAGATTATAAGCAGATGAGTCAGAGCATTTGTCAGCTGTTCAGTGGCTATGGGAAGAAGTATCTGTAGATTTCCCATCATTATTTAGTGCAAAGATGACAAATACACTCACTTGATTGGTTTACTGTCTCATGTCCTTCCTACCTGAAAAGTCTTGCCCAATAAGGTGTGAGGGAAACATCCATCCACAGCACTTGGGTTCCAAGGTGAGCCAATTTATCCAAGGTTCTCGCCTCCAACCTTCCCTCCCTTGATTTTTTTTCCCCAATGACTATTCACTTCTGTATCCCCAGGACCCAGGTCAATGCCTAGAGCATATCACTGTGCAGAAATTAGTTGTTGAATGAAGGAATAATCAAATTGGCACATTCCATTTTCCATGTATGAACTATATGATGTAACTCTTCATCTACTTCCAGACATTTACACTACAAGCCTCCCACCTTTAAAGATCAAAATGATTGAGTATGAATTGCATCCTGTTACCTGCCCTCACTTACAAACTCATTGCTCTCCAACCTCATCTTCCCATTCCAGCCTTGGGTGGTCTGGCTGCCACTCAAATACTAGCAAATAACCCCTGGCTCTGTCCAGGTTGCACAGGACTGGTGCAAAAGCAATAGTTTCAACTTCAGACAGGAAAATGGATCGATGGGATTGCAAAGTATGTGTCAACCTATGCTAACATTGTATCAATTCAGCGAACTGGAGAAAACTCTATTTCCTATGGTTTTATTTATCATCTTGAAAACATCCATGTGATAAATAAGCTCTCCAAAATTTTCAATTTAGCCATTAGTCTACATGAATACCTAAAAATATATTCTCACTTTCTTGCAATTCTAAAGCTGGTTCACAAAAATAACATATTAGACTCAGGTCACATATACAATTGATATATAATTTATATATATATATATGTGTGTGTGTGTGTGTGTGTGTGTATACATATATAAATGTACAACTTCTAATGTTAGAAATAATAAAAAATGTGTATATCTAAAGAGTATTGATTAATTATAATCATTTCATATGGTGCATTTATACAACTATTCTATGATATGTTAAAGGGTTTTGAAGAATAAATTACACAGAACTATAGAATTTAATAGTGTTTTGGAAATGTATACTCAAGAGAAATATTCCAAAATATTTAGCATTCTAGATGATAGCATTGAGGAGATTTTAATTTTCTTCTTTATTTATTTTCTCCAATATTATGTCAATAAGCATACCAGATAGTATATTCATTTTGAATCATACATATTTGATTCATGCATATTTTGACTTTACATTTAGACAAGATATGTGTGTGTGCATGTGTGTAGTGTGTATCACATGATATATGATTATGTATAAATGCCATTTTGCTTAATTAATGATAGGTAAATTGTTCATCATCCATGAGAAAAAAAACTCAGCTGTATTATAGAAACCATATAAATGGGTCAAGGAAGCTGACAAGCAGTTAAAAATTCTGGCAATGAGATAATGCTTATTTTCATAAAATATAATTCTTAAACATTCACTTTTATCTGCTCACATAAAGACTGATAAATCTCATTCAGTCATAGCTACATTAGCTTGAAAATCACAACAGGAATTCTTTCTTCTGACAGGAGGGGGCTTTCCACCAAGCACACAGACTTTCCCTTTAATTTCCCCATTTTGACAGGAGTGTATAATAACCATCCTTTCACCCGGAACCAGATCTCATTCCGATGGGTATTCAAATTCCTTTTGAAAATGAGTTAATCCTCCACTTGTAAAATGCCTCTGGGTGAACAGGATAGTGTAAAGTCTGAGAAATCAGAAATCCATTCTTGTTTTGCATGTGGCAGGCAGAGGAGACAATCATTCATTGTGGATTTTTTTTAAGGAATTCTCTGTTGAGCCATTGCAAAAGCTGTATTTCTATTTTGAAGTTCTCAAGTTTTGTTCTCTTGGTTTATGGTTTTTATGCTAAAATTATGGCTTTGTAATAGGTTGTGAGGCATACTTTATGCACTATCATAATTATAAGCTATTATAGTTCATTCTTTGTATCAGGATGGTTTTATGGGCATTTAAATGAAGTTTCTGACAATGAAGTTAGGCTCTAATAGTACTACATTATGACTACACCTGGTGGAATGCAGTCGCTCAGTTTTACTATTATAAACCATTGGGAAAGAAGAGGTGGGATTTAAAACCTCAGCTGCTGGCCTCACACTGAGTTCCAGCAGGACTTGTAGATTTATCAATTCATTTGTATTTAAATAACCTGCATGCTTTTTGCCTCACTGAGCGACAAAACCATCAAAGAGAAAAATCACTCTGGTGATTTCATATTCTTTTTTTGCCAAGGAAGACACCTGAAAGTTTGAAAACATAAAACACAATGAGTCATTTGCCTCGGTCCCTTGAAGAACAGCTTTGGCATGTTGTTGTTTACTTTTTGATGTTTACATATTACAAACGATCTGTTAGTGAGCTCAGCTACAGCATCACCTCCCTACAACACACACACACACACACACACACACACACACACACACACACACACACACACACACACACACACACACACACACACACGGGGTTTGTGATATTTGCTAGACTTTTAAATTCTTATTTTGGTTTCTTAATTGCTATTCAAAGTCTGCTGGAGATGATGACCAAATCTCAGTCCCCTGAAGCTTAGCATTCAGTGAAAACAGATTTTACCAGATGGAGTGTTGGATGAGCAGAATCTCAAAAAAGCAGTCAATAATAATACATGTATTTTAAATGCCAGTAGGGCTTTGTGATCATTGAGAGAGTGGCTCTGGGTTTGTAAAGAAAAGTTATAGAAGTCAGTGAGGAGTCATACACAATAGGAAAATGTAGAGAAGTAGCAAATTTCCATGTTGAATGGCTTTCAGGAAAATTGAGGAAAATCTAATCAAGAAAGAAAAACACAATGTGCTCCCACAAAGCAAAGATGTAAGAAGCAGCATTAATGTGGGTCTCCTATCGTTCCTTAATTCAGTCCCTATCATTCAGAGGAATTATAGCCCATATGGTCCTTTCTTAAATTATTCCACACCACTAGGAAAGTATTTATTTTATTAAGGCAAACTAAGTATTTGAAGTTATTACTGTGAAAATGCAGTGTTCTTAAAAATATATAATGTATTCTTTTTAAAAAAGTCAACACTATAATAAAACATCTCTCCTAAATTTAATTGTAGAATCCATTTGACTTCTCCAGTTCTTACAATATTTTAACACTTCTGTAAAGCTGTAAATAGTGGAGGTTGCAGGCTGTTTTCATTCAGAACTTTAGAATTCACTAATGAAGACAAGAATATGGAATGCCAAACGTACAAACATCCCCCTGTAGATGAAGAAATGAATGCTTCCAGACTGGTAATTACCCAGCAAGAAGAAAATCTCATACCTAACCTAGCTCGCATGGAGAACAAATGATACAGGATGACAAATGATGTCATTTTTTGTTTGTTTGTTTTTTAGAGAGAATTGGCATATTTATCCACATAAAACATTGGTACGCAAAATTTTACACATTGAAACAACCCTTTTGACTGACATTTTGGTAAAAGAATTATCTGGTTATCACTTGACCATAAGTATAGATTTTTAGCAAAGTTATTTCCATATTAAGGCAATCTTCTGCCACATATATATATATGTACATACATATATATATATATATATATCCTAACTGAATCCTATAAAAATTACTTACATACAGCTCTGAAAGAGAATACAGTATTTTAAACCAATTACAGACAATATTTCTGGGCAGTTATTTCTTGTTGATTATGTTGGTTCACAAGTGGGAAGAGGAGAGTAAGACCAGCGAATCAAATTATACTATTTTAATGTCTACTAGAATTTAGATACTGATAAAGTTAGGAAGCTAATGTTAAGAAAGAAAGGGCATTTTCTTTTCTCACAGTGACTTTCAATGGCTTCAGAAAATATAGACAGTAAAAACAATAGTGTTGGGTCAGGCGATGGTGGCTCATGCCTGTAATACTAGCTACTCAGGAGGCTAAGATCTGAAAATCACGGTTCAAAGCCAGCCCAGGCAGGAAAGTCTGTGAGATTCATATCTCTATTTAACCACCAGAAAACCAGAAGTGGTGCTGTGGCTCAAGTGGTAGAGTGTTCACCTTGAGCTGAAGAACTCAGGGACAGTGCCCAGTCCCAGAGTTCATGCCCCATGACCAACAACAAGAACAACAAAAAAAAAATAGTTTTGGAATTAAAAGATGTGAAGGCACCAGACACACATGAGTTCTATCACTCAACATTTATAGATTATGCCATTGTTGTTTACTGTGAATACGCTTATGAAATTATCTCACAAAATATTTTTATTCTCTTTGATTTATATTTAAAAAAGAAAAAGAAAATTTTGAGGTTCCCCAATAGTCCTTGGAATGTTCTAGAAATCTCTTTGATAAGTTCTTCCAGGATTTATTTTTTCTCAGAGAAACTTGGGAATAAGTACTGTGAAACTACTGATTAGGTAAATGTAGCCCAAAGTCTTATCAAAGCTGTAAAAGAGAATGAAAAATCAGAAGTAAAGATTTCCTTTTAAAAATAGTTGTAATAAATAAATAAAATGGTAAAGATGAGAGAGCAAATGCCTTCCTAATGAGGATAAAATTCTATTGAGTCTTTGAACCAAACTGACAATAGGCAGATTAATATGAGAAAAGATGTACAAGTTTATTGTGTGATCTAAGGTATTATGGGAATGAACACTGAACATCCAACATCCCAGTGAGGTTCCAAAGGCTTATGTATTCTCTTTATAAGGAAGAGAAGAAGGCAAAATAAGCAATTTAGGAACCAGTAACCATTTGGAGGAGAGATGAATGGGCCCCCAAGAGAACAGATGAGTCCCAGCAACAAAGTCTATTGGAAGGCAGTATTGCCTTCCAGTCCCCTCCCATGATGGAATTTTCCTCCTCTTTGAGTGATGAGATTGCTGGGAATGGGATTTAGCTAGACGATGTTCTCTTTGGAAAACCTGTAAAAGCAGTATTTTAAAGGGTGATACTTCCCCAATTCCTTCAGTTATGTCAGCTCATGTAAAGTGAAACACTGATGTTCGATGCAATAATGAAAATCTAGTAATGTGGCTGGAGGTGTGAATAACAATGGTTCCAAAAGTGCTCAGTAATCTCTCACAGCATTGCTCTTGAATTAAATAAGAATAACCCAGAAGGGAGAAGCAGATAGAGCTACTGTCTGGAGTTCAAGGTGAACCTCCATTTCCCATATACCTGTTCTAAAGGCTTTTGGGATGTTTCCATCTATTCTCAGTAGCATGATTTCCATATGACATTTATGTATTGATATTGTTCCTCCTGATTTCTCTATCAGCTTCAAATGCACCAACAAAAGCTAGTGTAGAGTAGGGAAAAGCTATGACCCATTGATAAGGAAACTAGTACAGGTATTAAGAAAGTTGCTGAGGGAGAGAGAGAGGGGGAGGGATGGAGGCAGGTTCTGAATTACAGATGAGCTAATAGAGTATAACTAATTCCAGTTTTCAAATAGGGAGAGATGTCCATAGACATAAAACATATGAGTAAAATAAGCCCTATTTATATAGGTTGTAAAGCTATAAAATAAAATAATACCTTGAGAAATATACAATTTCATTTAATACACATTTTCATTCAGATACAATTCTGTTTAATGTGTAATTTAATCTAATATATAATTTTCATTTAATGGTAAAATAATAATAGCTAATACAGTTTTGGGAATTGAGAAGAGAGCTGTAACAGGGTCTATATTTATTATCTAGAAAAGTAATTTTCTTCTTTCAACATGTAGACACATGATCAAAAAAAAAATCTAACTACAAATTAGAGTGTCCAAATTTTATGAAGTCATGAGCAGCTTGATTTTTTTTCTTAAAAGTATTTTTAAAATGAAAGAGGAAAAAAATCACAGATGATGTTCTGATGATTAGCTTTTAACCTTTATTTCCAAGAAAGGCTCTGGTCTCTGTAATGTGTTATTTAAGTGAATCAAGATAAATAATCTTTTTTTTTCTTTAATAAAAGGGAGAGAAGAAAATTGCTTAGAAGTTTTGAAATGTGAATTATGCTGAATGGTCCCTCGGGAAATGTCTCGCGATTAGAAAGCCTAATTCAAATAGATCCCTTTGGGAAATGGTAACTCTCATTGCTTAATATGCATAATAGAGTATCTAGCTTGTACAGAAACTGTTGTCAAAAAGGATATGGACATTCTGAAGAATTTTCAATGCTAAGATTTTTTTCTAACTTATTTATTTATTTTCATTGTAAAGGTGATATACAGAGGGGCTACAGTTACATAAGTCAGCTAATGAGCACATTTCTTTTTGAACAGCCTCTTGCCTTGTTTTGTTCATTTTTCCCTCCTGAACCCCTTCCCCCACAAGTTCATTTTTGACATAGGGTCTAGTGAGCATCACTGTTGTATTTGTTCAAGCTTCATCCCACCATTTCTGTGCTTCCTCCTCCCCTCCCCAAGACAGATAACCTTACATACAAAAGGTACAGAAATAAAAAAGAGCAACAATGGAGAAAAACAAAAACAAACAGCATATCAAGCCAAGTAAGGTAGACCTAGGTTGCATGGGTTCCCTCATTTGCGATGATTAGAATGTGCTTATAAATCTACAAGTAAACACAATGAATGGTAAAGACAAAAAAAAAGTTATACTTGGACATGATAAAGTAAACAGGACTCTAGACATTCCCACAGTGAGACTACAGGAGGACATTCTTAGGAGAGGATTACAAAGGCTCAATAACTGTTGCATATGATCATATATCATATCATATCATATCATATATCTTAGCATCGATATATCAATGTTAAGATTCTGACCAAAAAAATGATGGCTTTCCTAGCTAACAAAGGAAATGTCTTTGTGAACATGAGTCCCTAATCTTTGAGACTCAGTTGAGTACTTGGAACCTATAGATTTAGGGCTCCTATGAAAGAGTTTACTCCTACTTTTATGATGTTTTGTTCTCAGAAATGGAATCTAACAAATACAGGAAAAGCTATGAACTTCATCTTGAAGGGTGAAAATTTGCTTTATTAATGAAAAAAAATCCTAAAAGTTCCAGAATCTTGCCTTGTCCATTGACTTCTGTGATAGACTGGGGTGGGGGATAATTCCTCAAATCATGGGTGAATGCTAGCTTCGGTAAAGAGACTTTGCAAAATACACTCTCACCAGGAAATAGTAAAATGCAAAGCATTTTATCTGGAATAGTGGAAGCATAGCTTTCCTACATGCTTCCTCTATCAGTAGTGGCCCAAAGGCGTGAATTTTGGTTCATTTCTGTCTCCAAATACAAATCTTTTTTGCCTTGAACAGAACTTGGAGCAAAGTGCAAAAGCGATAGAAATCCTCCTGCAAATTTTGCATATTATGTTTGGATAAATAGGCTTTGCAACTTTACCCTGCAGAAATCTGCAGGACATCATTGAGTGACAAGAATTAAGAGGGTGAAGAGCACTGCGCCTGAGAATGGCCATTCCAGGCAATTCCGGTCACATGTATCAACACTGTGACCTGTCCTCAAAACCAGTGGGCAACTCCTGTTAGCTTCCTGGAGCAGCAAAAATTTCTCATGCCTCTCCACTGCTTCACCACTGTCATGTGCTTCTGAGTACTAGTTGCTTTCCAAGCTGTGTCCTGTGCCTGGGAAAAATATTGCTTAAGTAAAGTGTTGTCAAGATCCAAGTCCACAGCATCTTTCTTTACAAATCACTGATGATGCTTGGTGGTAAAACTGAGACACTGATTAATCTATCTCTTACTATGAGATGCCAAATACAAGCAATTCTGGTTCTTGCCTTTGCCATTCATTAGTTCATTTATATCTTTTAGTGCTTCCCAAAGGGGCTTTAACTCAACATATTGGTTTAGGAGTCCAATGCATCTTGGTCACTGTCAACCCTTCCACCATGTCTTCCCATCTATCTACATTGCAAATGTACTCTAAATGTTTTATCTTGTCTTGCTTTTCCAGTAATTTGTATGTTTAGTGATTGGTAGAAATTATAATTGTCTAATTTCAGCATTTGATATTAATACTTGTCATTGCTCTTACTTAATACTTTAAATTTATGATAAAAGATGGAAATTTGATAAGCCAATGATAACCATGGCGGGGGAAGAGGGGAGAATATTTGTAAAGACAAACTAGAGGTCTCTTATTTGAAACAAACCATCCAAAAATAAAAGATTAAGACATTAAAGATATTCAAAACATATATTATGGACTTGGGAGTTAAAAAACACTCTTGGAAATACAGTGTCATATTATTATTGTTGGTGAATCTGTGCTATTTTCTTACTGGCTCTTGCAGTTAAACCTTATGGTCTTAATTCACTTATTTCATCAGCATTATGTTCAATACCCTGGAGAGTGGTCAAGAATATTCGGACAGACAATTCAGGCTTACAGTTCAGAAAGAGAGGATGATATGAATAAATTAATGAAATCAAGGAAGGGGTGCTATGCTGACAAATGAACAGCTGGAGCAAAAAGAAAAAGGCAGAAAGAAAAATGTAGTTGTTCTTCCAAGAATATCTGTCCTACATTAACCAGCATGTTCCAAACCTCCAACTCTTATGCTTTTCTAGAACATAAGTGTGTTTATGCACATCTCAGATTCCTAGCAACCCTTCATAACCTCATTTAGGAAGTTTAGGAAAAATCTCAAACCTCAAGCAAAACAAACTGTTCATTTCTCAAAAATCGTGCAGTTAGCATTTATTTGATTATATCCTATTTAGTATTGCACTTGTGAGTCATATAAAAATGTATATATATTTGCAATAACTAGTATATGTCTAGGACAAGCAGGTCAAAAGCTATGTACATGTGATCAGATAAGATGATGTTAAACAAAATGAATCCCAAGACAGGGACACAAGAAGTTTTTTTTTCTTTCTTGCTATTGTTCTTAATGTACTTATAATGTACTATGTGATATTTTTTGTTTCTTTTGTATGTTCTTCTCCCATGGTATAACCCCTGTTTTCACTGTAGTTGATTCCGGTGCACTCTATTTTGTATATACACTTTTCTAATTTGGGGAGGGGAAGGAAAATAACAAAATGGTTAAATAGGGATACAGGTTGACCCATTGTAGCAATGAGATATACAAGACACTATGTTGAAAATGATTTACAACTTTTGGGGGGGAGGGAGGAGTTGGGAAGGTGAGTAGGGAAGGGATGGTAGGGGAAAAACAAAGGAGGAGGTAACAATGCCTGCTAGGAAATGTACTCATTACCTTATTCATGTAACTGCAATCCCTCTGTACACTATTTTTACAATAAAAAAACGTATTTTTAAAAAGTATATATATCTGACCTTATCTGCTTGTCTCAGACATATACTAGTTATTGCAAATAAGGGATACCATGGTGCCTATGTTTCTTTGGGCATGGCTTACTTCACTTAATATAATTTTTTCCAAGTCTTTCCATTTCCTAACAAATGGGGCAATGCCATTCTTTCTGATGGAGGCATAGAATTCCATTGTGTATATATACCACATCTCACTGTATTTGATATTGGTATAATTTGTGGAGGAGAAGGGCAAAAACAAATCATTTAAATAGGAATACAGGTGGACCCATTGCAACAATGAGATGGGAAGGGATGGGCAGAGGAAACAAAGGAGGAGGCAACAATGCTTGATAAGAAATGTACTCATTACCTTACCCATGTAATTGTAATCCTCTGTATGGTATTTTCACAATAAAAAAGTATATATATATACATATATATATATATACATTTATAGTTACTATGAGTATATGACTATATGAACATCAAAAAGGAATATCATTTTTGAAAACATGAAAAGGATTAGAGGATGTTCTGCAAATTGAAATAACCAACCACAGAAAAGACAAATATCACTCATTATCATTAATATATGGAAGGCAAAAAAGCTTCTTTAATATATTTAGAGAGAATACTGGCCACTAGAAGCTGGAAAAAAGCTGAAGGAAAAAGGAGGAGAGGGAACTGGATGAACACTGATACATAATTACATAGCAGTAAAAAGTACAGTAGTGTAGGGTGACTATAATTTGCATAAATTTATACTAACATTGCATCAATATTTTCATACTTTATATTAATAAAATTTAATAAATTTCTTATACTTTAATAGTTTATATTAATATGACTTGATTCACTTTTTATAAAGAACTACAAGAGAAGAGAAAATAAACAGAAAATAAATTTGAAGTGCATAGAAATGTTAACTATTCTGATTTAATTATTACACATTCTGTACATCTCAGACTATTACACTATACTGCAGACAGAAATATGCACAATTGTTATATAAAATAAAAAATTGAAAAAGAAAGAAAATACAAATAAAAGCTGAAAAGAGAAATATAACAATAATAGTACAACAATTTAAACCTCATTACTTTTTGTATAATATTACCTGAATAGTTATACAGAAAGAAATTAAAATCTTACTGAAAGAGACTGAGTGTCATTTATTAATAAAAATGCAACATGCTACACAAAATATCAAAAAGCCAAATTCAGCAGAATTGTTTAATAGAGGCATTATAGAAAACAGTATTGAGGTTTCTCATAAACTAGAAATAAGATTATTATATAATCCAGATACCTCAAGTTGAAATAAAAATCCCTCAATGATTAAATATAATTGTATCCCAGAGGGGCAGAGGTGCATGGATGAGTTAATGTAAAGAAATATATTCTTATAAAATATCTCATTAAAAGGGCAAATTGAACTTTCAGAAACATTTAATAAAATTCAATGCATATTGTTTGAAGTTATGAATATAAATTATATTTATTTAAATTTGCTTTTCCTGCACTATATTAAATTAATAATACAATATCTATTTCAATCCAACTTCCAAATAATGGGTAATGGTTTAATAGAACAGAATTTTCCATTTAAATTAGGAACAAAATATGAAGAAGCCTCTCATTTCCTTACTCTGAAAATTCTAACAAATGCAATAAGCAAAACAGAAATAATGGTTACTTGAAGATGATTTCATTTGTGAAAATATGTAAAAGATAGGAACTATAACAACAGTGTGTAAATGTAAGTAGAAAATAGATTATAAGGTAGGTAGGTAGGTGATAGATAGGTAGATAGATAGCTAATAGATAGAATATCTTGTAAAAACTCACACTGAAAGAATGCAAAAAATATTTAGAAAATATTAATACGTGACTTACTGCTGAAAACTCTAAAGAATGGCTCATCACTAAATATCTTAGTATAAATGTCCTATAGTCTTTGAAAAATCTAAATCTTTCCACTATTTTAAAATAGTTTAATTTTTTTCAAAAGATTGAATCAAAGCCCAAAAATGTAAGCACCAGGAAATGGTGGCAAGAGGAAGGGTGGGGACAGGGGGATAGGAGTAGAAAATAAAGAGGAAAGGGGGAAATATATATGCCACAAAATTAAGAAAAATAAAAGAAGAACTCTAGGGCTCCTTGGCACAGGCTGAAATTTTCTTAATAAAGACCAGAAATATAACAAATCAAAGAAAGGTTGGACAAATGGGATTGCATGAAACTGCAGAGCTTCTGCATGGCAAAGGACATAGCTAGCAAGATCAATAGAAAGCCCACGGATTGGGAAAAGATCTTCACTAGCCATACAACAGACAAGGGTCTCATATCTAAAATATACCTGGAACTCAAAAAATTAAATACCTGAACAACAATCCTCAAAGAAACAACAACCCCATTAGTAAGTGGGCTAAAGACTTAAAGAGAGACTTCTCTGAAGAGGAAGTAATAATGGCCAATAGACACATAAAGAAATGCTCAACTTCTCTAAGCATAAAAGAAATGCAAATCAAAACAACATTGAGATACCACCTCACCCCAGTTAGAATGCCTATAATCAAGAAATCTAATAACAACCAACAGATGCTGGAGGGGATGTGGCCCAAAGGGAACCCTACTCCATTGTTGGTGAGCCTGTAAACTTGTTCAGCCACTTTGGAAAGCAGTATGGAGGTTCCTCAAAAGACTCCATATAAAGCTCCCCTATGACCCAGCAATCCCACTTTTGGACATTTACCCAAATAATTACAAACAAGGCCATACTAAAGCTACCAGCACAACTATGTTTATTGCAGCATTATTCACCATAGCTAAGATATGGAACCAACCCAGATGCCCCTCAGTAGATGAATGAATCAAAAAAATGTGATATATATCTATATATATATATCTATATATAGATATATATATAGATATATATATATAATGGAATTCTATGCCTCCATCAGAAAGAATAACAATGCCCCATTTGTTAGGAAATGAAAAGACTTGGAAAAAATTATATTAAGTGAAGTAAGTCAGACCCAAAGAAACATAGGTCCCATGGTTTCCCTTATTTGCAACAACTAGTATACATCTAGGATAATCTTACCAATCAGAAAAGGTCAAAAACTATGTACATAAGACTATATAAACTGATGTTAAGCGAAATGAACCCGAAGATAGGGACACAAGTGTTTTTTTTCCTTTGTTACTGTTCTTTTTAATGAACTTATAATGTACTATGCATTTTTTTTGTTTTTGTATGTTCTTCCCCCATGGTATAACCCTTGTTTTCTCTGTAGTTGATTCCATTGCCCTCTGTACATTTTTTTAGTTTGGGGGAGGGGAAGGGAAATAACAAAATGGTGAAATAGGATATAGGTTGACCCATGGTAACAATGAGATGTATGAGACACCATGTTGAAAACAAACTTTACAACTTTGATGGGGGAGGGAGGAGTTGGAGTGGTGTGTAGGGAAGGGATGGTAGGGAAAAAACAAAGGAGGGAGTGACAATGCCTGATAGGAAATATACTCATTACCTTACTCATGTAACTGTAACCCCTCTGTACAGTATCTTTCCAATAATATATATATATATTATATATAAAATTGTTTAAAAATACAAAAAAGAAAAATGAGGGAAGGAGTGGGTTGAAATAGGGTGAAAATGTTGAAGGCGTGATACAGATGAAGATACATTATATTCATAAACTGCTTTGTTAAATGGCAAAAAACCCATCTGTACATATCTTACAAATTCAGAATAATGAGGGAAGGGTGGTTTGGGAGGGATGGGTAAGAAGGTTGAAACGGAAGTCATAGATCAAGACACTGTATTCATGAACTGATTTGTTGAAACTCCTTTATACAACTACTTAAAGATAATAAAAGTATTTTAATTATGTATTGCTGGACTCCAGTGACTTGTACCTATAATCCTAGCTACTCCGGAGGCAGAGATCTGAGGATCATAGTTCAAGCCAAACCAGGTAGGAGGCTCTTATTTCCAATTAATCACCAAAAAATCCACCAGATATGGAGCTGTGGTTCAAGCAGCAGAGTGCTAACCATGAACAAAAAGCTCATGGACTGCACCCAGGTCCTGAGTTCAAGCACCAGAGCTTGTACTATATATACATATATATATATATATAAATTTATATTTATAATAGAGAGATAAAGATATCGATATAAATTATCTCTATAGATATAAATCATCTCTATAGGTATAGATTATCTATATATAAATATCCATATATATATATATATATATTTCAAGAAAATCTCAGAGAGAAATCATGGATAAGAATAATTGGGCTTTTTTGGAAGTCATTTACCCAGCAAATATGCATACCAGTAATGCTACATATGCAAATACAGTATGTCTAATATTCAGAGGGGTCCAGAAAATAAATTATATAATGACTCAAAATAATGAAAAGATAGTATACCACATCAGTTGGAAATTATATGCATACTAATGGATGTGTCCATTTAGGTAGCCTAAATTTTATATATATATATATATATATATATATTCATACACATAAAATAAATGCTTGTATTACTTTTTTCCCTGCTACCATGCAGAGAACAAAGGTCAAACCACTTAAATAATGAAATTACAGTAAAGTCACAAAAATTTACCAATAGCAAGTCTGTAAGTGAATATCAGTTATCTATGGGCAGAGGAACTATGATTCTAAAGCTTTCAATACTCCCACAAATAGATTCTATTACTGTTCCAAATTGTCCCCCCAAACCACAGAGACTATTTGTTAGTGTAACAGAATCTTTGGTATGTGGAAGTATTGGAATATTTATTGAATATAATCAAGCTGTGCCTTTGGTGAAGTTGTCATATTGAATCTGTAGCAGCCTCTGCTACACAGGTTGGTTCTATGGATCCCAGTCTGATGGAGCAGTTGTTCTGTGTGCATTGGACCAGTCATGCAAGAGAAGGAGACAACTCTGGGGATTTTCTCATTGGCAGTCCAGTCTTTTGGTCAATAAGCACCAAAGGTCATTTCTGCATACACAACATTGAACAGAACTAGTCACCCAGCCCCTTCTAACTCCGTTAGTCATACACACCCATGCATTCAGAAAGGTAAGAGCCAGAAATACTGCCTACTCATACAAATGTCCATGTTTCAGGGGAAGAAAAATCAATATTTGTCATTATAAAAAATGCAAACATTGATCTACCTCAAGAAAAAAATCTAACCCGTGTGAAGAACTAAATAATGAACTGGAAAAACATGGGCAATAAAAATTGTCAAAAGTTTTATGCCTTCATGGGTAGAGAAACTTACATTCAATAACAAAACAATGTTATCTTGGACAAAGAAAAAGAAAAGGGCAAGAACAAGCAGGAAAAAAAAAACCTAAGAAATTGTAAACAAGTTTTTTGTTTGTTTTTGTTTTTTTTTGTTGTTGTGGTAGTGATAGTGGTGGTGGTTGTGGGGCTTGAACTCTGGGCCTGGGCGCTGTCCCTGAGCTCTTCAGCTCAAGGCTAGTACTCTTACCACTTGAACCACAGTGCCACTTCCGGTTTTCTAGTGGTTTAGAGTCTCCCAGACTTCGAACCACGATCCTCAGATCTCAGTCTTCTGAGTAGCCATGATTACAAGTGTGAGCCCCAGCACCCAGGGGTAAAAAGTTTTAAAAATGAAAATCATCAGTATTCACAGGGATAACATTAAAGCAATAACAATTATTTTCTGCCACAAACTGATTTAAAAACATAGAAATTCTGAGCAAGGCTGCAACTGAATTGAGCATTTCTATACAGTGAATACCAGCAGGAGTTGTTCAGCCTTTGTTCTTTCATGTCCAAAGCCTAAACTCTCTTTCACTTTATGACTTAATGACTGTATTACAAGGCACTTTTATTTCCATCAGTGAAACTGAAGGAAACACCTCAGGTCAATCAGAATAGTGACTTGCTCAGAAAAATAAGGGTGACGTGGTTAATTAAATAAACCATAACATACTGAGACAACCATTAAGAACCTGAGTTGTTTTCAGGCACTGATACTGAACACCTAAGCCAATGTGAAATTGACAGAGGTAAGAGGATGCTAGCATCTTACCTGTTTTGTTTCAAAGAAAATTCAGGGAAGTATCCTAAGAAAGTAAAAGGAAATCCATCCAATTTGTTAATAATAACTGTTTCACAATGATCCGGTACTATATGTTCTATTGTTTGCTTGTATGTTAAGTCCTCCAAAGGGCTGTGTATTTCCTAACAATGCTGTAATTCCAGATCAATGTGTGGTGTAGAATAGGTTTCTATTTAACCTTCCTCCAAAATTTCACTCAATATATCGTTCTATTTTCTTCAGATGAAGGGTGTATCAGATATTAAAGTGGTAAGAATAGAAACTCCTCTTGATCGCAGTCAAAAGGCTGAAAAAGGGATGTTTTCTTTGTTTAACCCTGTCTCCCAAATTTTTATGTGGATGTTTTTTAAGTGAACTTATTTTATTTTATTTTTTTATTGTGAAAATACTGTACAGAGAGGTTACAATTACAAGGGCAAGATAATGAGTACATTTCTTATCAAGCATTGTAGCCTCCTCCTTTGTTTCCCCCTCCTATCCCTTCTCATCCTCCCCCTGCCTCCCCAATCCTCCCCGCTCTCCGCTCTCCTCCCCGTCCCCCCACATCCCCCCCCCCCGCCCGCACCAAAGTTGTAAAGTTAAGTGAACTTATTTTAAATAAAGGACAACTTCCTTCACACTCACTATATGACAGCGTCCACTGTGGGAGTTTGATGTACAGCATTTTTTAAATGTATGTAAATGATCAGAAAAGAAGGCTCCCAGATCTCAGTGTTTTCAAAACAAGTGAGGGGTGTTTTTAAATTTTGCCTCTTGTAGCATTCCTGTCAGCCCTGGCTGACGGGTTGGTTAACTCTGCTTTATTGTGGACCGATTTGAGCTTTCCTCAACAGGTGAATTGGGCTTTTCTCTGCCTGGAACCAAACTACTTCACATGAAGCTTTCCCTCTGAGAAATCATTGCACTGAGCTTATTTATCATCCATGCCAATGTAGACTCCTTTCCATTTATACTGTTACTGAGCAGCCAAGGAGAGCTGTGGAAGGGGTTTCCATCTGCGAGACTCTAGAATAACTTGAGGAATAATAAGAACTACAGAGTTTTCAGGCCCAGAAGAACAAAGATTGTTAGGTTTTCTCTCATAAATGGAAGCTAGACTTAGTCTATTAATATATAAGTAAATAGTTGGGTGGTATACAAGGGTACACAAATATATTAACTGAAATAAGGTATATTCAGAGGAGAATCTACTGAGTAATTCCTTAGAAAGGCTAAATCAAAGTGCAATAAAAATTAACTTCAGGAAAGCAGTATTTGATTGGGGTGGGGTGAGGTCAAGGGACAGAAGTAAATGAAAAGGGAAGGAGGAGAATGCAGTAAAAATAATTCAATGTCTACCCACAAAATTAGGCAAAGTGAGGGAAGGAATGGTTGGGAGGGGTGGGTAAGAATGTTGTAAGGGGTGACATTGCTCAAGATACACCATATTCATTAATTGTTTTGTTGAATGGCAGCTCCTTTGTACAACTACTTAATGATCATAAAAACATAGAAAAGAGAACTTTAGAGTTTCAATTTCTGGTTTTAAAGAAAGAGGGTAGATAAGGAAGTGTTTACAGCTAAGATTCTTTAACCTGCTTGGATGATCTAAAACCTTATTGTTGTTTGAAAGTCGATTTCTGAAAGTAAGGAATAAAAACGTTTACTGAAAGAATGCTTTGTAATTTACAATACTTAGGCACTGGGAAATATGCGAAGACATTTTAAAAACCTCAAAGAAGGCCGGGATAAAGCTTGGTGGCAAAGTGCTTACCTAGCAAGTGCAAAATCCTGGATTCAATCTCCAGTACCAAAACAAAAAGGCCAAAAAATACAGTAAAACACACACACACATACACACACACACACACATATATATATACACATACACACCAAAAAAATAGAAAATATTAAGAAAAAGAAGATAGTAATGGTTTTATACTTTTAAATATTTACACCAAATGTGAAGAATTTGCACCCACAACATGTCTTTGAGCTATGACTACCTAAAAGGTGCTCTTGTTCATAGAAAGAAAAGTGACCTTCTTTCTTAAGTTGCCTGTAAATGGAAAAAGAACTTGAAAATATATAAAACCTGAAAGTATGTATAAAATATTAATTTCACTAGAAGTAGTAGGATCATTAGAGGATTTATATTTCTGATCAAAACCCACTTGACTTTGCACACAAATGGTACAGAAATAATCATTATGATGTCAAATTATTTTAGTTCCAATAGGATCAGATCCCTGGATAAAATTTTTCACAGTACAGTTCAATAATAATTCAACTTCATGGCACAGTTACAAAGAATTTCCTCTAGTAACAAGCATTAGAAACACACTGGGTCCAACATCATTATTGATGGCTTGTAAGAGCCATACAAATACAGTGTGAATTTCCAAGTGGAAAGACACTAAGCAGGGCTTCCCAAAATTGTTTGCCCACTAACTTTGTGAATGACATCTATGTACACACATTGGTAAATATGGCTCAGCTGGAGCTGAGTTTCCATTTGTTCTGGCTTCAGAATTCAATTTTCATTTTAACACACAAAAAATAGCTCCTTCTCAGCCAGAAGACATTTCTGCTCAAGAAATAGCAGACACCGACGGGAATTATACTAGAAAATTAATATGAAACACATGGTATTGCTTCCTTGGCACTATGGGTTGTGATCTTGGCATATTCCATTCGCTTAATTAATAAATAGATAGATTGGAATCGTGAGCCTTTTAGTAGGAATGTGTCGTTTAAATGAGATGTTAAAAGCTAAAAATGTAACTGCTTTCAAGAGACATTAAAGTTATCCCAGACTCATAAAATACAAGTTTGGCATGAATTCTCTGGCAGTCTTCCTGGCTCTTGCCTGAAATCTGCCATTGAATAGGAGATGAGTGATTCCTCCATGATCTTGAAGACACTGGAAGCCTTATGAAAAGTGAACAGGGAAAGAGAATCAGAGTTTCAAAAGAGCTTGGGGACAATAGAGCTTAATAGCTTGGAGACAGCAAGCAATAATTGTTTTTAAAAGAAAGGGAAAACAAGGCAGTGGTGGGAAAGTCAAGAGGTGTTACTAACCACCTCTACAACCTCCCTCCCTCCCGCCCCCCTCTCTCTTCACCTCTCTCTGCCTCTCCCCCCCTCTCCCTCTCTCTTTCCTTTTTCTCTTCCTCTCTCTCCCTCTCTCTCCATCTCTGTCTCCCTCTCTCTCCCGCTCTCTCCCTCTCTCTCCCCCTTTCTATCTGGGCAGAACACTGTACTTCATGGAGCATAGCACGTGGCAATCCAACTACACAAACATTTCCTGGAGAAAATGTGGTCACTGCTTTGAGTCTTGCCCAGAGAAGGCAAGTTTCAACCAACATTCTTCCTACCCTTGAGGAACAGGCAGCCTCCAGCCTTAAGATAGTGTTTGATTGACACATAATATTTATACAAGTTTATGTGGTTCATTATAAGCTATATATAATAACTATATATATATATATATATATAATGAATATTCCATTAAGGTCTTTGACCCATTTGGAGTAAGAGAGAGAGGGATCTAATTTCAGGGTTCTATTTGTGGATAGTCAATTTTCCTAGCATTACTTATTAAAGAGTTTTTTTCCCCCAAAGCTTGTGTTTGCACTGGAAACACTGAATAATATTTCATTATGTCTATGCTACATTTCTTTTTCCATTGATTCACTGAAGAACATTTGTTAATACCAAATCCTGGCTGTCATGAACAATGCTGTAAGAAACTCGGTTCAGGTGTCCATCCACCATGTGGATCCATTGATGTGGTCTCCTAATGGAGGTATAAGTAGGTCTTCCCGGAGTTATACTTCCAGCATCAGGAGAAGCCTTCATGCTGTTTTCCATAATGGCCATACTAAATAAGTGCTCCCAAATATGCCTTAGGTTTTACATTATTAAAAGAGAAAAAGTTCACCTCTCTCTGGATGAATTGGGAAGCATTGTATGCGGCAGGGAACAAAAAGTACATGTCCAGCTTTGTTGATGGAGTAACACACTTCTGTATTTAGCTTCCTATTTTAGCGTATTCTATCCTCAATCTATCACCAGAAGTGCAGCCAGCCCCAGTGGACAGCAAGCTGAGGGCAAGAACCACATGTTCTTTATCTTTGTCTCTTCCACGGCTGCCAGCATTGCCTTAGATATGAACAGATGGCCGAGGATGCACCATGAATTCAACTGGATATTGAATAACATTCAGACAAGAGGAACACTGATTGGATACCATTGCCTTTTGTTTCTAATGTGCAATGCAGATTCTTTTTTTTTTTTTTAAAGTTACTGGTAGTATCTGCTGAACCCAACTTTTTCCCTTACTGAGAGCCTCTGAAGCACAGCCATAATTCTTGTTCTTGAGACACATTTTCTTCTTTCTCAAAGGGCATTCCTATTGAATTCATCCAGATCTCTTTGAGATACCAAAGAGAGAGTTCAACTGCAGTTAACATCTGAGGTATGACATCAACTTCATTCTCTCTCTTAAAGGACAATGGTATCTAAAAGTGCTTGTAGCAGGTCAGGTCAGCTGCGGACCCATGAGACTGTGCTCACCCTTACCCACAACTCTGTCCTCCCTCAGGGCACCCAGGTCTTTTTGCCCATTAGTTTTCCATTAGGTCATGGAACACATGGCTCTCACCCAAATGAACCGAGCAGATGTTTAACAGGACTGCTTCAGTGTCTAAAATGTAAGACAGGAAGAGGGAAGCTGAGTGAGGAAGAGAGCATTAAGCTAAGGGAATCTTGAGAAATTAAAACGTGTAACCTTGAATTTAAAGGTGCAGTAATATAAGCCTAGAGTAAATTGCTTATGATGTAATAAACTAAAATTATGGATGTGGCAATAAAGGCGAGCAATATCATACTGTATATTTAAAAGCAGCTATCAGCAAAGGAATAGGTCATATTGCCATCTTGACTTCTGCTGTTAGCTTCTAGAAGGGCTATTATTCTGTGTGGATGTAAAACTAGAGTGAACCTACAGAGGCATTCACTTCTTTGTCTCCTTGATGTTACCTTTCCATCCTGAGTGACCTCCCAACTTATCACGGCACACAGCGCACAGCGCACACAGCAGCCAGGTAAAAGGAGGATGAGGCTTATTAGAATATATAAAGTCATATTTGACCATTTCCTGCCACACTCAGAATAAAGTAGGAAATATAATAAATTTTTTAAAACTCCAATGTATCCTGTAGTCCAATTAATGGCTATACTTACAGAATGAAGTTAAATAGTTAGAAATAGCTAGTAGAAGATAACTTTTTTTTTCCAAAAAGGATAGACAGCAGTGAAATGCAGCCAATATGGGCAAATATTTGGAGGCAATGGTTAATAGTGAGAAAACTATCAACAATGAGGAATATATTCTAGCTTCAAAGCACAGTGCGGTGACCAAAGTTAATAAGGTATTATGTTTCAAAATACCTAGGAGAGAAAATTATCAGCAAGAAGAAATGATAACTTTGGGAAGTAACACATCTTTTAATTATCCTAATTTGATCATAATTCCATACAAATATATATATGTAATCAGTGTACATATAACTATGTAAAGTTATACTGATTGAAAAATTAAACAAAAAACTTTTAAATTAGTCAGTACTGAAATTTTCCTAAGGCAGTCGGATACTACATCAGTTGTCCATGGCATTTATAACAAATAACCACAAAAATGTATTGCTTAAAACAAAACACTTCTATTCTCCGACAGTGCTAGAGACAGAAATACAAAACCATAGTATTGGAAGTGGCATTGTGGCTCAATCGGTAGAGTGCTCACCTTTAGCTGAAGAGTGCAGAGACTACGCCCAAGCCCAGAGTTAAGCCCCACAACCGACAAAAAATCATAGTGTTGATAGAGTCCAATGTACTTTTTTACAAAACTGTAGAGAAGATTTGGTTCTTTTCTTTATCCGGCTTTTTGGTGGGTCCACACACCCTTGGCTTTTGGTACCATCACTCTAATTTCTCCATCTGCTATCAAGTCTCCTGGTATTAAGTATCCCCTCATTGGTAATAGCTCATAAATTTCCACATTCAGGCATGATCTCATCTATGAAAGTGGAATCAGCATTTTGAACTGCCTAGTTGATACCTGCATTTAGATTGTTAATAGGCATCAGAAATTAATCATGCACCAAATCAAGTCTCTTCTGCCCTGTTCCTCATTGGCCCATGGCAACTGTAGACCTGAATCTTTCCTTATCTTTGATTCTCTTCCTCTCATTTATAGTATATCAGCAAATCCTGTCAGCTCTACCCTCACATTTTATCCAGAATTCAACCGCTTCTTTCCCCATACCCCAATATCATAAATCTAAATCAAGGTACCATCATCTCTCACCAGCATTACGGAAACAGCTTTTTATTTTACTAGACTTTTATTGCACCAAATTCAAAGGGACATCTCCTGGTGTTTTACTCTTGTCCTCCTCCTCCCTTCAGCTGATTATTCATCCAGATGCAGGGAGGCTTCTCTTGAAATACATCATTCCATTTCCCTATATTGCTCAAAGCCCACCACTGGCTTCATCATGCCTCACTCAGAATAAAACCCACAGTCCTGTTATTGCTTGTGGTCCTCTCTGATCTACTTCATTTGATTCTTATCACTTCTCTTAGTTCATCTTTTACTTGTCCACGTATGGCCTATCCAACTTCAGCCACATTGTTCCTCAAAAATAACAATAAGCAGCTGAGCACTGGTGGCTCACACCTGTAATCCCAGCTACTCAGGAGGCTGAGATATGAGGATAGCAGTTCAAAGCCAGCCAAGGCAGGAAAGTCTGTGAGACTCCTCTTTTCAATGAGCTTCCCAAACTGGGAAATGTATCTATGGCTCAAGTGGTAGAGTGTTAACCTTGAATAAAACATTCAGGGGCAATGCCCAGGCCCTGAGTTCAAGCCCCTGGACTGGCACGCGTGCGTGCGCGCGCGCGCACACACACACACACACACACACACACACACACACACACACACACACACACACACACACACACACACACACACACACACCAATAAACAGTGCAATCTTAGTGCCTTTTATTCCCTTTGCCTAGAATGTTCTTGGTATCTTCACAGAAGCTTCCTTACTTCCTTTAAGCTGTCATTCAGAAGTAATGGGCCTCTCAGCCAGACCTGGTAGTTCCTGTCTTCCTGCTTTTGATCAGCTCCTCATCGAGAATGCAAGCTCCAAAAGTCACATTTTTGTTCCTTTAGTTCCCTGGTGTCAATGAGTCAAGCAGCATAGGATTATAGTAGACAAAGCACTTAATAAATATGTGCACACTGGAGCTGGGAAGGTGGCTCAGTGGTAGAGCGCTTGCCTTGCATGCCTGAGGCCTTGGGTTCAATTCCTCAGCACCACATAAGCAAAAAAGAAAAAAGCCAGAAGTGGCATTATGGCTCAAGTGGTAGAGTGCTAGCCTTGAGCTGAAGAACTGAGGGACAGTGCCCAGGGCCAGAGTTCAGGCCCCATGACTGGAACCCCCCCCCCCAAATAATAAGTAAATAAAATTAAAAAATAAATAAATAAAATTAAAAAATAAATATGTGCACAAATGTGTGAATAAATCATTGAATGAGTGTTTTTTGTTCCAGTCCTGGGGCTAACACTCAGATCAGAAAACCCAGAATCTGACCCTGAGTCTTTTGGTTGAAGGCTAGTGCTGTATCAGTTGAGCCATAGCTCCATTCCTGGCTTTTCTGGTGGTTAACTGGAGATAAGTCTCTTGGACTCTAATGCCTTGGCTGGCTTTGAACTGCAATCCTCAGATCTCAGCTTCCTGAATAGCTCTGATTACAGGAGTGAGCCACTGGCACCAAGCTTGAATACATTCTCTATAAAGCCATGAACAATGATGCATAACAGGTCAATGTGAAATGAACCATGTGTGTATTTGTGTGTGCATGTAAACCTGTTGCATTTCTCAAATTGTTATATTGGGAATGTCTTCACATTACAAGGTAAGTTGAATAAGCAATGTTCCTTTTGCAGGAACAAGACACAACGCCATGCCTTTCCTATATATTTATGTATCATTAACTGATGCCATGCCTTTCCTATATATTCATGTATCATTAAGTGAGGCAATTGCCTGGTACAAGAAACATTATTTTTCTCAATTTGAGGGAAGAGGATAATTTTCGTACTCCCCACTCCTCATCCAGCTCAGGCTCCGTCTAGAGGGGGCCAAGATAGAAATGCTAGTCAGTAGTGGAATTGCTTCTCTTTAAGGCATTGATAGGAGGCATTGTAGGCCCTTATAAGTTAGGAGCTTAGAGGAGGTCCTTAGGTCATTGGGATAAGCCCTCAAAAGAGATTGTGAAACCTATATTCCTTTTCCTCTCCTCTTTTTTCTTCTGGTCAAGAAATGAGTAGTTTGCTCTGCTAAGTGTTTCTAACCATGGTGCATTGCCTCAACACCTCAAAGCTATAGGGCATGAACAGAAGTCTCCCAGTGAACCAAAGTGAAGTCTCTGTAGAAATAAGTTACCTCTTGTATTTCACTGTAGTGATGGCAAGTGATGGCAAGCTGACAAACATACTTACAAATTAGCAATACTCAGAAAACACACCTTTTACCCTTAGCCTTCTGTAAGTACTGCTTTTGTCTATGATGATTACATTGGTAACCCAACTGTAGTAATATGTGTGAGTATGAAAATTCTCTTGTAAGTAGATGGAATTATTTGGTGCAAACTATAGCACTTGCTTGATCACTCTTCAGCTTACCTATCATAACTCTGTGGGGCATCTATCTGTGTCTTTGTGACCTCAAAACACAACTGAGTCCTATCTTTCATCAATGGCACAGAGGTCTATGAAACGGAGACAACACATTGCTATTGTGTTGGAACTTGGCTACCTAACCTGAGATTGATAGTGACTTCCTGTTTGCATGTCTTACATTACTCTGCCATAATGTAATCTTCTTAGAAGAGAATATCACTTGCATACATGTGATTTACATTAAATTGCCTATTTGGAAAGCCCTTGAAGGAGGGAGGGAGAGAGAGAAAGAGAGAGAAAGAGAGAGAGAGAGAGAATGAGAGAGAGAGGAATATTACTTGACCAAGATTACTTGACTAAGGCTGCCATAAGAAACTAGCACAAACTGGGTGCCATATGTGTCAGGAATTTATCTTGTCACAGAGCGAGAGGTTAGAAGTCTAGGATCATGGTCTCAGGAGGTCTGCTTCTCCTGAGGCTTTTCTATGAATGGCCACCTTCTGGCTGCATCTTCATGT
The DNA here is from genome assembly GCF_024711535.1 of Dipodomys merriami. Taxonomy (NCBI): domain Eukaryota; kingdom Metazoa; phylum Chordata; class Mammalia; order Rodentia; family Heteromyidae; genus Dipodomys; species Dipodomys merriami. Next base: position 111,748,094 of record NW_027203381.1, on the reverse strand, counting down.
GAGCTTTACTCTGTGTCTCCCATGATGGCTCAAAATACATGTCTACATTTCCTTTCTTTACAAGTACAGACTGGATGAAATACCCTCCTCCCCCCAAGCTGCACAAGTGACACAGTGAGGTACTAAGTGTTATGGTTTAGACTTCAACACATGAGCAGGGGTATCACAACTGAGCCCATAACAATGATCTACAAAAACAGATTTGTTTCAAAACTATTCAAAACTGTGCACAAGCTTCTTTATTTTCTTTCTATGCTTTGCTTAGTGTCTCTGTGTGGCAGCTTTGCTCATGAAGGAACACAGTGTACAGAGAATAAAACTTTTGAGCATGAATATGTGTACCATTATCTCTTCTTCCCAGCAGAGTACAGTGGAGAAAAATCAAGACAAGAAATCTCTAAAGAACCTTGGCAGTAAAGCTTAAAAACACACATTTATTAATATCAGAAAAAATGCTCATTTTTTCAGAACTCATATCTCTTTTGGTATTTATAAGAAAAATCATTTCATTCTTGCCATTACAAACAGCGCAAGTATTCACAGAGGAAGTCAGAGCACAATTCTCAAAAAACAAAACACTCTCTTCTATTTTGTTACCTTTTGCAACCAAATCATCCTATCCCCTGACATCAGGCTGCTAATGGCTGGGGCAGGGAGAGGCTGGGATGTGCAAACGTCATGTTCATGATCCTGAGTCACCACTTCTAATGGTAATAAGGCAGGCAGACACATGGGATACAAGTTTAAATGGGCCTGGAACTCCCCAGCTGGCAGGTTTTAACTTACTTCCCCTTCTATCATGTGCCTACTCTGCTCTATTTCTCAAGAGTTACAGAGCAGGGGAGAAGCTTGTTCCTCATCTTGAACTCCTTACACTTTCCTGACTTGGGCAAATAAAGGAAGATGGCTGCTTTACTTTTCTCCTCCTTGAGCCTAAATGGGCTTCTAAGTTTTCCTTAGATCTAAGTTTTACTTACATCTACCACTTGGTGAATTTGTAGGACTTGAAATCACCAGACAGCAACAATGAGGAAGAGTGAGCGAGACCGCGGTGCATGAGACAGAGAAGGATGAGTAGAATGGGTGGTAGAGGGTGGGCAGCACCAGACAGAGAGGAGGAAGAGTGGAGGAATAATGGGGAACCCCTGCCAACTCTTCAACCAAAGGGTTCCCTGGATTACAAATAGCTGGGGCTTAAATTCACTTCACACACATGCACTCCCAAAATACCTTTTAAAGATTTAACTAACAGCACACACAAATATAAATTTTAGAAAAAGAAAAGGAAAGGAGGAAGGGAGCAAGGGAGGAAGGGAGGAAGGAAAGAAGGAAGGAAGGAAGGAAGGAAGGAAGGAAGGAAGGAAGGAAGGAAGGAAGGAAGGAAGGAAGGAAGGAAGGAAGGAAGGAAGGAAGGAAGGAAGGGGGAAAGGGGGAAAGGGGGAAAGGGAGAAAGGGAGAAGGGGAAAGAGACAGGAGGAGGATGGGGAAAGGGAGGGAGAAGAAGGAGAAGGGAGGGAAGAAGAGTGTGTTGGATCATGCAGTTATCCCTGGATATTTGCTATAAGTGTTCTTTTTTTCTTTTTTTTGTCGGTTGTGGGGGTTTGAACTCTGGGCCTAGGTGCTTTCTCTCAGCTCTTCAGCTCAAGGCCAGCACTCTACCACTTGAACCACTCTGCCACTTCCAGGAGATAAGAGACTCACAGACATTCCTGTCCAGCTGGCTTTGAACCATGATCCTCCTGAGTATCTAGGAATACAGGCATGAGCCATCAGTGCCTGGCTCCTTCACACTTCTTGTCAAAGACTTTACAACTAAAATGTGAAACTACAAGGAGAAAGAGGAGAGACAAAGTGCTAAATTCTTAAATAGTCTTAGTCTGTTTCCTCTTATAATTTTTTCCAATTTACTTATTATTTATCATTTTAACAAATTTTACTGTGTGGTAATTCTCCAGGTTTCTGTATACTTTACGTTACTGTGCCCTTTCTGGGAGGAAAGGAGAATATGGTAGGATACTGAGCCAATGACACCATGAATAATTCTCATTGGATAAAAGAATAAAGGAATTCCTTTCAAAATGACAAAATACACTTACACATACTCTAAGCAGTAATTAAAAACAGTTAAAATGGTTTTAGCCCAGGTACACTCAGTTTTATGCTGATGACATGTATGTACCTAAGGAAATTTTGAGCTAAGCAGGAAGTTGTTCGATCGGGGCTGACTCAACTTTATCCCCATTTTCCATGGGCAAAATACCAGCCAATTTCAGGGTAATAGTTGTGTTTTCACAGTACTTATAATGCATTATCTTAATCAAGTTCCAGCAAAACTCCCTTACTAACCACATTTAGAGAGAGATAAAGAAAATGTAATTAAACATATATATATATATGATATGTATACATGTATACCCACATATACATACATATATGTATATCTGTATATATGGGACAGACATCTGAGTTTGTCTTGGACAATTCTGGATAAAAGTTATAATCTCCCTTTTCCCTTTTGCATTTGTAAAAACAAAAAAATTCTACCTACCTTAATGAATATTATAGTTTGAATCCAGTGTTCACAAAAAACCTATTTCATAGTGACTTTAGTAAGATACTTAAATATCCTCCTCAGAGAGGAATTTGGTAAGCCAATGTTTATCTTCAAAACTTCTGATCCATAAGATGATGTTAGGCAAAATGAACCCAAGATAAGGACACAAGTGTTTTTTTCTTTCTTGCTATTGTTTCTATTGTATTTATAAGGTGATTTTTTTTTGTTGCTTTGTATGTCCCTCCCCCACGGTATAATCCCAGTTTTCACTGTATTTGATGTTGGTATAATTTGGTGAGGGGAAGGGAAAAAACAAATAGTTTAAATAGGGATAAAGGTTGACCCATTGCAACAATGAGATGTACAAGACGCTATGTCAAAAAAACGAACTTTGGCAGGGGAGGGGGGGTGTAGTTGTGCGTGGAGATGGGAAGGCAGGTATGGTAGGGGAAAAACAAAGGAGGAGGCAACAATGCTTGATAAGAAATGTACTCATTACATTGCTTATGTAATTGTAACCCCTCTGTATGGTATCTTCACAATAAAAAAAAACTTATTAAAAAAAAGAAAAAACTTCTGTTCCCTATTGAGATGTTTGCTCCTCTTACCAGACTAGCCTACACACATCAATTCTATATACATCTGAGCCTAGAATTGACATTGACCCTTGGTCTCAATAGGAATGGCAATTTTAAATAAGAGAGACTGGTGTCTCTCTGCATGACATGTCTTGATGAGGTTGGGGAAATACACAAGTAAGTAAGTGATTACTAATAATTATTGCAGAAGTCTTACTGCCAAAGAGCTTTCTATGTAGGCCAACCTGACCATTGCAGTAAACTTTCCTCACATTCATCTTCCTTCGGTGACTTGTTTATTGCCTTAGTTTACCATGTCTGTGTTCAGCTTCCACTAGCAGTTGTGAGAGAAATGATAAATCCATCCTCAAATCTCTAGGTATAATTGTCTTATAAAAGCATAACACACATGGAAGAGCAAAGTTTTTCCTCACACTGTTTTTGGAGTAAATGTACGATATGGATCCTTACAAGGTGGTCACGCAGATTTCAACATAGTTTCTCAGAGAACAGGTAAATGATCAATACTTGAAATAATCATACAATTTAGTCTACCAATAGTGAAAATATATCCTAAAAAATCAAATTAGTTCAATATAAACTTTATTTGCTTTCTTAGCCAGATATTGTAGTAGATTCTTTGATAGAAAAGGTCAGTTTAGCCCAAAGAAAATTACAGATGTATATTTGTTTGCTATTCTTTGAAAGTAGGATCAGGATACTTTTAACTGGAATTTATCAAGAATTCTCCAAGAAAGAATGTACATAAATCATACTCATGCTGCATGGTTTTCATTTCAGACTTTTTAATATTTTTATGAGACATGTTAAAGCAAATGTAAATTGATCTGGCATCAATAAGTTTGAGGGGGGAAATTCTACAACAGAATTTTGGTAAGGAATCACTCAATGGTAAGTCTACATAAATAACACTCTGCTAGTTGCAAGCGTCCAGTACTACATGAGCAGCAGTTAATGTATTTTCAAAGTAAATGAGAAGTTTCAGTAAACACAGAAGAATACAGCCTGTCTCAAATACTCTGTATCTTTGATAATTCCAGCTCTTAATGACCGTTAAGAATATACAGCTACCACAAATGAGGGAAACCATGCAACCTTTGTTTCTAGGTGTCTGGTTTATTTCACTTAATATAACTTTTTCAAGTCAACTTTTTCCATCTCCTTATGAATGGTTCAATATCATTCTTTCTGATGGATGAGTGGAAGTCTGTTGTGTATTCATTCAGTCATTGATCCATTCATGCATTGAGGGGCATCTAGGCTGATTCCGTATCTTGGCTATGGTAAATTGAGTTGCAATGGACATGGTTGTGCTGGTAGCTTTGCTGTAGCATTTTTGGTGCATGTTGCAATGGACATGGTTGTGCTTGTAGCTTTACTGTAGCATTGTTGGTGCTCTACTGGATAAATGCACATGAGTAGAATTTCTGGGTCATTGAGTAGTTCTTTGTTTAGTTTTTTTGAGTAAGTGAAATAAGCCAGACCCAGAGAAGCAAAGTTTCATGGTTTCCCTCATTGGTTGTGCCTATAAATCTAGAAGTAAACACTCTGGGTGGTATGCAAGTGGTTAAAAATGAATTCACTGAAGTATAATAGACTCTATGGAGAGCTGAAATAATATAGGTCTTTAGAAAGTCAAAGCCCAACAAAATAAATACCAGGAAATGGATACTTGCAAAAGGGATGTGGAATCAAGGGGAGGTGGGGAGATGAAGAGGAAGGGGGGAGGAATGCAGTCAAGAATTTATTGTATATACCACAAAATTAGGAAAAAACAAAGGAAAGGGTGGATGGGGGGGGCAGAAAATGGTGAAGGGATGACACAGATCAAGATGCATTGTTCATAAACTGCTTTGTTAGGTGGTAGAAATGTCAATGTTTAAGAAAAGTGAGGAAAAGGGTGAGTTGTGAGGGGTGAGAAGGTTGAAAGGGGTGACATTGATCAAGATGTACTGTTTTCATAAACTGTTTGTCGAATGCAATTCCTTTGAATGACTATGTAAATGTAATTTTTAAAATTTCCCCCAAATAAATGTGTAGCTAACATTCCTTATATTGTCTCTATTCACCATCAGTCAGGTACTGAATCAACATCAGAGATGAAGTCCCTGGTCAGACTTTAAGCACTGATATTGTTACCTATAGCAAGATCTTAATTTTTAAGACATTAGAAAATAGATCCATAGAGAAACATTTCTTCAGGGTTAGGATTAAAGGTGCTTTTTAAGTATGACCAAGTAATTTTTCAAAAAGAAAAAGAAAACCTCAGTTCTCTGAATTGGCTCATATACTTGGGAATATCTTAAGAGTATGACCCCCCAAAATTCTGAGTCAGGAACCATAAAAAAGATGTATACACTCTGAAAAATGTAAGAGTATGAGTATCCCATCTGGACCCTATTCAACCACTCAACTATCTACAAGATCCCTTTACAAGCTTTGGAATAAGAACCTTCAAAGCAGATGATCCGACCAGGATAAATTTCAAGTCATGTTTATCAAGCATTCGAGTCATTTCTGAAGTCATGTTTTCAAGTCAAGCACAATGTAATTCTGTAACAAACCACAGAACATTACTTTCTACCATATTATCTACTATATTTCCATGGTGAAAAAATAATAATTGGAATATACATTCTGTCTGAAATCCCATATAATCAAGCACTGGCCATGAAATATTAAATATGCATTTGCAATTAGACTTATATTCATGTAACACATTCTGATAAACATAAACTTTCAGCCCTGGATTTAGAATCTGCCTAATCATCCCTGAATTTTTACCTTTTGTTTGTCATTCCAGTTCTTTAAAAAAAATAATGTTAAATGTGAATGATATAATGAATGTTTTTCATGCATCTGTTTTTGCAGGAGGGATTTTTGAAACTGTGGAAAATGAACCTGTTAATGTTGAAGAATTAGCTTTCAAGTTTGCAGTCACCAGTATTAACAGAAACCGAACCCTGATGCCTAACACCACATTAACCTATGACATCCAGAGAATTAATCTTTTTGATAGTTTTGAAGCCTCACGAAGAGGTAACTATTTTTCCACCTTTAAAAGCTACTTTGGGTGATAAGTCTGCTCCATGGGTCACCTTATTTTCTCTGTTAGGCCTTTTTCAAAGTGGACATCTTTGTGTAAAGGGGTCATAGAAAATCTTGGTTGTCAAGATTGTCCCTGATCAAGGTAATCCAAACCAGATAATGGACACTGCCTAACCCCATTTTTCTGCATCTTTCAGAATAGCTTACCCTTTAGTGCCCTCGACTCTATGATTAACTGGTTCAGCTGTGAATGGAAAATGTCAAGCATGATCTGTTTTTCCTTCCCAAAGTTGAGATACCGCCATGAAATCATACAGTGCAGTCAAATAAAACACGGTGGAAGGTCACATCCACAGAGCATGTGGAAATAGCCAATACACACATAAGTCCCACCTTGAATTTTAACTCATTATAAACCACCGGGCTCACCTAACCATCTTCTCAATTTACTAATCCCCTCCCCACAAAAAACATGATTTGATAAAGATGAAAGCAATGGGAACAATGTGAATTTGATTATCTTTATTCTTTCTGAAACACAGACAAGTACCCAATGGTAATCTAATTTATAGGTAGGCTACAAGTGTCCCTCATGGAAAGATTCATGTGAGACTGTAGGGCTGACTTAGAAAATCCTCAGAGAAACTATAGAATGATATTTTCAAGCAAGATCACATTTGATCTAACAGAAGCATGTTCTCTTACAAGGGAATTGTCTAATCACCAGATAAATGAGTTTATAGAGGGGAACAGTTGCTGGTTACCCCCAGAATCAGAGAGGCTTTTTGTTTCATAAAGAACATCATACCTATTATAAACATACAAATATATAGAATAAATAAATAGAATACTTCGTGTTAGCTGAATGTCCACCATTAACTGAGTTAATTTAGATAGATTATAGGATGTGTTTGCCTGGTACATTGTTCTAAAAAAATTATAGTGCTGTTACAAACAAAATATAAAGCTTTCCTTAGAAGAATGGTAGAAAGTTAATAGCTTAATGGTCTTTTTACATCTATATTATGATCTTGGTGTAAGAATACTTGCTTCTTCCATATTGATGGAAGCTGGATATAGTGGTATATGTCTATAATCCAAGCACTTTGAGGCTGAGAAGGGTTTGAGGATAGATTGAGCTACAAAATGAGACCATGTATCATTAAAACAAAGAAAGAAAAGGAAAAGAAGAAAAAGATAAATGGAGCATTCTCGTAGGTCACAATTGTACAAGAACAAATAGTAAAATCTTCTATTTATCTTTAAGTTCACAAGGCATCTTCATAATCTTTATATGCATTATCTCCTTCAGTCAGTTCTCTATCCTGTCTCATTTTTTCTGTATCCATATATCTCTCTTATCTCTTTGTCTCTCTTTCCATCTCTCAAATACACACATGCACACACACACACACACACACACACACACACTGCTGCACAAGTGTCATAGAAAGGTAACCACATTTACCAATGATACTTCAACTCACATTGAACTCACATAAAAACTGAAAGCATACCACCTGCAATACTTAAAAACACCCCAAAATTTCTTCACATTGGTAATTTGCTTGCAAAAAGTATTCAAAAGGATTGAATTTCTGTCAAGAAATATTAACATTCCAGAGCCATACATTAGCACCAATCTCAACCCATTGCTCATGCTGGCTAACATAACAGTTTGAATACTCTCATGCTCACCCTGAATCTGGCTAACTAATGAAAACACATCTGGAAGTGAGCTTCTCAGGACAATGACCATTTCCACTGACAATACTTAATACAGACACAGCAGTTCAGTATGCAATAGTTCAATCAGACACCTTGTGAATAATTGTTCATATTTGTTGTCTTAGATATCTGCAGCGTGACCATCACATTTTTATTCATTATTCTTTATATATCAAATCAGAGAAAATGACAGAGCCATTAATTTTTCTAATGGTTATTTACAAGATGGCTTTATTACTAAAACCAGCACTATTCTACTTGTACATATAACTATTATTTAATTCTGACACTTATTTATCATTTAGCATCTCTGACTTCATTTAAAATAGAATTCCAATGTAAATTTGAAAATGCATTTAAACATACTTGTCACCTGCCAGGCTAAGAATAAGAGCCACTTGTTTTACATGGTTGCATAGGATAAATGGATTCAAACCTTCTGTTAATATGGTCTAAATAGTTAGAAATATCAAACAACTTTTCATAATAGCTGGTACCCAACTGTTGCGATCTATTGTAATATTACTGTACTGTGTTATTACTTACAATGAAAAATTAAGAGGCATGAACATTTTAAATTATAAACTATTGCCATGGAATAGTCTATGCTATAGAAATAAAAAATGAATTTATACTTAGTGTTCACTGGAGAGAGCATTGGATCAAGCTGTACTGCAATAGGTATTATTCAAGATGATGAATTATTTACAGAGCCTTGCAGTCTCCTATCCACTTTAAATAATCTAAATTCCCTTGGAGATATATCCTTCTAGTGAAAATAAATAAATTCTTATTATTACCATTTTCTCTTAATATGGGATGACTTCATTGTGTTAGGCTACATAATGGGTGATAATTGGTTCCCAAAGTAGCCTTGAGCTGACCTGAACTGAGGTGCCTGAACTCTGATTCAGTTTTGCTACTGACCAGTGGGTGTGACAAAGACCATTGTCTATGAATTGAATGGGATGGACCAAAGGTCTTCTACAGATTCCTTTTATGTTCTGCTATCCATTATTCTGCAATTAATTAGGTGTCATTACTGCTTATGAATATTGTTCAACAGCAGTATTTTTAATAATCTGGAGCTCCTGTCTGAGTTTTGGGAAGTGAGGAATTAAAGAACTTTGCAGTCACCCACGGGGTCTTTCATCTCTATTGTATGACCACACTAATATATTCATTTCTACCATGCCATGTGACAGAACTTAATTCATCTGACATTCATATGACAAATGGTTTGCTAGTTAGCGCACAGAGTGCTTGCGGGTAATACCACATCAAGCAAGGGATTTAGTCTCCATCTGATTGAAGGTAATGAAGTGAAGCCAGTAACTCATTTTTATTTTCAGGGAGTTGGCCCTGTGATGCATTGCTCATTTGCACCTATCCGTATCTTAGGGAACTCAACAATATTGGAAGTTGGAAGGAGCCTATAGATTTTCCAGTAGTCAAACACAAGAATGAGAAAAGTGAAACTGACATTAATAGAACTCTGTTCTCTCTCCTTTCCCTGCCCTCCTTCTCCTTCCATGTCTTGTCTTCGGATATCCTCAGCATGCGACCAGCTGGCTCTTGGTGTGGCTGCCCTCTTTGGGCCTTCCCATAGTTCCTCGGTCAGTGCAGTGCAGTCTATTTGCAACGCTCTTGAAGTTCCACACATACAGACTCGCTGGAAACACCCCTCAGTGGACAATAGAGACTTGTTTTACATCAATCTCTACCCCGATTACGCAGCTATCAGCAGAGCAGTCCTGGATCTGGTCCTCTACTACAACTGGAAAACAGTGACTGTGGTGTACGAAGACAGCACAGGTATGGGATGGACACAAGACCTCCCCGCAACCATGTGTGTTGTAAACAAAGGGAACCAGTATGCTATGGGCAAGAGACTTGTTTTGCAGGGCGGAGCATAAAAATTGTCCTTTTATGTGTAACTAATTTTGAAAAACCTTAACATAATGTAGGAATGCCACATGTAGCTGATTCAAATTCCTTTTCTTTTATTTGTGTTGTTTTTTCCATCCTTTCTAATGGTCCGTTCACTATCAAAGTTAGGAGCACCTAAAAAATATATAACCCCAATGATACATGCTATAATCCATTGGCAGTATCATAGCTGTCATTTCATTTGTGAAACTTTATTGTGACTAGTGCATATGCTATTTGTTTTAATCCCAGGTAGGCAGGAGGTAGAGAACGAAGGATCACAGCCCTGAAACAGCTCAAGGCAAAAAAGATAAAAGATCCTATTTGAAAAATAACCTAAAGCCCAAAACTCTGGAGTCATACACAAATACATGAGGCCCTGAGCTAAAAGCCCCACCAGTACCAAAAAGTAGACTGAGACTGTAATTGAACTGAGCATAGAATAATATTCGAACTTGATACATAGTTATATAAGTATGTAGGAAAGGGAAAGTTTCCAAAGTGGAATTCAGTTAGACATTATCATCAAAGAGGGCCATTTCCTGGCAAAGGGATTGTAAAACTTTGGGCTGAGCTCAATAACTAAACTTGAGTTGTTCCATTCACTTGTTTAGGATACAATATGCAAACAAACAGGGCTGATAACTCCTAGACTCATTAGATACTTTCTCTGCCCTTCCCTCCCTTGAAACCTTTCTTTTACAGAGACTTTTCCCTCTTTCTTCTTGCTTGCATTTCAGGATAGGTCAGAGTCCCTTTTGCCCTTTATGGTTCAACTGTAGGGTCCATCTAATAAAGTCCCAAACCTTCTACTTCAAAGCATTTCTAAGATGGAGTCATTTTTACTTTCATTAATCCGGGCTCTTGCTTTCCTCCCATTGTCCATATGCTCACATCAGCAAGGATGAAAAGTCTATTATTTCTTAAACAACCATGAGTTTTTCCTACTTCTTGCTGAGACTAACCCTGAGTAAACTGCTTCATTCTCAATAATTTCCTACTCGAACATTACTCCTAAGCTTCCTACAGTTTCCAGAGGGATAGGCAGCATATGAGAAATGAAAGCATTTTCTCAGGTGGTCTGTGGCAATAATACATGTCTGTGCTACGACACTGGAAATTTCTCAACACTTTAATTTTATCTTGCGTTTCTAATACATTACCTATCATAAACCTGGCATCCAGAAGAGAGCTTAATCATTCCAAAAAATAATATTATTGTTTGAATTTTTATCCAGGAATTCAAATTATACCTTTCCTTTGATCTACACATTTGATAATGAGACTAAGCAGCTTATCCGTGAAAATTAGTCAAAGAAAGTACCTTTGAACTGTGTAATGGTATTTCCTTTCCCCCTCTCTTTTTCTCCAAGCATTATCCCTTATTATGAATAGTCCACCTCCTCTATGTGCCATTAAAATCTGGTTCTATTTTACACTGTCAGATAAAAGTGACTATTAAGGTTGGAAATATGCACTTATGTATTTTCTTGTGCCTCATCTCATTTTAGAAAGACATGAAGGTGGTAGGATGTGATTGGATAGATCATTCATAACTATTACATTGAAAATAGTCCTATTAGAAAGGATAAATCACAGGCACACATAGTTTTAGAGCTTCACTTGCTTGCTATACAGGAAGAAAACATACTATTCAATGAACTCCACAAGTATATTTAAAGAGCCTAGAATGTTATAGTGTGAACATAAGTGTAGTTAGGTCTTCCACATTGTCTAACTTTATTAAATAGAGAGCTTCATGAGGTCATAAAAACATACCAGGCCTAATTATGGTGAGCTTTCTATAGCATAATCTTTCAGTATTGCTCCATCTCTAGCAAATCATCTACAAGAGAAACAAATCACTGAAACAACTGGATTTGAGAAAGAGTTTAATTAAAAGTGTATTATAGGCTTAAATTTGGATTTAGGCAAAATGTAATTAGTAAGGAGATGACACAAAAGCTAATGCCTATCTCTGCCCTGACATCAGGTGAACCATTCATAATTGACTGCTACTGCAAAAATAAAATCAAACTATCATTTCTATCATCTTCATTTCTATCATTTTTACATTGATTGGAATGACCTTTTCATTCCTCTTAAGTTCAACTGGATCTCAGATGCTCAAAAAAAAAATACTTGTTGAAATTGAAAAACCAAGATGACTTTGTTATGTCACCCATTAAGTTAGAGATGATTCATGTTAAAATGATTTTGCCCACAACAACATTAAAAATGTAAATGAATAATCAATGGAGCCATTAAATTGGAATCCAAAGAGTAAACAGATCAACTGGAGATCAATAAAAAACAGACATCTTGTGACTTTGAGTGGGTTTAATACCGCTTGAATCAGGGTTCTTGGTTGCTGTAATTATCTAGCCATAAAAAGGAGTAAAGTTAGTCAACCTGAAGGGAAAGAAAGGACTTAGGTGTGCTCAGCACCCACCCCCTCAACAAAATTAAGTTCTCATTAAAGAGCACTTTATTGGGATTTGTTTAGGAGTTTGTTAAATAGCCTGAAGCTAGCACAGATGTCCAGGGACCAACTGGCCCATTACTCTCATTGAAGTCAAAGCAAGCAGTGTGCTTGTCCCTGAGGACAAAACTCAATTCACGAAGTCCTAGCAGGCAGAACGCTGTCCTCTAGAAGTGAAAATGTTAGGAAGACTCTAGAGAATGCTTAGGATGATTGAATTTTCAACTCGCCTCATCTCCTCTCTCTCTCCTTCTTGGATGATCTCCCCATCAGTCACCTACTTGTCTCTGGTTCTCTCATCTGAATGTGACCAAGAGAGGCAATGGGAACTTGGTGACCACTGGCCGCCCCTTGCTGGAAACCTGGCTTCCATCCCTTCCAGGCATCAAAAAGAGCTGATAATCTGGGCGTCAAATGCAGTAGGGAGCAGATTCAGCAGTCTCTGCTTTCTCAAGGCCAGCTTCAGCAAAAACGTAATCTCAGCCAGTTCAGTGAAACACGGGTCCTCAGACTGTTCAAGTGAAGCATCTATGATCTTGTGGTCATATGGGCTTGGTTACAACTACTTCACCTGACCAGAAAACAGCCATAAACATGCAAATGAGGGTATAAGCTGTTCACCAACAAAACTTTATTTACAAAAATAAAATTCATATGCTGGGTTAGACTTTATCTCAGTGTAAAAAACACATTGAGCCACCAACCACGCTCAAAGAATGGACTCCAAGACACAGAACAGTGAAATGTAGATTTTAATGACTAAGGACAGTTTATGCTATAACCTATCCCCACAAAAGAGAGAGAGAGAAAGAGAGAGAGACCGAGAGAGAGAGAGAGACAGAGAGAGAGAGAGACAGAGAGAGAGAGAGGTTCCAATTATTTAATAAGCATTTGGTACTGGGCACTACAAATACAATTATCTTTGACATCATAGATCCCATGGATTCATCTAATGAACAAATTATGTGTTTAGTATTTTAGATGGTGGTAACTAATACGAATGGAAGACTAAAGAAAAGGTGGGGAATGTAATTTTATATAAGGCTGGCAATAGACAATACTATATAAGCCAACCATTAAAGAAGATAAAGAATAAATCATGTGTATAGATGCCTAGAGGAGAATGTTCCATTCCTAGCACTTAAAAAAAGAAAGAAAGATTGATGTTGCTGAGACTTTGCTTCTTCATTTCTGGTTCCAGTGTCACCTAAAGTTCTGACTATATGTGTTAGGCTTTTCTCTTCCTAATTTATTTCTTATTAGATACTTGCCAGCCATTATCCTTAGGATGGATAAGGAAAGGCATTTCAATTTTTTACCCTGTATCATCTCTCTCGTTTGTCAAATGAACAGAATATCACTTGGCAAAGACTACAAGGAATGAGATAAAAGAGCAATGAGCACTATGAAGAAGAATGTGGGAACCTAAAGTTAAGGGCAATCCATGAATATAAACTGAACCGAGTTCACATGTGTGGGTGTGATTGAACATGTGATTAAACATGACCATTGCCCATTTACAAACCTTAGTTTTCAAACAAGTTTTCTTTAGATAATTGTCTTTCCTTTTTCCTTCTTTTGTTGTGAAGGAGTAATATTTATAAAGGTGGTGAACTAGAGCCCTAGGATCAGCATGCATATTTTTGCAAATAAAATTTTATTTCATGCCATATTGTCTGTGACTGTTTTCTGGCAGAGTGAAGATGTTCTGATCTATTTTATATGATCACAAGATCATAGACTCTACTTTAGAAGTCTGCTGGCCAGTTGGATGCCAGGGGCTCATGCCTGTAACACTAACTTCTCAGGAGGCTGAGATCTGAGGATTGCAGTTTGAAGCCAGCCCAGGCAGGAAAGTCTGTGGGACTCTTCTCTCTAATAAACTGCTCAGAAAATGCTAGAAGTTGTGCTGTGGTAGAGTGATAGCCTTAAGCACAGAGAGGCTCAAGGATAGCACCCAGGTCCTGAGTTGAAGCCCCAGGATCAGCAATAAATAAATAAATAAATAAATAAATAAATAAATAAATAAATAAATAAATAAATAAATAAATAAATAAGTAGTCTGCTGGCCTGTGTTCTACTGAACTCGCTGAGACTACATTTTTGCTCAACTTCTTAGTAAACCAGAAACTTCAGAATCTCCTCCACATTATATTTATTGTTCAGCTTTTCAGCTCTTGCTGATGCTGGTGAAGGGTGTGTATGGTACATTATAAAGACAGTAAGAATGCTACAATAAGGATGACTAGACAAGGATAAAAGGGAAAGAGTAGTAGGAGAGATGGTTAGAGAAGAGAAGCTTGTGGTGCGCTGGCAGTGTCCCTGTATAGCTTCTTCCCTTTCTGAAAATGAGGACCTACTGATAAGAGTTTTGAGTAGAATCAGGTTCATAATCTTAGCAGATCACTGGTTGTGGTATTGATAAGACACTGTAGGAAAGCAACAGTAGAAACATGAAAGCAAACCAGGTGGATGGAGCAGAGAGCACAGCAAGAGATGTAGATGATAGTTGGGAAGGACTAAAAACTCTGAACCCAGAGTTGTCATAGGAGTCTGAGAGGTGTCTGAATGTCTCCCCATTCACAATCTTCCTCTATATGTCCCTCGTTCCTGTTCCTTCTACTCTTTCGTGTGAGGGGATTGGGATGTGTTGGAGTTATGAACAAGGCACTGCAGGGCCTTTGGTGAAATGACATTAAATATTTTGAATATTCTCAATTTGCATGAATTTAATCTCCTAGACTACTGTTTTAAGATGTCTTATCAAGAACTTTCACTACCTTTGCGTCTGTATGTCAGTTTTGAATCAAAGGACTATTATCTGAGAATCTTGAAACATTGCAGATTGTAGAAATTTTCCCCACAAAATTAATCCATCGAAGGGAGAATGTTCTGTTGATTCCCTCCAATTCCTTTAGAACAGTAAAGTTTTGTTCAGTGTTTCAACTGAGTCATAAGTCAAGAAAAAACACTGCATTCCTTTGAAATGAGACAAATGCCATATGGTAAGTTTATTTTTAAATAGTGGGTAAGAGCAGGGAGATTGTTTTTCAGTCTTAGGATCTAGTAGCTCTGGTGGCAGTGAGAAGGGTTCTGACCTAATCCATGCCTGTGGACTGACAAATGAAAAATAAGAACAGTAAGTGATGATGGTAACAATGATGATGATAATGATGATCTGAGGGCTAGCAGATTTCAAGAGAGAGAAAGACAAGAGGCCAAGATGATAGCCTTCATGTTTTTGACATGAGCCAAAGGATGGAGTTTCTTAACACAGGTTTGAGTTATAACTAATCTGGGGGAATTAGGAGGATACTAGGCATTTAGATGAATATGCTGTTTGAGTTTCAGCTATCTGTAGTCATATAAATAGAGTGATGAGTAGGCAGTTGGTATATGAGTCTGGATTTTGTTCAAGTGGTCTGGGCTGGAAATATAAAGTTGAGATTCCTCAGCTTTGTAGTGGAACTAGGTAAGTCCACCAAAGTTAGGAGTTACAGAAAGATACTTTAGTCCTAGACTCAGAGCATATGTTCCATAAAAAATTTGTTTGTTTGCTTATTATTTTTGTGTTTTTTAAATAATTTTTAATTTATTTCTTAATACATCACAGATTCATGAGATTTCCAAATTCAGTTTATACCAAAAGAGCTTTTAACCATTATACTAACATAGTATTTAGGCTTTAGAGCAAGTTTAACTCAAAATAAAATTAACATACATAAAAAAGGCAGTGATTGAAAGAAATAATCCTGGGAGAAACCATGAGAGAAATGACAACAATAAATAGTATTAGAATTCATATTAAAATAGTAAATAGAATTCTTGAGTGCTAACTATATGTCATGCATAATGCACTCGTCAACTGTGCTCAACCTTCCCTCTAAGGAAGTGAACTATCTGCTCTTATGGCTATACCTACTTATTAACTTGTTTTTAAATGTCTATAACCTTTACTTCCATTTCCCTGCAAAGAACAAAAGACATGTTGAGCCAAAAGTCTTGACTGAAACCTGAAATTTGGAATTAAAGAGAGGAGGTGTTTTTCTCCTGGCTTAGCCAGCCAAAATGAAAGCTAGTCTGCCCACAGTCCATGCTGAATAAAGGAACAAGGGAATCCCTTCATTTTCAGTGATCATAAATTACCCACTGCATTTTTAGAACCACTGCATTGGCTGAATCTTGTCTTTGGCCCTCCCAACTCCACCTCAAATAGCCAGGGATGGAAAGTCCTTGTGACTCTATCCTGAGAAGTTCCTGGCTTCCTTTTTCTTATCTGAATTCTCACTTTCATAAGTCCATTTAAATCTTCTGACCGGAACATTATTCCAAATTTTAGAATTTAGTTTTTATGTACTGTATGTGAGGAATATTATTTTTAGCTCCTATTTCCATTATCCACAGTTTAGGATCCAAATGTTCTGGTAGAGATAATTGTAACACAGTTAATCTCCACTGTATTAGTCAGACCCTTTAGAAAGGTTCTTTTGTAATCACAAAACATGATTTTCTTTGAGGTTGTCTTCAACTAGCCTTTTCTGTTGCAACTGTAAAACATCACGTGTATGAAGATCTTCACATAGAAGCATCGCATTCCCCCGGGTAATTCCCTCTCTTACCCATTTCTATTTCTCAGTTCTGATTACTTTTCCTCCTCTCATGAGAATTCACATTTTATGCACAGATTCCCTTCTGAATCCTATTAGATTTGGGTATGTTAATATACCAACAAGTTGGTGGAAATGTCATCTTGCATGTTTCTAAGTTCAAATGAAGAAGAAATTAACATTTAAAATGTGTGATCTGATCTTTGGGTCCCAATGGCTTATGAGACATATTTTGTATCAGCCTCCCTCCCATGTGATTTAATGAACAGAGAATGAGACTAAGATTCAAGAAAACTTAGGTCTTTTTCTTTGAGCTGAGACCCATTAAATGCAACCGGAGCTACGAAGAAATGGAATGCAAAGGAGAAAATTTCTCAACCTAAGATGCATTCAGTGCTGCTGTGTAGAGGGAAATCTTGCTTCAAGTAGGGTTTGACCTTTAAGGTCCCTTCCAATCCCTGGTGTTTGTGACTCCTTTCAGGACTGATCCAGACAATTAACCTCACTGTGACTCACTTTCCTCACTGTGAAATAGCACCAGCACCCATCTACTTCAGAGGCATATTCTAGGTTTACTGAGCCATTTATAAGGCATGGATCAAATTTAACAGAAATAGAGCTATGTAAATAGCAAGGTTTATTATTACTTAAGGAAAAAGCGTGGGAAATTTTAAATAACCACTGAAAGAGCAGGATTTTTTTTTCCCTCTTCCATCTGCTTCACCTCTTGCCTGAGTGGCTCAATATATATGTAAATCAGCCCTTCTCTGTGTCACATCTGAGCACACAGAGAAGATACCGGGCCAAAGCAGGTGTTCAGAACTGACCGTGTGGACAGTTTTGAAAGTTATCTCCATATGCAGGGCCTTGCTCACACTCATGTGAAGTAAACAGGCTTTTCTCTTAAAAGCACTTTCAAAAAGACCAAAGGGACATTTCCAGTTGCAATCCCAGGGATGTGGGTAGGCAAAAGAAGCTCTTACAATATTATTTCATGTGTATGTTTTTAGAAAGATTTGAACATAAAGAAAAGTTGCAAGGCATGTACTATGGTAAAGTCCTGTACACTGTCATCACAGCCAGCAGTTGTTATTTGACTAGACTTACTTCTTTGTTCTAGAATTCTCCCAATGTAAAAACAACCATTGTATCAGCAACAATGTTTAATGTGAACACTTTTGTGTCATTTGAAGGTAAATTGTAGAATTATCTTTTGGCCCACAAATAAGTTAGGGTACACGTCATACGAACAGGAATTTTATTGTTATAACCGCACAAAAATACCAAATATGGGAGCTTTTACTACACTATTATCTAGATGCATGTAAAATTATATGTTCATATTATACATTCATGTTATCTATAACTATAGACACGTATCTATGCATACATATGCATAGATACGTGTCTATACATACATATATATTTCAGGTTCAGATGTTGTTCTAGGATCATCGATTGCATCTAGCTGGGAAATCTCTTTCATGTCCTTTGAACCAGAACAGTTCAGCTTTTCTTTGTCATTTTTGACATTGACATTTTTGAAAAGTCAAGATGAGATCAGCTTTTTCTATAATGCTGCTCACTTGAATTTGTTTGGTTTTTCTCCTTATCTGCATTTCATTTTTAAAGTCACTCCACCTCAGTGGGCCAGAAAACCATGCCATTTCCCAGTGTTGCATGCACCATTACCATTTGCTGCATCTGAAGTTCTGGCAGGGTGGGGTCGCAGAGGAGGGCCAGGAAAGCCAGTTCTTATTTGGCAATCACTTCCCTTCTCCTGAAGTAATTGTTTGTTTAGCAGGTATTTTTTAAACTATTCACTACAATGAAAGGTGAAGGATTGATGGATGGCTGCAAAAATACAAATGTAAGGGAAAGCTTTCTCTAAATGTTGTCTGGAGGTACTAAAAAAAGCCTTCTGAATTGTAAGTTATACATCATTTTTGCTAATGAAGGCAGAATGTGTTTTCTTAAGCACACAACTGCTTCAGGAAGAGAAATGTAAATTACTGCTCCTTATTCATTGTTCTCCCAAAGCTGAGCCTACAATCTTAAAATCTGCTCCCTTCTCCTCCTACCTGACACCATTTCACCTGTATACTGCAACATAAGAAAAGGAAGGTGTGTTGATGAATTTTTCATAAAGACAAATTTATTCCAACTAGAAACTGATCTTTTGTATTGAGTTCCCCTCCTTTCTTTCCTCTTCCGGTCCCAATATCTACTTTTCTTTCATGAGCCAAATGTGAAAATAGACAAATACTTTCTTGAGGGAGGCTGTGGAGTATATGAATGCACTAAATAAATATTCTATGCCTTGTACTGGCCCAAAGTCTTCATTCCCAGACTACTTATGCAATTATCTCTCTATATAATTAGTCACCTCATCAATCAAGCAGTCATTCAATTTGTTGATCTGAAATCTTAAAGGCAGGTGACATCCCTGATCTAGTGAAAAGAGCCCTGGTTTGGAATCCAAGAGGGGTCTTGGCTATCAGCCCTGAGTCAGCCATTATTATCAACTCCATGACCTGGAGAAAGTAACTCCTGCTCACAGCAGCCTCAGCTCTGGTGTTGGGGAAATTCAGCGGTAGTTGAGACCCCATCTGCCTCAGGAGTTTCAGGTGTGGAAAACTACCACAGTATCCGAGGATTTGGGAAAAGGACATACCACTGGCCTGGGATCTGCTGTGCTTCCTGGAAATATATTCCCCTCCAAATGAATGAATGAAGTCACACAGTAAGAGAACAAGTGGTTCATCTTTAATACTTAAAAGACTTCATCCATATGACTGATCTGTGAAGGAACAAGAGACCAGGAAAGCTATTATTCTAACCATTCTATTTTTGTGACCAAAAAAAAGGGGGGAGGGAGGATAATGTAGACTAAACCTTAACATGGTTCTACAACCATCTCTCCCACCTCCGTGCCCTATCTGTTAGAATTGGAAAAGCCATATCATTAATACATGTATTGTAGTTCGGAATCAAATCTATCTATAGTAGTAGATAAATTTTCCAAATTTAAGCTGCTATATAAATAAAAGGAGAGAAAAACAAACGAATGTATCAAATCTGGTGTGTCATGGAGTATATTTCACAGCTGTATTCATGCAAATACTTTTGGAGTTTTCCCTATGGGTTTCTTGTAGTGGACAATTCCCATATGCACCGAACAACTTACTAATTTTTTTCTTACAAAGTCAGTTTTCCAGTGTGATGAGAATCTGCGAGGGGGTTCCTCTAGAAACTGAAAGCAACTTTTTGTTTACAAAAGTTTTTAGTCATAGAAGTAATTTGCTAGATATCTGAAGTGCCGGCTGGAAGCGGGAGAGAACGTGGCATTCTAAATGAATTCCAAAGGCACTTGGGAAAATTGTGCTTCTGAGACACATATCCCCACAAAGGGAAAATATCAGTGTAATCTACCACAGAAAGAGGAATGACAAATGAGAAGTCAATATTGTAACCTTTAGGTAGGTGGCCGCTTGGTACGTTTGGGGAATGTGATGCGCTGGAGTTTAAATGGCAATAAACAATACAGATCAGTCTCCTGTGCATGATTGGATGTCATTTTTCAGGTCTAATTCGGCTGCAAGAGCTCATCAAAGCTCCCTCCAGATATAACATTAAAATCAAAATCCGCCAGCTGCCCTCTGGGAATAAAGATGCCAAGCCTCTACTCAAGGAAATGAAGAAGGGCAGGGAATTCTACGTGATATTTGATTGCTCACATGAAACAGCTGCAGAAATCCTGAAGCAGGTAAGAGGACGTAGGGAGGAGGTAAAAGAGGGGGTAGGGAGATGCCATTTTTCTCATTCTCAAAAATATCATCTGGTGTTCACTCAGCATGTTGTGAGAAAATGGCGGCATTCCAGAATATACTAAAGATGGCAATTTTCAGAACACTCTTAAAAGCCAAGTGCTTAAGGAGTTTAGTCTAGTTCTAAATGGGTGGGTGTTTCTCTGTGTGTACTAGATGAAATGTGTGTCCTGCCAGCCGAAGATGAGAGAAGCAAGGTAGCATTTCAAGGTGATTTAAATGTCTACTTTCTTTTTTTTTTTTATTGTGAAAATACCATACAGAGGGGTTACAATTACATGGGCAAGATAATGAGTACATTCCTTATCAAGCATTGTAGCCTCCTCCTTTGTTTCCCCTTCCCATCCCTTCCCATACCTCCTCCCCGCCCCCACACCCCAACTGGGAAGGTGGCTCAGTGGTAGAGCGCTTGCCTTGCATGCATGAGGCCCTGGGTTCAAGTCCTCAGCACCACATAAGCAAAAAGAAAAAAAGCCGGAAGTGGCGCTGTGGCTCAAGTGGTAGAGTGCTAGCCTTGAGCTGAAGAGCTGAGGGACAGCACCCAGGCCCCCAGTTCAAGCCCCATGACTGAGAATTTAAAAAGGCATGGGGAAGGACAAGAGAATCAGAGAAAGATGTTTTTCTTTCATACCTCACTGTAGACAAACTGCTTCTATACCTTAATATTTACAGAGAATGTGGCTGGAAACACCTACTAAGTCAATTCAGATGAAACATGATACATCAATAATAGAGTAGTAATTCCTGAGCCCTTAGTTTTATGCTTAAGAAAATTCAGACTCAGAGAAAGATTAAACATAGTTTGGTTCAGTCTCACTTTAGAGTGCAAGTGTCCCCCAGGCACTTTTGACAGTATTCGGAGACATTTCTAGTTGTCATATTTGAGAGTTGGGTACTCTATTAACAACTGGTGCTACTCAACAACTTATACACCAAATGTTAGACAAAAGCTGATGAGAGAATCAGTAATAAATGATTATATTTGGGCAAAGATTAGAAAACAATGTCAAGTTATTTGTGTAGCTACAAATATTTATGTGACCACCTGGGTAGCTCTTTATATGTTAGGGGTTGTTGTCATGCAAGCTAGCATTCTTTCCTAAAAATAATTCAAGCTACTATTGTGTTCCTTCATTTAAAAGCTGTGCAGCTGCTGTGTTGTTGATCGGTAATAGGCAGTCATTTCATAAGTACCAGCCTCTCCACACAGTCAAAACTGTCAATCTTCTCCCTAGGAAGAACCTTCTTTGGTCTTCTGTCCTGACCTGCTCCTGCTTTATCTCCATAGATAGATAATATCTCTGCAGTCATTGACTTCAGAATTCACTGGAACTACACAGTGCAAAAAGTTAACCAGATGTCTGCATCAGCTACTGGATTGCTGCCCTTTAAAAATTCCACCAAGAACCTGATATCATAGGGATATGGTTTGACTGTGTCCGTTACCATTTCATGTTTTGGGAGGTTGGTTCCTGGGGTGTTGAGGATAATGCTTAGTTGGGAGACTGAGGTCATCAAGGTGTTCCTTCAGAAGGGATTAATATAGTTCTTATAGGACCCTGGTTAGTTCTCGTGTAGGTGAATTGTTATAAAGAGAATTATTCCTGGCCCCTGAATCTCCCTGGCTTCCTGTCTCATCGTGTGATCTCTCTCAGAAATGCTCCCAGTATCGCTCCCCAACTGAGAAGCCTTCTCCAGAAGCCAGACAGATGGAGCTGTCCAATGTTAGACGTTCAGCCTCCAAAATCATGTCTCCAAAAATATGTCCACCTACTTTAAAATTAGCCAGCCTCATGTATTTGCCTATAACAATTGAAAACAGACTCATGTAGAGTTATAGACCAGGTTTGACTTGCCTAATCCTCTCATACAGAAGACAAAGGGATGCCTCCAGAGTCGCACACCCAGTTGCTCTCTCCACTGTGAAATGTTACCTCTCCAGTTATTGTTATTTCCTCCTAGACTATCATCACAATTACAGTTACTTAGATATTATAATTATCTCTTAGTAAGAAAGCAAGCACATTGCAATGATGTCGATAGCTAAGGAATTTAAAGGTAAATAAACACAATCCACAATCTTGTAACTTAAGGCTTCATTTGCGACTCAACACAGTTGATTAAAGTGTGTAATGGTGTGTGGATCAGAACTGAGGAAAAACACCCAGAGATTTTATATGTAGCTCTCAAAATTCAAGGAAGCATCTCTTCCCAGGAGCCTCTTATACAGGATCAGGGGACTCTTGTTACATTCAAGAGGATAATTTGCTAATGAGACTTCTGTTTGTAACATACCATTGAGCTCATGTAGCCAGCCATCTCTCTCCCAAAAGACAAGTGGTAGGCCGAGGGAAGGGCTGCTGTTTCCCCCTCTCTTTTAATAACTTTAAACATAGTATCCCATTGCTAAAAGTAGTTCCTTTCCACCATGCTAGAGATTACATTTTCCTAAGGATAATTAAAACCAAAAGAAAGCCTTGTAGAAGAGAGATTTAGATTATGTTGGCTCTGAAGTGGCTATTGACACAAATGTTTTCCCTCCACGCTCTCTTCCATTTCATCCTGTTTCCTCTAGTCCTTTCAGTGGTAAGATTATCCATTGCAGTTAAGAGACCAAAGACCCCTCCCTATGGAACAACTACTCTATCACATGTGATGATGCAACTATCCCTCCAAAAATCACTGCATAGGCCCCAGGTTGGCTTAATGGGGTCCCTTTGGCGTTCTAGCCTGTTGTGTTTGAATCCTTATATTGGACATCTCAGGACTGTTTATGGAGGTCAGAACATCATCTGAGTACTTGTGTGCTTCCATTTAAGTCGGTCCATTAACCTAGGGCCAATACCTACAGAAACAGAGCGCTCATCCAGAGCTGTCCCTGGAGGTTCCCTGGGGAGATGAAGAACAGGGTCTTGCTTCTGCTCATCACTCAAGCAGTCTTTCTACCTGAGGAAAGGAAAGACCCTCTCACTATAGATCTTAGCAGGTGCCAGGAATGGCACCAGCATGATCCATCATCATGTCATACAATCTCAAGCAACCCCTGAGGTGTCTTTTTGTCTCTTCACTTCAGTTCTGGAAATTGAGAGTCAAATAGGCTAAGCGGTCCAGGCAAGGGCCTTCTGCAAAGCCAGGTTGCCATATGGTCGACCAGATGGCATGCTAGGAGCCAGTACATTCATTCTATCACAAAGGGCTCTCTATCAGAATGGAGTCATTCTGAAATAACCATGCAGAATATCGGGGAAAACGTCCTCACTTGTGGACTGGTCGCCTTTAGATGATTGATATGAATAGTTTGTGCGTGCGTGTGTGTGTGTGTGTGTGTGTGTGTGTGTGTGTGTGTGTGTGTGTGTGTGTGTGTGTGTGTGTGTGTGTGTGTGTGTGTGTGTGTGTGTGTGAAAATCTTTGCAGAGATTTCTCTACCAGGTCAACTTGGCTTTCTCCTCAGGTGCATTTCCCATCATTGCCCTACATTTCCCTGCACCTCTATCATATTTTTCCACGTCTTAATGATTCATAAGAAAAAAGAAAAGAAATTAAATGCACTTTAAAGAAGGTATTTGACATTTATCTAAAAGTTAAAGAAGGGAGAAAAGTCTATAGTTATTCTTGGGCATGCTAATCACTTGGCAAAGTAATTATTTCTATTCATATTGAACAAGTGCTATATGATGAGAATCTGAAAAGTTATTTCCCCAAAAAATTAGTTTGGAATTCAAATGTCAAGACTTGATTATGCTCCAGAGAAGCAAGGCTTTCAGATGAACAAACTGTCTTCAGAAATGTCTATAGTCAGAGAATTGCTCCCCAACAACCAGCCAGCCACACGGTGTCTTCTCCTCCTCAGCTTACCCCTGAACCACCTGCCAGCAGATGTCTTGATGAAAGAAAGAAAGCTACCTCTCCTTTACCTACCTACCTCTTGTTTCCCACCACTGCTTGACATCTTACTTTACTGCCTGTTACACACCTGCTGTCATTCACACAGATGAGCCTAAAGGAGGAAAAGAAAGGTATTAGACCCTTCCAGCTCATTTCTGGGTATTAAACAACCATCTCATTTAACTGATACATTAACACTTGACACACTTGTGTTAATCTTCTTTGGAGATTGAAAAATGAAGCTTAGTGATCATATTAATTTCACCGCCTTTCTACTAGGCCTGGTCTTAATGCAAGATCTGACCCTGCTTCCTTCTTTTCTAGCACTAGGACCTCCAATACCTTCCTTAACCATATCCAGTCTGGTGTAACACATCTTACTATATCAGTCTCTCTGGCCTCCCCTTGACAAAGTCTAGAAAACTTCTTTCTACCCCAAAGTTGGCTTTATGATTATCTCTTGAAAAATAAAAGTAGGAGAGCCTTTCTCATTTCCTATCCCCCTATACTTTGCTTAGTTTGTTCCATAACTTTAATAAAAATAGGTAGTTAAGACATTTACTCAGGAGTTGTTTGAAATTCTTGCTAGACGGTAAGTTCAAAAAGGACAAGCCTTCTTAGTCTTTTCCTGCAAGTCCTCAGCTCCAACTATATAATGTGACACTTCCTAGGTGTCTTATATATCTCTTTTGAATGGGAATCTATGTTAGATTTTTTTATTGTTGTCGTTGTTGTTGCCAGTCCTAGGGGCTTGAACTCAGGGCCTGGGCATTGTCCCTGAGCTTCATTTGCTCAAGGTTAGCACTCTATCACTTGAGCCACAGCACCACTTCTGGCTTTTTCTGTTTATGTGGTACTGAGGAATCAAACCCAGGGCTTTATGCAATCTAGACAAGCACCGTACCACTAGGCCACATTCCCAGACCTAGATGTTTTCTAGCACAATTTAAAATGTTATTTGCCAGCTGGGCAAATAACTGAGTGGTTCAGATCTGTCATCCTAGCTACTCAGGAAGCTGAGATCTGAGGATCTTGGTTCGAAGCCAGCTCCAGGCAGAAAAGTCCCTGTGAGACTCTCCAATTAAGGACTCAAAAATCAGAAGTGGTGCTGTGGCTCAAGTGGTATAGTGCTAACCTTGAGCATGAGTTCAAGCCCCACAACCAATTAAAAAAAGATTGCTTCCCCAAAAATCAGTTCAAGGTTTAAATATCAAGATTTGATTAAGCTCCATCCATCAAATCTCCATACATCACCTCCTTCTACCTCATTCAGCATGCTATGCTCCTAACTCTGCCAAGTCTCTCTTCCGTGCCTCAGTTCCCTCAAAAGAAAGGCTCTAATCCTCTCCAAAATCAGACCTTACTAAGAAATTAGAGCCTATGGAGATGAAAGTTAGTCCTCTGGAAAAGTGAATCATTTTCCTATAGTAGGAAAGGGTAAGCAAGTCATTCTTCCCAGAACAGTAGCCTGTGTGCTAATGGTTTTCTGATGGAGAGTAGGGGACCCTCCATGCTCCATCCAGCAGGGAAGCAGCAGAGGAGCTCAGCCAATTTCCTGAGCTGGAGAGTTACCTGTGGTTGAGCCTGAACACAGGTTCCAACTCACGCAACTTGCTCCATCATTCAGAAGAAAGGTGTTGGGGAGGGGGTCATTTTCAACATTTGTGGCAAGATTATTAAGCTTGAATGGACCCATTAGTCCCCATAAAACATTTAGCATGGAAATAAATTGCTTCTATTCGCATCTGTGTGCCCATGCAGTTCTTTTCTTTGTGTTTGTTCTCTTTCAATTTATGTAAAAATAAGGCAAAAGAGAAAATGTATTTTTTTTTAAAGGCCTGGCTTCTCAGCTAGGAAGTCTAATGGCAACGCTGATTAATCAAATAATTTTCTGCGTTGATTCTTTTCTCATGTATGTTGTGCCCACTGGCACAAAGGTGATTAGGGAAGCTGAATTCCACGTTTCCTCAGGACAGAAGCAACTATTCGTCTTCATCTCTCAGGATAGAAACATCAGATCACACAGAGCTATACTAAGCTAAGAGAATGCAAAGCCACAATCAGATGTTTTCTTTTTGTTGTTGTTGTTTTCTTTTTATTGTGACAGTACTGTGACTTGAACTCTTGGTCTTGCGCACTTGCTTGGCTTGTTCTACTCAAGACTGACACTCTATTACCTGAGTCACACTATCACTTCTGGCTTTTTGTGGGTTAACTAGAAATAAAAGGCTTTCAGATTTGTCTGCATGGTCTCACTTTGAACCTCAATTCTTAGATCCTAGCCTTCTTAGTAGCTTGGATGACAGGCATGAGCCACTGATTCCTCACTTAAAAATTTAAAAATCCATCCTTACTAAATGTAAATACTAGAACACACCAAACTTCCCAGCAGCTATTTTTTTTAGTGAACACTTACATATCCCGGGCATTGTGCTAAACAAATTTAATGCACCAGTCATTTAAGTAGTATAAGCAAACTTTCTGTTTCATAACTTGTCCAATGTCACACAGCCTGTAAGTAGTAAGACAGGAATCCAAAATTTATCTCAGGACTTAGAAGGAAAACGCTCTGTCTTGCTACTGTTATGAATGATAAAAGGCTGATTCTTTTTGTAATGAAAAACCACATCTTACTCTGGCCCGTACTCCGACATGAAGTTGTATCATTTCACGCTTGAGCATCCTGCCTTGTCTACCTTTCCTAAGGCCTGAAGACATGTTGTCTATCAACAGCTCCATGGCCAAGAAGATAATGCTGTTCAGATATAGCAGAGACATTTATTCTTTCAGTCAGTTCTTTTCTGTTGAGGTGATAGAGATACAACAGTAAAAACAATAACAACTCAAATCTAAATCTCTGCTTCTGGAGGCAAAAGAAGGAGGAGGAGGAGGAGAAGAAGAAGAAGAAGAAGAAGGAGGAGGAGGAGGAGGAGGAGGAGGAGGAGGAGGAGGAGGAGGAGGAGGAGGAGGAGGAGGAGGAGGAGGAGGAGGAGGAGGAGGAGGAGGAGGAGGAGGAGGAGGAGGAGGAGGAGGAGGAGGAGGAAGAAGAAGAAGAAGAAGAAGAAGAAGAAGAAGAAGAAGAAGAAGAAGAAGAAGAAGAAGAAGAAGAAGAAGAAGAAGAAGAAGAAGAAGAAGAAGAAGGAGATGGAGGAGGAGGAGGAGGAGGGGGAGGAGGAGGAGGAGGAGGAGGAGGAGGAGAGGAGGAGGAGGAGGAGGAGGAGGAGGAGGAGGAGGAGGAAGAGGAAGAGGAGGAGGAAGAGGAGGAGGAGGAAGAGGAAGAGGAAGAGGAAGAGGAAGAAGAAGAGGAAGAGGAAGAAGAAGAAGAAGAGGAAGAAGAAGAAGAAGAAGAAGAAGAAGAAGAAGAAGAAGAAGAAGAAGAAGAAGAAGAAGAAGAAGAAGAAGAAGAAGAAGAAGAAGAAGAAGAAGAAGAAGAAGAAGAAGAAGAAGAAGAAGAAGAAAGAAGAAGAGGAAGAAGAGGAAGAAGAGGAAGAAGAGGAAGAAGAAAGGAGAGACCTTGAAAGTGCATGTCCTGGGAGTATAATTATCCATTACCTACAAACTGGTCTGAAGCCTTGAAATTACTTTCTGAACTAGAAAGAGACTGTGAATAGAATTGCGGACTGAAGCCTGAGATCTGCACTTGTGAATATTGCTCTTTCCCTAGTAAAATAACACCATTTATTTGGTACGTATTATGCTAGCATATGCTTTACATCGGACTGGAATGGTTTCTTTTTATCTGCTTCACATATCCCATTACAGATGAGAAAAATGCATCTTCAGGTCCTATATAGTGGATGGGGGAACAGTAATACCAGACTATGGTCTGACACAATCTGCCTCAGTATGTCAGATTCTCTGGGCAAGCTCTTTTGAGCAAGTCAGTTGATTCCTCTTCAACACAATCACACATCTGTATGTAGGGTTACTGACTAGCACCATCTTTTTAGCACCAATCCTCAACATGCAACTGTGCTCAAAGGTCCTCCACTAGAATCTAGACAAGCAGAATTTGCAGTGACTTACAAAAATAATTAAATCATACATTCTTTTTTATTGTAAAGGTGGTGTACATGGGGTTACAGTTATATAAGTAAGGAAATGAGTACATTTCTGGTCAAACAGTGTTCAAAAATTTTCTCAAATCCTCTGACAATCTTTGAGTCAGGTAATTGATAAGGTTATTACTTTGGAAAAATCTCAGGAAAGAGGGAGAAAAATGAGGGAGGGGGTAACAAGTTTGAAAGAAATGTACCTTACTTATGTAACTATATCCCCTCTGTTCATTACCTTGACAATAAAATTTTAAAAAATAAATGAAATGAGAAAAGATCTGTGTATAAAAACTATTTTAAAAACTTAACAATGTATTAATGATGATTTCAATTTATGCTAACTGGATGATAATTTTTATGGTACATTATACAATTAGTTTGGCAGTACATTCTCATCCTAATTATGTTTCTCTTGAGTTGATATTAAAGTCTATTCAGTCTCCAAACTTATAGTGAATTTTAATTCTAAGAAGAAATTCATAAATATGAAATACATCGATATAGATCTATAAACAGATTGATCTTTGTGGACAACCAACAATCTACAAAAAAAATTTCATTAACTACACTGTTATTGTGCAGGAAACTCACATAAGAAACCTAAAAGCCTCTATAGAAGGATTAAGATGTGTTTAATTTGTTTTAGGAGGCAAAATAAATCATATATAAGTATGATGATGATTAATGATAAATACATAGATGACAGATAAAACATAAGTAAATAGATATTATCTATATAAATAAGTATGTATATATGTATGTATTCTGATATTTAATTCTAGCCACATCAAAATTTAGCTTTAATAAAAGATAAAAAAAAGAAGTATCCTGACTATGGAAATAAGGGTATATCAGAAAAATTTCTTGAAAAAAATCAAGGCTGAATATATTAAAGTACATCTTAATCCTTTGGTTTAAGGATTTAAAGTTTAAGATTTAAGGAATCCTTCAATTTAACAATATACTGCAGCTGTATTTAAAACTGAGATGGGCCTGAATATACATTTTTGTTGCAATGAGTCTTATAGCATCTACCCGATTTTCATGAAAACCAACAGACCTAAAAGCTTAAAAAGGTACTCTAATACATTAATCTTCAGTCTTTCAAAGATGCCAGAGTTTTCCCCAGAGTTCTTCCTTCCTACTTTCCTCAGGACTATTAGCCACACTTTTATCTTGAATTTTCGCCTTTCTTCAGCTAACATTTCTTTGGAAGGCTGATTTGTTTTGAGACCCAACTTCATCAGGTAGCCCTGACTGGCCTCAGATTCACTCTCTAAGCCAGTCTGGTCTCGACCTCATGATCCTCCTGGGGCTGCCTGTGGAATGCTGTGACTATAGGTGTGTGCCACACGTGCAAACCCTTTTCAAGGGTTTTCACGTGCCAAGTATTATGCTGGTATAAAAAAGGGACTGTGTGTGCAAGACTTAAAGATTAGCTCTTTTCTGCTTCTATAGAAGAAGAATGTACGAATGTACAGGTGTGTGCTTCACATAATTCTGAGCAGCGTGTGACAATGAAGGCATGGCATCAAACCTGTACTGATACAGAAGACATTCCACACATTATAGATTTTCATTGTCATTAAAACTGGTGCTTCTGGGCCCTACCTCTGTCTCCTTGCACCACATCTGATATTACAGTACAAGAGCAGGTCCTAGACCTTCTCCCAGCCAAGTGTTCCAGTCTTCCTTTGTGATGAAGGTCAAGCAGAATGATGTGAAATTTCTGCAGACTGAACATCTGGATCTTGCGCTTCACAGTTTCTCCTTCCCTGATGCTTTTTTGGGGGAAGCCAAAAATACCATACAATTATACAAGATGGAAACCTAGGAATCCAGATGGATTGTATTAACATCCCACCTCTCCAAATTGAACAATTGTTGGAGATTCCACCCTTTGAATGTATCTTAGACTCAATCTCCCTTTCTCCAGTACTCTCTTCTATCTGGATTGTACCATCGGTCTCTCTGTCACTCATCCCATTCCTCTCCAGTTCCCCAGGCAGCCTCTAGGGAGTCTCAAAAGCTGCTTATTTTAAGTACATCTGACTTTATCTTCTTATTGAGTGTTCCACCACTGGGCTCAACTACCAGTTCTTCTGTCCTTCCTTAATGGAAATGTATCCACAAAGGAGATTAAAGGTCTTCCAAAAACTCTCCAAATGTACTCAAAAATCATAAGAAAATTCTAACACCTACAGATGTCATACCAGAAGCCCATGAAGGTTTGGATTCCTATAGACGCATAGTAACAAGTGAGGCACCTTCCAAGACTTACAGCACCTTGGGAGCCCTCTGGACAGGAGATTCCCTCAAAAGTAGATGGAGGCCTGAATGTGTTGGCTCCCAACCATAATCCCAACTACTTGGGAGACATAGAGCAGAAAAGACTGTAGTTTGAGGCATAAAGTTAGTGAGACTCTCATCCAACAAGCGGATATGGTGGGGTACTCTAATAAGTGAGCATAGCTATTCAAGAGGCAGAAGGCTCATGATCATGGTCTGCCATGGGTATCCAATCAACAACAACAACAACAACAACCCACAACTAAACCAACAAGGGATGAGGGCTCAAGTGTGATAGCATGTGCCTAGGAAATGTGAAGCCCTGATTTCAAACTACAATATTATCAAAAAATATAAAAGTGAATGGGCAACTTACTGAGCTCTCTGTGGATCTAGCTTTTCTCTCTCTCTAAATAGCCACATGCTTTTTTTGTGTGTGTGTGGGCGGGGGGGTTGCAGCTTCTGGGAGTACATTGGGACTTAATGGTTTTTCTACCACCTATATTTCCTATGGTCAATTAAGAGTTAATATAGTACAAAGATCCCAGTATTTAACTCGAATATGCCTACAAATGTTATAACTATGTTTTCTCCCTCAAATCTACACACTGAGGTTATCCCTTCCTTTCCAATTGTGTAAAAAGAAACTTTCACCATACCAGACATGTTCTTTCACTAAACAGATAGCATCTGTGATCATTATTGTTGTGTCTTAAAAAGTACGTTTGGTAAATATAAATGAACTATTCTTGATCTTGATGGATATAAGTCACCCTGAGAATATTTAATGATTATCAATGTTTAGAACACACCCAAGATTAGATAAATTCAGAAATGAGACCTAAGTATTGGTGTTTATAAAAAGTTCCTTAGCAATTATAATACACTGAGAAGCATGACTACATATAATTATTTTCTAAAGCCTGATAGTTTTCAGCAAATTGCGAGAGCAAGTCTCACTCCCCGCCAAAAAAACCCTAAGAATCATGTCCACTGAAAAGATGTAGCAGGCTATAGATATTTCAGGAGACCGCTAATGAATGGCTTTACAACATCTCTTTTGAAAGATTACCTTAGGAAAATTTGAGGTCAAATTTTTACTACTACCACTACAAAAGAGGGACTCTTACTGCAAAAAGATTGGCCTCTGTGTAACATACACTCAGTTGACTATATAGCTCCTAGATTTTGTTTGATGCTTTGTTGTTAAAAGCTACTCAGAAGGATGAAATCTGAGGATCACAGCTCAAAACCAGCCTGAACAGCAAAATCTGTGAAATTCTTACTTCTCATTAACCAGCAAAACTGGAAGTGGGGTTGTAACTCAAGTAGTAGAGTGCTAGCCCGGAGCAAAAAGAGCTCAAGGATAGCACCCACATCCTGAGGTCAAGTCCCAGAACCAGCACACAAAAAATTATTTTTCTACCACTGGATTTGTCTCTCATTTATCATTGTTCTGCTATGTTGTTCTACATGTTGTGGAGTATGAGTCATTAAGTTTCATGTTATCCTCCAAAATCTCCACTCCGCCATGCACTTGGACAATTCAATATGGCTCTGCTAGTAGGGTTGAGTTGTGAAACTAAACTAAGCTCTACTGGCTTCTACTCCTTTTATAAACATTGATCAATATCAGCTTCACTTCTGCTTATAAAAATGGTGAGACTCACAGATACTCCCAACTAGTACACTGATTGTATTTACCAACTTTATGCGGAATCTCTTTTCTTTTCTTGGGTGGAAGGAGGAGAAAACTGGGCTGGGTTTGCAAATGGTATCCAGCTTAGGCTTTCTCCTACATTAGCTTATGACTGCACTTGTGTCAGGCACCCCGATATTACGCTAGGGAGAGGACAGAAATTTTTCTAAATGTGTATTCTCAGACCAAAAAAAAAGTCATTTTTCTTCTTCACATTGCATGAGATCCTCATTCTGGTGTTACTGCACTGAAATATATTCGTCTGCACGGTAATCATAGAAAGCCTTGGAAATGACATACTTTGGTTTTCTTTTGCTATTGTAAAACATTATCACACATTTAGCTGCTTAAAGCACTGGTCTGGAGATTGAAAATGCAGGTATTGGCAGGGCTGTTTCCTTCGGTAGGCTCTGGGGGAGGACTCTGGCTCCTTTCTTCTTCTAGCTGCTAGCAGCTGTCCTGGTTTCTTGGCTTATGGGCCCCTATTTCCTTGTCTCTTTCCCTCTGCTTCCATTCCCAGACCACTTTGTCTTTCCCACCTCCTTCTCTCCCATCTTAGGAGACCGGTCGGGTTCCCATATGACTTCTCAGATCCTACAGGGAAATTGCCCTATCCCCAAATCCTCCAGGTAGTCAACCCTGAAAAGTACCTTTTGCCATGCAAAGTAACATATTAATACTTTGTGGAAATCAAACATGCACATCTTCAGAAAACCAGTATTCCATTTACTTCAGAAGAAATGGGAACTTTGGCATGCTCAACCTTTTCCTGGGATCCACTACCATTTTCTCTACAATTTACTCTTCCTTTGGAAATACAAGAAGTTCATTCATGGTGGCATAATTTCTTACAACAGAGATTTATTGAAAAGTCTACATACACGCAGCTAGTTCTGCTGGAAACCAATATTTAAAAATTGTGTGGCCCAAGTAGCATCCTGCTCAGAAAAGAAAGAGAACGTGGCTAAAAGTATCACAGCTGCCACCGAAAAAAGTACACCCTGCAGCTCACAATTTCATCTTATATTGCTGCTCTGAGACTTCAGATCATTCAACTAGTTTCCTTGAAGATGCTTACGCTGGAAGAACTTATTTCTATCTTGAGGTGAAACTATTATTTTAGTCACATTGCATGTTACACATTTGGAAGTTATTCATTTGAAATTATTGACTAGAAACCATGTCTGATGGCTGGGAATTCATCCTGGTATTGAGAAGGCTATAAAAGAAACACTATACTTCAGGTGAGTCAATATAAACTTCGGAGACACCTATTTTTCAATGGAGAGAAGCAGTAATAAAAACCGATATAAATATTACAAGAGCACTTCACAATTGCCTACGAGAACTCCAGGCTCTATTTTAAGCATTTGCTTCTACAACAGCAGCATAATGCCAATTATTTGTGACATGTAGTAAAACCTTAATGATGGATGCCAAGAACTTGCAGATAATAATTTTTACAGCTGTCTTCGTAGCATTGCTTTGCTTACTGAGAAATGATACAGACTTCTTCAGAGACTCAGATATGTTCGTTTCTTATTCAGACTTTCCAAGCATCTCATAGGCAGACTCTGAGGATGCCACAGGTATCAGACCCCAGAATTAGTTTTTGGTCATCTACAACTAGACTTCAATGCGAACTTTGAGGACAACCTAAACCATGATTTGGGCAGTGCTGTATCTGCTAACTACTCATCAAAATCCAAAATATTATTTCTATTAAGAATGACATATCTACACCAAGATAGGTCAATGCTATCATGAACAAGATCCATGAGGTTTGCAAAAAATGTCAGATGGCATCTAGAACAATTGTTCGTGGCCCATTGCTAACAATCAATAACTGTGTCCCCAAATATTATAGTAGTAGTTATCAGACCATTAGATTTTTCCATTCAAGGGCTATGTGGCATGGAGTTTTAATTCTGCTACCTGTATGACCATTACAACTCAACTATGACTAAAAGAAGGCAGTAATTCCAGTCATTGAAACAAAGGAAGAATCTCATAGCATCCCCAACTTAATAACATGATATAGAAAACAAATTCTTAATATAGATACGTCATATCTTCTGTTTGTTCAATTTAAAACTTAGTTCTACAAACAGAATAGACTGTGATAAGCACATAGAACTTTGTTTTTTGTGTTGGTCCTCTTTGGGGTTCTTATAATTAATTCTGAAATAACATAGGGTATGATGTACTATGATAGTATATCCTGGAAATGGGAAGGCACTGTTTGGTTGGAATTAGTCATTTTTGTTACACTAGCCTAAATTAACTATATAGTTGTAGTTCAGAGCTCTTTCTGAGGATAACACAGTATGGTACTATGACTTTGGTTTGCGTTTTTCTGATAACTAATGAAGGAGGATGTTTTCCCCATTCTTATTGGTCATTTGTACTTCTGTGGCGAAGAATTTTCACCTTTCACTTGGCTTTTATTGTCTTTTCCTTTTTTCAGTTCTAGGAGTACTGTATGTTTAAATACAAGCCCTTTATGAAAGAGATAAGATTTGCAAATACTTTTCCTAAGCTATGGGTGTGTTATTTTTAGTTTCTTTTTTTATTGTGAAAATACCATACAGAGGGGTTACAATTACATAGACAAGGTAATGAGTACATTTCTTATCAAGCATTGTTGCCTCCTCCTTTGTTTCCCCTTCCCAGCCCTTCCCATCTCCCCCTCCCATCTCCTCCCTCCCCCTCTCCCCCCGTGCCAAAGTTAAAGTTGTAAGGTTCATTTTTCTACATAATGTCTTATACATCTCATTGTTGCGATGGGTCCACTGTATCTCTAGTTAAACAATTTGTTTTCTTTCATAGTGGTACTTGAAGCATTAAAGTTTCAAATGCTAATGAAATCTAAAATAAAATAGCAGTCCCACCTTTGGGGCTACTAGCTTTCTCATTCTTATCTAGAAGATTTTCAATTTTCTAAAGTGTTCCCCAAGTTGGCAGGCCGATGATCAATGACTCTACCCTTGTTTGTAAATTTTATTTTTAGGAAGTTCAGGGTAAGAACCACGATGCACTGAACCAATCTAGGAAGGAGAAGGTAAAATATTGAATGTTCTTCATGTCAGAAGCACACCTGAAGTACCCACAGGCTCTTTTTGCAATAAAAGCAGCATACCTGCTGGCTACCTACATACTGACTTTTCACAGTTCATTTCTAACATGGAATACCAAGCAAATCAAATGGATATTTGCCTCCAGGAATTAGTAAAACAATAATAAAAATAATGAGTGAAGTGACTGTTTCTTTTTTAAGTAGGTGTTTATGCTCCTCATGGGGGATCAAAAGCTTTCATAAGAAAATTGAAGAAGATTTTGCTCAAATGAAAACTATGAACTCAGGTACCTTTGTAGTCCAGAAATGTGTTTTAAACATCAGTGTCCAGCTCTATAACCAGAAACATACTCAGGTCCCTTTCAAGGGGTAGTCTTTGTCACAATTACACTATCCAGTGAATACAGTGAAATATTGGATGCCTGACTGACCCTGGCAGGCCAGCTCTTTACGCTCAAATGATATAAGAGTCCAGTAACGAGACCTCACCATGCATGGCTCTAACGGTTATTGATGGCCCTAAAGCAAGTCTGTCTTTTCAAATCTCCCTGCCCTGTCTTGTTAGTACCATAGTGACTTTGGTGCCATTGGCTCATGATTCACCGTAAGCGCTTGCCACCATTTGTCTTACCTTCATGGCATTACAATTTCACTAAATATCCTGTGGATTCCACAGTGGCAGAGGCAACACAGGGTCTGATCAGTCTTGATGTTTTGTTATGCGCTGTTGTGAATTCCCTCTTGAATCCTCACTTCCCTTTCATATAAAAATCCTTCTAGGTTGTAAAATTTTAGGTACTTTTAAGGATCCCTGACAAGCTGTGATACCATTCACTAGACCTTTTCAACACTTTAATTGAGGCCCTAAAAACATGGCAACATCCATGTTTTCCAAAAGCAGTAACACCGCCATTTTACATTCTCCACTCCAAAACTCCAATTTGAGGATGGGCAGTTATGGGGTCTAGGGTGTACTGACTCAAGAACTTCTAGAAGAGGTTTCTCATGGATATCCAGAATTGACCCAAGTTAGAGGAAAAACACTGTGAAAATTTAATTTCTGAGTCTTTGTTTCTATGCAAAGATTTTTTTAAAGAGTATCAGCATAATTCTGTACTTAATATGTCCCCCAAAAGGTAAAACCATAGATTCAAGAGACTATTTGTAACTTTTTCTACTGCAGTCATACCATTTCTAGTATTCCAAAAGTGAATAAATTATATACATATTCTCAACCTATTTTATAGCCAATTCCTTTTACTTCTCTCACTTAAAAAGGAACACACACACACACACACACACACACACACACACACACACAGAATTTTTGGAACTATCAAGATGCCATATAGGTAACTGAGAATAAGTATTAAGAGACAGTGTGTACCTTGCTCATGTAACTGTGACCCCTCTGTACAGAATCTTTACAATAAAAAATATTTTTAAATTTTCTTTTAAAAAATCTATAAGATCACAGAAAATAAAGGACTTCAAAAGCAGAGAGAAAGAGAGAGAAAGAGAGAGAGAGAGAGAGAGAGAGAGAGAGAGAGAATGTGAAGGGTTGGGCATGGTGGCTCACAACCATAATCTCATGACTTGAGAGTCCAAAATAGGAAGCTCATGGATGGAAACCTACCAGGAGAAAACATCAGCAAGGCTCCATAGCAACAAACAAACTGGGTATGATGGTTCGCATCTATAATCCCAGCAACACAAGAGATGTAGATAGGAAATTTTGGTCTGAGACTAGCCTAGGCAAAAGCACAATACACTATATGAAATTAAAAACAAAAAGGGATGAGGTCATGATACAAGTGGTAGAGCATTTGTCTATTAAGTGTGAAGTATTAAGATCAAAGCTCAGTGCTGGAGAGAGAAGGAGAAAGGAGAGAACACACACACACACACACACACACACACACACACACACACACACACACAGAATGAAATAGATATGTGGAGAATTCCCTTCCTTCTTTTTATAAATTAATCCTCCCGATTCTAGCTATTTTTGTTGGGCAAGACTACAAAGGGGTGGAGAGAAGGTTTTCTGAGATACACTCCTTCACTAACGTCCATACCAGCATCGACATTTCAATATCTACTGAGTTCTTCCCAGAGAAGCCAAATGCCAAAGCTAGGAACAAAACAGTAAGTTATATTCTAAGCATGAGATGGATTATTCAGAAATCTAGGAGAGAGATGAAACCTGGTGTCATCATGGACAACTCCAAGGATAAGATTTGTTGAGCATAAACTATTTTTAAGCTGGATCAGGAAACCGATTCCTTTGATGTAAGTCAAACACAGTCTGATGTGATAAAATGGGATCGAGGTCAGTGCCCTTGTTCCACAGCAGCCTCTAATTGGCCTCAGATTTCTGATCTGCTGGGCTGGTGGCTATGTATATAAAAGCCCTCCAGTTCTATGCTCTTGAGTTTTTGC
Source organism: Dipodomys merriami (assembly GCF_024711535.1). NCBI lineage: Eukaryota > Metazoa > Chordata > Mammalia > Rodentia > Heteromyidae > Dipodomys > Dipodomys merriami. The sequence continues at coordinate 111,709,871 of NW_027203381.1, read as the reverse complement.
AGCCACAGTACTAATGATCTACCTCTTATTATAACTCTGCTTCTGATTTTCTCTCCTTATTTCTCTCTTGCAGATTTTGTTCATGGGTATGATGACTGAATACTACCACTACTTTTTCACAACTTTGGTAAGCACCTCAGATAGAAATGTATTCCACATAAAAAAAAGAAAGAAATGTATTCCACATGATAGGAACCATGTCCACATTTTACTTCAAAGCTAGTCCCCAACCCCACCATGTCAAAGACAGGATATTATCATGGAGATTTGTTTTACTTTCCTAAGAAACTTGTCCATCTATTAATGCTGAACAGTAGGTTTCTTTCTTTCTTTTTTTTTTTTTTTTGACTCGTGAGCATCAGTGCATTATCCAGAAAGGATAATATTCCATTAAATAGAAACAATCAAAGGAAAAACAATTCTAAAAGAAGCATTATGTACAATATCTCTATCCATTAGAATGTGCACTGAAGTGACATTCTTTGATATTATGTGGCTTTCTTGCTGGTACCCAAAGACATTGAGGTTAAGTCAAAGGTGTTAGATACCGACAGGTGTTAAGATACATTCCACATTCTGCATTTTGAACCACTAAGGAAATCATGGCATTAAGCTTTACATATCCAAAAGCAATTCTGACATCATAAATTCTAAAAGATGATGAGTTCATAGGAGAAAGATTTGATGCATTTAATACACCAAAATGATGTGAGAGTTCCATTCAACTAACTTCAGAAGTCACAACACACACACACACACACACACACACACACACACACACACACACACACACACACACACATTCATGCACTTTCTTCCACCCTATGTCAATACCCCACATGCTCCACTTTCTGAGGTAAGAAGAAAACACAGAATCACTCCTTCTATCCTAATCTATCCTTACCATCTAGTGAGCAAAATCTACCCCGAGTTCAAGTCCACAGTTTTATCAATAAAATCAATCAGTTAAACTTGTAAGTTGGGGAAATCAAAGAATTTGAAACATGGGCAGAGAAGTTGCTATACTTATACTACAACAGCAACAAATGATACTCCTGATTCAAGTACCCAAATAGCAGAGAGAAATACAAGGACCTCATGAGATGGTTTGAGGGTAGCTGTCTACTGAACTGGGGGTGGGGAAAAGAGGTACATGGTAGAAACCCCAAACGAAAGCTTCTGTGACCTTGCACCTCCACCTGCCTGCTATCCTCCAATTCCTTCTTAACAACAGTCAAGGAGGGGGGTCACAGGGACTGCTAAGTATCTCGCTGTGCTTACAAATACAGTACATCACCACGAACGTCTAGCCATTACTCAAGATGAGAAGGTCGTTGGTCTCAGAACTTTCTACCAGTCACAGATGTTTATACTCTGGAGGCTTGGTTTGGGGCAATTTGAGAGTGAACAATAGAACCCAGGAAGGCTGGTCTTCAGCAGAGGCTCTTGGAGATGAATCCATTACACATGTCTTATTTTTATCCACACCTCCCTCTCTTGCTTTTTTATCCCAATCGTGTATAGGGATCCCTTATGTATGAACGCGGAACATTCCTCATTCTACATTACACAGAATCTCCCATTGTAGAATAAACTAATTTTTAATGTGTTAAATGCACTCATGAGATTCAGTAGACATGGTAGAAGTTTCTGGGAAATACCCTTTAGCTTGAGCAACTTTCCCTTTACATATTGAATGTTCTAAAGAAATCACCTTTTCTAATCTTAGTAATTAAATGTGCTTATTTAAGCATTTTCCTTTGGTTCTATCTAAAATCAGCCCTACAGTTGCAGGGTTGTTGTTTTTAATCATTTTTACCCAGAAACATAAACATATATCTGTTAAAAAAAAAAAGTTACTCAAACCTATACTGCTAGCTACTTGGGAGGATGGCTTATTCAAAATGAGGAATTGGCTTGTTCAAATCCTTAATAGTAGAGAAAGAGAGAGTAAAAATGAAACCTACTTAGAGTGACTCAGATAGCATATGAATAAAAAAGATCAGTGTGAATTATTCTTTTATAGACACCATGTGAAAATGTTCACCTACTTCCTTCTCATTTTTTTGTTTTAATCTATTTAGCTCCCATTTGCATATGGAATGTTGAAAATGCTAACTCGTTTCTACTTTTTGTTATTTTTGATACTGCACAGGACTTGTTTGCTTTAGATCTGGAACTCTACAGGTACAGCGGCGTAAACATGACTGGCTTCAGGCTGCTTAACATCGACAACCCTCACGTGTCATCCATCATTGAGAAGTGGTCCATGGAGAGGCTGCAGGCCCCACCCAGACCCGAGACTGGGCTCCTGGATGGCATGATGACAGTGAGTAGTCATTTGAAGTCACGTGCGGGGATTCCTTTCCCGGCTGTGTTAAGGATCTTGCATGCCTCTTTACCAGGAGGAAATGGTGGGCTAACCTATGACTAGGAGAGGGGGGAGGAAGGAGGCTTATCAGGTGGTTTGGACAGGGTATACCTGGCTATGAGGAAAAGCTGTCATTTTTAGCTTTCTAACTCTCCTTGCCTCGAGTGAAGAAGTTGACAAGAGTAGCCACTCACCATCAGTTAAATGAAGACAAGGCAGGGGAAATGATTATCAGTGGGAATGAGGCCTGGGGAGGGGCAGAAAGATGAGGAACAATCTGCCCATGAATGTTATGCACCGTTATGAAGAACCACATGGCCTTTCCCACTTGCTGCAGTTCAGCAATTGGAAGCAGATGTGGAAAAATGCCAGATTTACATACAGACTGTGTGCTCGTGTTCTTCCTGTCCTGAAGACGTACAGACTCCCCTCTGCAGACACTGACAGTGCTTAGCGCTAGCCATATGCTGCTCTGGAAGCAGATACCAACTCTGTCTCCTTGCGAGGCAGAGATACTCTTCTGAACAGGAAAAAAAATGCAAACAGCCTCATCAGAGAGCTCCTCACTAGCATCGTTTGTCTCTAGTTGTCAGATGCATCCACCCTCACTTTATTTCTCTAATGAAGCTCCTTGGGTGATGAAGAAAATAACAGGAAATGATAACAGAAATGCTTTCTATGGAGGAGCAGTGGTACCTAAGGGGAAAGATTGGGGAAAGCGAGCAGGTAATAGCATTTTAAATTGGCATAGTATTTCATTCTCTGTCCCATCATCCAGAGACACGCTCTTGCTTTTAAGATGCAATTTACTGATAACTGAAAGGATATCATCTCACTGAGAAATGAACTGGTGATTTCGTTTTTTTTTTCCTTTTCACTGTGATGAACAAATGAAAAGGAGAAATAAATGAATGAGTTAAGTGGCTCTGGATGGTCCCATGTTCAGAGTCCCTGACTGGTTTGGTTTTTTTTTGCAAACCTGAAATAACTTTGACAACACACAGTGATCTGATAGACCATGATGGGGAGCATTTTGGAACAAATGAGCCTTGCAGTGATTTAAAGTGTTGCTTTGAATAAAAGCAAGTAGAGAATGTCCTGGGAAATACCAGATTTATAAATATATATATATAATACATATACACCTATATAGAGATATTATATTTATTATATTAAATATATAAATATAATATAAATAAAATATTCTATTTAATATAATAAATATAATATGTATTTCTATATCCTTAATGTATATATTTTATACTTTTATATTAAATGAGATATGCTTATTGTATACAATATATACATATTGCATATATATTCACACATACACATACACACATATGAGAAAAACATTATCTCTTTGCTGCCTGTCAAGATTTCTACCACAGGATGAGCCTCTACCCAAGCAGCCTTGGCACTTGACATGCCACAGATTGAAGCTGCTTTCACAGAGATTGTGTTGTCATGTCAAACATGAAATCCATATCACAGTATATTTTAATTTACAAAAAGGTGTCTGTGTTCAATTACACTGAGTTTATAGAATAGTTTGTCCGCATAGACAAGAGGACAATAGAACAAGGTAACACAACTGTGTGATTTAGACAGAGTGGGGCAGGGCACCTCTACCAGCTCAGCCTGCTTCTGTGTCATCGGAATTCTGCACTCCCTGGCGCTGTTGCCAATGGTCTCAGCGATGGCATCCTCATTGGGAAGCCCAAGGGCTAGAAGACACCCTGTTCAGTCCAGGGGCAGCCAGCCTAAGAGAAGGTTTTCAGGCTGACTTCTTGTTGCTGTTACAATGACTCTGAACTATGAAAGGATAAATAAGCACTTAACAGACCAGGAGAGGTGCTTCACCACAGTGCTGTAAATGCAGTGGATGATTTATGCCAGGTCAGGTCAACATTAGACAAGGGAAAGCAATAGTGCATAGCACTCACTGAAAATCAGATCCAAGCCATGCAGATATGCAGCTTCAAAACTGCTCTCCAACCAGTATTATTTTATCCAGACTCTTCAATGCATTTCAATCTTTTCTGTTTTACCTGGATATGACTAATTTAGGGGTGGAACCTGTATCATGGAGAGAGGTCAGAGGTTGACAATAAACAAGTCCAATAAATCCAGTATAGAGTTAAGTGAGCTCATCACACAGCCCAAGTCCAGATCCAGTGTTAAGACATTTAAGAGCAAACTCTTTCTTCTCTACCCTAAGGATAAAAAACTCCATCAGTCTCTTAGACACTGCACATCAAGCAGTTGTTGCCACAGCTGCCTAGAACCCACCATGATATCAGATGCTCAAATGCTACTTCACTAGAAAAGCATTCTACAAACTGATACGCATTATGGTAGCTTCCTCTCTGTTATTTTCTCTCTTCCCACATGCTTTATTTTTTTTTGCACAGACATTTTATTCTCCATTTATAAGTAGATTAGTTGTTTTGATTTGCTGTTCTAGACTATAAGCTTCATGAAGATATATATGTTATCTCTCTTTACTCGATCCCCAGCCTAAAAAAGCTGGCACATAAGTGATCCTCAATAAATATATATTTTAATAAAGACATTAAGCTGGGCACCAGTGGCTCATGCCTGTAATCCTAGCTACTGGGGAGGCTAAGATGTGAGGATCATGAAAAAAAAACCAGAAGTGGAGCTACAGTTCAAGTGGTAGAGCACTAACCATTGCACATAAATAGCTCAGGAACCGTGCTCAAACTATAAGTTTAAGCCCCAGGACTGGCAATAGATAAAGACATTAATGCATCAAATAAATATATGTTTAGCTTCCACTGAAAGTCAAATTGTTAGATGAAAAGTATCCATGTAGCCCTGAAATATTCTCATGAAAGTCCCTGTAAATAAGAAATATGCATGATTAATGAATATAGAAGTGATTCTAAAAATAATACAATTATTTAATACTTTTGTCCTAAGCTAACCACTGCCCAAATTGTAAGGAGAGAATTGTCTTCACCCTAATGGTATGCATAATCTCCCAAGAGAGTACCCCTGAACCCCCTCATGGTTATTTCATTCATGTGCCACATATATTTATAGATTTATAGACATGAGATACAAACATACAATATAGGAATTAGAAAATGCTTTAGAAAAAAATATGTGTTTTGACATCCCACATACTCATCTATTTTCTATGTTTTAATATTTTAGCTATTAAAATTTTCTTAGAACTTTATATACTAATAACTCCCTGAAGATTATGGTTATACATGTCAAAACATATCTAAATCTGAAAATAGAGAAGTCAGTCATGCCCAGGTTCGAAAACAATCTTGACTGAAAGACAGATTTAGTTAAAAGAATTGACTTTAAAAATAGAGCTAAATTGAATGAAGAAACTGTTACTGAATCATGATGGTTTGCTAAACCAGTAAAATTTACTGATAAAAGCATCTTTAGATTTAAAATAAATTATTTTATCACCTGGCACGTTAATTAACACGTCAGATGTTTCGAGTGGTTTTCTTTTCTTTTATTCTTGAAATCTACTTTGTTTCTTCTCACTGTGTTAAAATTATTCTTAGTACTTGAGCTGATTCAGTTTCTTGGCTTTTGTGGACAGACAACAGTAATGGACTGGCTCACTCTCAGATGAATTCTCCTCTGATTGTGGACCAAAATTGTGTATGATTCAATACTGCCCAGGAGTCCAAGAGACAGCAGAACATTGATTTGTCATTGGTTGCTCAAACACATCCACAGTATGAAGCTGTCTGCAGCTTTATCCTCTTTTTCTACATGAACCATTTCCTATAATCATAGTCCAGGGGGAAGACATCTTTGGATGACTACCTTGAGACTGCACTGCCCTGGACTAGTAGAAAAAGGAAGGTCTCAGGCAGTAGAAACCTGGCTCTGAGACCTGGCCATATCTCCTATCTTACTAAACAACCTATGTAAGTTGTGTGACGCCTTTCAGAGCCTGTTTGTTGGTCTGCAAATGTGTGTAATAATATTTTACAGTGGCATTCTGCTGACCAAATTAGATAACACGTGAAAAGCTTCTACAGCATGTACTTGGTACTTGCTATGTTGCCAATCCAAGGACAGAAATCATTCTAAATTAATCCTTACTCTGCCTTCTTTTCTCATTCATTTACGTCATTAGTTAGCTACAAAGGGCACATTTTTGTATTGTCTCAGTGGCTTCTTAGCTGGCCACTTGCATAACTTGTACGACGATGGATTCATCGAGGTGTGTTTTGTACAGTCTTCTTTGCTGGTTTTCCATTCTCCTTTTTGAAGGCTGATAAATATTTATTGATACTCAAATTATGTTTACCTCTCAGCCAAGCCCCAGTGGGCCTACTGGGATTGCTGCCCTAATTACTGAATTTCTAGATTCTAAGTAGTACCTTCTCCGCACCACCTTCCCCAACCTAGTTACTAATTCCACTCACTGTGGGTGCCTCTTCCTGTCTCCTGGGTGCTGAGGTGCTCAGGATGAGCAATGCCTCCATCACCACTTTTAGTTTTCTTGGTAATATCCACTTCCACAGACTTGTGATCTTCAGGTGGGGCCCCTGAAGACAAAATACCAGTCCTCTTACCTTTACCATCAGCCTCCTGCCGTGCCAAGTCTCAAAGGAGAATAAAACTAGCCAATTGGTAGTAAGGGTGGAATTCCTGTTAGTTCGCTACTACGGTTGAGAATTTAATAGGGGAATATGTTGACTAGCAATGATAGAGCAGTCACATGATTTCCCTTAGTCTCCAGCCCGTCTAGAAGCAAAACTGATTCAGCATGCTGAGGCCAGAGTCTCAGACCAATAAAAATAGACATTCACCATAGTCACACTGTTAACTGGAATAAATTCTATGGCCTGACTGAAGACCCCAGGTTTACAAAGACACATATAGGGGTTCCAAGGGCTTAAATGATTTCTCCCAGAAGCCAGCCAAGGGCCAGTTCTTCCTTTGGAATGTGTGGGAGTTAAGCACTTATATTTCCTGAGTTAAACTTCTAATTAAAATTGTTATGATAACCAAAACAGTATGTACTGGTGTGGGGGATAAGGAAGCCAGCTAGCTTTCTGTATGATTATTTCATGATTGTTTTTCTTAGGGGCACTGAGCAGTGAGATTTCATCCAGCTTTCAATATGTATAAAATGTGAACCAAAACACATTTGGAAGAATATTGGAAACCTAGGCCAATTTCTATTACATTACATATTACCAAAGATGACTGGAGAGTTCCTATTCAGTATACAGCCCTCCAGCGCAACACTGAAAAGAGATGCACTGGCTGTTTATTAGCACTATAAAATAGTTAAAATGAGCATTTTCCCATCTAACAGAACATCTTCTGTCAAGAAGTTTCATACTTTTAGAAGAACTGGTTTACTTCTGTGAATTTGTAAAGCTCTGATCACATGTACAGTTTTGAATCATTTTATTGCTCATACCAGTATGAAAGCAGCCTTGAGAAAGTCAAGTTCATTTCTTCACTAAGTTTCCAGACATTTCTAGAGATCCTTGGAATCTCATTCTACATTTCTGTACCAAACCAATCATTCAGTGAATGGATAAAGTTACTGTTCTGTATCCTCAGGGCTCTGCTTCTACAGATTCAGTCAAAATACTGCAGAAAAAAACTGCACCTGTAGCAAACACGTATAGACTTTTTTTTCTTGTGTTCTTTCCTGATAAACAATATAACATGTCAACACTTTACACTTCATTTATGTTGTATTAGATATTAGGTAATCCAGAAATGAGTTACCGTGAATTATCGAATTATTTAAATTACACACCAATACTAAGCCATCTTATATGAGAGATGTAAACATACTCATATTCTGATATCCAAAGGAGGTCTTAAAACCAACCAACTCCTCCCCCATGTAAACCAAGGAAAGACTACACAGACCAATGTGTTAAAAAAAAAAAAAAAAAAAGCAACTAGGAAAACCATGTAGTCACTTTCATTCTATAATCTGCACTGTCGGTTTCACTCTGCCCATTATCAGCTATATACATACAGCCCTTAGCAAATCAATATCCTGTCCGGGGGTCAGTTTTCCCTCATGGTGAAACAGTTTTATCTATGTGTTCTGCTGATGATTTTAAGCAGTTGTTGAGAATTTTAAATGAGCTAATCTATTTGAAGTTGGAATGAAAGCCCTCCGGTCAAATGTGAGAGTATTATGAGATTTTTATCCCCCCAAAGAAACCTACAGGGCTGTATATTTTATAAAATGCTGTGAGGATTATGTAAAAATTTGCAAATGAGAGGAAATTTATGAAGAAAGCAAAAGAAGCAATGTCCAGCCCCAAAGAAGACTAGTAACTTTCTCAAACAAGCATATTGTGATCCACTTGTCTTTTGCTCATCATCTCCCCCAAATCACCATTGAACTTGATTTCTGTATCCCCCACAACAAATAGAGAGAGAAGGGACCAAGTGTCCTTTCCTGGAAATCTCCTGGTTTTACTTTCAGGATTAAATGAGTCCCTAGGTAAATGACTAGAGGTAAGTGATGCGAATGATTTCAGATATTGCAATATTAGCATTAGTAGACCTTCTTGCTAAATGTAGATTGTCTTTACTCTTTCGCTGGTTGTGAGGTTTGAATCTAGGGCCTCCCACTTACCAAGCAGTGGCTCTACCACTTGAATCACGTGTCCCCAGTTTTTGTTAAGATTTTGAGTAGGATTTTTATGGGTTTTGCCTGAGGCCAACGCAGACCTCAATTCTCCCATCCATCCCTCACACATCATTTGGATGACTAGGAAGATACATCAAGCCAAGCTTACTTGTTGAGATTAAAGTCTCCCTCACCTTTTTCTCAGACTGCCTTCATACCACAGTGATCCTAATCTCTGCTTGCTGAGTAGTAACCAGGATTATAGGTGTGAGAAATGGACCCAGCAAATGAAAGGGGAAAGCAGTATGACTTGAGTTGACTGTGGAGTGTAAGGAGGAAAATAGCTATCGCTGCTCAGCTGAAAAAATAGGTGGTCTTTGAGATAAGGCAAAGGGGAAGGCTGGCAGCAGGCCCTGTGCTGATGGTAGCAAGGGAAGGAGAGTGTAGAGGGAATTGAAGATGTGCTCTACTTTTGATTTCACAGACAGAAGCAGCTCTGATGTACGACGCGGTCTACATGGTGGCCATTGCCTCCCATCGGGCCTCACAACTGACGGTCAGCTCCCTACAGTGCCACCGACACAAGCCATGGCGCCTCGGACCCAGATTTATGAACTTGATCAAAGAGGTACATGTTGCTTCCGCCTTGCCTGGCTCTCACTTGAGTTGAGCACAGCTGATTTGTCCTTTTTGGTGTGGGCTTCCCCTGTGGTAGCAACTAACAGGAGAAGTCATTGTCAATCAGTCTTCTCAGATCTCAGTGTTAGTATGTTTTCATGATCGTCATCTCCATCAGGAATTTTCTCATCCTTTGAGTTCCAAGAAGGTGCCAGATCATGACTGCAAGTATCCTTCATTCTGTGAAGTCGCTTGCCATTAGCACTGAGCTAACAGCTCAATGGAGTCTTATTCCAGGGTACATTAAGTCAACAGGATGTTGGAGAGACTCCCCACATTGTCAGGCCTTGATCCCAGTGGACTCCTAAGGCTTGGGCTAGTCAGAGCTGCACCAAGGACTTCTTTATCTTAATGGTACAGTGATTATTTTGACCTTTGCCAACTAGAGAGAAAAGTCTACTCCTATTCAACACCTGGTGAGCACACTGAAGGATCTTCTAGGTATTTGAGAGAGGGGAGTTCTTGGCTAGTGTCCCGGAACCCTGGACAGCTGTCCCCTTGTCCTGTTCTCTGAGGCAGGTTGAATAACCTGTTCTGATATCCTTGGATTATCTTCGACTCCAAAATAGACCTTAGGGCATTTTCAGTCTCCATAATGTGAAATAAAGTCTATGGAGCAGCCAAGCTCAGTTGACTATGCACTGTATTCTACGAAATGTTCTAGGATTTTCTCTGTAGGATACCTAGGTCTATATATTCGCAGTCTCATTTTCCCTCTCACTACTGGAGAAGAGTTTGGTGAGGAAAAGCCACAAGTGAGACACACAGGAGGGGAGATGGTATGAGAGAAGAATGCCTACCAGGTGCACTGGAAAGGTCTTCCTTTGAACTCTATTTCTCCCAGTTTCTTTATCATCTACAAATTCTCTTTCTACTGCTCAATTTATTAGCCATTGAATGATGACTCATCCACAAGGGTAAGGACAAAATAGGTAGCCTATGTAAGGATTAAGACTCAGGATTCAAGTCAAGTTTCCTTTCTAAGGTGGGACTAGGGTGCAATTTAAGGAAGTACCCACTCCCACGTGTGAACTCTGTACTTATGCAAAGCTGAAGAATTCTTCCTTAAATTTTTGTGTTTGTGTGTCTCCTACCTCATTGAAGCCTAAACCTGTTCTGCTTGGACTTAAATGTATGTTCCATTACTGCAATAAGCAATCTAATCAGAATGAGTTTACCTCTCTGTGTCTAAGGTTTTTCATCTGTAAAATGGGGCATAAAACCATCTACCTTGCAGCATTGTGTAGATAATGGATAAAGACAGTACTTGTGAAGAACCGTGCAGGAACATGGTAAGAATTTGAAAGTATTACCGAGTCTCTTACCTTAGGAATGCACCACTGTATGTGACAGCTCCACTCAGTTTACTGAGGATGGTGACAGGAATTGAAAATCAGCAGCAACAACAACAAAGAAATTACAAATTGGCATGAAATGAAATGCTCTGTCTGACAGCTACATAAATCTGACATACTGTGCCTAATAGAAAAACATCACATGGCTTCTTCTCCCCACAGCGATCATGGTTATGTCCTGAATCGCCATCCTGATTACCTTGATCTTTAACAAGAAAACAGTTGGTTCCCTTTCATCTCAAACTAGTGCAAAGAGAGGCAGAAGCTATGTGAAAGCTTTAGATCAAACACTGGGAGCACTCCAAGGACCTTTTTGCTTGTACTTAAGTTGCATAAGAGGGTGAAATTACCAGGCCACATTTGGACATGTTTAAGGAAATAATGAGTTCCAAGATGAGGGACTATGTTGAAAGCAAGAAAGCATTTTATATATATTTATTTACTCTGAAGAGCTAAATTCCACATTCTCAGACTCCACAGCTGGGGGGGCGGGGGGAGGAAGAATGTGAGGAGAATACATCAGAAATCTTTGTCACCATTGTTCTCATTCACTTTTGTCTCTGGAGTTACCATGCCGTCTGCTAGCTTTGGCTGGGTAAAGGAACTTAGTGAGAAGATGGAATGGTGGATGGTAGGGATAAAGAGGAACCACATTCCAGAGTGGCATGGGGGGAATTATGGCATGAACTAAAATATACCAAGGAGAAAATGCAGTTGTTGCTTTACCAAAGTACATATACCTCAACCAAACTTTCCACGTAGCAGCTTTTCTTGGAACTAAGGCACTCGGTTCCTGTAACTTCATGATACTTTCTTTTAGTGCTTCTCATATTCTAAAGGAGTTTTGGAATTGGGATCAGCACTAGTGTAAAGCAGCAAGTCAGCACATTGGATTTATGGGATGAAGATCAAATCTGTCACAGAAAATACAGCTGCAGAGCAGAGGTGGAAGCTTATGCATTCATCCCTGGTGACTGCCCTATGTTCAGAATCTAGAAGCCTTCCAGATGTGCCGTCTCCAACACATTGCTGCTCAGTGTTTGAGGCAGATTGGAAAGACTGGAGAGGGGGACTAAAGAATAATGGAAACATGATGGTATTTTGTAGTGTTAGATTTCTAGGCATTTGTGAGCAAAGGCATTTGCGTGGATTATTGATGTCTGCAAGGATTGTTGGAATTCCATTATGCACGTAATTTTTGTTGTGATTTTGCAGGCTGAACCCACCTGAGTTCTCTCTCACACAGGTTCGGTAATTGCTGTGCCCCTCAGCTACATTCTCAGTCCCTTAAGTAAGTTATGATAACTGGCCATCTCAAAGAAGAGCAGCCCCCTGCCAAACAAAAGTAGGAAATATGGCTTTTAATATCTACTAATATAAATTTGACTTGGTTCAGAAGTGAAACTTTATCAAGCCATAGGACAAAACTTACACCCTTTGGCAAGATCAAGAGTTTCTATACTGATTTCATTGCTAATCCCCTCTGCATCTCTCTTCTCTGTCCTTTCTTATGCACTTGTTGAACTTGCTCCCTGAATATGCCCCATAATCCTACTGAAGTCCCAGGCCTCTAATGCAAATGCTGTCTCTCTGTCACCTTTTGTGTCTCAACACAAGCACTGGCTTCTATCTGCTGACCCTGACTCATAATTGTAGGCCCCTTACCATCCTTTTAGCTATAATTAAACTGTCATAGGCATTTGCATGTCTAACTCAAGCTATAATTTTCCAGTCTCAATTCTCTTATTTTTGTACAATCCAGGGCACAGAATAAACACTCAATGACAAGTGAATTTAATTAGTAAATGAAGGAACAAAAAGATTGAAGAAGATCCATTAACCAACCCATAAGTAAGTGGAAGTGCTACAGGACATAGTCAATACCTGATATTATGTGCAGAAACCAGTCAGTAAAGCAGAAAGAATTCAGGAGCAAATCCAGTCTGTCCATGAACACCATAGATTGTGATGGGTTGTGAGTCTGAACTCTTATGAATATGACAACCTGTTTAGCTCAGGCACTGGATACAGGGTAAATTTCAGTTTATCATCGGTTGAATGTAATCATTTTGCTTATGTTTTTCTCATTTTCCTTTCCTATACAATTTCTAATCCATATGTGTATGTTCATTATATATTATATAGTACATACATAGTATATGTATTATATATTATATAGTACATACATAGTATATTAGTACATATCATATGTACTAATATATATATATATATATATATACATATAGACCACACATAAATATTACATACTATATACCACATATATAGAATAGGTAAAGCACAGCAAAACATGTTTTTCTTTTTTAAAATTATTCTCAAATAATTGTTAAAAAAAAGGAAGGGGACTTCAATTTAACATGTCCATGTATATGTACAACCCATTGGTCAGTTACCTCTTCCATCATTCTCTTCCCATATCTATCGCCTCCCAACCATCTCCTCAAGATACATAGCTCCATGTTCATCTATACACACTGAGAATCATGACCGACATTCCTTTCTACATTCATCGCGCCCCTTTCCTTTTAGTCTGATGTCCCTCAGCCAAGACATGATTTGGCTTCCTGACATTCATTTTGTCAAACTATCTGTTAATTGTTCAAAGAGTTTATACCATAGTGACATCTCCCTCCTGTGTATATCATACTACTGTCATTTTGGTCATATATGTATATATGCATGTATTATCATATATGTTTACAGTTTAGGTCTAACATCTACATATGAAATAACACATAAGTCCTTTGTCTTTCTAAACCCAGATTATTTCAAACAGTATACTTCCCCCCTCCCGGCCCCGTCAAGCTATTTATCTGCAAGTGACATACCATTATTCTATTATATGTATATATGTGTGTATCATATTACATATGTACATACCCATATATATGTATATATATCAGATACATACACACATATAGAGAGAGAACAAAGGAGATAATTAGAGATATCACATTTTCTTCAGTCATGGGTTCTGAGGCATCTGGGCTATTTCCACAACTGGGCTATTGTGCCTAGAACTGCAATAAATGTGAGTATACTGGTGCCTTTAATTTCTGGATACATGTCTAGAATGGTATTAATGGTTTTTAAGGAAGTTCTATTTAGAGTCCTTTGAGGAATCTCCATACAGACTTCCACAACTGTTGCACTAATTTAGATTCACACCAACAATTATATTATACTTCTCTTTTTTCTACCAGTATTTTTGTTCATATTCTTCAAGATGGCCATTATGACTGGAGTGAGATGGAATCTCTTTTTTTATTTATATTTCTATTATGACCAACAATGTTGAGACGTTTTTTGTATATTTATTGGCCTTATGTACTTCTTCTGAGAAGTATCTATTTGGCTCTTTGCTCATTTATTAACTTGGAGTGTTTTACTGTTTTGAGTTTCTTATATATTCTGGATATTAGACTCTTGTCAGATATATAGCTGATGAAGATCTCTCATTCTGTAGGCTGTTTTTTCGTTTATTGACTAAACCCTTTACTGCATTGATTTTCAGCTTGATACAATCCCAGTTGTCAATTCTCTCTCCTATTTTCTGAGCTGCTGAGCTCTATTCAGGAAGTCCCTATCTTGTGTTCTACATTCTAGTTCTAGTGTCACCCTACTCTTTCTTGTAGGAGTTTCAAGGTTTCAGGTCTTACATAGAGGTCTTTAGTCAACTTGGATCTAATATTAGATATTACTCACAAGGTGACAGACAGGGGATTATTCTAGCACCATTTGTTGAAGAGGCTATCTTTTACAATAAGTGTTTGGGGTTTTTTATTAAAAATCATATAGCTGTAGGTATGTGGGTATATTTATGTGTCTTCTAGCCTGTTCCAGTGGTATTCAAGTACTAACACCAAGCTATTTCAGATGCTATAGCTCTCTAGTATAGTTTTAAGTATGGAATTATATTGCCTCAAGCATTGCTTTTTTATGTGAAGGATTGCTTTGACTACTTAAGACTTTAGTTCTTTGATAGAAATTTTTATATTGATTTCTCTCTCAGTACAAAGAGTCATATGAAATTTTGATTGGGTTTGCATGGAATTAGTAAATGGCTTTTGACAATATGGCCATTTTCATAATATTAATCATTCCAATCTATGAACGTGAAAGATCGTTCTACCTTCTGGTATCTTTTCCTATTTATTTCCTCAGAGTTGTATAGTTTTCTTTGTGGAGCTTTTTCACGTCTACATGGTGGTAGATTTCTTTCATAGTATTTTTAATAGTAATTTGAATGAGATTGTTCTCTTATTTTCCCTCTATACCTGTTCATTGTTAATATACAGGAAAGCTAATGAATTTTGTGTGTTTTTAGATCTTGCCACTTTCCTAAAGAGGTTTATCAACCCTAGTCATTTTGGCATGGTATCTTTAGAGTCTATTGGTTAGAAATTGGATCACACTATCTGCAAATAGGGATAGTTTAACTCCTTCAGTCCCAATGTGTATGCTTTTTGTTTCTTTGTTCATACTGCTCTCTCTAGGAATTACAGTCCACTGTTTTCACTTTTATTTTTCTAAGAGCTTTTGATTAATTATTAGGGCACTATTTTGAGCTCTATTTTGTTGATTTAGACATGCATAACGCTAAGCTTTTCTCTTAGAAGTTATATTTCAAAGATTCTGGTAGTTTGTATTTTTATTTTCATCAGACTCTGAAAAGTTTGGGATATTCACTTTTATCTCTTTAGTGACCACTCATCTTTTGGCTGCTGCATTTTCCTGCTTTCTTTTATTTCTTGTATTTCTGTGTTGGGTTTTACTCATTTGAGGATACTTTGTAGTCTGATCATTCATTTCCATGAAGTCTTCCCACTGGGTTTTTGTGTGTATTATCACTAAATTGGGTGTTATCTGAGTTTATGAACCATTTCTCAGTGTTGGTGTGAAGGAATATTTCATTTCTAGTATTTTCTCTATTTTAAAACTTAGTAAAATATTTATATACAGTAGTATATAAATTTATATACAATAGTATACCATTGAGAGCTTTATTCACACAACCAGTCATGATATGTATATGTATTATAGGATGTTTCATATAGGTGCATAGGATTCGAATTAAATTGTTAAGAATTATTAATGGCAATGGAAGAGATATGGTGCTGGTGGCTTACACCTGTAAACCTAGCTACTCGGGAGGCTGAGATCTGAGGATTGTGTTTTGAAGCTAGCCCAGGGAAGGAAAGTCCATGAGACTCTTCAATAAACTACTCAGAAAAATCTACTTAGAAAAAAAAAAAGCCAGAAGTGGTGCTGTGGCTCAAAAGGCAAAGCACTTGCCTTGAGTAAAATGAAGCAGAGCTCAGGCCCTGAGTTCAAGCCCCAGGACCAGCACAACGGAAAACAAAAATAAAAGATAATTTGGGAGAAAGAGGGATAGGTGTCAGCAACTAATTTGCTTGGTGTGGTAATAAAATTCACTTGTGAGTAGCAGTTGTCATGTCAGGGGTGAGGGTAAGAAAGAGGGAAATGGATAGATTACTAGTGAAAGCAGTGAGAAAAAATTAAAAGAAAGGAAAAGAAAAAATCGAACATATAACCCAAACATATAAACCAACAAACAAAACAAAAACACAAACAAACACAAGTCAGTTTTCTATCTGTGGTGATAGCAATGATCCACACTTCCAGTATCTCATCCCGCTCTGTGTTCCGGCATGCATCGGTGTCATCCCTTTAGTGGAAGAACAATCACTGTCCCCCTAGAGACCTCCTCTCTCTGCCTCACTTTGGGTTGTGCTGTGTGTCCCGGCATAGAACCATTATCATGAGAACTATGAGAATTCTCTAAGGCTCTGTTTCAAGGGAGAAGTAACAGCTCCTTCCGCTTTGTTTCCAGTCTGCCGTAGGCCATGAAGGAGTTAGGAGGTCACACTATTAGCTGTCATCTCCTAGGAATATGTTACTCGGTCCCACTGAGTCCGAGAAGACCTGAATCCTAAACTCAGGAGCTCACGGCTGCTCTCATGTGTATGTGGAGTGGGTGCTGATCACTGATCTGGCTTCCTCACCTGCAGCATCTTTTCTGTTGTGTGGATCTACCTTGGCGCCTTGAGTCACAGGGCTGAGTCACCTGCTGCTCCATGTTGCGTTTTCCTCAAGTCAGAATTGCAATTTTCTCTTCTGCCTATGTGTTGGATGCATGGATTTCACTAGGTAATATTCCTGGAGATACAAGAGACTGGGGAGAGGGGGAAAAAGACAAACAGGAACAGGAAAGATCTGGTTCCCATTGTAGACAGCATTGTCTGCTTCAGGATCCTTTTTGAGTATGTTTTATTTTATTTCTTTTCTCTCCATGTAGAGGCTTAAGATGCAGTCATTTTGATTTCCACTAGATCCTGTCTGCCTGTAAGTTACCTTCTATCTTCACCTAAATTGGCTTCCCCTGCTTAAGTCATAACTTGTCTCACCTGTTGGTCCATGGATGATGGCTGTCAGAAATCCACCATTTTTTCCCCTAGCAAAATGTTCATCATGCAGTTGTTGCTCAATAAAGGGTAGCTAGCTACCTTCAAACGGAGGGTCCTGTTAAAATGTGCACTAAGTAAAGGCTATGTAGTTGTGAGGAGAAATAAGGCAGGGCATAGGAAATATTAAATACATTGCCAAGCGCAGTAGAAGCATTGCTTCTTACTTATTAGCAGTATGGGTACCATCAGCATAGTCACTAGAGTCTAGTATGACACCACAGTTGTTTGCAGAAAGGACAGGATTTGGCAGGGAAAGGTCAGGCTTAGTATCAAGAGAAGCATGAAGCATTCGGAGTCCAGTTCAGTGATGTCAGAAACTGAAGAATTTTCACTCACAGACCACACAGATAATTGTTCAAGAAAGGTGACAGGGCATTGGGTAATGGCCAACCAGGTTTAGCATCTTAGTCATTTCAGGCTGCTATAACAAAATTAACAACTGGCTGAGTGCCGAAAAACTTAGCTGCAGGGCCATGGGAAGAGGATCTGTGTCAAGAACAAGCACATTTGAGTATTTGGATTGAAGACCTCTAATCACAGGGGCTGTGAAGAGCTCAGAATTGGGTATGAACTAGGGAATTTGGGATTTTAGGATAACCTAATATTTAAAATTATTTTTAGGGTCTCGGATCTTCACTTAAGCTGATTTAAACTTAATTCATTTCCCCCATACATACATACATAAATACATACAAAATCACCTGCAACCTTGGAGGCATAACAAAAATCTTAAGTTCCCTAAGCCTCACACATTAAGAGGCCCTGCATGGAAATTAAAATAGAATTTGGCTGGAAGGGCATTCCAGCATGGTGAGCAAATAAAGGATGAATGAAGCATTGGGAATTCTGTTGGGCCTAGATGGAATGGTCCTAAGTAAAAGAGCTGAGCAATATATTTAAGTCAATAGAAAGGAAAACTTGGAAATTGCCTTCTGAGCTGAGAAATTCAAATGTAATTGATGACTAATAGGGAGCCACTTTTCTTGAGCCAGAGACAAAAGATGTTTCAGATAGTTTATTTGGGGCAGCTATGTGTAGGCTTGATGGAAACTGGATGGAAAGAAAGGGAAATAACAAGTGTTTCTTTGAGCACAACTCTAATTTTCCCTCAAGCTTAAATCTATCCAGTCATTTGCCAGCTGGGGATTTCTGCTTGGATATGTGGCTACCATCCCCATTCCCAAAAGCACCCCCAATTGAGTACATTCTCTATTAAATCTATTATTGCTAAAATAGGACCATTCTCGATTAATGATGATGCCACTGGTAAACTTACCGAGGCAGCAAAGCCTCGGTTTGTTTGTGTTTCCCATCTTGTGGAAAATCTGGACACATCTCTTGACATTTTTGTATGCTTAAGGTAATGTCAGTCAGAGTTCCTTTATGTGAAAAGCCCGCCTCAATTTAATGATTAACAATATCCCAGTCTAAGATCCCAATCAGAAGTCCAACTTGATTTAACCACAGATTTTTCCCTTCTCAGAACTCAATGTTTCTGGAAAATCAAAACAAAACAAAGAGACCTCTCTCCTTTCTTCCACTCTGATTGCATCTTCCTCACACCTACCAGGCTCCAAAAGAAAAAAAAGGACAAATACTACTAGCCTATATACTACCCTGTGGTTTAGAGGTTGGCCAGTAATGGAAACTGATGCTCCCAGTGGGCCAGAGGGCTTTGGAGCTTCCTCTTTTGCTTAAAGGACTTTCATTCAGTGAGTTCCTATTATGCCACCTATCCTGGCAAAAGCTTGCACTGATTTCTCAGCCTCTTGACACCCATCCATATACCCTGTGGCCTTTTTAAGGCCCTGTCTAGACAGTCCCATTTACTCTAACCTAGGACATATCCTCCAAGGTCCTCTGGGTCTCCATCTGGTGGGCAGAAAATCCCATCTCTCTGTTGTACATGCTCCTAGTCATGATGTAGCTGATTTCTGATCAGCTGCTGGCTAATTTGCTAATCAACTGATCAACTCTAGGCCAGCCCACTTTTGTCACTTGGGAGCTCCCTCAGAGCCCATAATTCACTTTGACTTTGCAATTTTCATTGGTTGGCATCTCTAATTGCAGTGAGTCTCTTGCAGATTTCTCTACATGACGATTTCTCTACATGGCCCCTTAGGGAACTCATTCACGAAGAATAGGAGTAGAAAGCAGCATCCTAAAGCCAAGATAGTGTAGACTCACATAGAGGCAACAGATACATGTCCTCAGAGATCACATCTATGACTTACAGAACCACTAAGATATATGGTCAATTTGGGCCCAAAAAGATCTGAGAAATTCTCAGAGGAGCATTTTATTTATGCATTGGAATTTGCCCCATTATGTTTCTTCTGGAATACTACAATAGACTCAGGATAGACTCTAATTAGAATTTTGAAGCTAAGGCCTTTTAATAATCATTATCCACATATGTAAAAGCAGCGCACCTAAGTGCAAAACAGTTGTGCCATCCTCTAGAAACACAAATCTGCACTGTTTTTCTATGTCCGCTATGTTCCATTTCCATGTATGTGGAACAGAGACATGTGAAACAAATATATTGAAAATTTCCTAATGGGAAGTTATGATAACACCCCTTTTCTCATACTACTTTCAACTTCTTATTTTTCACTTTGGGCTAATTCTTACTCGGAACACCTTTCCTTTGGATGGTATCTTCTAAACTTCCATTTGGGGAGAGGTACTCCATTCAGTTCTATAGCTCCTGTCCATTGCTATGTTAGCACTGAACATGCTTCATCTGGAGATTGTAAGATCTTGCCATCAGAAATAGACACAATCAATTTGTCCCGTGTCCTCAGAGGTCTATGTCTGAACATGGCTAGCATCGGAAAGATTTCTTATTGATCTAATCCCAGTTAATATCAAGTTAAAATCTAGTAAACTCTTAAGCATAAGTTTTCTGGGTTAATAATTTGAAACTATATAAATGGTTCCTAATTGATCTGTCCTAAAATAAATTTACTGCCTAAGAATGAAACTTTATTTCCAAATACCAGTGTACATGGGATGTCTCTGAGAGCTATGTAAAAATACAAGCTTTCTGCCGTCATTTTGCTATGAAAATGTAATTTATTGGTTCAGTTTTGACAGGATGAAAATTATAAGTTTGAATATAGAAGCTTGATATTTAAATTCAAGCTTTAAAAAATCAAAGAGTAAAAGATAAAATTCTTTACTTAGTTACCTATATAGACCTTAATATTTATTTAAACTTTTACTTAGTAAGCTAGTATTGAAGTTAGTTTCATGAGAACTAGTGGCATTTTATATTACTGAAAATAATTAAAGTTAATAGAGAAGCATACACTGTTATATTTTTAATACCTATTTTTCTTGTAAAGAAACTGTACAGAGGGGTTACATTTACAAGAGTAAGGTAATGAGTACATTTCCTATTGAGCATTGTTACCTCCTCCCTACCATCCCTTTCCTCCCTATCTCCCCAACTCCTCCCTTCCCACTCCCACCCCCAACCCCCTACCACTGTTGATGTTGTAAAGTTCATTTCAACATAGTGTCTTGTACATTTCATGGTTACAATGGGTCAACCTGTATCCTTATTTCAGCATTTTGTTATTTCCCTTCCTCTCCCCAAATTTATAAAAATGTATATACAAGATGCAGGATAGCAGAATCAAATACAGTAAAAACAGGAGTTATACCATGGAGGAAGAACATGTGAAAGAAACAAAAGAAATCACAGAGTACGTTATAAGTACTTTACAAACAACAGCAACAAAGAAAAAAAACCTCTTGTGTCCCTATATCTTGGGTTCATTCTGCTTAGCACTATCTTATATGGTCATATGTGCATAGCTTTTGACCTTTTCTACTTGTCTGGTAAGATTATCCTAGATGTATACTAGTTATTGCAAATAAGGGAAAGCATGGGACCTAGGTTTCTTTAGGCCTGGTTTACTTGGATTTTCATTGCCAGAATGAGCTGTCCAGCAGATTAGTCAGACAGCATTAGATCTGTCATGCAAAAGCATACTCTTTGGGAAAATTTCTATTCATACTTCTCATTCGGTACCTCTTAAAAAGTACCTATGTCCTAACTCCTCATTTTTTCAACATCATGTGTACTTTGGTAAAGACCATAATTTCTCTCTCAATGCCCTCTCAGATTTAGGACATTTGTACTGAAAAGAAGACAGTACTTTTCAAATCTTTTCGTTAACTCCTTTATATAACTCTGGACAGGGAAGAGTGACTTCTATTGTTCATGGGTTATGCATTCAATTAGTGTTTTAAGTATAACTGTCTTTATTCATCCCATAAAAAGAATTAGAAAGGTGTTTCCTACAATTCTTGAAGCTGAGATTCCCAACATCAACCAACTGGCATTCAGTGTCAGGGATTGGGGAGATTTCTTGCAGCACCTTCACATAACAGAAGAGTAGGCAGGCAAAAAGGGGCCTAGGCCACCCTCTCTGGCCATCTTAAAAACATACTGAACATCTCCTAAAAACTATATCTTTTAATATCGCTGTGATAGGAATTCAAGTTTCAATATGACTTTTGAAATGGACATCAACATTCTAATTACTCGTTTTGAAACTTATCAACATTAATGCTTATTTTATTATTTATTTGGCTCTTTTATTTTCATGGAAATCAAATATTCCTTTTTTTTAATTGACACAAGGCTAGGTCAATACTGTAGTCTGCTTTCTCTTCCCTTATGCCTAAGTGGAAAGCTTGTTGTATACATCGCTGTTTACCACATTATACCACATCATTATCACCAAGCCACAACTCCACATCCACTAACCTCATCTCAGCCTATCTCCAGCTTATTAGAGAGAGTTGAATTCAGTTGATATGAACACCTTCAGTTTCCAAAAGGCCACCAGCAAACTTTTCACACTAATTTCCTTTCTTTAAAACCAGTGGGTGAGATATAATTATTTTCTTCCATGTTTCCCTGGGCAGATGCTCATCTTGTCCCATATACGACCTCTGCCCTTCCTGCCATTTCCTCTTCTGACAAAATTTCACAGCTCATTGCAGGTGCTACATTTTCTCAAACACATTCTCAACACCCTCCCATACAGGTCTCTTCTCCTCACTCACATGCTTGTGATTAACCTTTACTATCGCATTTACACCATTTTACTATGATGTACTCCTTCCTCTGTGACTGCCTCCCTGGTACCCAGTGATTTTTGTAGATGCAAGAATTGTCAAACTACTTTATTAACTTAGTGCTTAGCTCTCTTCCTGCATGCAGTAGGTACTTAACATATCCTAGTGGTGAAATAAATAAATATGTCTTTAAATGTAATATCTCACCCAACCAAGCTAACTAGAACAAGTTATAAATTCAGCCCATATGGAAGCCCATATGTTCATCCTCTTATATAAATATTGATTAGCTATAGTAGCAAGCATCTGCACTGCAAAGGCAATTATCTGGTTAATATCATCAAAGTAATTTTAGTAATTCAAGAGATCATGGTCTAATTTCTACATTTTATTGATCGCATCATCTAGATAATTAGACAAGTGCCCTATTCTTGTCTCCTTCACCTCTATAAATGTCTCTGATTTGCAATCCTATTCATTTAGTTAATTTGCCTGTACAGAAGCTAGTTGCCTCTATTTTTGAAAGCAAGTCACTACACGAACCAGAACCAAAGAAAACTAGTTTATGGAAAAGATAATCCAGGTGCATATTCTAAGATAAATCAGAAAATACAAACCAATTTACCCAGCATGCATGGCACAGATATAGTTAAAGTCAGCAGATTTAGAGCTGGAAATCAAATAGTGGCAAGCAAAGCCATTATGTTTTAAAATTATGCAGTGATCCATGCAAGCTGTTATTGTAAGATAATGGGTTATAAACAACACACATAATAGTTAAAATAATTATATATTGAACAGATGAGAATATGATAAATGTATCATTTCAGTTCCTGAAATAGCCGACATCCTAGGAAGCTATGTGGTCTAAAGGTTATATTTATCATTTCTTCCTGTTCTTAATGTTTATTTTCATCACCATTATTATGTACACTTCAAATTTGTTTTTAAATGGCTTCTCTGGGAACTCATATAAAATTGTGGGTGACTGGACATAGATTACATTGCTTACAAGGAGGATGAATTTCAGATATTTGTCATTATATGTTACTCTGCAGCCCTGAGCAAGACACTAATTGTATAGTAAGTCTACTAGGGTTATGTTTATACACTAGATATAAAGTGTGGCTCCTTTAATTAAAAATGAATTAAATAATGCCACAATAAATTGCACCTGTTAAGTCTTCTATTCAGAAGTCAATGCCAAGTATAGACAAATTTTGGAAACTTAAAAAATATCTTCCCTGGTTTTTTTTTACTCTACTATCTTCCCAAAGGCATCATGACTTTGTATAATTCTGGTTGAAGGTGTAACTGATTTCAATACACTTTCTCAGACCAATAGGGAATTCCTAAACCAGGAAAACCTTCAAAAATCCTAAAAATCTCTTTGGAGGTAACTGAGGTGTAAGAGTTGATTTGGAGATGAAAGTAAGCCAAGTCTAACTTCCTGTCTGACCTTCCATAGGAAGCATTATATGGAGCAGAACACAAAATTCCCACAAAATCCCTTACCTTCAGGTTGTAAGTAGTGCTTGTTTAGGTTTCCCAGGAGGAGAAAAAAAGTGGCCAAGTGAATAGAACCAGTACACAGCTCTGTTTTTTCTTCATTTTATTCTGTAGTCTCTCCTAGGTGTGATGGCCTACTTTCTTTCTCTTGCTGTCAAAAAGGTTAGTTATAACTTTTGGAAGTTATGTCTTATTCAGCCAGACCTTCAATAAATATCCTAGATGCCTATCAAATGCACTTTATGGAATTTAAAGCTAAGGGAAGTATTTCCTGCAATTAAAGAATTACCAATTATTTGGGGAAGAAATTCCTAGCACAAATAACTAACCTCATTTATAATGATTACCTATAAACAATATGCAATATCTTATCTGTAGGTAAGATGACAGCTTAGTAAATCAAAGAACTAATGAAGTATGATGAGAACATAGGAAATTCAGAAATTCATTTAAAATATATTTTGCTCTAAATATTTGTATGGCCTAACCTCAATTTTTTCTCCTTTGATTTGTGCAATAAGAACTCTTAAGGCTATACACTTTCTAATGGATGTTTCAGGACACAATATTTGTGGCTTCATTCTTCATTTTTGTTTATTTTCATTAGCATATATTAATTTTACAAAGTGAGGGTCTTAACTGTGATATTTTCATACATGTATATAATATATTTTGATCCTAGTCAACCCCCCAAATATTCTTGCATATCCTTTTTCCCTAACCCTTCTCCCTTTTTAACTTTCTTGTAAAATGTTTTGATATATTAGCATTTGTTTTTAAATATGGAATGACTGAAGGAACCTATTCTTCAGGCAATTGCGCTTAAAAAGTGAGCCTCCAGTAAAGATCCATATTGAAAAGATGCTACATGATTCATTTTTTTTATTGTGAGAATACCGTACAGAGGAGTTACAATTACATGGGCAAGATAACTAGTACATTTCTTATCAAGATAACGAGTACATTTCTTATCAAGCATTGTTGCCTCCTCTTTGTTTCCCCCTCCCATCCCTTCCCATACTCCCTCCCAACCTCCCCCCCAATCCTTCCTCCCCACCAAAGTTGTAAAGTTTGTTATTCATTTTTATAACTTATTATTCTTCTGAACTCCCAGACTAGAAATAGTGCAGTCACTAATGCATAAAAATGTTGATGGTGTGAAATGCTTATATCAATCAATAAACTTCTGACTT
Source organism: Dipodomys merriami (assembly GCF_024711535.1). Classification (NCBI taxonomy): domain Eukaryota; kingdom Metazoa; phylum Chordata; class Mammalia; order Rodentia; family Heteromyidae; genus Dipodomys; species Dipodomys merriami. The sequence continues at coordinate 111,684,540 of NW_027203381.1, read as the reverse complement.
AGAGTATGTGAATCAATTAGCAAAAACTAGAGAAGAATTGTCAAGCACTGTCCTATTAATAAAAAGCCTGTTGGAAATACAGATGAAAAAGACAGGTGGAACATTCCAATTGTGTTCAAGCCTGAGGAGTATTGATACTTACAAGTCAGTAATTAGTCTAATGCTGCCATGGTTCTGACAAAATGGTTTTTAAACTCCATGCCCAGAATCTAGGAGCACCATTTCATCTTGTTACATTTGTGTGTCTGGCTCATACACTCACCTGCTAGGATCCAAGGGCAGACCACCACATTTAAAGAAGGTGTGCTGGCATATGTGCATCACAACTTTCCATAAATGATTTCTCATATTTACATACACAATGATTTTTCAATGACATACAAAATCCTCACCTTGACGTTTGGCAATCAAGAAACTAATATCTTGGTCCAATGTTACCACCCAGCATCATCATTCGGAGAGACATAAAAGCCACTGAAGTAAAAATCGGAAGTAAAACCTATGTAAACATGGTGGTCAGATGGACTCCAGTGTGATTACTGACATAGTGGCAAGAACTACCTAATTTTCCCAGTGTGCAGTACTGGAATATAAAGACTTTCTTTTTCTATTAAAAGAGCAGGCCCATGTGCTTATTTGGGGAAGGATTTAAAGATGACTGTGCCTGGCGACAGCAAGACTGCTTGGCATGTCCATGGGGGTCTAGGACAGACACAAGACAAGAATGTCTTTGAGCAAATGAGGTTGATCACACTGGTAGCTCTTAGTGCATGTGTGTGTACATGCCCAAACGTAACTGTTTCCAAACTTTCCCTTCTTATAAGCACACTAGTCACATTGGATTAGTCTATCCTACTGCCTCTTCTTAACTTAATTCCCTCTATAAAGCTTCTCCTTTCCTACATAGTCAATTCAACTACACAAGGATTTATGTCTTCAACATTTGCATTCGGGGAGACCACAGCTCAGGCCATCGCAAGGACTTTATACTCAGATTCTGAGTCCTCAAGACGGCCCTATGATTTTTGTCTGCATTTCACATGAAGAAGCTGAGGCAGAGTGATTCTTGAGCAACTGGCACAGATCTCAAGCTAAAATATGTTGAGGTTATAATCCTTACCCTGCAAAGCTATGCTTTCCATTGGTTTCCTCGTTGATTCTCTGAGGTTCCAAAATGATGAAACAGAGCTTTAATCCCTCCCCAGTTTTTACTATGCATATTATTATTTACAAACATTATGTGTATGCTTTTCTTTGTTTAAAATATGTCTGTTCTTTAGTAGAATTTAAAATATTCAGTGAATTTCCTTCGAGTCTTCTGTGGAACTTCAGTGGAACTCTACTCCCTGGAGTGGCGAGTATAGTTCTTCCCAAAGACTGACATAAACAAGATGAGGTATATCAATGCATTCAGTTTGTGTCTTTTCTTTTTCTTTTGGAAGTTCTAGGAATTGAACTCTAGGTCTCATGCTTGTAGGAAAGCACTCCAACACTTGATGAATGCCTCCAGCACCCTTTCTCACTGGTTATTTTCGAAGTGGGATAGCACTTTTAATCCTTCTACTCCATGTGGCTAGGAATGATAGGGAGATACTATTGTGCCCAGCCTTTGTGCTTTCCCCATAAACTAGGATAACTATTTCACCCAGCCATTGGTTGAGGCACAGTCTCCCACACTTTTAATGCCTGGTCTGCCTCTGAACCATCACCCCCCTAGCTCACCTCGCAAGTAGCTATGATGACAGGTTGAGCAGCCACATCCAGCTAGACTATGTTCCTGTTTACAAGCAAAGTTTTCAGAAAGGATTGGCAATATTTAAGACACTCTGAAGCATCCATAGATCTAAGCCCAAAGAAGCAGTGCCTCTTACCATGAAGAAATCAGGGAAGATCAGCAAAGAGCAGCCAAGAACTCATGCTGAGGAACAGACAGTAGGAGGATAGGAAGAAGAAAAGCCCGGACCACAATGTTCTTTCTCCCTAATTTTCAGAACAGCAGGAGAGTCTGGAAGTGAGTTGGGCATTTCAAAGGGAAAAAGTGGAAATGACCTGTCACCACTCATCTACCTTTCCTTCTCAGCCCTACTCAAGTTCAGTTTGTAGCCGGAATTTTAGTTGTGTAACATTAATAAAATTACAAGCCACAGATTTGAACTTTAAGCTAATTACAGCTCCAAAACCATACTTAACTACTAATTCCCTTTATATATAGCATAAGAAATCAAGAAGCAAATCAAAACATCTATTGTTTGCATTATGAAAATAAATTAGCCTAAAGTTTTCCTTGGAAATTAGGTTTTCAGCTAACCTTTTAGATACAAATGTTAAAGATTTTCTAATGATCTCCGCCTTTTATTAATTCCGTGAAAGTACAGCTTTAGTCGATGCTCATTAAGAGTAAAAGCAATGCTTTTTAAAGGAGTCTTCTTTTTTTCCGTTCTTTCCACATATTTGAATTTAATTACTCTAAACCGATGGCAAGCAGGCTGTAAGTAACCTTATCTAATTACCCAGTTAATCTACTTGTAAATAATCTAGTAGTCATTTTTATGATCTAAAAATGATCTAATCATGCAGCGACAGTATTTGTGGTTAAAAATCTTCTAAATAAGGAACAGGAAAGCAAATACTTCGGAATCAATATGGGTGATGAATGTAGTCACTCGTCGTTTTAATTGCAAAGGATTTAGCTTTAAAGAAATAATAAAGATTTGCCACTAACTCTTAACCTGATTATGAACCTTGACCAAGTTTGCTTCATTCAAGAAGTTGCTTGGTTTCTTTTCATGTAGTTATTATTAGAAGTGGAGTAAGAGAATTATTATCCAAACAAAACACATCTGACCAGAGTCTGCAATGTGCAATTACCCACACAGGCTTCATACTTTATAAATGTATTTTCCAACAAAACATTTCCAAAAATCAATAAATGAACTTCTCTCTGTGACCACTGACCTCTCAGCATTGAGTAATTATTCTGCCTATGTTTAGCATGAAAGATAGAGTCAAATTTACCAGCTAACTTTTGCAAGTATTTCCTGTTCATTCTGTATTCACCATTTCAGGTATAAACTTTTAAAATAAATTATAGTTTATGAAAATCACAGGGTAGGTCATTTTCTTTTTGATCAGTGCTGGTAAAATAGTTTTTTTAGTCAGTTTTGAACTAGGATTTTACCTCGACAAATAAAGAAATAAACAGAGGGGAAATGAAGGAGAATAGACGGCTCTTTAGTTTTGAATTGTTTTGATAAATAATGTACCTTTCCACCTTTTGAACTGAGGCTGCAACAGAAAGGTAGGATTTTATTGATATCTTCCCTGCCACTTCATTTCCATGCTCAATCCTTGAACAGTTATTTTCCTCTACAGTTTCTCACTGCACGACAGAACTTGTGTCACATCCTGCACTTGATTGTTCAGGGAAAGAAATGAACTTTCTTCCTAGTTTCTGTGAAACCTCCCTGGTTTCGCTCAGCAGGGGTTTGAACAACACTTTCCCTAAATTCAGAAGTGATTTTTTAATTTACTGTCATTATGTTTTGCTTCTAGCAATCAGAAGGCTAGAATTTGTTCTTCTCTCAATTTGAAAGTTTTCTACTTTCCAAGCATTCAGCTTTTCAAAAATCTAAGCTGCATTGAGTCGGCTCAATTAAGCTACAACTGGATTTTGTCAATGTACCCTCAAGTTTATAGTCACGTGGTACCAAGAAATAACACTCAGGATTTTAAGTGATTTGCTAGAGCAGTGGGTTGGGTGGGCATGACTGCATATTCAACTTTAATAATATTTACATAACTCATGATTAGACTGAAAAAGGAGGCAAGGCATTTTGCCTTCATCAGATCCTCACATTTTTTTCCACAGAAAAAGATTCAAATTCTAGCGTGAGCTTATACCTAGACCATGCTTTGAGGTTCCTATTTCACAGACCTTTTCTGTCCAAAGACAAACTATTGGCAACACAGCCTCAGAGCAGAGCACAAGTGAGAAAGAAATTCAGAAAAGGCCAGGCTCTCTCCAGTGAATGAAACTGGGTAGTGACCTCTCTGGAAGCAAGTCTAGCCAAATATTTGCCCTCAGAGAGTAGAACATATTCTCTATTTCAAGAGAGTAAAGAAAAAAAAGAGCATGGCAGAAACAAGCTATTTATTCCACAAGTTGCATGATTGAGTTTTAATTACTATTTATCCTTACCTTTTAGTACTTCACATGTAGTGCCTTTGGTCCCATTAAAACTGCAATAAAATGTGCATGAAATCACCTTCTGATTTGTTGCAGGAAAAAGTCCAGTCAGAACAGAAATATCTTCTACGTCGCGGTTCATATCTAACATTTCAAAATTATAGATGATGCTTGCTTATACGGCTGAATGGCCAATGCTTTTTCAAGGTACCTATCAACATCTAAGCTGGAACACATGCAGTCACACACACACTAAACTTCACATCATATGTTATGTACTAGCATGTATGTCTGTATCATATCTTGAGAAGACACAGACTTCCAAGGATAGAAATTGAATCCAGTCATGTGCGCTTCATAAAAATCTCTGAGGAATAAAAAGAATCATGACTATCTTAGGCCATCCAGCAATGCTTAGATATGAAGAATGATACAGCTCTAACCGTCACAACATTCCTGCAGATAGCTCTTTATATTTCCACGGGAGAACTGACAACAATAAAACTGCATTGGTTGGATGGCTTTATCCACTTATTAAAGGAGCAGGAAGGATTTGAATCTCATTCATGCCCTTTCTATACTACCATAACACTTTCATTAAAGAAACCTGTGTCCTTTCAGTTGAACTGAGAGATCCAGTAAGTGGCCCAATAAGAATGCTACATATAATTTATGTGAAGCACTAATAACCTGACCTCAAAAGACAGACTAGTAAACAATCAGCCTCTCACAGAGGGAAGCCGTTGCTAATAGAAATGATTGTAAGTATGATAATCCATGAAGAACACCTAACTTTGGTCTGAGGTTGTTCAGGTGAGGCTTCCTAAAGGAAGATTAATCAGCAAAGATGTAATCAGCAGGGTGACAGTAGTTTACTGCCAGCTTTTCCAGTTAGGGAAAAGTATAATACATGAACTAAGAATTTGGTGAGCATATGCAGAATTAAGCCAAATGCTACTGAAAAGGAACCACAAACGAGAGTAAACTAGTGAAGAATGAAAAGATTTCAAATCGACATATCCTAAAACAATTAAGCACTAGAAAAGTTTCAAACAAGGGACTATCCAAGGCCAGCCTCTGTCTATGCATTTTAGCCTGAAATATATTGATGATGCAGAAGAAACTGTTTGAATTCAACTCTCCAGGACTTTGTCAAGATGCAATTATTTATTTATTTTTTTTTTGCAGGTTGTAGGGCCTGAACTCTGGGCCTGGGCGCTGTCCCTCAGCTCTTCAGTTCAAGGCAAGTGCTCTACCACTTGAGCCAGTGCCACTTCCTGATTTTTCTGCTTATGTGGTGCTGAGGAATCGAACCCAGGGCCTCATGCATGCAAGGCAAGCACTCTACCACTGAGCCATCTTCCCAGCCCAAGTGCAATTTTTTTAATAGTAGGCAAAATATAGGTGCTAGATATAAGATGCTCTTCTCTGGCCTGTGCTCAGTGAGTTTACTATTAAATGGAGCTAAGCAACCTCTCTTATCCATGCACACAGCCTCATAAAGCACTCCTGCTTGGCAGCACATCTAAGGCCAGAGGACCAGGTAATTGTGAGATGGGCGGCGGTGAGGTGGAAATCTTGTCAGAGCAGGTTAGACAGGAACATCAGTAGATGCATCTTTTAAAACCATCTTTTTTTCATTATTTGATTCTCTTACTGTATCAGAAACACACTGCTTTCCAAACCATTTAGACACCTAACTAGTGGTTAAACTTGGCTAGAGACAGCAATCAGTGTTGCGCGCCGTGGCTCACGCCTGTAATCCTAGCTACTCAGGAGGCTGAGATCTGTGGATTTGGGTTCAAAGCCAGCCTGGGCAGGAAAAGTCCATGAGACTCTTATCTCCAGTAAACCACTCAGAAAACCAGAAGTGGTGCGGTGGCTCAAGTGGCAGAGCGCTAGCTTTGAGCTGAAGAGCTAAGGGCATCACCCAGGCCCTGAGTTCAAGCCCCATGTTAGACAAAAAACAAAGAGATAGCAATCACTGGCAAGCATTTCTAGGGCACTGAGTTTGTTGTTACAAGTGTGGGACAAAACAAAATAATTTGACTTAATCCAACTGCATAATTGAAGGATGGATTTTTCTTTTTCTTTTCTTTTTATGCTGGTACAGGGACTTGAACTCAGGACCTAAGACCCTTGTTTAGATATTTTACTCAAGGTTAATGCTTTACCACTTGACCCATACCTCCAGTCCAGTATTTTGAAGGATAAATTGAATAAACTGCCCAGTATTTTCTGCTCAGACTGTCTTTGATCTTCTGATCTTCATGGTTTCAGCACGCTGAGTAGCTAGGATGTTAGGTGTAAACCAGTGCAATTAGCTAAAAGATGGGTCTTAACATCACAAAAGAACCAATTTCACTTGCTCAGCAACACTCCTATTTTTCCTAAGATGCTACTTTCTCTTCTCAGGAAGGTAGTTTATATATTTTTAATGCTATGGATATAACATTATTAAAAATTAAGTTGATGGTGTACTTTTATTAATATACTTGCAAAGTAGTTTACTAATTAGAGAGCTGGAAAGCTCATCTTGTAGAACTGATTTTTGCTTATCTTTTCAAAACTTTTATTCAAGTTAGGTACTACAGTTCTGGCCTGTAATCCTAGCTACTCAAGAGGCTGAGATCTGAGGATCATAGTTCAAAGCCAGCCTGGGCAGGAAAGTCTGTGCAACTCTTATCTGCAAATAGCTACCAAAAAAGCTGGAAATAGAGCTGTGGCTCAAGTGATAGTAGCCAGGTCTTTGAGTTCAAGTCCTAGAACCAACACAGAGACAGACAGAGGGAGGGGGATTTATTCAATGATAGCTGACAGCAAATTTGTCTCCATATCTAAGGGAAGAGAAAGAAAAAAAAAATAAGCTAGATCTAAATGAGTAAAAGTCCAACCTGTTCTAATCAACATGATTCAATAGGACTATAATGGTGTCAAAACAATTGACTTTTATAATTCCAACTTAATCATTCTATAGAAGGCAGAGAAATATGTGTTGTGTCTGCTTAAAGTAATTTGGAAAGCAACATCTTTCAAGTATATATGGTACCAATTGTTCTTTTCCTTGTCCATTAGGTCAAATAACCATAGCCTAATTAAGTCTTTTATAGTTTTGAGGTGGTTTTGTGAAAATACCATGAAATTTGTTTGAGTGTTTTCCTTCACTTGACAAAGTTCTTCAGAGGCTGGGTGAACTTAAAGCCTGGACTCTTGTCCTGAGGAAATAAATACTGAAAAGCATTTGAGTCAGAATAGTATTGCTTAATGTGATACTAGAAAAACACAAGTGACAAGCTTGCTTTTAGCATTTCTGCCAAAATATCACAATTTCAGTAAGCCCTATCCCTTTATTGGTGCTTGGATGAGTACAGCTACAAGAGGGTTAGTTTAAAAAGTTGCAAGAGCCAGGCGCTATTGGCTCATGCCTGTAATCCTAGCTACAGGAGACTGAGACATGAGGATCATGGTTCAAAGCCAGCCCAGGAAGGAAATTCTGTGAGACTCTTATCTCCAATAAACCACTAGAAAACCAGAAGTGGCACTGTGGCTCAAGCGGTAGAGCGCTCACCTTGAGCTAAAGAGCTGAGGGACAGCGCTCAGGCCCAGAGTTCAAGCCCCATCACCAACCCCCCCAAAAACTGTTGCAAGGATGTAAAAACTTGAGATTCAAGCCATTAAATCTTGTCAAAGTATGATAAAGGAAATAAAAGAAATAAATAAAAGAGACAAATAATAAAAGAAAAAATAAATGAATACTGTTTGCTTGATGGAAAAGATAGTTCTATGTTCCTCAAGAAATTAGTTCTAGACTTGAAAGAAGAATGAAGTCAAGGAGAACTTTGACCCATATTTGAAGGGCTTTCATGCATTATGTCTCCTTGATTTGGTAAAGAGTTGGTCATTTTTTCAGATTGACGAGTTTTCTGGTTTAGCTTTCAAAGATGGGAGATTAGCTTTCAAGAGGCCCAGGACATTTCTAACACACATCAGCAGTAGGCTCAAGGAGTAGGTGCTAGGCTCAAGGAGAATTCTCTGGGTCTGAGCAAGTCTCAAAAATAGACAAAGGAAGGAACAAAGTGGTTAACTCTTAGATATTGTCCTGTTCAGCATCTTCTTGTCACACTCAAAAAACAAAAGCTATGGAAATATCAAGACAGAAGTCTTGATACTTGCAGAATGTTCAAAATTACAAGGACCAAGATTTGGGGGCAGGGAGAATGTAGTCATTTGTGATAGAAGTACAGTCACAAGTCTCTGCTATGGTAAGTTTCAACAAAGAAGGACTCGTGATACTTCTAAATTATTTATCAAAATATATCATTTTTGTGTTTTCTAAAGTCATAATAGTTCAAATACCTTTTTGGAAGCTCTTGCTTAGAAATTCAATGTAGCATGTACTCAATACAGTTTACACAGGGAGCACTGTTAGGTACAAGAAGAGTGGTAGGCCTGAAAAGAAATGATGTATACACACTACTCCAGCATTTTAGGAAGATATTATTTGGAGGAAAATACACAAAATTAACTGCAAAAAATGGTTATGGGCTGTGCACTGGTGGTTTATGCCTATAATCCTTGCTATTCAGGAGGCTGAGATCTGAGGATCACAATTCAAGGCCAATCCAGGCAGGAAACTCCTTGAGACTCTTACAGACAATTAATCACCAAAAAGCAAGAAGTGGAAGTGTGGTTTAAGTGATAGAATGCTAGCCTTGAGCACACAAGTTCAGGGACAGTACTCAAGCCCTAAATTCAATCCCCAGAACTAGCACCTAAATAAATAAATATATTTGTTATGACAAGAACATTCTGAGGGAAGTCCCAGTGGCTCAGAAAATCAAAGAAAGAATTGACAAATGGCATTGCATAAAAGTCAGAATTTCTTCATGACAAAGGACATTGTAGACAAGCTAAAAAGTCAGAAAACAGAATGGGAGAAGACCTTTGCCAGCTGTATATCAGAAAAAAAATGGTCTAATATCCAGATATACAATGTGACCCAGAAATTAAATTCTCAAAGAATCAACCCAATTAAAAAGTGAGCAAACAAGCTCAACAAACTTCTCTGTACAGCATCTTTACAATAAAATAAAATTAAAATATTTCCATATGTATAAAAAGGCCAATAGACACCCCCCATAATGCTCAACACTTCTGTCCACAAGGGAAATGCAAATAACACAACTCTCACCCCAGTTAAAATGATCATGATCAAGAATACAAATTACAACAGATGCTGGCACAGATGTATGGGAAAAGAAACCTGAATACATTGTTGGTGGTAATATAAACTCGTTCGCCTACTCTGGGAAGCAGTTTGGAGAGTCCTCAAAAAAAAACTAAACAGAACTACCCTGTGATCAAGCAATACTACTTTTAGGCATTTATTCAAAAGATTACAAATCAGGGGCTGGGAAGGTGGCTCAGTGGTAGAGCACTTGCCTTGCATTCATGAGGCCCTGGGTTCGATTCCTCACAGCACCACATAAGCAAAAAGAAAAAAGCCAGAAGAGGTGCTGTGGCTCAAGTGGTAGAGCGCTAGCCTTGAGCTGAAGAGCTGAGGGACAGCGCCCAGGCCCAGAGTTCAGGCCCCACAACCGGACCAAAAAAAAAAAAAGTTTACAAATCAGGATACAGTAAAGCCACCTATACAACCATGCTCATTGCTGTACTGTTTTTCATAGTCAAGACATGAAAATTCCCAGATGCCTTTCAATGGACAAATAGATCAATACAATATGGTATATATACAAGAGGGAATTTTACTCAACCATTAGGAAAAATGAATGGGTGAAATTGATATATTTGGAAAAAATATATTAAATGAAACAAGCCGGGCTCAGAGAGACAAAAGATGCATGTTTTCTCTCACATATTTGTAGGAACTGGATCAAATTTATAGTGGACTAATAAACACATAAGAGGTTGCATGCAAGTATACAAAAATATATTAACAAAAGTATGGCATTTGCAGGGGAAAATTCAAACTGTGTAGTTCCTTAGAAAATGTAACTCACAGTCCAACAAAATCAATACCAGGCACTTGAAAGGTGTGGGGGAGGTCAAAGGGAAGAACTAGATGAAAGAAGAGAGGAAGATCAAAGAGTGCCGTCATACTATTCAATGCAATCCTAAAAACTTAGAATAATTGGAGGGAGGAATCAGCGTAATATTAAGTTGCCTTGTATTCATAAACTGATTTTTGAATGAACTCCTTTATATATACATTTAAGGATAATAAAAATGTAAATTTAAAAACTACGATGTGGACTATGATAGGATATAAGTAAAATACAACTAAAACCTAAATTGAAAAGATCCACATCCTGAAAACTCAAGAAGAGATAAATCCTTCAGTTCATTGACTAAGTCTTCAGTAAGTACTTATTATTTGTGCCTAACACTCTCCTCACTGATTGGGAATACATGAATGGATAAAACAGATACCCATCTCTGATCTTTCATTCTATCAACAAGCAAGACTTCTAAAAATACATTCTACAAAAGGGAGGAGAAAGTGTAGCAGGAGGAGAATATGAATATACATAGACTCTGGAGACCCAGCTCCAAGTTGAAAAACAAAGGTGATGGCCATTGAGTGAAATGGCCATTGAGTGAAGCATAACAAAGGATAAGGATGGGAAGGAAACAGGTAACAAACACAAATACTATATGCTTTTATTCCCTAAGCAATTTAACAATTTTTCCTGGAACTATTTTTTATGAGGAGTCTGAAACACATTATTGCTTCTGTGATTCTCATCTTTCAGCAACATGAGGAAATACCTAGGAGTCAGGATAAATGCACCAAGAGCTGGTGGAATGCTAAGGTCCTGAGACTGCAGGCACAAACTTCATACAGCCAAATGTGTGCCATAGAATCTAGACTATCACCAGCCTAGCATTTCTTTGATACAACTCAGAAACAAATCTCTCTTGCCTGAGATTTCATCAAAAATTTTCTCCTAAAGCAATCTGTATTACTTCTAAAGTCTCCTAGATTATAGGACCAAGGGATCCAATAAATAAGATGTCCAGTAATATGATCCCAATATTTCACTGGCCCAAGACTAAGAGCATTCTCTTTGATGGTAGTTTAATCTTCAGCCCCTAAATACGGCATTGGTTATATCAGCCACAGCTCATGTTCTTAATTTCAAAAAAAATTTTATCAGTGCTATTTATTTCCCAACTGTATATTACCTATCAGTAGATAATAGGTTTGAGAAATGATATATGATTGATTAGTAGATTGATGATAGACAGACAGACAGACAGACAGACAGACAGACAGACAGACAGACAGACAGACAGACAGACCAATAGATAGACAGATCAATAGATAGACAGATAGATAGATAGATAGATAGATAGATAGATAGATAGATAGATAGATAGATAGATAGATAGATAGATAGATAGATAGATAGATAGATAGATAGATGTAATAATTTAATCATCAGAGTTTGTGCTGAAGAGTTTACTGGTAATTGTTTGGTGGCATTGTTCAACAAGCACAGGCAATAAAGACAGGTCTGCAGTCTTGGCAAGCTGTGAGCCCTCTCTTAGTGAACCTTAAAGTGTGACATGAGAATCTTCTTCAATAGATTAAACTAAAGTGCTTGTAAAAAATAAAAATGCAGAATATTGGCTTGCATCCCAAACAAGTGTTCAAAGATTTTGTACTCATTTAAAAGGTGGAGGCTACTACAGTAATGTAACTGCTGAAGGAGAACGGTTGATTTTTTTTTTCTAACAAGCAGCTTTTAGGAAAGCCTGGAGACAGGGCAAAGTTCCTAGTAAACTAGTATAGGGGGAAGGCAAAGGAAACCTTAGGTAAGTCAAGAAAATAAGGGCACTCAATTTTCATTGAGCTTTCATGCTTGTAATACTTTGTCAGATGCTCTGATACATTATATATTTTTGTCTTTAAGACATCTAGGTACAGAGAGTATTAATTTTTGCAAATACAGATCACAGAAATTAAGAAATTTTCCAGGTTCATCCAGCTAGTTGAAGACAGAGCCAACATTTGAACTCATAGCACTTGATTCCAAGTTAAATTCTCTTGATACACAATCTACAACAAATAATATTAGATCTCATTCTATTAAAAGCTATCTTATTTACAATGTCAGGTTTATAAATAAAATATTTACCTGTGAACAACATACAAAAAGCAGTAGTAGTATTTAAAAAAATTCAATGCAATGTGATTGGAGGCATTATACCAAAGTAGCACATAAAATTACTGTTTATTGTCATTCTGTTTTACCCAAAAGCCTCATATTTTCCACGCAGCTTTTTTAAATGATTCTGTTGTACATTTCCATGTGATATGCCTTATAAAAGTCAAGGCGTGGCTGGGAAGGTGGCTCAGTGGTAGAGTGCTTGTCTTGCATGCATGACGCCCTGGGTTTGATTCCTCAGCACCACATAAGCACAAAGAAAAAAAAGCCGGAAGTGGCGCTGTGGCTCAAGTGGTAGAGAGCTAACCTTAAGCTGAAGAGCTGAGGGACAGCGCCCAAGCCCAGAGTTCAGGCACCATGACCAGACCAAAAAAAAAAAAAAAAAAGTCAAGGCATATCTCAGAAGAACAGATTTTTTTTGAAACTTTGGAAAACTTGAAGGAAAAGAACAGAGCCTAGAGTACATACAAGAAGTGTCTGTGAGAAGCAAACTGTGATTAGAGATAAAGGACTTTAAAACATGCCTCACAGTCTTATAATTAAAAAGTCTCTGAGTAGTCACACACAAGCAATTCAAAACAGAAATTCCAGAATGGAGGACCATCCTAGGACCCATTTTATTCAACAGTTGGCATACTGAAGAAGGATTATGAAGGCATTAAAAGGCAAATCGAGCAGAAAGATTAGAAGTGGGGTTCAGGCAAACTTGCATTACTCTAGGAGTTTATGCATTTTCTCAAGAACTGCCCATTATTCTAATGTCTGCTGCCAATTAAAATATTGTATGTAAACTTCATTTGTCCAAATTCTAATTCAGGAGTCTTCATAAAAGTATTCTTTTCTACTCAAGATGACAGCTCCCAGGAGTTTCCTGTCACTAATTTCAGGACAGGCTTTTTTGTATAAGACAAAACAAAGAAAGAAAAAAAAAAGAAAAAATTAGGCTACTAGAAACCAGAATGAGTGGAAGCTAATATTTCCGGTGAGCCCAACAGATCTATGACCAATTTGGACAACTGAGGCATCAAATATACCATTGGGCTAGCAGAGTGTCCGAGCTGGAATGAGGCTACAAAACTTTTCAGTTATTTCTTTTTACACTTATTTGAGATGTTCTCCTTCATGATTTATGTATAGTCTATAATTAAGATATACATAGGGAAATGAGCTTTGCTTCTTTCTCTTGGCTTTGACTATGGAAATTCAGTGTGGAGAAGGAGAAAGAACACAGCAGATCTTGTTCTGGATCCTTCTGGTGAATTACTTTTACTGGAGGATTTTTTTTCTTCCTCTGTTAACTGGAGATAACTACTTATCTCAGCTGGCCGCTATAAGAATGAAATGAGAGAATGTATGCATTTGGTTACATTAACCAATGGATAATTTTCCATTGGTTATAAAGATATCAAAGATATTGGTTTATAAAGATATCAATATCACTCTATACAAAGGTAGAGTAAGGATGTACCACAAACAAATAAATTCCTTACTGATGGAACTATCTGAACAATAAAACTGGTTCAAAATGTTAGAGGAACAGTGACACTAGCCCCTCTAACCAAAAGTGGCCAACTGAAATCAATATGCTGGATGAGAAATCATTGGTCTAAGAGGCAACGAAATCCTAACCTTTGAGGTCATGTCTTTGTTCCAGAAATGAATTACTTGTATCTCGGTTGGACAAAATGTTGTAAATTACCATGTAGTTTCAAAGCCTTGACCCTAAATAATAAAAAAAAATATATTATAAACTCTAGGGACTTAAATCATTCTGTACAAAGTCCCATTTGACTTTGAAAGAACATACTGTTATCCTTTTGTTTTATTTCTAAGTTTTAGGTAGTTTTCTCAACAGTTGCTTACATCACAAATAATCTATGAAAGTTATTTATATTATGAGAAGTCTGGTATCGTTGTAGGTGGGCTTGATTTATTCATTGGAGACAGTAGCAGATATGAATTTACTCTAAAGCCTCTGGGTATGGAGAATGAATTTAGAGTTGTTGTTTTAAGTAAAAGAGCAACTAAAACTACTAAAGCCAGAAAATTAACCCTACATAGAAATTTCAAAAAGAATTGCTGGTGTATTTCCAAAATCCTTTTTTCTAAAATTGTTTTATTACTACTACTACTACTACTATTATCAGCTCTTTGTTCCAACTTGTATTAACTTCCTATTGCTGCTTAAACAACTTACCACAAACTTCATGGTTTAACCCAACACAGATTTTATTCTTTTACATTGCTGGAGGTCGGAACACATCTAGTCTCATAGAGTCAAAGTCAAGATCTTGGCAGGGAAGAGCCCTTCTAGAGTCTGTAAGGAAAATCATATCCTTTGCTTTTCTCAGCACTGAGAGGTATTCTGTGATCCTTGACACACAGATTCTCTCCTCTGTCTTCAAAGCCAGCAAAGTAGCATTGTTCAGTCGTTCTCACTGTCCTCTGTTTCTGTCTCCATATTACTTTGTTGGTCTAACTCATACGAGGCCTCACTTATAAGGACTTTTGTGGTTATCTGGGTCTGATTAAGCTATTCCATGGTGATCTCTCCATCTTAACATTCTTGACCACTTCTGCATAGTTTTTGGAGGGTGGTTTTGCTACATTCCAATTGACAGGGGACATTGTAAGGGGAAGAATGTGATTTGCTACCATGTAAGTGCAATGAACTAAATGTAAGAAGTGCATCGGGATAGTCTTCCTATAGTGTTAGATACTTTAGTTAGTTTAGCTGTTGAAATAGTCAACATCTCAACATGTCTTGACCTGCCAGGAAATGACCTTCCTTCTCATCTGTAAGTCTGGAATCCTGTAAAGAATAAAGACCAGATTGTCTAGACAGTTTCTTTTACCTTTGTTCCACATTTGAACATGTGTTGCTTAATCAATTTAAATTGGTCCTGACTAAGATAGATCTGGGGTATTAAAGTTCTCCTCCATTTCCATCCTGTAACTTACATCAAGGTCTATAGACAAACATGAAGGGGAGCATGGAAGATGGGGATGGAAGTCTGTCTATCCAAGCAGATAACAGAAGGAAATTGACAGACTTCCATGTTTTCATGGTAAGAGCCAATAAAGTATTCCCAGGCCAATTGTCATTTTAAAAGAAAGAAAATAAAATTCTAGGTTTACATTAGTGTAATACTTGGGAGAAAAGGACTCACAAAACCACACCAATTGATTTAGTCACTATTAAACAGTAATTACCAAGAAGTCTATCTGGGTAGATATTAAAGCTATTTCCTAAAATAGGGACAATTGTTTAAGTAGTGTTTTCTGTTAAGTATACTATAATTGTTCCCTCTGCAAGTGCTTGTACATAAGGGAAGAAAAATTGTAATTATGCATAATATAATTATATGTCATTACCTAAATTGTATATGTTTCGTCTTTGTTCTAGAAAATAATTCCTTATGAACCTTATTTGTCATACCAAAATTACTCATTGGATGTTCACCCTAATCAATAGTTCAGATGATGATTAATAAACACGTATCAAAAAGTAGTTCTCAGAAAACAAAGAACATATGTGTAAATACTACTTGCCTAGGGGATGGGAGGTAGGGGATGTGGGTAATTGCTCTAGCAGGAAAACTTAACTTTGAAGGTCAAAAGACATAGCTCTGTAAAGAGGCGAGCAGGGAGTCTTTGTAGATATCCGAGGCATGGGAAGAAGCATTGTTGGAGCATGAAAAGAAAACTTTTTTACCACTTGGATGTGCAGGGAAGAAAGCAAGAAGTGGGAATTACTCTGCGCCAGTGATTGGAACGCAAGTTCAAGAATAAAACCAGTGCAACCGAATCCAAACAAAGGGACACAAAAGATACACTGTATGAAAATGAAATTGGATTTGGGAGCTGGGATTTAAGACCCTGCTATGAGCTATATGTTACGTCAAGAGATAAATGCTAGCCGCACTGTACATTTTTAGAGAGCCACATAAATTCTGGACGAAGTACAGAATGGATTCACAGCATGACCTCTATTAAAGAAAAGTTGCCTTTATAAAAAAGCTTTTGGAAATGCTTGTAGAACTTAATGAAGGTAACTACTTGCCTGCACATAGATCAGGAGGAGGGTGAGCACTGCACAGTGTTCACAAGTAAGAAGGGACCTGAGAGCTGACTTAATCCAAAGCCCTCACACAGAAGACAGGTCCACTGAACCAAAGCCTTACACAAATTGCTCTCAGATTTCAGACGCTTGTGATAACTCTGACACAGCAGCTGGTTTTGTAGCTCTCATTTCCACAAACCAGCCTTTGGCCTAATAAGAAGCAAGTGGTGACTAGAATATATGAAGTAAGATTGGGATGTGCTGGAGAGGAAAAAGGACATTATGGTGCCTAAAGAAACTTAGCTATACCCAGAGAGTTTGATTATTTTTGCCCTGTGGCATCCTTTTTATTATATTTCAGCCAGGATGACAACGGAAGTAACTAATACACAGTCAAAGTACCATCTCATTTTTAAAGTTAATGCTAGTGTCTGTGTTGCGGACTACTTTAATCAGTAAACAAAGGGGACTGCATTCTAGGATCTGAAGAAATTCTCTTTATATGCTGCAGCACTTGAGCAACTCCGATGCAGTCTGCCATCGAGACAGCTCACATTAGAAAGTTGGCATTTTATCTCCTGTCAAATCCTATTTCCTGACAGTCATTTAATTTCTAACATTATCAACTGGTAAAATGCACAGCTCTCTATTCTATCTGACTGGTATACAGAAAATATATTGGTCAATTGTGCTGGTTCTTCCCATGTATTTGGATGTCTCCCTGTGGATCTCTGTCCATGTCTCCCTATGAAGTTCTGCTCCATGAATGGAATTATTTCCATTCATATTTAATGAAAGGATGTCCATTTCATATTTAATGGAGCACAAGTTAATGGGTCAGGGAGAGGAAGAACAGCACTGTTTCTCTGTTCATTATTGGGAATATGAATTGGACTCCATAAATGTCATTTGATAAGAACTCCCTGCTGTCCAAGCCTTTGCTTCTAACTTAACTCATTCTATGAGTGCAATCTCCCTGTGATTCTCATGAAAGCATGGCATAGTAATACTTAAAAACCCTCCAGTCAGGCCCAGCATCAGTGGCTCACGCCTGTAATCCTGGCTACTCAGGAGGCTGAGATTTGAGGATCACAGTTCAAAGCCAGCTGGGGCAGAAAAGTCCATGAGACTCTTATTTCCAATAAACCACTCAGAAAACTGGAAGCAGCGCTGTGGTTCAAGTGACAGAGTACTCACCTTGAGTTAAAGAGCTGAGGGACAGCGCCCAGGCCCAGAGTTCAAGCCCCACGACCTACAGAATTAAAAAAGAAAAAAACCTCCAGTGATTCCCAGATGTCTGCAGTAGCCAAGCAAACTAGAATGAGTCATTAACACTAATGCACAGGTGCCTGCCTTCCTCCCAGGCTCATTTCCCATCAGTCCTTACTCCGCTTTATCAACCCCCTAAAAGTTACATCAATTATTCTTCATTACACGCTATTACCAAGGCTCTGAGTCTTGGTTTGACAAACTTCTCCTTGGACAGCTCAGGCATGCTTATCTCCAGAAATCTTTTGTTGACTCTTTCATGTGGTTGAGATGCATGCTTTTTCCTCCAGAATGTTTTTTTAATAGCCTGAGCAAATCCTTATTCTCATCCTCATGACCTCCACTAGATGGTGTATTTCCAGCCGAGGTCTTGACATGGGGAAGATGCTTAAAACATAAACATTTTCCAAATGAATTAATAGTGAAAGAAATAAATGAAGCAAAGCCTTCCTTCCCCAAGCAGATGGTAATATGTTTTGGACAGAAACCTTGGACAGCAATTGCGTTTTATGCTTTATCATACCCAGCTCACTATAAATTACCAACGACAGCAAATCCTTCTATGGTCTTTCCTTGATATTCATAGAATTCCCATTTCATTCAAAATTTCTACTTAATATAACATTCCTCTGTGGCTTAAATGACAACAAAATTAGTCAATCAAGTTCAAACAACTTGACAATGACGTAAAGACTTATTTCAGTTTCTTGATTTCCAATCAAGTGTATTTTCAGCCTGGGCATGGTGATTCATGTCTATAGTCCCAGATAGTTAGGGGGAGGATATAGGAGGATTGTAGTTCAAAGCCAGCCCAGTCAAGTTAATTAGATCTTATCTGAAAATAAGTTAGAGGAAAGGGGGTTGGGAATGTGGCTCAAGTGGTAAAAATGCTGACTGTACAAACACAAATCCCTGAGTTCAAACCCCAGTACCAACCAAAAACACAGGAGATTTTCACCATTTTTAGATGGGGTTATAAATTGAATGGGTGGCAGAGGAAGGGAGAAAGAGAGATTGAGAGTGAGAATAAATGAATTAAATAAACCTTGCTACTTAGTAAAACTCTGTTTTGAAACAAATTAGAGGAAGAATATATTTAAAGTGCCTAAGGGCAAAGTCATCCTGTTGCATACTAGAGAGAATATAATTTAGTAAGACAATTGGGTTTTCCCATGAAGAGAAATAAGGAATTCCAGACTGAGAGACATAAAAGAGAGTAATAAAAATACGAAACTATAAAAGCGAGATCACAAAACAATGCTGGCTAGAGTGGCACAGGCTGTGAATGCCTTGCTTAGAAGGGGGAGAATTGTGACTGTGAATGCAAATAGCACAAGAATGCAATCCTAAAGGATAAATGTTAGGCAGGATAAGTGCACAGAAGTTGGAGACACTAAGCCTGTTCCAGTTGGAACTGTGTGAGAGATAGAGGACAGAAAATTCTGAAGAGGTCAGTTAGGCAAAATTTTGAAAGACCGCTGTATTATTTGGGAGCTTTCAGAGAAAAAGATGAGAGGATTTATAAATATAGATAGATCCATCATGAATGGATCAAGGAAATGTAATATACATTCTATGCTTCCATCTGAAAGAATGACACTGCCTCATTTGTAAGGAAATGGAAAGACTTGGAAAAAAATCATATTAAGTGAAGTAAGCCAGGCCCAACAAGTAAGCCAGTCCCATGGTTTCCCTTATTCACAATAATTAGTATATGTCTAGGATAATCTTAGCAGATGAGCAGAATAGCTCAAGAGCTAAGCAACCGGGCACTGGTGGCTCATGCCTGTAATCCTAGCTACTCAGGAGGCTGAGATCTGAGGATCGCAGTTCAGAGCCAACCCGGGCAGGAAAGTCCATGAGACTCTTATCTCCAATAAACCACTAGAAGACCAGAAGTGGCACTGTGGCTCAAGCGGTAGAGTGCTCACCTTGAGCTGAAGAGTACAGAGACAGCGCCCAAGCCCAGAGTTCAAGCCCCACGACTGACCAAACCAAACCAAACAAAACAAAAAGATGAAGCTAAGCAAAATGAGCTCTAAGACATGGACACTAGAGGTTTTTCTCTGTTGTTGTTTTTTTGTGTGTTCTTCCTCCTATGGTATATCCTTTGTTGTCACTGTATTTGATTTTGGTACCCTGGTATTGTATAGACATGTATTTGAATTAGGAAAGGGAAGGGGAACAACACAATGGTGAGACAAAGGACAAGGGCGGAACCAATGCAACAGCGATATTTACAAGACAGTATGTTGGACATGATCTGTACAACTTGGGAAAGGAGGAGAAAAATGAGGTAAGGAGAAACAAGTTTGACAAGAAAGGTACTTATTACCTTACTTAGGTAACTGTAACCCCTCTGTACATCACCTTGACAATAAAAAAAAAAGTTTAAATAAAAGATCCATCATGAGAAATTAGTTCCATAACCATAGAGACTGAGAAATCCCAAGATGGACCCTCTGAAAACTATAGAGCCCCAGTTTCAGCTCAGCTCTCAAAGTCTGAGAACCAGGAGCACAATCATAGGAGGAGACCAATTGCTGAACTCCAACAGACAAGCAAAACATATTTCCCCCGCTGTTTTGTTCTTTCTCGGTTCTCAGTGGGCTGGGTGGTGACCCCTTAGATTGGGATAGACAAAGGCTCTACCAAGTCTGCCAATTCTGATACCATTCTCCTCTATAAACAAGCTGATGGACACATCCAAAAAGGTTTAACTAGATACCTGAGCATCCTGTGGCCCAAGAAAGTACACATAAAATTCATTATCACAATATCCAATGGGAAGTCAAAGTTTAGCCTAATTTGCAGGTGTCATGAATCAATTAGATACTTTATATGCTGGAAGTGCAGAGAAGAATATGAAAATTATATTTGGGGACAATTAACTTGATAGTGATTTGTATAATGAAATACAGTAGAGACGGAATAAAGAGCAGCTATGTAAGTTCTGATATGGAATAATAAAAATCCAAGCTCTGGAGTTTATGACTGGAGATGGAAAGGAAGAGATGGCTATAAACTATAACAGCTGTTCAACTTTCAAATGTGTTCACTGTTGTGTTCAGAAAGCTCTAAATAATGATATTGTTTAAATAGGTACTATTTAATTAATCTTCACAAAAATTCTACCTGAAACGTTCATTAGAATCTGAGCTAATCTGGGTTCTGGTTAAATAATTTGTCCTAAGTTACACATCTATTCTAGACAGACCCAGTACTATAGAAAACTCATGTTCTTTCCATTGCATTGTCCTGCCTTTTGCCTGAAGTGTAACTTGATTGGAAAGGTGCTCGCAATGTGAACAACTGCAAATACAGTTAATTCTTCAGGCTCTTCACATTTCACCCATGTCTGATGAGTTTGGCAAAGGCAGGAGGAAGAAAACAGAGGAGCTATATACAAAGATTTAACCCACCTTTGCTTCCATTTGCAAGTGAAAAATCAGATAACCATGGTTGTGAAAAATTAACAGGACATTGAAATGAAAGATCCTCTAAGCCACTATGTTTTTTAATTTATACAACCAGAGTTGTGAAATGTGAATTCTACAAAAGGTGGATAACTGTGAGTTTCTGTTTCCTTTAGATGATGTTAATATACATAATAGTCAAAGAGTGGCACCCTCAAAAGCTATCTGTGCCCTAATCTCTGCAATTTGCATATATTACTTTATCTGACAAAGAAAAAGACTGCATATTGATCAAAAGAAGGATTGTGAGATGACCAGATTATCTTGGATTTTTATACATGTAAGGGCTCAAACCATCATTACAAGGGTCCTGAGAAAAGGGAAAACAGCATTTCATACAAGCAGAAGAAGTTTGACCAGTGGCAGAGATGGTAGAGGTATGGCCACAGACAAAGAGAGCGAGAAGCCACCTGAAGCAGAAGGGAGAAAAATCAGTCTCCCTTCATGCCCTTAGGAACACCACAGCTCTGAGGTGTGGGAGCACACATTGCTTTTAAACCAAAAACAACTGTGAAAAAGTACCATAGCCATCATAAGAAACTCAAAGGCCTAAGCAACCTTAGTAGGCCTAAGTCATAAACACCCCTAAAATTCAAGAATACAACATGGGTCTTTATCTTTCTTGCAGTGAAAAATAAAGCAGGAATGGATTTGCCGTGGGTAGTGTCTCGAGACTTGACCTTGGAAAACAAAATATCATGACTTTCCAGACTTGGTTTACTTAGGTGAAGAACTGTTTTCTAGCCATTCTTGCCTGACTATGTAAGCTGCCACTCACACAGATCTGACCGGTGTTCAGATGTTACGACTGACAGAACAAATCAGTTTTAATAAAGCTGGTGATGTGCTGTGGTTTCAAGTCACTTAACCATCACAACCATCTGCCTGATGAAACTGAATAATTACATAACTACTGTGATGGGTTTGAGCTACATGGGTTTAGGATTATGGTGAGTGGTAGAGAGTGACAACACATTCTTTCTGTCCACAGGCTCGGTGGGATGGCTTGACGGGACGTATCACCTTCAATAAGACCGATGGCTTGAGAAAGGATTTCGACCTGGACATTATTAGCCTCAAAGAGGACGGAACTGAAAAGGTAAACTTCCTTCATAATGAATTAACAAATAAAGTGCAAAGCTCAAGCATCAGAGTTACATGTGACAGGTAAATTGGAGAATGAGGCAGTGATTGTCCTGACATGTTTATTCACATCCAGGGTTCTAGATACCTTTCTCTAGTCTGCAAAGAGCTGTTGATGAGCCTGAGTCTTAAATTATGGATGTGTTATTAATAGTAGGGCTAGCTAATATTTAATCAATAATTGTTTAATTTTGCATTCATACATACATTAGTTTCTAATAACCCAACAGGTGGGCATCATTAAAGCTATTTCTGAAAGAGATTGAGTAATTGAGTTTAGACTTGGAAAGTCAAGAGCTGTCAAGGTTCATCTATGGAACGGCACTCAAGAATTGCTCAGAAATTAATTTTAACTGCACTCTATTTCAATACTGGTGACAGAGGGACAGGATAAAATAGGATACAAGAGGCTTACTGGAGTAAATTAACTTTGCATCCTTAATTTCAGGGCAAATGCTTGAAATTTTAATTTTAATTGGGATTCTCACTTTGGGATTATTTTAGTTGCAACTCAAAAGTTTGGCTTGCTATCTGGAGTAGCACAAATGTAAAACATGCTTAAATAATAATGAAAAGAATTTGGCTTCTCAGGCCATGATATTACTCCAATTCTAATACTCATGACTACTGAATAGAGGATTTAGCATGTACGGTTTGAAGATTGTTTCCATCAGAACCTTAAAGAAGAAAATTCAATCACTGAAGAGCCAAAACCTTATCATTCAACTTCCCCATTATTATAGTGCTCAAAATGTTATATGTATAAGTAGCTTTGAAACCATTGTTTACTGAATTTGAAAACTTGGGTTGACTTTTTTTAATGAATAAGGTTTGTATTTCTGCTCTTGTGAACTGGGAGAATTTATTTTTGGCAGATCCCAACTACCTGGTGCCCCCAAATCACACTGATTGAAACAGAATTAATTAGGCTGAACACAGTAGAAGGTTTCTACTGGTATTAAGAAAACTCCATAAATTTTCAGCCTTGTAGGCTATACATTCTAAATGCAGATTTCCAATTTCTCTATGGACTCTTCTTTCTAATTTATTCCTCTGCTGTCTTCAAGGAGCTCAAAACATCACCAACCCTACACAACAGGCTGTGTAGGGCTAATGATAAAAGGAAAGAATATTTACTATCACCTAAATATTTGTAATTTGTTTATAGAAAATACCTGCTTCTCTAGGCTCATCCTACTCTCCCCTGCTCTCCTTAGAAGGTATAGCACTGAAGGCAGAAGGAAAGCTTTCACGGAAACATCATTTTGGCTCAGATGGGTAATGAAATAGATGGAGCTATTGCCATGTTTTCCCAGCTATTTATATGCAGCACTATTACGCACACTCTGTTGGTATTTTTCCATCAAAGGCAAAATCGAATAAGATGAAAGTGTTTTCTATTTGTTTCTTATTTCTTCATTGTTCGCAATAACTTTTCTTTCTTCAGGTGACTTGGGCTCAATTCCTAAGAAGGCTGATGGGGCCGTGGTAGCCATGGGAAAAACCAACACATGTGTGTCAGGAGCCAAAGAAGGACAGACCTTTAATCTTGTCATGTCAGCCTTTCTCAGGGTCTGCAGGGAGAAATATTATTTTTTAAAAGCCCACTTTTTTGTAGTTGCACTTAAATTTTTGTGCCTGGGAACACATAAGCAAAGAACAAACCATCATACATGCCTTTTCTTCAATAGTAGTGTATGTGTATGTGTGTGTATGTGTGTGTCGATTTGTTGATTGACTAATTTTGTTACAAATTCTTTCAGCAGAAATTAAAATTTTTCTTCTTATAAGAGATAATGATGGTCTTTAAAGCAACAGAACAAGTGTCTATATTTAAAAGTTATTTTTGTTGTGCAAAAGGAAAAGTAACAATGGAGTCTTAGCACCAAGTAATTCCTAGGACAGCCAAGTTATAATTCATCTCTTAAACTGTGTCAGGCTTTATGTTTGATGATGATGCAAAATTCCAAAGACTAGGTGAAGAATCTGCCACACACCATATTTACCTTTCAAGTTCCATGCTCCATGTTTAATTAAGTGCTGTTTTTATTTTTTCCTCTCTGAACACCAAGGCCGCTGGTGAAGTGTCTAAGCACTTGTATAAAGAGTGGAAGAAGGTTTGTACTCTGATAACAATTGCAGGAAACTTGGGGTGGGGCAGGGAATACCCATGGAAAACCGGCATCTTTCCAGTTTTGCTTGACCAATAATTCTCCAATGGCAGTGTAGAGGCGAGATTCCACACCAAGGGAAAGGGAGGAATAGAATTTCTGTCAACATCACCAATGAATTGTGATAGATTAAGTAAGGACAGATTAACGTTGTCCCCTAAGATGATTTTTGTGTTTTCTGAACAGGACCTGTCTCTGTAAGACCTACAAGCAGGTGCCTGTAATGGAAATAGACATCTACTCATTTCCATTCCTTCTCAAGTCATGAAGTATTTCCCCTAAAAAAAGATGCAAGCAACAATGGATTTGGCCCATCAGACTGGTCAGATAAGCTAAGTCTTTAGAAGACCAGGATATTTCCTTCAATGTCAATAGAAAAAAGAAGGAAAAAAGGAGTCATTTTCAGAAACTCCCCTTTCTATTCTGTGAAAGATTTTTTGTCAGAGTGCACTCACTGTCTTACACTTTGTTTCAGAACTACTGTTAGCAGAGGGCAAAAACTTTAGAAACTTTGGAAGGGAAATAAGATTATCTTGTAAATTATACCACCTACAATTTCATAGTATATAGTACCAAATGGCCAATGACTGTGCATAGATTTATATAAACAGATGGTAAACATTAAAAATATTTGGATCATGAAAACATCCCAGTGATAGGCAAACACCATATTGTCTTTCATTCTTTCTTCTCCCTCCTACTATTCTGTTCCTCTTTCTTCCTCTCTCTCTCTCTCTCTCTCTCTCTCTCTCTCTCTCTCTCTCTCTCTCTCTCTCTCTCTCTCTCTCTCTCTCTCTCACCTCTCTCTGTCTCTTCCTTCCCTTCCTCCCTCATTTATCCCTCCCTCCCTCTCCCTCAAACTACTTGCTAAACAAGTCTGTTGATTGATGGATAGGTAGACCTTGAAATTACTTCAGGTCCAACAGTTTGTCAGTTTCACTCCCATCTTTCACATTACCAATTGAGTCAAATAAATAGCTCCTCAAACCACCAAAAGACTCTCTTAGCAGCACCAAGTACATATACCTAAAAATTTCCTCCTTCTAAGTTTTAAAAACCACAGATTTGGGGATGAAGGCATGGCTTAAGTGGGAGAGCACTCATATTAAGCAGAAGCCTTGAGTTCAAATCCAGTTACTACAAAACAAAAAATTAGTTCTATCAGTTTTATTTTAATTGTCAATAAAGCACAGTATCCAAGATCCATAAAAGTTGAACTAGTTTCTTCCTTTGAAGTAAGCAGATGACCTCACCTGGCACTCCAAAGCAGTTTATTACATTAATCCATCTTGGGATCAAGCACTTTATGCAATACTGAATTCATTCAAACCAGGCATCCTAGAGAATGGAAGCTAAGCTGGAAATGAGCCAGAGGGAAGGAAGTTGACCTCCACTTGGCACCAACCACCACATATAGAACACATGACGACGACATGGCCTCACTACCCCTGCCTACTGGTGAACTACAGATGCCATCCATTCTCTGTTGACTGTGCACCTGAAATTCACAGTAACCCGAGTAGCAGATGTGACCCAATGAGACTGACACACATTGTACTTTCCCGAGGAAGACACCGTCTTCAAAGGATCCAATCCATATCGTATTTAAATTCTAACCATTTTTACTAGCGCCATGGCCTCTTCCAACTACAAAATACATCTCCTGAAATTATTTCAAAGAGAGGGATCTTTACCAACCCCCTCACTAAGAAATGAAAATAAGGCTCATGATACAGGAAGTAGATGTGCCCTTGTGCATCTTCTTCCCACTGGGTTATTTCCATCTGATAATTTTAGATTTCGTGTTTATGTGAATCCCACTCTAGGTTTGAAAAGTAGATACAAGTGAGCCTTTGGCTGCCCTTTGATGGTGTGACTTTTTTTAAGTTTGTGAAATGTCCTCTAGGCATTCATTTTCAAATGTTCCTTCAGTTGTCCCAGATAACAAATGACTACTGCCTCATAACAGCTTAGACAGAGTGAAAGAAGGCAGGCCAGACAATTTAGCCTTTGAGTGGTCCTCCCCACAAATAATTGATCCACTATCCACCACCTCTCACTGGTAAATTACTGCTGCCTGTTTTCACTCCACAGTTTGAAAATTGAGGTTCTGCTTCCTGAAGGCACTCCTCCAAGGTCGCAGAACAAGACAGAAATACCAAAGTCTAAGCAGCTGGGTCTGCACGCGCACACACACACACACACACACACACACACACACACACACACACACACACACACACACACACACACACACACCATGTACACACTTAGGTTTGCTGATTAGAAGATTTTTAAAAACAAGAATGAGATTCTTCAGATTACATACGTATTCTGTTTACTTTCCAGGAATAGCCTCACCTTTTATTTCATTTTGATACTCTTCCGCTTGTATTGAAAACCTCTTCTGTTCTATAGATAGTAGGGGGAATAAAACATATTCTCTCTCATTTTATGGAAGAAATTTTGCCCTACTGGGACCTGGAGACTTAGTTGATTGAAATGGCAGCAGCAAACATCTCTTAGCTTCTGTGCTTTGCTGAGAATGGCAAGAGAAATAAAAGCTAGATGTCAAGCTGTGGCATAGATTTGTCTACAATTTCAAATTTTATTTTAGAAGTGAATGCTATTTGCAAAACCATTCAGCATTTCTATTTTCAAATATGAAACCTATTTTTAAAAGAGTTTCTTTGAGCTGGGCATGGAGAATCTGAAATTCAGAGCCAACCCGATCTCAATTAGCAATCTAATCTCAAATACAAAATGCAAACCAAAGGACTAGAGACATGGCTCAAATAGTCATTTGTTTGCCTAGCATGTATGAGGCCCTCAATTAATGCCCCAGTACCACTGAAATATGTAAAAAAAAATCTTACCATGTCCTTTTAATCTTGGGGTGTGCATGTGTGTGTGTGTGTGTGTGTGTGTGTGTGTGTGTGTGTGTGTGTGTGTGTGTGTGTGTGTGTGTGTGTGTGTATAACTATGAGTTTGGATCTGAGATTTCTTGCTATTTATAAAAAGGAACATTTGGGGTTACATTAGAATATGCATTTCATCTCATTTCTGGAAAGTATTAGACAGCTGGCTAGTTCATTATGGCCAGTTTGTTGGCATTTGTGGAATGACTGAATAAATTTCTCAAAGATATTTAACTAAATAAATAAAAATAGTTCCCATAAACACACACAATTGACATTCATTAAAATAACAGTTTAAGAAGACCATCTTCTATGACTTTAAAAAGTGTCCTAAAACAAAGTCGTGTTCACCTTTTGATACTCAGTTAAAAATTAGATGTCCATTCCCTATTCCTAAATCAAAGTTTAAGTAGAATCATTCCAAAGTCTCTTATGGAGCTAAGTTAATCACTCACAACTAAAATCATAGATTTAGAATACATAAACAAATGTGTCAATCAACAAATGTATTGTGCTATGATATATGCCACAGCTTGAAAGCTTGGGCTATGTTTCTTAGAAGTCAGAGTCTTTGCTTAAAAATAGTAGGAGTGAAATTTGCAAAGGGAGAGAAGAAAAGGTTTCCTATCCTGAGTTTAATGAGTGTCAGAGAGAAAACTCTTCAATATATCTCCTTTGGATGATGGATAGACATCACCAGGACACTAGAATATTAAAGGATTATTATCCTACCTCCAATATCTTCTGTCTTTATATAGTATCATAATACTCTCTTAAAAAAATTTAAACTCCCAAACCTATCTCTTTACTTCTCAAATCAACCACTCTACATATTCATGTTAATGTTTGATAGTCTTTCATATTTTCTCAAACCATTGATACCTCTAAGAAAGATATCCTTCATGTCAAATTAATTTCCACTGATAAACTTAGGCACTAAACAAAAGCAAAGACAGAAAAACGATGATGGAAGAAGGTTGACAAGCTAAGGTGTGATAATTTAATCATCAGACAGACTCTATTATCTCAATTTTGCTGGCAAAAAAATTAAGCCACAGAGAGGTTGATTAATTCATCCAAGGCCACACTATGAGAAAGTTGCTAAGGTAGGGTCTAGATAAAGAACAGTTCTACAAAGCTCAAACTCTATTGAGCCAGCCAAACATCTTCCCCATTGAAGGAAATATATTCCTGCACTGATGGATGTATTTAGGGACCAAAAATGAATCCAATCTATCCATTTGACTATGCCCAAGTGTTAATGATCCTAAGCTGCTCCTGTTTCTCATAGCTCCTAAATTTCATCAGTTTCTGAGATCTACAAAAAAAAACTCACAGACAATTTCAAATTCTTTTGCAACAAAGCCAGCTTAAAGAAATTTATTATTAACATTTAGGTAAACATATATATAATACTTTTATAGACATCATCTCATTTAATCTTTGCAGTAGCTTTGTAATGAACTTACAGTTAGAGAAACAAAGTTCAGAGAGCTTACTTTCTTGTCCAAGGTTACATGACATAGCAACTGGATGACATCTTTTGTCTGACTTTTCCAGTGTCCCTTTCACATGGCTAGTAGTATTGCCTAAAGACTCAGACAAATCCCTCAGTTTCTGATAGTACTTCTCCTGAACTGTCCCAGAGCATAAAACACCCATACACGAGTTAAGCATCCCTTATTTGAAATGCTTGATGCCAAAAATGTTTTGAATTGAAAGTAGTTTTAAAATCCTTATATATATATATATATATATATATATATATATATATATATATATATATATATAATGAGATCTCTTGAAATGAGACTCAAGTCCAAACATGAAATTTGCTACTAATTCATAGACATAATATATACATATTATTATATAATATATCCATATTATATATGGATATATAGTGCATATATGTATACATACATAATATGTATGTCAGTATATATATGTATATATATATATACATAGAGAAAGAGAGAGAGAGAGAGAAGGTAATTTTGCACAATATTTTAGTGCCCCTATGTTTTGACCATTACCTAGGGTCAGGTGATTTGGAAGAATTTCATATTCAAAGAATAAGAATGTATAATCTCTATTACTACAAGGCCTACTAAAGCCAGTAGACCTAGGCCACTAAAGAAAATAGGTCATTATCTTTTTGAAAGAGCAATAGTCTTCACTGAATGTAAATTTCCTTGGTTGGATCTGTGACACAAAGATCAATGAGTGATAAGCATGATTATCCTTATGAAAGAAGGTCAAAGTCAAGAAGACCAGAAAAGACAGGTAAATGGATATTGATAACAGAAGTCATTAGGTCCTGGACAGAGGGAAAGCCTAGTCCTACCATGACACACAGACACAATCACTGTCCAGCATTGTCCCTCAGTGAAAATAGGACCAGAAATGTTGACTTAGCCACACATTTTCTCCCCATCTCATTTCCTTTTGATGTATAATTTCTCCACCCTCCACCAGCTTCCTCCATCTCATTATTCAAAAATTTTAAAGAAAATGATAACAAAAATATCCCACTTTGGCAAGATATCTTATATTAGTACAATGAAGCCTTCCCAGGGAGAGAACTTTTTGTCTCTTGTGGTGTTATTCAATGCCTAGAACTGCACCTGACATAGAAGCTCAACAAATGTATATGTTGGGAGGTAAATCTGATAGTCATCTAAGAATTGTTCATTTTTGTTAAAGAAGAGCAATGTATCTCATAAATGACAAAAAAGAAGCCTTACCCTACTACCCCAAATAGCAATTTCCACTATTCTGTGGACAATTCATTCTATGGATTCATTTTCCCACATTGAGTAGCTCACTGCCACCTTCTCCCGCCGTAAGCATTTATGCCCATTGCTGGTATAGAAGGGGACTCTTGTTAGTATAAATGTCCACACAGACCACCTGCAGCCTCTGATGTACTGTGTTCTGTGTAGATTGGGATTTGGAACTCCAATAGTGGGCTCAACATGACGGATGGGAACAACGACAGGTCCAACAATATCACAGACTCGCTGGCCAACCGAACACTCATCGTCACCACCATCCTGGTAAGCTACCTTCAAGAAGTTCTGCACTCCTTCTCTTGATTCCTATGCTAGATCTGGAAGGATTCCTCAACTGTGAATTTTTGTGTTGTTGTTGGTTTTTTTTAGTCTGTCTGAATATATGGAAAAGCCTATGTTTTTATATGCTTCAAACAGGGTTATTACAAGCTCTGACTGTGGCTCTGAAGGCTCCTTCCCTCAGTGCTACTCTATCACCATCCAGCTGACCTTTCGATTTTTTCCAGATTATTGATTGGTTGGCTGGTTTTAACCAAAAGGAGAGGCTCTGGCAAAAGACCAGAGAACTAGGAAAAGAGAGGCAAAAAAATTCTTCCCTGATATTTCCCTATTGTCATCCAATGGTTTCATAAAAACTCCTATCCTTCCCGAGCCATGGTTCGTGCCTTGTTGCTGGCTCTTCAGCTGCACTGGACTCCCTCCATGAGCATTCCTCCCTTCTTCCCATCTCAACCCTGGGTTTTCTTAGGTTCATGAAGGACTGGATCACTGGGTTTCCATATCCAGCCCTAACTCTTACCATCATCTCCCTTTGTTCACACTTCTATAAATCACCCCTGCTGATATCAAAGCATCTATTAGGATTCTGATCTCATCCCTTCCCAGCTACCACACATTAATGCCTATTTTCTCCCCCTTTTCTTTCCTGAGAAAGATAGGCTTCTAGAAGTAACCCTCTCTGAACTCTTCCCATGCAGGCATGCCTGCCTTATCTCATGCAGTTTGTAGCATAAAGGCCATTGTGTTTGAAATACTTATTATGCAAGAATTGTTCATTCAAAGGAAAAACTTCATTGTTCTTCTATCCATACTTTGGGATACATGTCAATAGCATATCAATTGTTTTAATTTTATTAAACGCTTAGACTTAGGCAAATGAGATTAGCAAGTTTTCAGAGGTATGGTGGGAAGAAGCTCATCATCTGTAAAAATAGGTGATTTATCACATAGGTAGAAAAGTGAAGAATTACCAGATTTCAAATACAAAGTGATTTGCAATAAGACTATAGAAATGATGCTAAAAGAAAACATAGAAAGGACATACACAGAATGTAGCAGTAAGATTGAGATAAAAGTTTGAAGAGAAAATTAGAATATTTAGTAGACAAGAAGTGTGAAATTTGAGGTGCATTGGCTGACTTTTTTTTCTTTTGTAAGTGGATGACACTTTTAGGTCAAAATCAAGATAGGGAAAGCCTAGGAAAGAAAGTCTTGGTGTGGGCAAAGTTGGAGGTCCTGAGACTTCCATCTTCTAAGACCCAATGACAGAACACAATAATACCTCTATCCCACCATTCACTCACCACACCCCACTGAACAATGAAAGACAAGCTCACGTGTGAAAGACAGGAAGGAAACAGCAATCTATGGCATTGAGGGAACAGGGAGACCAAGTTTAGTCAAGGCAAAAAGGTAACGTGACTTACTTCAGTACTTTGAACACTGAGAATCTTCTTACTATATTATAATTCCTGAAACACTGCTGGACCAATCCTTCCTTCCACGAGAACAGTCTCTTAATTTTGATGTCTTTCATTTAGGAGGAACCCTATGTGATGTACCGAAAATCAGATAAGCCCCTCTATGGGAATGACAGGTTTGAAGGATATTGTCTGGATCTGTTGAAAGAGTTGTCAAATATCCTGGGGTTTCTGT
Source organism: Dipodomys merriami (assembly GCF_024711535.1). NCBI lineage: Eukaryota > Metazoa > Chordata > Mammalia > Rodentia > Heteromyidae > Dipodomys > Dipodomys merriami. The sequence continues at coordinate 111,652,395 of NW_027203381.1, read as the reverse complement.
ATGATGTGAAGCTGGTCCCTGACGGCAAATATGGAGCCCAGAATGACAAAGGAGAGTGGAATGGGATGGTTAAAGAACTCATTGATCATGTAAGCAAAAATACATCACATACATCTGAAAAAACAGGATGAGAAAAGGAAGAGGGAGGAGATGGTTGAATCAATGTCAAGAGAAATGTTTCTTTTTAAAGCCTCATGGTAATTTTTTTTTTTTGGTGCTAGTCCTGGGACTTGAACTCGGGACTTGAGCACCATCCCTGAGCTTTTTACTCAAGGCTAGCACTCTTAGCACTTGAGCCACAGCTCTACTTCTGGCTTTTTGCTGGTTAATCGGAGACAAGAGTCTCACAGACTTTCCTGCCTGGGCTGGTTTCGAACTGCAGACCTGAGACCTCAGCTTCCTATATAGCTAGGATCACAGGGCATGAGCCACCGGTACCTGGCTAATGGTGATTTTTTTTTATGCAGAATAAAACAATTTAGATATGCAATCTCATTTTATTAATTAATATTATGACCAAGTTGCTCATTTCCTTCCTTTTCTAAATACTGTTTATTAGACATGTCCTCCTGCATTTTCTTACACTATTTAGTGTGTATATGTGCATGTGTGTGTGTGTGTGTGTGTGTGGGTGGGTGGGTGGGTGTATGTTGCATACTTTTTGGCTTGTCTTTACTGATACAGTAGCTGGAAACTTGTTTTTATATTAAAGTCAATTACAGTAGAAACTTCTTGTATGAGAGGCACTGGAGTTGAAAGTAGAGATCAAGGATATTCAGCAAAGTTCAGACATTTGCAGAGACGTGAAACAGGAAGCCAAGAATTTGGGACTTGTTTTTACAGAGGGCTGACCTAGCCGTGGCTCCTCTTACCATTACTTATGTGAGAGAGAAAGTCATAGACTTCTCCAAGCCGTTTATGACCCTGGGTATCAGCATTCTGTACCGGAAGCCCAACGGGACCAATCCTGGCGTCTTCTCCTTCCTCAACCCGTTGTCTCCAGACATTTGGATGTACGTGCTCTTGGCTTGCTTGGGAGTCAGTTGTGTGCTCTTTGTGATTGCAAGGTAAGTTTCAGAACACTGAATTCATAAACAGTCTATGTCAGTCCCAGATCTCACAGTTAAGAACTGAAAACACACTCTCTTTTCTTTGTTGTTTGGTTGTTTCTTGCTTACTGCTCTATTCTTATCTACTTTCTATGGAAAAGTCACTTTCTAAACAAATACCTTTTAATTATTCACAAATATACTTTTTAAAAGACAAAAGGGTTTTTTTCACTTTGATTTTATCAGTATTTCAAGCTGCATAAAAAGGTTATTTATTCATTTTCCATGAATGGTAGTATAATAAAAGCAATGACTCACCTAATACATTTAAAATGTTTCATTAAGGAGAGCAAGATTATATCAAGCTATTTGAACTCCTGGGGTATATGGATTAATTAAAAAAATTAAAAAAAAAACAAAGTTAGCTAGAAGTTATTATAGCAAATAAAAAACACTAGAATAAAGTGATTGGGGAATCCCCCAGGAGTAAAACAATAATAATTTGAAAATTCAACAGAAAGAGGATTTTAAAATAACACTGAAAATTAAGATTACTTCATGTAGAGAGTAGAGGTATGAAATCTTTATACTACCATTAAGGTGATTTGATGTAGGTTTTATTTTTGAAATTTAACTCTTTATTTCACTCTTCTGCTATACATAGTTCTTCCAGGGATTTTTATGCCACTCAGTAAATCATGTATTTTCTAAATACCTTTGATGATTAATTTTAAATAGGTGTTTTACCTGTTGGTTTAAATATTTCATATCTCTAGACAAGACATGACTTTTTTTTAATTGCCTTTGTATGTCACCTGTCTGTTTTCAAGTTTTTCACCTTTCAACAAAACTTAATGAACTTTTTCCCTAATCAATTTTTGTTTTCCCTCCAGGAGTTTCTAAGAGAAATATTTCTTCATGCTAGCTCTCTGTCATTGTCCACTGTCTGGTTTTGATTAATGCCAGGTAACTCTTTTCCTGGTGTAATTACTTTAAAAAAAACTGGGAAAGATAACCCAAGCTGGGGAAGTATAAACTATCTACAAGGGCAGACGCAGTCACACTGAGTAAATGCATGCTCTCAAATGTGGGTATTCATTCAATATAAAGAGAAAATTCTGACGTTATCTACACATTGTAGTACATGCCATTATCAGTTCTCAGTTTTCATGCTTTTAAGTAATGATTAAAACCCTCTTTCTATACACCTTACTTTAAAAACTAGATTATTGATAGTCTATACAATGATATTATCCTTTGATATTTTAAGTGAGTAATTCACAACCAAGCAACGAAGAGAGATTTTCTTTTCCCTTTAGGGGACCTTTGGCTATGTCTGAAGACATTTTTTGGTTGTTAAGACTAGAGACAAAAATTGCAATTCATATTAAATGGATACAGTATGGGATAAAGAGTACTGCTAGACATCCTATAGTATTCAAGGCAGCTATACAGACTCTCTCTCTCTCTTTGTCTCTCTCTGTCTCTCTATCTCTGTCTCTCTCTCACACAGACACACACACACACACACACACACACACACACACACACACACACACACACACACACACACACACACACACAAAGGATTATCAATTCCAAAAGGTCAATAATATTAAAGTTAAGAAACCATGTTCAAAACAATGAATGTATTACCTTGCAAGTAAAGAAAAAAAGTGAAAATAAGCTTTGGAGGTGAATTTTGTCATTATGGCTCTAAAATTTAGTTTAAATAAATATTGCCCTAGAAGGACCATGTAATAATTAACCACTAGTTCTTGAACTGACTTGTTTTATTCCTCTGTCTGGCATTAGTCAGGTGACAGAGGACAGTAAGAAAATGAGCCTCTACAGCCCAATCTGAAATTCTATATAGTTAGGGATTCCAAGAAGTAGAGCAGCCAAGACTGTTGATGAGCAAGTGAGTGACTTATTGTCATGAAGTTGACCAGAGCTACTAGGAGAAAAATAAATAACACATGTCAGAGCACAACCTCAGAGCACAACCACAAGGGACCCTTTTACACTTGACCCTAATGGTGAGTTCAAGTAACATTGTTTTGTCAACAGACTAGGTCAGGAGAAGGTAACATCCAGTATTTTTGCCTTCTCCATTTTGTCTGTTTTTGTTTCATTCTTCCATAAGCTCTCAGGGACTTGTCCTCTTATTTATATTTCTGACTTCACACATCTCCCCATCAATGCCATCCACTCAACATTCCTACTTGCAGAATGTATCATTTGTAAACCAGCCCTTCTGTGTTTTGTTTATTCTCCTTGATTTTACCCTTCACCTCCTTTCACTTGCTTGTGCCAGCTGAACACTTAACAATGTCTCTACACCTTTGAGACCATCCATGCTCCTACTTAATAAGACTATGAAATGCATTTTGGGTGATATTCCCCCAGATAAAATTCTGTATTTCCTATCATTGTCATTTGAGACCATGAACTCAGTTACTCCATACCAAGAAGCTAAGATACAAAATTGTGTTGGTTGCTATTTTAATGGTTTACACTCAAATTTAAACCATTAAATGTAAGTGGGAAATGTAAATGAAAAACCGTTAATCTAATAATGTTTAGCTCTAGAGAGACGTGGCATTTATGTCACGGTGTATTGCATTTTATGTTTGTTTAAAGGGGAAAAATAAAACCCAGCACAGCCTTGAAACCTAATGTTCTCATTGGATAAAGGCATTGGTCATTAGCTGAATGGAATTCAATTCATAAAGTTGTAGATACCAAAAGGAAAAGTTATAATCATGAAGGTAAAAATTTCAGTCATTGTGACTTGTAATACATTTACATGTCAGTGTTTAAGATCTGAGGAAGACTTCTTTCATGTGTTGTAAACGTATTTAACCACAAGGAATATAACTGGCATATTAATCCCAGTTAAACACACAAGCTAAATAGACTAAAGACTCAGATACTATGTATGTATGTTTACACTGTATGGTTTTTGCTTTTCTTCCTAAAACTGAACAGTTTAGGTTAGTATTTGGAAATATATATATATATGTATATATGTATAAGTATATATGTATATGTATATTTATGAGAAAAATGAAGCCCTTAAAAATGGATTCCAAAGATACATAATACAAACTCACTGGTGATATTCCAAGAGCAAACAGACTTTCTCCATTTAAAAAATGACTCATCCTCAACTTCTTAGTGCAGCCCAATGCTCATATCATCCATAAGAGAGAACTTCCCTTCAAGTCTAAGCTCACATGTATACAGACATCATGGTTCCTATCATTTTATGAACTTCCATATTTCAACATAAGATTACTGTTCTAACATTCTTCTAATACTCTTCTAACGGTAATTGTGACAGAGTCAAAGCACATTGGTACATTTCTCTATCACCTTTCTCTAGAAAAGTCATCATGAATCATTAGAGGATGCAGTTGGAGATTGTCATTGACACAATCCTATTTTAAGACCTCGATGCTGACACACTGTCATTCTGGCTATATTTAGATAGGCAGTGGAATTTTGAGCTTAAATATCTACTTACAGGCGACAGGTAGGTCTTTTATATCATAAAAGGCCAGTGATACACAGCAAACATTGTGTCTTGGTCTATATGTTCCTCCAAGTCATTTGGAATCTGAGAGAGGAAGAATATGTCTATAAAATATGTCTATAGAGCAGGCAGAATCACACTAATGTTACAAAGCTCCCTTCCCCCCCCCCCGCCCCAACAAACAATTCAATCAATTGCTCACTTACAAGTGCAAAGTATAAAATACTAAAAAAACAAAAGGATACCAAATTAAAAATAAAAGCAGAATTCCGAAGTGGTGTTCATGGCTCAGAGCCCATGTGTAGGGTGGAACAGGGAGATAAATGGCCAATATCAGAAGAGCTGGTGGTTGCTAGGTTTTCTGCTCTATTTGAAACTCTTCTGTGGGATGCACAAGCCTCTTAATGTATTGCAATTCATATTTTCAAATTATTGTACCAGTGACAATGATACTGTTTAAGTAACAGCATCTTTAATGAACATGCCATTTCAATTAGTAGTTCATTAATATTGGTGTTCATTCCTCCAGCTCAACAAATGACTAGAGTTATAAGAGTTTGTAAATTCAGAACTTAATTATACTGTTGAACTGGTCATTAAAACATATTGGAAAGACAATGTCAACTTAAGCTATCTCCATAACCTTTACTGAACCACCGTAGTCTACCCTGCAGCTGGGTAGACTGGCTTCTGCCCAATTGGATACCAATATGGTTGCTATAATCTTCCAGGCTGTTGCTTTAGTCCCTCTGAAACTCTTTTGGACTGTGTCCAGCAGCTTAGAGAATGCTTTTTCATTAAGAGGATCTCTCTGGCTGGTTCCTTGTACATGATTCACAGTGTGTCCTGCTTTTTTTTCTTTCTCTAGTTAATATATTCACCTTAGGCCCAGCTCTCCCTGATGTGTCAGCAAGCTGCTATTGTTTACTGCCTGAACCTTATGGCTTGGAGAACATCCTGTATGTTCTCATCGGCCTGATGGTATTTTAACATTCCTCTAACACTCCTGCTTGCATTAAGAGGACCCACTGGCAAATGGCAAAGCTGCTAGTGCTAAGAATTATTGCATTTTAAATCATTTCCCAATCACACTGCTGAGCATCTGATAATATCCCTTTTAGAAAAATAAGCATGTTTTAGCAAGGTAGCCCTTGAGAAAATAACCACAGAGCAAAGACCTTTTCCTAGGGGCTACCGAGGTCAGAAAGGTGCTACCAAGGTCAGAAAGGTGCTTAGAAAATAAAGAACTAAATTTGTATTCAGTGCTCCAGATTTTTTTATTTAAAATACTACCCCATGTAGATACCTAGATTCCTTTTTATTTCTTTTACAAATAAGCGGGAACTACAGCCCAAGAGAATGAGTTAAACTGTTCACTTACGCTTCCTCAACTACTAATTATCTTTCCAGAAAAATTCCCTGCCTGTAGCTCACCACCTTCCAATACAGCTCTGAAAATGCTGTAGAAAGCACTTCCCACCCACCAAGGGTTGGTGATTAAGCAACTGACAGGCCATAGTTCTCAAAACAATTCAATTAAAAACAAATCAAAAGGAAATTATGAGCTTAGAATCCTCCAGCAAGCCATGCTATGCAGTTAATATTAATGTATTCCTTGGCCTGAGCTATGATTCTTCTAACTGTAAACTTTGTCTCGACATTGAAAGATTGTGATTTGTGTTTCTTTATATCATAATAGAAATATCTATCGCAATCTGGACCCAGTGGCTCATGCTTGTAATCCTAGCTACTTAGGAGGTGGAGTTTAGAAGGATCACTTTTTGAGGTTAACCTTAGCTAAAAGTTCATGAGATAGCAATCTCAACAAATGAAAGTTAGGTGGGGTGGTGTAGGCATGGGGATATGTACCTATCCTTCCAACTACGCACAAAGTGTAAGTAGGAAGATCATGGTCCACACAGGGCAGGATCAAAAACCTATTGGAAAAAAATCCTTAGGAAAAAAAAAAAGGATGAGGGAACTGGGCATCCGTGGTTCACACCTGTAATCCTAGCTACTCAGGAGGCTGAGATCTGAGGATCACGGATCAAAGCCAGCCCAGGCAGGAAAGTCTGTGAGACTCTTTTTTGTTGTTGTTTTTGTTATTGTTATTCTGCTTCAGTGCCAGTCCTAGAACTTGAACTCAGGGCATGGGTACTCTCCCTGAGCTTCTTTTGCTTCAGACTAGTACTCCACCACTTGAGCCACATGCCACTTCCAGCCCTTTCTGGGTAGTTTTTATTTGAGAGAAGTCTCACAGACGTTTCTGCCAGGGATGGCTTTGAACTGTGATCCACAGATCTCAGCCTCCTGAGTAGCTAAGATTACAGGTGTGAGTCATTGGTGCCCAGCTCCCATGACACATATCTCCAATTAACTACCAAAAAGCTGGAAATAGTGCTGTGGCTCAAAGTGGTTGAGCACTAGCCTTGAACACAAAAATGGAAGGACAGCACCCAGCCCCTGAGTTCAAGCCCCAAGACTGGCCTCCAAAAATAAAATAAAAAGAGATGTGGTACAGTACCTACCTAGTAAGTTTTGCACCCTGAGTTCAAATCTTAGTACTACCAAAAGAAATATCTAGCATATTCCAAATCCAGCCCTTCTCTTTTTTTATATGTTGTTCTTATGTTGAAGCTTTTTTGATGCATTATATATATATAACCATATATATATAACCACAACGTCCTTAAACTCCTTCTAAACATCTGCCCATAGAAAACCATAGAACTCCATTGAAAGGAAATCACCCTCTTCTTTGAGTTTCCCATGGGGATTTAGCAACAGTTCTTCGCAGTTACTGCACAACAACTGAGTTCTTCTCATCACCGCTTAGTAAGCACTTGGGTTGAAGGATCCTTTCTTTACAGTCCAGCTGTTGTAGAGTAAAATGGAAATGAATGAAGATGGAAGAATTCAGTCACCAGAGATCTGAGGAGGACAATTTTAGCCAACCAAGGTCTCGACTCAGAAATAAGAACCCTGGTAAATGCTAACTCCAGATTCTTGGACACTTTTCCCACCAAACGTTTCTAAGTTCATGCGTCTGGTCCATTCTCTTTGGTTTAATAGTTTCATCTTTAACTGGTTGGGCTTTCTTTACTGCTCAGCAGGCTTTTCTGGCACCCCACGTATTTACCTGATACTTACCGACTGTTTCTATTAACTACCACAGGTTTACACCCTACGAGTGGTATAACCCCCACCCGTGCAACCCTGACTCCGATGTGGTGGAAAACAATTTTACTTTACTAAACAGTTTCTGGTTTGGAGTTGGAGCTCTCATGCAGCAAGGTACCTCGGTCACCCTTCTTTGTCACATGCATCCCACAGTCTGCTGACAGGCTTTCGTGCTGGTAAACTCCACCATGCAGCTAAGGGGTAGGCTGAAGACCCATGCAGTTGAAAGCAACTGCAACTGACCCAATCTAGCAGTTCTGAAGCAAAGACAAAAATGTATCCTAGATAGAACTCCCTCATTATGTATCTCAAATAATATTTCTGTCTAGGAATGAACAGAGTTTCCTTGTCAGGTGCAAAGTTGATCAACTTGCATAGATGGACCTTTCCATCTTTTCCCTTTTATCTGTAACTCTGTAAAGTCAGAGGTTGGCAATAAGTGGGATTTAAATCCTTTGAGGATTGCATTCACTTAGATGCCTCCAGTTGCCAACATACCTAGAACTTCTACCTAATTACCACTCTGACAAAACCTACTGAGATTCATTTTAGCCTCCCAGTAACTTTTTACAACCTCCCTCAATTGGTAGCCATAGCAACAGTAAACTGTCGGGGTTAGGGAAATCAAATCCAAGCCAGACAAATACAATGTGTTTTATGTTTTTTTCCTTATGATTTGGAGGATTTTTTTAAATGTGTTGAGGGAGAAGGGAGAAGTTGTTTTAACCATCTGAAGAAAGCTATTTCTTCTGGAGCTTCTTCAGTTTTGATTCCAGGCATATGGGCTAAGAAATACTTCCAAGATTAAGCACATTAATGTAAGAAAATTATAAGTCACAGATGCTGCTTTTTTAGAGTATCTTCTCATCTGACAAGATGGAAAAAAAACACTTGGCAAGAGAAAATCCAACTAGAATGTACATGAAAGGTATTTGTTACTTGGAAATGAACCGAAGCCTTCTCTTTATAGAGTATTATACCAATTTCAATGTGTATGTTCTATGTCTGTAATAAGAAGGGGTACAGAGGGAGACAGAAAACGATAGTGGAAAGGATGGGAAGAGAGGAAGAAAAGGGGAGAGAAGGAAAGGGAAGAGGAGGGATTGAGAGGAAGGAAGAGCTAGGAGTCTGTGGTGCAGAAATACCAAATAATTACAGAAAGTGGGCAAATCCTTCCATTATGCAATGGGACATAATTTATGTAGACACTGCTGATGAGGCATAGATACCATGAGGTTTTCTGGAAATCACTGGCCTTTAATTCAGAGCAAAGCAGAGAATTATAAATCCTGCAAGAAAATGTATCTTGTTTTACCAGTACATTTCATGTTTAGAGTATTTATTCTGTGAGCAAAGAAGGAGACGTCTTCCATTCTCTGTAGCTTTCCTCCTTCAGCCATTAGAATAGAAATAGATCCACCCAGGATTCATACAACAACCTAGGTGGGTTGTGGCCCTTCTGTCACATTAGTGACCCCAGTTGCAGAACTTCCCTTTCATATTCTCTCTGGAGTTTACCATCATCCACAGCAAACTGTGGGAAGCAGTGTCTGCTAGTTACCACTACCTTGGGTACATGACAGTCAACCCCAACCAGACTCTGCTTGTCTTACAAGATATTTGCAAGCATTTGTCAGGTGCAGCAAATGTTTCCATATGTACAAACTTGTGGTAGTGTGATCATATGTCCCTGCGTCCTTGGCACATGCATTTTGAACCAGGTTGGCTGTGTTCTGTGGGCTCTCTTACGTTTGCAGAATCTTGCTGTTGTTCTCAATTGGAAAACCAGTTTGTTTCATTTCTTTCTGAATGTGATGATCAGACTTTCTCTTTTCTACAGAGCGTGAGCAAAGTCTGGATCAGGATTGGCTGTCATGTCTGCCGTTAAAAGGCACTAAAGTGACTTCAGCAAGTATTGGGTCTCACCCTGAATATTTTCCAATGGTGTCTGGCTCTGCTCTTATGCTCTCGTGACTTCGTCATCTAGAGTTCTGAAGTTAACACAAACCATCTCCTCTAAATCTCTCATTTAACACTGAGAATCAGAGAATTCACAGAATTGCATGAAAAAATTTTAAATAACACAAAGAAACATGGAGAAATTAGGTGCCATCTACAGAGCATTTAAAATGTAATTTCAGTAATTTTCACTGGTTTTTTCCACATTTGCAAGAACATTTCATCTAAAAACATAAGCATTTATTTTAAATTGGGAAAATGTGAATCTATATACTTATGTGTCAATAGTTGGTCACCCATCTGTCCCGTTTTACTACCATATATATGAACATAATACATAATTATGAACGTATACAAATAAAATGAAATCTTTTTCTTCTTACAAATGTAACAAAATACCATAAAGATAATTTAAAGAATAAAATCTGCAAATAAGCTATTAACTGGTTCCCCCATACACACCCCACTGGCTATTTTATGAAATAAATCACATTTTAATGATAACCAATTAAAGATGTAAAATAATATCACATTTCCACAAGGCCACTAGATTAATTAAGTACAAAGATTTGAAACAACCTTGGGTTTTAAACACACACACACACACACACACACACACACACACACACACACACACACACACACACACACACACACACACACACACACACACACACACACACACACACACACACACACACACACACACACACACACACACACACACACACACACACACACACACACACACACTCCAGGCATATAAATCCCATTAAATTACAAGATTAAAAACAAGAGTAACAAATTATTCCACTAATTCTCAAAGGTGATTTAATGGAAACTATTATAAATTTGTGTAATATAACCCATCCAAATTCAAACAAATAACAGTAGGAAATACAAACTACAGTCAAACCATTTACCTTATTTTTTTTAAGGAAAGCAATAAAGATACCTACCAGCATTTAGGAGACTATATCTGTATATTCAACACCCAGAAAACCAGTCAACCCTCATCTGCTTATCACTAGCCTTAAGCTGTTCTTATTTCTTGAGCAATGTGTCTGTGCAGTTGCGGATTAAACTGAACATAAATTTCTTGATACATAGATTGGAAAACTCCAATTATTATTTTTATTTTGCCAGTCCTGAGGCTTGAACTCTGGGCCAGGGTGCTGTCCCTGGGCCACTTTGTGCTCAAGGCTAGCACTCTATCACTTGAGCCACACCTTAGGACTGAGTAGATCATTTTCATTGTCCTTTGTGGAAGTAAACTTCATTCCTATGCCTTTTCTCTGAAAAAGGGTTTGTTTGGTGAATATATTAAGCACATCTATGTTGTCTTTTAAAGGTAACCATATGCCAGGCACCAGTGGCTCATGACTGTAATCCTAGCTACAGGAGGCTGATACATGAGGATCGCAGTTCAAAGCCAACCTGGGCAGGAAAGTCTGTGAGACTCTTATCTCCAATTAACCACCAGAAAACCAGAAGTGGCGCTGTGGCTCAAGTGGTAGAGCACTCACCTTGAGTAAAATAACTGAGGGACAGCGCTCAGACCCAGAGTTCAAGCCCCACAACCGACAAAAAAAAAAGTAACCATGAAACATCTGAGTGACATCCAAAATACATTTCTACCATGAAGGAAATCTCTCTACCTGAGAAATAATTAGTTTTTAAAGTATGATTATTAAGAAATACTATTTATTTGAAGACAAAATTATGCTTTTCAAGAATATATTCTATTTTAGCCAAATAAGACTCTAAATTAGAAAAAAAAATTGTGAGTCATGAGGTGGCACGTGACTTGAATCTTAGCACTTAGAAGACAAATGCATGAGGATGACATGCTGTAGACCAGCCTGGACTATGTAGTGAGACCATGCTTCAAAAATCAAATGATGGAGCCGGGCGCTGGTGGCTCACGCCTGTAATCCTAGCTACTCAGGATGCTGAGATCTGAGGATCGCGGTTCAAAGCCAGCCCGGGCAGGAGAGACCGTGAGACTCCTATCTCCAATAAACCACCAGAAAACCGGAAGTGGCGCTGTAGCTCAAGTGGTAGAGTGCTCGCCTTGAGCTGAAGAGCTGAGGGACAGCGCCCAGGCCCAGAGTTCAAGCCCCACGGCCGACAAAAAAAAAAAAAAAAATCAAATGATGGTGATGATGATGATGATGATGATGACGATGATGATGACGATGATGATGAGGATAGCAGGGAAAAGAAAAAGAATTAGGACTTTCAAAGTATCATTAAGACCAAAAGGGGTTTATTCACTGTCATGTATGTCATGTCTGTATTTTTTATTCTACTGGCAAAAACTCACAGTATTGCATTAGAGTACATGTAATAAATGACCTCATAGGGTAGTCTTTTGAAGTTTCTCAATGCTTTCAGTTTAAATAAAAATGAAAAGGAAGTTGGCATTTTAAAACTTTTCATAGCTACCCAAAGACATAGAACACTTCACTTCACAATCTTAAACAATAACAAAAAGAAAGAACAGAAGACTTTCTTAGGATTAACTTTTCATTTTTAACCCACTAAGTTTTAGACAAAATACCTCAGAATAAAAGGAAATGTAATACCATCAATAATTGATCAATGACATTGTAAACAAAGGTAATGATGGAATGATTTTTTAAATAGAATCCTTTATATTTGCTCCATTTCTAGAACATACTTTGATTTCATTCTCCTATGAGCTAGTAAGTCCTTGCTGGGTTTATCTGCCTAGAATAGCATTCCAGTGTGTATCTCCTCTTTTTTCTGACTCTGTTTGACACCTGTAATCTGATAATGCCATCACAGGATCAGAGCTGATGCCCAAAGCTCTTTCAACCAGAATAGTTGGAGGAATATGGTGGTTTTTCACCTTAATCATCATTTCATCCTACACTGCCAATCTTGCTGCCTTCTTGACAGTAGAGAGGATGGAATCTCCCATAGACTCTGCAGATGATCTCGCCAAGCAAACCAAGATAGAATACGGGGCAGTCAGAGATGGATCGACAATGACCTTCTTCAAGGTAAGAACCTGAGGAAATGTTCTCAGGGGTTATCGTATTCTAGGGTACAGAGGGAAAAGTAAGAGCCTTTGGATGAAAACTAAATGAAAAGTATTTGATCATTTTTGATGAAATGAAATAGATAATGGCCTAACCCATTATAGAGAAGGCCTGAGCCTTCAGAGCAAAGCTTTCTTCTGGCATCTTTCCCATCTTCCATGTCTAGATAGACAGATTACCCTCCAACTCCTCTCTGGCCATTCCACTAGAAAAACAATGCTGCTTTCTGAATATGATCCAACAATCTGTTTATGAGTTGCTTTTATAGAACCCACAAAATGAAGATTTTTGACCACTAAGATACTTAAATAACTTTACTTTGTTATTTCTGCTCTGTTCTTGAAAGAGACAGAAGATGGGGGGAGGGATATGTTAATATTGGAACTTGGGGAATTTAACACAAAACTCCCCAGGAACTCTGTTCTAATATATCATGAAACTAATGCTACTAGCCATGATTGGAGCATTCCAATAGCTGTGAGTGATATATTAAGCTCCAAAAAAGAATCTTCTTATAGTCAGATTAGTTTTAAAAATCAAGCGCATATAAAATGACGTGTTTAAGGTCAAGTAATTTCTTTGTTATTGCTTATCTAGAATGATAAACCTGATTTACTTATGGAAAAAGCTCTAGTAACTTTTATTACCATAATTTTCATGAAAAATAAATGTAGTTAATAGGCAAAAAAAATCAGGCATTATGAAGTTTAGCCCTTCACTTTACTTGAGATTAGGATACAAACTTGAAAGCTAAATTACCTGTTCATAATCACATATTTGGTCCCTTATCAATAAGGAGCTAGTGCCTTCTTTAAAAAAAATTGATGAAGGTAAATATGTTGTGAGAAAAAAGAAAATAAAATTTTAACCAAAACAACCTAAAAATGCCTATGTAAAGTCTTCAAATTCAGATTATCAAAAATGAGGCTGACAGCCCAGGATCAAATGAACTATTTTTACTTCTGAAAATTACTAATCTAGAAACAAAACTTAAGGAGAGGGTGGCTAACAAAGAAGTGAACATTTTTTGTATTAAAGTTTTAGTTCATAAGACAGGCATTACCTGTGTAGCAAAATTTTCACAATATGATAATAACACAATATTATAATAGTCATAAATTAGAAAGACACTTGCAGTTAGAATAAACTATAGTATACACTGTAGAATAAACTGTAGAGTTTTATCCAAAATCAGGCTAATGTGAAGAGATATATTTCTCTGGCAAATTAAAAACTAGTTCCTTTTTTTTGAAAAAAGAAAGATAGTTCTAAGCCTTCTTTTTATTTTACAAGTAAATACCTATTTACAAGTAAATACATTAGGTTTTGTATAAATCACAGTGATTGTTTTCTTCCCAAGATGGGAATATTTTAGAGGAAAATAATAATATATAAATATATGGCTTTCCAAGGTTCTGACAATATAGTACTGTACGGGGATATCAGTTTCCCCGCGCTAGAGATTCATCACAGTTCTTAGCAAAAACCAGGGGAGTCACTTGCCAGGCACACAAGATACAAAGACATTGTCCATGCAGAATGCAATACATCTGAAATACAAAGTCCAGAATGATTACCCCATTCACCAAGATCAAAGAATTTTAAAGCATTGGGAAATGGGCTACTAGCAAAATGAGCAGGAGAGATTCTGTGGCCTTTTCGATATGAGTTTCCAGTGCAGATAAGAAAGAGGCAGTTAAGTGTTGTAGGTGTTTTTGTTGTTGCTGTTATTTGTTTGCCTTTTTATTTTGTGACAAATGACAGACATATCCCAAGAGATCTATGTGTTCCTTGGCCTTATTTCGATATGGCTTTGCTCATGTGACTCTGATGTGCAAAGCCTGGTTTTCATTTTTCATGGCAGCCCTCTGAGGTAGCTACAATAACATGTGCATGGACCGTGCACTTCTAGAGGAAGGAAGAACACGGTGTAAGTGACACCTTTGCGTCAATGAACACGGTATCGGCACAGAGTGCTAACCTTGAGCCTCACACTCAGTGTGTGAGTGTTTTGTATTGACTGTCTCTCTCTGTCCCTGTAAAGGCCAATTGAGGTAAGTGCTCCTATCCCTTCATATGATGAAGAGGGAGAGCCATCAAGACAGTGGCTTAACAATGGAGGTAGTTAGTAATGGAAGAGTCATCATCCGGTCAAACTTCAGAGAATTCCAGGAAGTTCTCACTTTGAAGGGCGGGACCTGGTTTGCTTAGGTTTCTATTACTCCATCAGAATGTAAAAGAGTGCCTGGTGCATAGTAGAGACTCAGAAAGCATTTTTTCCAATAAATAATAAATGTAAGAATGAAGTATGTGTGTGTGTGGTATGTGCATGAGAGAGAGAGAGAGAGAGAGAGAGAGAGAGAGAGAGAGAGAGAGAGAGCAGGAGAGCGGTGGATAGATATAGAAGCCCACACAGGAAGAAAACTGTTGCTGCGTTCCTAGTTACAGGCTAGCTTGTGGCCCAGCAACACTATTTATCAAGAAGGAATTTATTTGCAGAAGGAGGACAAGGACTAAATCCGATTTCATTTTTCCCTGGAGGGCGGCAAGCTGTCAGAAAGCTTCAGAGGGATGGATGGATACACACTCTGCGTTCTTAAGCGGGATTATTCCACAAGGGACAAAAGCATTCCAGCCTTTTAGTTCTTAGGGTAGTTCCGTCTCAGAATTAAGTCACTGAGTGACAGCAGTTACAGAACAAGGGTCCCCACCACACTGGTGACTTACTGTGCCAACCTGGTATCCCCTCCCCTCCTCTCTCATAGAAACAAACACTTGCTTTGGCTATAGCCAAAGCCAGATGTCTATGCATAGTCTAACCTAGCACTTTGACCAATTGTTGGAGCACACACCATCTGCCTAGATGGGTCCTATTTCCGATCAATCATGAAGACACTTCTAATAAGAAACATTTTCTTGACATATATGGTATAATGAGTACCTCGTGTTCCCAGAATAAAAACATCCCTTTGGCATCTTGCCAGGGGTAGCAACCTGTCCCTTTACTTTCAAGTTGGCTTTAAATCAGTTTTGCAACCACAGAACAAGCAGGTATAGAGTGCTCAGATATTATCAAAGTCCATAATCAAACAAAATACACTGATCTGTTATGTTGGCCCTTGACACCACGAGCAAGTGATGTTCTGAGCGAAGTATCTCCTGGAAAAGTGAGGCTACAAGTTGCTCACTAGATTTTCACTCAGAATCCACTGAATTTTTCTCGTGGACTTTTGTATCCTTGCAAACAGAATGAATGACAGCTCAGATTTCAGAATATGGATATTGAATTCTCAATGCAAACACACACACACGCACACTGTGTGTGTGCGTGTGTTGCATGTGTGTGTGTTAGATTTTACAAACACTTCTGTTTTGAAAAGTTTCCACTATCTACTATCTCAATTTAAGCCAGGACACAAGGATCTAGAACAAGGAAAATGCATTTTTGAGGCAAGAGTTGGTTGCCCAGTTTTTCTTCATTATTTTTATGGGAACCAATCACACTGATCATCACAGACTGTATTTCTGCACAAGAAACTGAATTGACACATAAACAATAATCCACAAGTTTTACCTTCCCAGTGAACATTTGGATATTCTCACTGATGTTGCCCACAAATATCAGAAGAACTATGTTTTGTGTCAAGGTCAATTCAACCCATGCTATGTGTGATTCACTCCGTGTTCATAAGTCATGTGCACTCTGAATCTTAGTTTTAAACACCATGGGCAATATTATGGCCTATTTTTTCAAAGAGTGTCAGTTACCATAAAGACAATTGGTAGGGCAGGATTAGAGAAAAATAGGGCATTTTCATAATATTTTAATCACAAACCAGGTACAGTTGGAGAAATTTTTAAAATATCTTTGGACATCAGGGGATCATGAATATTTTTGTCTCCTTTTCAAAGTTTCCAATAGTTAATAGATCCTGTTTATAAGTCAAATGTTTATAATTTGGAATTTCAACAGATTTTACTTAAGAGAAATTTTCAATATACTCTTGATACCGCTTGGGATAAAATGCATTAGCAATCCACTCAGTTTTATCAGTTTCCCTCTCCTCTGCTGGTGAAACACTGGGTTCTTCCCAGTGTTTCACAGTCAGAACAATCAAGGTTTTCCCTGCCCTATCAGCGCTGAGGGGACCATCACTGGCAAACGAGGAGGAAAAAAGCAAAGAGCAGTTCTTTCATGTTCAAGTGTGTGCACACAGCTTGGTTGCAGCTTCCTGAGGATCTATGTGATCTGTTTCTCTATATCATACTCAGAAAGACTCTACAGCACTAGCAATGCATTACATTTCTTCTTCCATCGATGAGGCAATAAGAAGCTTCTGTTTTTCTCTATTTTTCATAGAAAGCAGGAAACCTGTTCTTTCTCTCTGCTGTAATTTTATTAATCTAATGAAATTAGCTAGGTAGACCTTTGCCAGTGATCTAAACTCTCAAGACCTTGATTTCTCTATCTGTAAATTGAGGCTAATATCTAACTCATAAGGTCATTTTAAGGATCAAATGATTTAACAGAGGTAATAAACTTACACTACTGCTTAGCAAATTGTAATCCATTTTAAAAGCTAGATATTCTATAATAATCACCAATACAACCATCCTTATTATCGAGCCTTAGCCCTCAGTGCGAGCTCTATTCTTTCAATCCCTCTAGATTTAAAAATACTCTAATCTTTACTCAGTTTTTTTGCTGCCAATAGTCTCTGAACTGTATGCCTCCGGCTATTGGACAGAAAGTGCAAAAGCAATGCCAGGACTCAAGCTCTGAAAGGAATTCAAAGACTTGATCAATCATAGACCCAAATCCTTGGGACCATTTCCTGAGCACATACATTGCATCTGCAGAAGAACCATGTCCCAGACGGCAGGGAGAGAGCAGATGGCAAGGTTGCCCCTAGGATTCAGCTGAGAGGCAAAGCAAGGCAGTTCCATTTCACTCCGCTCTATTGATATTTTTGCAAGATCTCCAACATGGCGTCCCCAAAGTTGGCAGTGTTAAGAGAGAAGAGGATCAAAGGTACGGATCTGTGAGGTTTGAAGATTTGGATAGCAACAGGGAGAAAAGGGGCTTGCATACCTAGTACACGGAATGCATGTGGCTAAGTATCATCCTCAGTTTTGTGGGCAGGAAGCCATGTGGACCTGAGAATGTCTTATGAGCCAGAATGGCTATGAAATACTCACGTGAGAAATACTTCTCAGTAGAATCTTGCCTTTTAACAAATCACTATCCTCCTAGCCTCAAGCCAGAGGATTACACAGATTAGATCATGATTCAGTATAAAATGACTTGGATAAAATAGGTTTAAAAAAAATCATAACAGACTTGTCATTTCTGGCTTTCATGGTCCAGGGACTCTGGACTGGCTGTGGGAATAAGGGACTCTCTAACCTTTATCATCTTTTTTTTCCAGTGAGTGGTTAGATACCGTCAGCAACCAAAAGACATTTTAGGGAAGTTACTAAGCACTGAACCAGGAGAACTGAAGCAGAGAGCTATTATGAGAAGACAGATTTCAGGCAGAAATAATTATTTAAGGGCGAATGAGATGAAAGAAATTTCTAAAACTTCTCCACTTAGAAAGGGACTTTTCACATAAGAACTATTAGCACATGCTCGAGAGAGCCAACTAATTTTAGCATCAGTGTCAAAAGTGTTTGGTCTTTGTAGGTTAAAAATGGATTTGTTTGGGAAGAAATCTGTGAGGTCAATTTAAGTTAACCTTTCTCAAAGCCTGCTATATTGCCTAGAATGGAATGGACCAATCTTAAACTCTCTACAGAAGAAAACATAAAAAATATTTTAGCAAGGAATTTTCTAAGGGGAATCAGTGTGTTTTTTAAATGTTGGAGAATCTGCAAAAGCCATAATTTTCTAGCAGTTGAGGACAAAAGTGTAATCAACTACAATGATCATATTACACACATTTCATATTGTACACATTAGAAAGACAAACTCTTCATAGGCATAAATACTTTCTTCCAATAATCCTCCTTTGAACAATATGGTAAAGTAAGTCAAAACCATGGCAAGTGATCAGTTAATGAAAAATGAGATTTAATAGCCCATTGGATGAAGTAATTGTCTCTAAGGCAACCACTTATTTTTGATGTGTCTGTTTCCAGAGTTTGGACTTCTGACAGCTGTATTTCTGTCTTTGATTAGCTTTTTTGTCTTTCGTTTCTTTTTATTATCTTTAAGTAGTTATAAAAAGAAGTTCCAGTGCCGGGCACCAGTGTCTTACACCTGTAATCCTAGCTACTCAGGAGGCTGAGATCTGAGGATCACGGTTCAAAGTGGTAGAGTGCTAGCCTTGAGATGAAATGCTGAGGGACAACGATAAGGCCCAGAGTTCAAGCCCCACGACCAATAAAAAAAAAAAAACAGAGGTTCCAATCCAACCTATAAATTTATGAGTACAATGCATCTTGATCAGTGTCATCCCACATCTTTGGTTAATTTGTAAGATTTTTGAGATTAGGATCTCTCAAAAGAAAAATGAAATTGAAAACATACAGTTGTAATTGTTTTGATTTTTGTTGCTTAAATGCATATATTAGCCACATCTGTAAGATCACTTTTGATAAAATAGCATAAACCAAATAGCAAGAATTTATTCCTAGTGTGTATGTATCTGTATATACTTACAAGCAAAAACAGGTGTGTATAAACATAGATCAAAATATTAAAGTTTCAGGCATATTGACCCAAAGTAGAATTAGAAACCATTTGATTCTACCAAACAATGAGATTCTACATCTTTGCTATAAAAGTCTATAACTTCTTTGGAGAAATAATGTGATAATGAATGTTTATTTCAATAAAATATAACACTAGAGAAAAAGTCCCATGAAATAGAGGTTCTATAAACCTTATAAAACTGTGCTACATCCCAGAATTGCTCAGTCTATATATAACTCATCACAGAAACCCTGTAACTGGAAACAATGAAACTAGACAGAAGGGAAAAATCTTGCTAAGGAAAGGAAGAACTATAGACAATATTCACACTTTCTTTCAGATTCCAACTGTTCCACATTCTAAAACAGTCTCTAAAGTTTTGTCTAAACAAACAGAAGCTGTTGAAAGTCATGCAAATAGTTTTCATAAATTATGTCCTAAGTACAAGAGCTATAGTAATTCTTGCCACAAGAGATGATGTATCCTCTTTCTGTAGTCATTTATTTTGAAAATTTGTTAATTCCAAGTTGTATATGAGTAGCTCACACTTGGAAATCTAACCACTTGGGAAGCTGAAAATGGGAGAGGGAAAAACTTCTAAGACTCTTTCTTACTCATAGCGAGGCACAATGGTGTGTTTCTGGTATCCCAAACTATGGGAGAGACTGACATTGGAAGGGTCGAATTCCAGAGCAGCCCAGGCTGAAATATAAGAGAGATTCCATGTCATTGGTGGGAAATTGACATGTTCCTATCCTCCCACAAATGACAAGGCTCCTAAAGTAGGCAGAATGTGGCTCAAGCACGGACCTGGGAGAGAAGCGAGGCTGCTTCTCAGAAATTACCATTGAAATACAGGACTAGAGGTGTGATTCAAGAGGTAGAGTGCTAGCTTAGCAATCATGAGTACCACCAAAACAAACAAAGAAAAATTGTTGCTCCTGTTAAAACATTCCTAGACCATAAGTTTGTGTCTGTGTATTAAATTGAATAGCTCAATCCCTATTGCCTGGCAGAACAAACTCTGGAATAAGATTGCTGAGCTTGATTCCTGGCTTTAATCATTTCTACACGTAGGATTCTGCTTCTGCATCTATTAAAAAAAAAGAGAGATAATGGTGTATATGATCACTGTGAGGATTATGTATACAAATACTCTCAATAGTGTTTGGTGTAATACTGCTATCCTGTTTTCAATAATCAGCTTTTCACTGTCTATAGACATGTTGTAAATCACTGCTCAAAGTTTAACATGCATACATTACAAGAGGAAATGAGAGAAATAAATAATGGTCATCTACACTGAGACCCTAAGTCTCCCTTTCCAAAAATTGCTGATGAAAAATGCTTATTCTTTGCCAACCATGTCTCATCAGTGTCCGCAAGACAGCCTGCCATCAGGTTTAAAAGTGAGTTCATCAGAACCTGATGACTCTTGGGATTTAAAAAAAAGGAATCCTGGAAGATTTCAGATTTAATAAATGAGGCCTTTCCCATTTTAGCAACTTATTGTTAAGAAGCTCAGAAGACAGTCTAAATACTCTAATTAACTTTTGACACATTCCAAGAAAGGGCAGCCAATCACTGTTTCCATTTTTTTAAAAATATACTCCATATTATGGAATGATTTAGCAGGACGGCTGGGCCTGTGAAAGACCCAGGCTGTCATTCAAACAGTCATCTTGGTCTTTGAATATTTAGCATCAATTTGTGTGAGACATCATCCTATGTTTAAGTATGGTTAAAATTTGTTTCTTAACATTTTTTACCATCTATTTTTAATCCATTAAAAAAGTGCTTCTAATTTAGTCCCAAAATATTGCTTTAGATCTAATAAAAAATAAGCATAGGGAACAGGGCATGACCGAAAGAGTCATCACTCCTGGACTGGCCTTTCTACTAGCCAGCTCTGGCTTTCTGTGTGCCACGTGCCATCCCTGACTTCAGGGCCTGATCTGGACTCAGATAGAAAGAAGCAGGGCTGGAGGGTTTCCCACATAAAAGTCTTTGTGGATGTGCCATGGTGGAAAAGTTATTTTATCTCAAGGTGCTTGAACTTTCCACAGACTTTTCCAAATATTAATTAATATATTCCTTAGCTACTTCGTTTCCTGTGACCACTAAGTTTTCTTGCATTTCAAGTGGCCTATAATTCTAAATATGGAATATATTGATGCCCCGCAAAGGCAAACTTTGCAAATGAAGCAAGCAAACTTTGAAAGAAAGCCATGTGGCTCCTTTCTCTCTCCAATTGTGTTTATCATCATTAGGGGTAGAGTAATAAGGAATCAAAGCAATGCAAAACAGCCCCTGTACCTTCAACTTGACCATGCTCCCTACCGAGTAGCAGCTTTCAAACAGAAGGAAGATTCTACCAACTTTGTTTCAAAGGGTAATTAGCTTTCCCTTATGGTTCCTTGGGGAACCCAGACCAGAGCCGCCAGCAACTCACAGAAGAAAGAAATGAATGCTGTTGGGTTTAACTCTCTGAACTCTCTTTGCAACTAAAAACATAGCATGATAAACATGATAGCTCAGGACATAATTTGTTGCCAAACTGAGATGAGATAAGAAAAAAATAACTGAGAAAGAAATTAGAAATCTAAGAAGCCTTGAATATTGGGGTGGCAGTGAATGGCTCAATTCTCTGCTCCTTGTGTTTAGACCATTTTGACAACTGCTGTTGGTTTACCTGGTGAGCCAGACATGGAGTAGGCTATATACTACGCGTGTCCTAAGGCCTGCATCACAGAAAGTTTGAGAACCACATCCAATAGGGGCTCAATAACCTCTGGGTAGAGTTTGAACTAATTCTTATCTTCCTTCCACGTCTTTCATTTCTATTCATGCCTTGAGGGACTTCTGACTTTATCCAGTGACTATGAATGAAATGAACAGTTGCTTCTTTAGTCCCTCACTTCCACTGACAAAAATCCAGTTTCCTAACTATCTATGGTATTCCTTTTAATAAAATGTAAATATGACAAAAACTGTTCTATGGCATTTTTATAGCGAGGCTGATAGGTATTGGTGTTTCATGTCTCTGAGAACTATTAGCAGGCTGCTGCAGGGAATACTGTCAGCCGTGAATGAACACTACGTTTTCACACGTAGATTGAGTAAAGTTAAAAACACTTTCAAAATAATTTTGGCCATATAGACACCCACCTCCCGCAAATCATGATGGACCACCAGAAACAGCATTGAATTAGATATTGAGAGACCTGAGGTCCAAGGTTATCTCAGATATTAACTAGCTCGGTGTCGTTTTTGAAGTCTCTCAGCCCTCTGCACCTCATCTATAAAAGTGGCAGTTTGAATGAGCTGATCTCTAAAGTCTCTGAAAACTTTAAAATTTCATACTTCAAAGAAAATTAGTTTCCCGGAAGGTAGTATCTTGATGAAGGAATAATTTTCCCAGCTGCACTTTTACTGCCAAAAAAAAAAGAAAGAAAGAAAGAAAGAAAGAAAGAAAGAAAGAAAGAAAGAAAGAAAGAAAGAAAGAAAGAAAGAAAGAAAGAGAACAAAAAAGAAAGAAAAAGAAAGAAAGAAAGAAAGAAAAGACGGACCTCTATGCACCAGTACAGGTACAGGTGAGCTCTTGATTCTAAGTTTAGCGTTATCAGATTCTTCACGGCTAAAATCACATGGCAAATGGAACATGGACCCTGACATCCAAAAGCATGCCTGTGTTTTAGAGACACAGCTTGAATCTGCAGATGTCCCTTGGGTTGAGAAGAGCTCCCAAGGGACTCTTACAACAGAATAGGGCCTATAAAACACCAATATCTATAAGGCATTATTTATTGAATTGTTATTTGTCTCATAAGATCTTTCTCAGGAGACTCTTCATATGCCTAACAATCCAAAATAAAGCCATCTGTCCTCTCCTGACTCCTGATGCCTGCAGTGTTAGCCAGGGTCTTTTAGAGTTAGGATTCCAGTGAAGTCCTGAGAACATTGGTGCATAATTAAGAACACTAGAGTTGATTCCACAGGTACTTGTTTTATTGCTTATCGTCCCAAATGTTTTAAGGCGATGTTTGTCAAGGAGGAAGGAATACATAATGTACTAATACAGATATGTGAGACCCAGAGTTTCCTTAAAAGCATCAGTAATTCCCGTGATGACTTTCATCTTTGAAATAAATGGAGGGAAGCATTGATGCAAATGAAGACAAATTCAGAGGGAAAAAAACCTCAGAACAATATGGAAATTACAGAGGAAAATGCAAACTGCCTAATTATAGTTCACTATTCAAAAGGATGGGAAACTCATATCTAAGCAAGATGGAAATGTAGGCAGTATATTCGGACAAAGAAAAGAAGAAAATGAGATAATGATGTCTATGTATAGATGCATATATTCTATATCACACATATAGTTAATTATTGGATCTATTAAAGGGCTGAATAAAGGAAACAAGACAATTATAACACAGTCCGAAATGAGCTACAAAAAAACCTCAATATTTAAACAATCGCAATGAAAAATTGAATGCATAAAATGTGGGAAGAGATTTCTAATCCAAATATTAACTTGAGAAGAACACTTGCATTTTAGATTTTTAGAAAAAGGAACCTCAAGTGACAGTGCTTTCACCAGTGGGAATTGTGAATGACTTATCCCAGGCTAGATCAGCAAAGGAAGGCTGGGGCAGGTATTCATACTACACCATTAAAAAGGATAACTCAACGCTTGCTAAAGTTGACTGACTGAAGGGAAAGGCATAAAATGGGTAGCCCCGGGAGTGAGCTAGCTACCCCTTAGCCCAGTGGGCCACCATGGTTCGGTCTGAAGCAACCACAGTTCATTAAACAAGTGCTATTATTGATACCAATGTTTTATCTTCCTTAACTGAAAGCAAGAAAAGGACTTTGAACCAATGTCTTACATCAATCTATCCAGGGCTCCATTTTCTCCATAGATGCCCCAGGGCCCCTGCAGGATTTTTTGCAGGCAAATTGGCTCTTCTCAGCCACCAAACTGAAGTCTTATTTCATCCATCTCATTCTCCCACCTGTGGAGAAAGAATTTCCTTCTGTATAATTTGAGTGACTGGGATGTTGAATAGCTTTAGGCCATACTTTGTTCAGCACTGTTTCTGCTGGGGGGATGTGCTTTTCTTTCTGCAGAAATCGAAAATATCCACGTATGAGAAGATGTGGGCTTTCATGAGCAGTAGACAGCAGACTGCTCTCGTCAAAAACAGTGATGAGGGGATCCAAAGAGTGCTCACCACCGACTATGCCCTACTGATGGAGTCTACCAGTATTGAGTATGTGACACAGAGAAACTGCAACCTCACACAGATCGGGGGCCTCATTGACTCCAAAGGTTACGGAGTGGGAACACCTATTGGTAAGAGAAACGGACTTCAGCCAAGACTGACTTGGCCAGTGAGAGACAGTGTGCAATGGCCTTAGCCTGCAATGACTTTATGCCACCTAAAAAGAGAAATGCTTGTTTAGGTTGGAGGCCTGGTTTGTACTGAAAATCCCCAGATCTTTAAGCTAACAAACTTTCATCTATTAATTTTTCTGTGTTCTCCCACAATATCACTATTTAAGAGGGTGTAGATTTTGCTATTTTGCCTCCAAACAAATATTCTATAGAATGCATTCTCCCAATTAATCCTCTTCATGGTTTTTTCTTCCATTCCTGCATATCTCATTTTTCTGACTTAAATTCCTCAATTTTTAGAAAAATATTTTTTAAAATCATTATACATTTAGATAAAACTAATACTGTTTATAAAAGAGTAGTATTCTATATCAGTAAATGGGGAAGCAAAGCTGTCAGAACAAAGGAAATAGGAAGGATAAATTATAATTTGCACAGGAAATAAGTTAGGATTGAATCAATGAAACTAACAAAATCTTATTGTTTGGTTCTATAGTACTGCCCTCCCTGGAGAAATCATTGCCTGTTGGATTGCATATCTATACAACAATATCATTTTGCTTGATAATCATAGGCATAACTAAAATATTTGTCTACAGTCAAGGGGCAATTTCTGATTTACTTTATGTAGAAATCTTCCCATCCTGCTTGCTACTTCATAGAAAAACTATATCAAATAAAGTTCTGTTATCAAAGCAATCTGCTCCATTCTCAAGTGAATCTCGGGTATTTGGAAAGAAATCAGGGGGCCATCTAAACTACTGCGCTAATCCAATAAGAATGATAATTATAGCCCAGCCAAATAATTGAAGGTCCAAAGCATATTTCATTTACTTGTTTGAGTTTTGTTCCAGTTGCTGTTTGTAAGTAAATATGTAGCCTGGTCATCAACATAAAGCAGGGGTCCCAATCTGAAATGCTTAGATCTCTGCTTGAGATCAGGCATTGTGACATTCATTGGTTGAGGCTATTGTAAAGAGCAATTAAGACAATGGCAATTGGTTGAATTGCCATAGAAAAGTTTGAATTCTCTAAAGAAGGTCTTTCTGCTCAATTACACATGGCGATTGGACACATATGGGAATTTCAGCATACATTTGTTAAATATTCCTTTATTCAGACAAAAGCAAAAGTCCAGATTTTAGGAAAAGTTTTCTAATGTTTTTAATTTGGCAACTAATTTTTTTTAAAGAAAGACTGTCTATCTGCTATTCAACTTAACATTCCTCCAATCTAATTAACCAAATAAAGGTCAACTCTGACCAACATTTACCAAGAATAAATAACCAACCTGAACCTGGTTTTTGCTATCCCTATGGCATTAAAATATATACTATAGGAAGTTAACTTTACTATTACTGTTATCCTTAATAGAATCATTTTGGGATTTGATTTTAAGGTAAAACTCTGTACCTTATTCTGTCATCCTCCCTTCAATCCCACCTCATCCCTTCCCACATCCTTGACACCAGATTTCCTGTCTGGTAATGATAACCAAAAATAATAAGGCATCTCACTCCTTCTGAGAACATATGTACTTTAACATGAGACCTTTACTTGGTGTTCCTTCATGTATAATGGAATATAAGAGCTAAAATTTGCAACAGTATACTTATAATACAGGGTTGTAGGTCTGAAGGAACTGGACAGTGTGTTTCTTTCTTCAACAATGTAAAAGAATACTTCTTAATCAAGAAGCATTGAGAAACCAATGTCTGCCTTCATGTGAGGCTGGTTCTGTGATGAGCATCACCAGATAAGTAAGTGGATAGATAGATAGATAGATAGATAGATAGATAGATAGATAGATAGATAGATAGATAGATAGATAGATAGATAGATAATCTATAAATATATATATCACATATAATGTGCATATTAATATAAAGAGATCTGAATGTACCCATTCAGTCTCTCTTTGGCCAATACTACCCACAAGTTCCAAAGTTAAAGAGCCTTGCCCCATCCCTAGATAAAAAGAAAGATATGACAAGAATTTTTCATAGTGGTTATAAACCTGTCATGCTTTTAAACAAAAAACAATGAAAGAATAATTGGAACAGATGGCAGATCTCAGAGAGAATACATCCACTGGGAATACAGCTGTTGGATAAATTTGTGAGATGTTTCTGCTATGATGAATTGACTCTTTGAGAAAGATCAGTTGCTATTCAGGAAGATCCGTGTGTATGCATATACATTTCTTTTCAAGTGACTTAGATTAAGTCACTTCTGATGTCATTCGGTCCATTTAAGCAGTAACAAAGACTACATGAAAGCATATGCAGAAATTTTAAGTTTCTAGTCTTATTCAGAGTCCCTGGAAGCTCCAGACTCTCTCTTGGTAGAAGACTGGATTCAGTCACAACACAAAATTTAAAACTTTGCTTCTTAGAGACTCTCAGGACAGAAGCACTGCAAATGTGCCTCCTGAGGGTTTTAAAATAAAACTTCAAGAGAATGAGAGCAGTTGAGGTTTAAACAGGTTACCAGGAGCCAGGAAATTACCTTCCTTAGAGACCACCTTTAAGCAGAGATTGGCTTTCCATCGTCTGAAATGTTTTAGGTGTTGTGCAGCCTGAAGGCAGAAGGAGAGAGTCAGTCAACATTTATTGAGTGCCCACTGTGTATAGTGTTCTGATTATTGCACTCTCCACTGCTGTAAGACTCATTCTCACATTACTCAAAGCACTTGCATGTACCTTAAAGCAAAGCACTCCTGGGTCATTCCGTCACTTACACACTATGTTTCTGCTAATGGTGCTAATTTTGACTCTGTTATTCTGGTGATGCTTAAGCAAACATATGATATATGTTAATTTGTCTCTCAAGGCCTATTCTCTCACTACAAATTCCTCCTCTTAAATGATAAGGCATAATCTCTCTCCAAAGCAGTTTGCTTTTCTTGACTTTAAGTGTCACGATCATTTTTTAAGTATTAGGAAGAATTGACAAAATGTTCAACTTTAGATTTTTTTTAATCATAAGCCATGCCACAGGATGTAAGTTATATGTGGGCCTGGGAGGAATGGTACAGAAACACTTTTAGGAAAATAACACTGAGAAATAAAAAGAAGATTTAAGTTTGATTCTTGGCTCTGCAAGTCATATAACAAGTGAACTATATGAGTCATAGGACTACTTCTTGCCTTATGATGCCTAGGTTATTTTAAATTTGCTTCAATCAAGAATGACATTAAATTTATAAACAGAGATATTCAGTTTCCAATATGAACTTATTGAGTAGAAGAAATGAAAGCAAAAGCTCTTTTACCATCTAAGGAGAATACGAGTTAAGGAATCTTGATCTGTTTCTCCTTTGCATTGATTAATATAGGAATGCAATCTGTCTACAATTAAATGTTGGTACCTTCTAACTCTTGCATGATTAAAAGTTCAGTGTCATTACCAAAAGATAGAACATAAGTATTTCCACCAAAGTCCTTGTAACTGAATTTTGTAAAACCATTGAAGAATTAAAAACCTGTCCTTAAGTGTATTTGATTGGCACACTTGTCAGTATGGATGAACAGCTATACATAACATCTGCTCCTTTTCAGTAGCTTACAGAGTAAATGTTTACTGCTTGATCTTCTCATAGTCCAATATGAACTGAAAGATAGACTCTGCTCTACTCAGTTATCCTAGGCCCCAAGTTCCTTTTATTTTTATGGCTCTACCATCCTAGGTGACTTGAAGGCTTTTTCTTACTTGGTGTATATTTGTTAGAAAAGAGAATACAAGATCCTGTTAGGAAGATTTATGATGTAAATCTAAAACTGACATATGTCATGTTAGCTTTCATTGACTAGAAATCAATGGTGTGACTTACTGAACTATAAGGGACACTGGGAAATATATTGAGTTACTCTTGTAGGAAGAAGATAAAATAGCCAGACACAGTCATAATGTGAGAGAGCCAAAAGCCTAGAAGGAAATGAAATCTAAACAGAAAAACAATTTGACATGTGAAAAAAAATTCACAAAGAATTCACCAGAAACAGAAATATGGCACCGAATTCTTAGATATCTCTCAAAGGAGTAAATATTACAGACCAGAGTGACTCTCACTCAACATGTCAGCCATTCCCTTCCCAGTCATTTAGGATTAGACATTCCTTACCTGGGCTAATGAATTTGTGAGTCTGATTTTTTTCACAACCGCCCAAAGGAAGTATTTGCTACTGACATAGTCAAATTCTCTGGCATCTTCTCCAGTGACCACTGTTCCCGATGACCTCACTTGCAGGCTCACCTTACCGGGATAAAATTACAATTGCTATTCTCCAACTCCAAGAAGAAGGGAAACTGCACATGATGAAAGAGAAATGGTGGCGTGGAAATGGCTGCCCTGAAGAAGAGAGCAAAGAGGCCAGTGCTCTGGGAGTAGAAAATATTGGGGGCATTTTCATTGTTCTGGCTGCTGGACTGGTTCTCTCTGTCTTTGTAGCCATTGGAGAATTTATATACAAATCACGGAAGAGCAATGATATTGAACAGGTGAGTCATCTCTTCCTAAGACCGGGGAGTTGTTCATTTGAATTATCTATGTTAAGTTTCTGAGGATTTTAAGGATGCTTGCCCTTCTTTGGTAACAGTCTATTGAATTAGATGCCCAAAAGAGCCATTTTTGAGTTAGAGCAAAGAGCTATTGAATCTCTGCCAGGTGCTGCTGGCACTGTAAGCTCCATCATTTATTAATGAGAAGAAGGAAGAGCTTTATACACTAAATCCAATTAGCACTATTTGGAATGACAGGGCAGAAATTCACAAACTCAGTTAATTTCTCAAATAGTTATTTGCTCTTAAGATGGAAACTTTAGAAAAAGCAAGGAAGACATGAATCCAAAATTAGAGAAGGGATTTGAGAAAAGTGTTACCAGCCCTAAAGTGTAGATTGTGAATACAAGTACTAATGCAAAACAATTTATATAATAACATAAATGTAGTATTTTGAAATCGAGAGTTTATTTCTATAATAGTACGACCTATAAAAAGCTGATTCAATCCATTTTTTTGGCAAGAGTATAACAAATAACAAATATATTCTTTTCAAATTTCTATTTCGGATTATAAGATGATTTCAATAGTTAGCTATTTTGGGCTTATTTTATTGTGAAAGGAACTTCAAATAGGAATTTAGACTTTCTAAATATTATAATTGAGATTTAAGATCATTCCTTTATTGTCATTCATAAATCAAATGCAAAGCCCCTTTAAACATAGTACAAGAATTGTAATACTACGCACTATTAATAACAGACATAAATGTTTTGCTATCACTACCTTGAAATTCTTAGCAATTGTTTTAAGAAGTGGCCTCATAGCTTCTTTTTTGTGCTAGGCCATACATATTACATTGCTGGTAATGATTAATAATTTGATATTAAGCCTACTTCCTATAAGTGGAAGCTGTCTTTTAAGCAACCAAAAACTGGAATATATTTTTTATACCTAAGTTCTATGCTGAAAACCCACCCCAGAAATGCAAAGCAATAGTGAAGGTAGAGAACACACGTTTACTGGTATTCATCATAGAAAATGTTCTTTAATTAACAGGAAGAATGGACTGATCTGCTTTGTTCAAACTTTTCAATTTGCTCTGAGTTGTCTTGTTTATGCTACTAATTTGAAAAAAAATTAAAGCTTGTATATATTATGCTTTAATGTGCTTCTCATAATTGCCAACTTCATTTGATTTAAAATTTTCATTTGAACATGCATTCATGCTTTTAATTTATTCATTTTTCTATATTTTTCCATTTCTTTTGCATGCAAGGCTTTTTGTTTCTTTTATGGACTGCAGTGTAAACAAACCCACCCAACCAACTCTGCTTCCGGAACTACTTTATCTACGGATTTAGAATGTGGCAAATTAATTCGAGAAGAGAAAGGGATCCGGACACAGTCCTCTGTCCATACTGTGTAATCCGTTTCTGGGGGAGGGGGAAAAGGTGTACCCAATAGAAATTGCTTCTTTTAGTTGGTGTCATTGATTGTATCTTCTAAGCCATGACTCCTTGTCCATTTATGTTAGTGAACTCTTGTACACTACCCCAAACTGTGTGTTGTGTCAGGGTTGCAATAGGGTTATATAGACTTCCAGTCGTATGTACATACATGAAACGATTTATATAAAATACTCATCTTTGCTTTATCTTCAATCATTAAAAGTGATGAATTGTGAAATAGGAGATTTGGACTTTGAACAAGGCAAAAAATGATAATTTTCTGGGCTCTTTTCATCTTTGTGTGCTTTCTTTCCTTTTTCTTTCCTTTTCCTTATCCAATATATTCTCTTTTTTCTTTTTCCTTTTTCCTTTCTTTCTGTTGGTAGTGGGGCTTGAACTCAGGGCCAGGATCTGTCCCCTAAGCTTTTTCGCTCAAGGCTAGTGCTTTACCACTTTCAGCCACAGCTCCACTTTCGGTTTTCTGGTGGTTAATTGGAGATAAGAGTCTCAGAGACTTCTCCTGCCCAGGCTGGCTTTGAACTATAATCCTCAAATCTCTGCCTTCTGAGTCATTATGTTCTTTTAACAGACAGTACACATTTCAACCTTTCTGAAGCCCTTGTCTTTTCAATATATGCGCACATAACAGTTAATTTTCTTAATTCAAATATATTTCCCTATTCAAAAGGTACTATTTACACAAAGACTCAAACTTGGGTTAGATCTTAAAAATTCAAAAGACTATGATCCAGAGAGTTATGAACTTGACCTTCTGAGTACAGAAGAGCATTACATAAGTCGAACATGACAGAACACAGTCAAGAAAGATTCCTACATAAAAATATAGTAACATCAAGTTCTGAAATTCTGTAGATCCAGAATCCCAAAGGAACTGATTTATTTCAAGCTATATATTTTTTTTTTGAAGATTCAGGCAAAGTCCTAAGCTGTGAACTAATCCATAGCATCTCCTATTTACTGCTCACTCGTCCTTCCTCTTTGCATAGATTGACATCTTTCTGTGAGACATTATTTCATTTCTTTCACACTCAGCTAAGATAGAGTGGTTGTTCTTAGGGCAATCTTTTCTGAGCATTGCCACATCCACACTCATTTCTCCGGATCCATCACCATTATTAATGTATTCGAAATATGCTGGGGAGAAGGGAAAGGAGCAGAAAATAGAGGAAGGAATTTCCATACGCATTAGTTACAGATCTCTGTGGATTTATTTTCTACCTGCATTCAAAGCACTGTAAATAATTTCCACACTAACTCAACTGGGTGACAGAAAAAGCCAATTGCATATATAATTTGCTGTGACAAGGAATGTCTGCTGGTCCCTCTCTGCTTGTTTTCCCCTTCACAGGGAGCAGGGAAATTGAGGTTGACTTTTCTCTCCCATCATACCCTGGATCCATCGGTCTCTGTTCTCCTTAATGGGATTACTTCTTGATCTATCAAGTGACCCTTGAAAATATATTCCTCTGAAGTAGAGGTTTGCCATCTGTGTGCGGGTCAGGTTACGTTGACTTCTCTTTGCTTAGCTTTAAATGGTTCCCAGTTTTGAATTACAAATCTCCTCAACTAAGCCAATTTCTCTTCAGTAAAACGTAATCAGAAAACTTGGTTCTTGCCATGATTGCTTCTAAATCTTGTCTTCTTTAAATAAACATACTCTTAAGGGAATATCAATAAATTATGGTACTACAAATTTACTATTATTGAAGTAGAAGAAATACAATATTTTTCCATGAGTCACAATTCATATTTTCAACCTCAAATAGAATCAGATGCTGGAACAAAATGCAATTCTTAGTACCATATTTTATTGCTTCAGTATATAGTAACCACAAACTACTTCAGCTTATTTTCTAAGAACTATGCGATATACCAAACATATTACTAAAAAGTTTGTAGGTGATTAAATAAAATATAGAAAATAGGGTTAAACAATAGCTAACAAAACTTGCTTTCTGTAGACAAAAGTCATTCTTACAATTTTTAATTTAGAGATTTAGATAAATGGTAACTTCTTAAAGTTTAGGTACTACTTTTAGACTATACACCATCTAATTCTGATTTTTATGTACTATCATGGTTTTCAAAAATGTCATCACATACAGCATTACATCTGGTCCTTCCAGCAATTTTAATTCAGCTTTACTAACAGAGGAACAGATATCTGGATCCATGACCCAGAATCAGAAGCATTAGAATCAGACGACAATTTTATAAATCAATCAAATTTCAGAAAGAGTTCAACCAAAGTGAAGTGACTATTGCTAAGTTACGGAATATCTCAGAAACAGTAGAATACCATTTGTAGAAGGTAAAGTTACTTTCAAGGAGTATTTTTCAAAAATAGATGCCATTGGCAGGTATTTCCCAGTAAGAGTTTCACAGTTAAAAACCCAGAAAGCATCACACTAGACATCCCCTTATTACATTTTAATTCATAGTGTTCAATACATTGTCATGGATTAGGGATTTCCAACAAGAAAGAAAACTCTTCAACATTGCCCAACCTATTAGATCACAGACACTTTTTCTTTAGAGCATCTGAATGGACCAGTGTTACACAGATGATCCTCTAGAGATCGTGGTAAAGAAAATGTGTATTTAACCCATTAATAACCTGCAAAACGTCTTACACTGTATGTGGCTCCCCATCATGCATTATTTGGAGTAAACTTTTCACTTCTCTGGACCTCAGTTTCCTTATTTGTAAAGCAAAGATACAGCGGTTCAATTTCTACATTTACCATGAGAATTCTATCATAGGATAGAAATGGAAACACTGAGTTCACCTCAGCAGCAGATCTATTAATGGTCAAGAAGTACTGAACCAATCATCTAAATACACATTGTATAATTGGAACTAAATAAATAATTGCTACTTATCATTATTACATTTTACTCTAAAGGTAATACCACTAATTCTGTTATATATAGAAAGAGATTATATGTATTATATAATATACATTATGTATACAATTAATATATACACAGACTCTGTATGTATACAGACATACATATATACCAAAGTATTGAGAGGACTCTGCAGACATAGAAATCAAGAAGAAATTACATATCTCAAGATAGAAATTTCAAGACATTCAAGTGATCTTTATGTTTACTCATAATACATAGAAAGGGTCCTATTCAATATAATCAAGTAGACCATTCATTGTCTTTGTAAGTTCTTTATCCTTTTCAGTTTCTCCTTCTCTCTTTATACTTTCCTGTCTGTCCTTTTGTCTTAACCCTCAAGCAGCTAGTTCTTGCTAACATGTAAATAACTGCTCATTCTACAGTGACCCTACAGCGGTTCACTGCATATCCAGTGAAATTTAGAACAAAATTTTCAAGCTCTCTTTGCATCTTAGTTCTTAGACTTCAGTATAAGTCAGAATTGCCTGGGGAAGTTGCTTATAACTTTCAAGGTCTATCTCTTGACTTTTCTCTAGAGATAATCTAGGAATAGTCTGGCAGGTATGTATAGTCTAGGAATCTACATTTGCAATAAAGCTTGAAAGTGAATGCTTAAAATCAGTTGTATGCATTTGTTTTCATTTTTTAAAAATCTTGAATTCAGCAATTCTCTTGTAAATTAGGTCATATACATGAGTCGTGAACAGTCAACATTTGGAAAGTTTTCACAGTTTCTCTTATTTTTTCCCCCAAGAGTCCTACATACAGTTGCTTTACTTGGAAGCTGTTATTGATAAATACGAGTTTTTGTTAAAACTTGTTTAAAACCAGAAATCTATTACTCAAATTAGCTATTAATCATGAGCTTTTATTTAAAAAAATGATAGAGTATACTCTGGGGGAAAAATCAATTAAGGTCAGGAAGAGAGCAAGAGAGTATTAATAGATAAAACAGGTGCTTCAATAACAACGAGTCACATTAAATCCTCTCATCTGTTTCCTCGTGAGTTTGTCCATATCCTAATCCAGGAAGAGAGGGAATGAAGGTGTAGATTTTATTTGGCTTTAGATTAAAATTACAAATTCAATCATTTTAAGTTTATTTTCCAGTAAAATTGGAACTAACTAGGAACTATGAAGAACTTCTGGATCATAGAATAATAACCTTATCCAAGGAAAATTGTTTGCAGGTACTCACTGCTTTTGAATAGCACTTTATTATTCTTCTATGAGCCTTCTGTGACAAAACTCTTCTACAATGAATCTCAAGTAATTTCTGAGCTCATGGCCTTTACAATGCAAGTCTGTTTCTTGTAACTGCACAACCTTTAAAAGGAAAAGAAAAGCACAGCATTCTTCCTGTACTATTTTCTGCACATCTGACTGTGCCAAGTGGCATTATTAATTAACTCTTATAGATGATGAAAAATTCCTGCTTGATGCTGCAGTTTTAACTTGCCTTTAGGAACCATCTCATTATGCTTCTTGCAGTTAGGAAATTTTATGTCCAGATGCACACGCATTGTAAGATCATTTTTGCTTTCAAATTTCTCTCCACAGAGACTAGTATCATGGAGAATGAGATTTCCCCTTAACTTTCCAAAGAATTTCCATTTACAAATGCTAGGGCATCTTTGACTAGGAAGTCAACGCTACAAATGCACAAATTCAGCATTTGAACTGTATTGGCATCAGGCTAAATGCAGCTACAGCTAACAACTCAAGCTACCCAACAATGTGTATCTTGTTACAATAGAAAACACACTGAAAGACTCAAACATAATGAGTTACACTTGCATGATGGCATGAAAGTGCTCTCTTTCCCCCTAGCAACTTAAATAATTAATAATCGACTAAAATTTTCTTATGCTGATTTTTTCAGTTGAATGACATGTTCAAAACATTTGAGTAGTCTGAATTTTTAATTTATAAATATAAGAGGTCTATGATCCCTTAGTCTTTATCAACCATAGAAACTAAAAAACTATTATCCACAGAAAATCTACCCAAATATACGACCTTTTCACATGCATGTAAATGACTTCAACTCCATATCTTATTTTTTTTATTGTGAGAATACCGTACAGACTTGGAAAAAAATATATTAAGTCAACTCCATTTCTTCTGTGGTCTGATCAATTAAGTTAGCAAGTTACAGCTCTCTGAATAAGATTTCCTTTGCCTAGAAGCTTAATTATTGATTAGTAGAGAAGCTATAAGACACTTAATATTCATTTAGCTGTACCTCTTCTAATGTACAACTTGGTGTTGTCTTATAAACCTAACTCAAAACTGTGTATGACCCTATAGACAGACTTGGGAATAAAAAGAATTTCCTACTTTCCTCTTAAGCAGCTATCTGGGTTTAAGAAAATTATGTTCCTCATCATAACCTTGGTTTCCTCACCTGTAGAATAAAGAGGTTATATTTCAGGTTCTTTTCCAACACATTTTAAAACCTAATGGAAAATGGGAAGGAAATAAAATTACACAAGCTGTGAAACGTTTTTATAAAATTATTAATGTATATCTTAGGCTAGGCTCTGTGTCTCTCTTGAACACATTATATCTTTATGGCAATAAAGAAAATTATATTTCCTGCCAGTATTTCAAGGTACAAAGATCTTAGACAAAAAACCCCACAGCCAACATAATATCAAGAAGTGAGATGATTCTCACTCAATCATAAACAAATTATTACAAATGTTGATTGTTACAAAAGTAGTATCATTTTCAATTTTTATGAGTCTGCAGACTAATTACACAACATATAATGTACATGTACATAGGAAGCTATGTGAAGTTAATAGAACTGATTACATACTCACAACTCAGAAACTGGAAACTAAATGGGGCTGGGGAGAGTAGCCAGATGCAATTCCAAAATGGGAACTTAGGTATCTGTTAGAGATGCAAAGAGCAAAAGGGGCAGCATGCATTTATTTTCCTTTGACTTATATCTCCCTTTCTTCCCATGATCAAACATCAGGGTTTCTATATGAACAGTTCTCAATGTAGAAATGAGTCAAACTTGGAGCTTTTCTATCTCAAGTTATCATTGCAAATGTGTAGCATAGGCAGAAATCTGGAAAACTATATCTATCACAAGATCTAGCTATTGTAGCAAGTACATCAGTTTGTTCTAATTCAGAAAGATAATCTACAACTAGCAAGAGCCTGAACTCAGAGATCACTGTCACAAGATGTCTACTTTGTGTTGCTGCTCCAGGCCCTGGGTCTTTTTCTAACTAGAAAAGAAAAGGAATCATGAGAGGAAAAACCGTAGAATGGTGGACAGAAAAATACCATTACTGGCTTCCCTAGGTTTCACCAGAAGGTTGTAAGACTTGTAGAGAAATCTCACACCTTCCTGTCTCTTGAATGACAAAAGTAATAATATCTAGGCAGTGTGCCTATCAAGAACTTCATAGATTCTCTATCAATCCCAGATAATGCTTAGAAAAAATACAAAAAATCTGTGGTCCTTTCCACCCAAACACTTTGTGGAAGGATGAAAGAACCAGTAGACAGGAGAAGTTGAGGTTGGATGGAAAAGGCACAGAATGCATAGGTCTGACATGGAGGTCATAGCAGGACAATGAGCATCTCAAGTGGAATAGCAGAGCCCAATCCTTATCCAGAACTCAGTAAATGTGACACGAGTTAAAGCCATAAGAGCTGAGGGTGGGCTGGGAAGGTGGCTCAGTGGTAGAGCACTTGCCTTGCATGCTCGAGGCCCTGGGTTCAATTCTTCAGCACCACATAAGCAAAAAAAGAAAAAAGCCAGAAGTGGTGTTCTGGCTCAAGTGGTAGAACGCTAGCCTTGAGCTGAAGAGCTGAGGGACAGCGCCCAGGCCCAGAGTTCAGGCTCCACGACCGGACCCAAAAAAAAAGAAGCGCTGAGGGTGACCATAAGGCAGCTGCTCCTGTACCTCCACACACCCCTTCCAGCCCCAGATGACCTTTGGAATAAAAGAGAATGAGAAGAGTTGTAGGAAAAGATCTGCATCAGCTAAGACATGAATAAAACACATTTCAAACCAGTGGATTGTCTTCTGTTGATAAGATCCATTAGTAAATGGGTACCTATCTCCAAGATGAGTTCTATTTCTAAAATGAAAAGGTTAAATTGCTATCACATACTTACTTTGCACATCCCCATCTGCCCTCATAGGATAAGAACACGTACAAAATCTCTTGGAAAGTTACTTTTGTGGCCCTCTAACTCAGCCTGAGATGCTACAAAAGGCTAAGCACTCTCTATAAAGGAAAAGAACACCAACTGCCGTAGTATCGTCTCAGATTTGAGACATTAGAAGACCAAGAAACAATTGGTATTCATCAGCATCTGACAGTGACTCAAGAAAGAACAGCACTACAGGTGGTTTAGATTGAAGCACAGGCCCACATCCTTTATCTCTGGATACACAAGGTCTAACTGAAGCTAAACTTCACTATGGAAAACATCTCCTTGCTCTCTGATTGCATCTATCTCTCTATTCCCTCCATTGTGCTTGCATCCTTTGGAAAGGAAGACTCTTAACTGACCTGCAGTGCCCTTCACAGATCATAGAAGGACTCAGGGAACAGGTCTGAATTGTCTGGATGACAAAGCTGTGTCCCCACTCAAATGAATGCTTGTTCTGAGAGCCTGAGACAGAAAGGGAGACCCAACTGCCTGTATTCTCAGATCCCCACACCCACCGAGCTGTTCGTTCTAGTCTGTGGGAATCTTACAGTGGCAGGTTCAAAGTGCAGATGAGATTCCCTTCTCAGGTATTCATAGAATCTAGGTCACACATTCTCCTTTATTTGAACTTTTTCTCCTTGAGCTCAGGTGCAAAATGAGTCATCTTCATATCCCATCTTTAGTTCTATATGCTGGGTCACTCTATGCTGGATATTAAATGTCCAGCTTTTACAATTCAAAGCATATGCTTTTTCCTTTTTTTTTTCAAACAGCAAGCTATTGTAATTAATAGGTTCAAAGACCACTGTACCTTTTATAGGTTCATAAAAGTCTACCTAAGATCTCAAAGCTCCAAGTTTGACTCTTTTCCCCCCTCTCGCTATAGCACCACTACCCTGACTGTAATGCATATAAAAGCTCTGCTATGACTTTAAAAGTAAGGAGCAAAAAAGACTGGGATTCATAAGATTTAAGGGTGGGCGAAGCTCATGAATTGAGTTAGAATGCTTCATCGCCTCAGTGTTAACCTCACTTATCAAAGGCTGAGAAATCATTCCTAAGGTTAGAGAAGATTGAACTTAGCCACCCTGGGCCACTAGAAGTATAGATTACATGATCCTGAGAAGCTACTATATGTATCAAGTCTTTTAAACATCTTTAAAAAGTAAAATCTTGTAAATTGTATATGTCAATCCACGGTATATTTATGTTAATGAGAAAAATGAGTTTTATAACTGCTAACTTTAAATGAAGATAAGTCAGAAAGAAGATCTTGGTGTATCCCATGTCAATAAGTAATTCAGTGAAAACCAAAGGCACATTTTTTTTAATTGTTTGAGCATAGGTAGGAAAACAGGAAATGCTACAGAATGCATTCCTGCAGACAAGAAAACTTAAATTGGGGATATGATGATACCAGGTACCAGAAGTGGAACGAAGATAAAATCAGAGAAAATGGAGGGCATTGTGTTAAAGGATTTGGGAAAATGGACAAGTGGACTCTACATGCTATAGCATGGTCCATGAAGGACTTTCAGAGTGACAGTAATGTACAGCCAGTTCAAAGTATCAAGGGTGCACAGGGAAGGAGGGTGGGTAAAGAAGAGCTCGAGAGTCTTAAGTAGGAATGAGGCTTGATAGCCACACCACAAAGTTGTATTTCAGTGTCTAAATTTTCTCCATTCCATGAATCTCAGTATGGAGATGAAAATCAGCTCCCTGACTAGTTGCTAGACACGAGTCAACGTGGCCATTGTCCTAGAAACTAAGATGGCAATCAGCTGATCACTTTATAAATATTCCAATAATATATACATGAAAAACAGTCCATGGATTCTGGGTGAACTCAGGAAAATGGCTAAACTCAGAGAAATTGTACTCAGATCCTCAGTTTTCAAGTGCAAGAACCAACCACCCCCAAAAAGAGTAGAGAGGGAACTACTTCAAGAATCTCCCTTCAGTGGCTCAAAGTGACAGAGCACTAGTCTTGCTCAAAAGAGCTCAGGGACAGTACATTGGCCCTGAGTTTAAGACCCCATGACCTTCCAAAATTTTTTTTTAAAAATTCCCTTTACCTTCCTGAGTAGAATTAGTAGGGGTGATCAGAGTCTATGCTCTGCTCTCAGATCTCAGTACTATCATGTGAAACTTGTTCAATTAACTGACTAATCTTTCCAAAGCAATCATGGTAGCAAATACTTGAATTCTTCTATCCTTACTCCTTAAAAAGTCACCTCTAGGTTGGCTAAAGAGTAGAAAAAGATATCCTAGCAATAGTACTCAAGGCTAAAACCCTAGTTACACAGGAGGCTGAGATCTGAGGATCTAGGTTCAAAGCCAGCCTAGGCAGACAAATCAGACTCTTATTTACAATTAACCAGAAGCAGTGGTGTAGCTCAAGTGGTAGAGCACCAGACTTGAGTCAAAAAGCTAAGCAATGGCACAAGGACCAAAGTTCACAACCCAGGACTGGCACAAAATATGAAAATTTTTTTTAAAAGTAGAAAATAAAATGTTAAAATATATGACTGCCTAGTCTTTCTTAAACAAACATTAAGCCAGATGCTGGTGGCTCATACTTGTAATCCCAGCTACTCAGGAGGCTAAGATCTGAGGATCAAAGTTCAAAGCCAGCTTGGGCAGGAATGTTCATGAGATTCTTATCTCAAATTAACCACAAGAAAAATGAAATTAGAGCTGTGCTTCAAGTGATAGAGTACTAGCCTTGAGCAAAAAATGTGCCAGGACAGTGCCCAGGCCTTGAGTTCAAGCCCCATGACCCATAAAAAATTAAAAATTGAGACATTGACCCCATGGAACTACAGCAATAATTTGACCAAAGTAAAAATCTAAGAAAATAATAATAATTACAACAGCAACTCCATTATTTCCTCAGAAATCATTTTCATCATCTTTTGTATTTCCTAAATGTGCTTTACAAAAAAAGACTTCTAAAGCATACTTAGTAGCTCTATACATAAAAATGGACATTTTAATTTATAAAATAACAGTTTCACCACTGTTCCTCCTTCATATTTAATATAAAAATGTATTCAACAATGTCAAAGAGCAATTCAATGTCCTGGAATAAGATATCTAATGATTTTAAAGTAGAACAGTATGCAAAATGTAATACATACATTATGCTATTAGCCAGGCTAGAGCTCCTAAAAAATAGTTCATTGGAAGACAAAATAACATTGATAGTGAACACATCAAAGGTGATTGCCAAAATGCTGTCTTTAAATGTGCCAATGAAGTAAAGAACTGAATGCATAAATTCCAGACTTACAATGGAAAGGCCATCTGACATTCACAACCTGATATCAGGCTGGCCACCAGTATGAAGCCAATTTTAGATAACCCAGTTGTTTGTACAAATTCAAATCAGATTCTAATACAGAGCTTTTCCTATCACTTGAAAAAAAAATTACCTCTTACCCTAGCCCATTTTTTCTGAAGAAGCATACTATGCAAACAGAACAGAAAGAATTTTATTAATGCATCCCAATTCCTTCCAGGACAAAATGTGCAACAGGATAAAGGTAGAAGGAGAGATGATATAATTTAAATTCAGGCTCACACTACCAGCAAGAAATCAAATATTTGGGGTTAATCCCAAGGAAGCAACATGAAGTGAGCAATTACAATGAGGAAGACAGGAAAGAGAATGACAAAGGAAATTGACAGAAGTGAGGAAATGTGGACTCCGGAAGGACACAGAGATGAAATAAAAGAAGAGGATCGCCATTCTGCAAGACCAAGCAAAGCACTCTCCTTTCAAAAGTATCACAGCTGTAGTTAGACTAATTTTATTTTCTTTCTTCTAACAAAAGAGTGACACACATACAAATATATATATACACACATACATCCACAAACATATATACACCCTCCTATACACATACACACCCTTTATCTTTTACTAATGTCAGGAGAAGTGTAAATGTCAGTAACATATTTTATGATTATAAATTCAAGTAGACTTTGCTATCAGGCTTGTCCTCATAGGGACTTGTTATAAGTGGGTGCACACACATTCAGATGTTATTTTTAGGTGACAAGATGCTATGGTTAGTTTCCTTACCTCCCATGCCTGAGTATCTATTCTTTATGGAATATGACAGAGTTCTCACAATTCCAGTTCTTAGAGAAACAATGAAACATGATGAATGGTAAAAGTAATAATAATAATAATAATAATAATAATAATAATAATAATAGGCGCTAAAAACTCATGTTTTAAATGTGTGTTTGGATCTATTCAAACTAAAATGCTCTTCTAGCCAACCCAAAGGAATTGTCACACAGAAGGGCATAGGATGGACTCAAAGAACCATCAAAGTTTGCCAATGTGTCTTTCTTCTTCCAGAACAAAAAAGAAAAGGTCAAGTGACATAGAATTACAACATTTTCATGGTAGCGATGAGATTTTATTCTAAAGAAGGAATACTAACAATATGTCATGCATTAAAATTTGTGTTTTACATACATCAGTTCACTGAATCAATAAATTTTCATAATAGCTCAATGAAAAAAAAAAAGATTCTTTCATTGTCCCATTGTATAGAACACTGAGTCAGAGAAAAAATAAACACCTTATCTGATATATCCCAGATACTAAGTAGTATAGCTGCTTTAAACTCCAATGGTCTGGTGCCAGAAACCAATTCAAAACTGTAATGAAAATCCACATAGCCACCCATTAAAAGTCTGAAACACCACCTACCAGAAATAAACAAGAAGACCTAGGGTCTGGGATACCAGGGGTATTTTCAATCTGCAAAACACAATAGGATGCTGTAGGCATATTCTTTCCCCAATGATGCTGCTTTTGGAGAAAAGCACCTAGTTGAATCTGTGTTTGCTACCTGCTGAATCTAGAGTCTAAGGACTGAAACCATCATGTATAAAAATAATGTTTGTATGGTGTTATAAGTATGAAGACGTTCAGAAAAACCCAAGTCCAGATATAGAAGCTCTAGAAAGTTGCTATAATTTGGGGTCTGATTCAGAAATTCAATTTTAATATACTACACATCCCTTTCAATCTGGACACTATAAAAGTCATGGAAATTAATGAATAGGAGCCCTGCCCACGCTACTCTGTGAGATGCCACTCTGGGCTGAGAGATGACCTTCACTGCTTCATTTCCTGGGGATCTGACAGCATATAGTTTACTTGAGCAGAGGCTGGCAGGGACCTTAAAGGTCATCTTTCCTTGTGACTACAGCAAAAACTGGGAAGCGAAAGGTCAGCTCCCGTATCTTGCCATTTTCTTTTGACAGTTGGAGACAAAGTGAGATTCAAAAAAGAAATCGTTGTTTGTGACCAAGTCTAGGAAATCATCTATAAAACTTTATTTTCATTCATTCTCACATGAAAGGGAAAAAACCCATACACTTAGAAATAATTTTTAAAGAATAGTTGCGTTTTAAGGCAGTCTAGAATTGGGAGGTTTCTTTTTATAGAAAATATTAATTGGAATGCATTGTGAGGATAAGGTCTATGGTTTCTTATCTATCCAAAATAGGAAAGGGAAAGCAGAGGTTTCGAGCACTAATTTCTTTTCTGTGTTTCATATACAATGCAATCCAT
Organism: Dipodomys merriami; assembly: GCF_024711535.1. NCBI lineage: Eukaryota > Metazoa > Chordata > Mammalia > Rodentia > Heteromyidae > Dipodomys > Dipodomys merriami. Next base: position 111,608,827 of record NW_027203381.1, on the reverse strand, counting down.
ACTGGTAGGCTCACTTCAACTTTTTAAATGCAAAATAAAATGAAACATCTAAATTCATACCTTAGAGTTGAAATAAAACAAAAAGACTGGACCTGTTTAACATATGTTTTGTAGGGAAAAGTTACAGAAGCTATCCATAGTGATATCTTTTAAATTAAGAAACAAGACACAGGTGATTTCCAGTGACAGCAATTGGGTTTGGGCATTTCAGAAAGAAGTTCAAGGTAGGTTTGGCTACTTGGGAAGATACTGGTATCTCCAATAGCATTCTCTCCATCTGTGTAATGGGTATAACCATTCTTTGCTCAGAAGGAAAATGTAAAGCTGATATATAATCATGTTTGTAAATTCCTTCTTTCATTCTCTCCCTTCATTTTGATAATCTCCTTTAAAAAATCAGAAAGGTCTTATACCAAAAATACTTTCACTGGAAATAAATTTCCCAGAAAAGTTTGGGAAATTTTAGCACAACACCATCTATCATGATGACATAGTAAGATATTTATTTGGTCTTAGTAGCAACACATAAACTTTATGTGGCACAATGCTAAAAATCTCTATATGTCATTTGTGATTTATTTTAGTCTACCATTTTTTAAGTACAAGTCATGGAAAACACTTTGGAATTATTAATTTCTTAGGCAGAATATCTTGCTGGTTCAGTGAATCAACAAGTTACCATTTGGGATGATATTAACAAGCTTGAGCTGGCTTTTCATTTGTTGTAGCACTGGAAATGAAACTTAATATCAAATCCTATAAACACAAAAAGGACTAGTCTTCTGCAAAGAACTAGATCTTCAGGAGTTATATGTCTAAAACCTACATTGATACATCTGACTTATAAACCAAGCAGAAACAAATTGAAAAGTACTACTTGAATAACCTATCTCAAGCCCTTTTGGAACAAAATGGAGCATAAACTTTTCAAAAACAAATGTTGCTCATGATGTTCAAGGATCACATTAGACATTTAGAACAAATTTCTTCCTACAAGGCACTTAGAACCTAGAGAAATAACATTGTGGTGTTCTGACCTCTGTTTCTGGTCATGTTTAGGCTATATATCCATGGAAAGCTGTAATACAGTACTTAGATCTTTTCCAAAGGCTCTAGCTTTCTAAGGGATTCTCTTAATGTTGTAGCAAAAATTCAGAACTTCAACTCTACCCAAGGCCAGTACTGGGGCTTGAACTCAAGGCTGTGGCTCTTGTTTGGCTGTTTTGCTCAAAGTTGGTGCTCTATCACTTGAGCCATACTTCCACTTCTGGATTTGTGTTGGTTATTGGAGATAAGAGTCTCATAGATTTTACTGCCCTGGCTGGTTTTAAACCATGATTTTCTGATCTCAGCCTCTGAGTAGCTAGGATTACAGTAGGCATGAGCTACCAGCATGCCACTACTTGATCATTTTTAAGTGCTTAATAAAGTATTGTTAATAATTCGTGTGATATTCTAAAGTAGATGTTAGAACTTACTCATTTTGCATAACTGAAACTTTGTACCCAGAAAATTGCCTTCCCCTTCCTCTTGTCCCCTCCATGTTCTTGCCTACCACCATTTCTATTCTCTGTTTCTACAAGTGACTATCTTCCCTAAGTGAAATCACACAGTCATTGTCATTCTCAATATTCTTTTCAGTAGAGAATGTTTTGAAATCAACCTCATCAAAAAGATGGCCATAGAAATCCCAGTAAACAAATCTATCACTCAAAGATCTTATCTTGGCTAGAAGAAATGACAGTCAATTACATTTCATTGAACCATTTATGTACTGTGCATGTGAATGTAGACAAAGTATAATTGTAATGGAGACATATTTACATATCTGTTATCTGCATGCATATAACATTTTATGATCATAATTCCACTTTCTTTGGTATCGTGTCATCATTTTTGCTATGTACTTCACTACCACAGCTGCATCATTGCTGCTACCAGAATCTCTGTGTGTGTGTGTTTTTTTTTCAGAGAAAATATACAATTTAAAATTGTTTTTTTTTTCTTTTTTTTTATCAGAAAGGAAAGTCATCAAGACTTAGATTTTATTTTAGGAACAAAGTAAGGTTTCATGGGAGAAAAAAACAAAGCGTTGGTGTAGAGAAGGTTTGTTCATTTTCTATAGCATTACTGAAGTGTCCGTATGCCTTGATAAATCTATCAATGTTTGGATCATCTCAATGGGGGAAAATACCTTAACTTAACTCTATTTTGGTGTCTCGGCAAAGGTAAGTTGTAAGAGCCTTGAGTTTTCTCTAACTGGGTAGTTTTATATTGTTGCATTTGTAAATGAAATTGTAAAGTTTGCTTAGATAATTTACTGCCTATGTTTTGTTTCCTTATGTAGAAAAGGCAGGTGGGTGGGCCAATGGGTGGAGGAGGTGGTGATGGGAAATGGCCAGTTGTGACAGAGTTGCTTCTGTGTCAATAAAAATGTAGGCAAGGGGCAAGTCAACTCAAGATGGAAGCAGGCTCTATTCGCTGACGCTCTATTGTTTCATACTCTTTAGTGTCTCTCCTTCAATGCCATCATGGAAGAACTGGGAATTTCACTCAAGAATCAGAAAAAATTAAAGAAAAAGTCAAGAACTAAGGGGAAATCTTTCACAAGTATCCTTACATGTCATCAGAGACGGACTCAGAGAAAAGAGACTGTGGCGTGACACAAGAAAGCTCCTTTAGAAACTTTTCAGGAAAACAAAAAAAGGTGGGGGGAGGATGCACACTACACAGTTTTTGGAGGAAGAACTTCTGATGAGTGTGAAATGCCTTTCCATATATTTATATCCATCGCTAGTATGGATATAGGTATACGAAATGCAAAAAGTTTAAAGCTCACGCAGAGAGAAATAATGAGGGAAATGATACCAATTCTGAAATGAATTTCTTTGTGTACCGATTTTGCATTTTTCTCTTTGGCCCCCCAATAAATTGCTGTGTGTGCTTTCTTAATAATAAAAAGTAAAAGTTGTTTTCTTTTTCCAGAATGTTCATGTCCTGGTTTGTTCCCTGTTACTTGCTCACATTCACAGTATTTGATGGATGAGGGCTGCCAGCTGTTGAGTTTGCTATTTTGAAGGATCTGTCATCTGTTAAGACTCATAATCATTTTGCTCTACAAAGTGCCTAATTATTATATAAAGTAAAACCATTCATCTTTGGGTCTTGAAATATAATTTTACAGTTTAAATGGTATCCAAACATTCATGTATTATAAAAGGATTCAAAGTATATTCAAAAGCTAGAAGTGTTTATCCCATTCTAGGGTACTGTGTAGATTCTGGATCACCATAGCAAGAAAGACGGACATGGTTCACATCCTTGTATCAGCTTATATTAAACAAAGATTGAAAAGTCTGTCTCTCAAAGTAGGATTGGAACGTTCTCTGTGGAAGTCGGAAGCAGAATGAGCATGCAAGCTGAGGTACCCTGGCTCCCTGCAGGGAAGAACAAACAGGTAAAGAGCTGTGGATGACTCAAGCACTACAAATGACGTACGCTGGGGAAGGCAAGTGTCCCAGGACAAAGAAGCAACATGTTCAAAGCCACTGAAATAAGAGAGAAATGAGGCCCTCGTGTTAGAAGAAAAGGAGTTTAGGGTAGCCAAAATATAAAATGCAACAAGGTACAGCATTCCTGACAGGTAGCCACCGCTATGGCTGAGAAGAGGGCATAAGAGAAGGGGAGTGGAAGGAGAGAAAAGGCACATCAGAAAACTCCTCCAGCAATGGAGAGGAAGAGATGTCAGAGCTGAGCCAGAGCAGCAGTAGAAACCACAGGAAAATGGAGGACATTTTGATGCACAACATAGACAGTCAGAAAGTGGCTCCTAAAGCCGGAGTGGGATCAAGGAAAAGTACAGTTAAGGAGGTTGCCTAGCTGGGGAATTAGAATGAAGTTCATGTTTTTTGACAAACAATAAAATAAAAAAAGGTAGGAATTGATTTATTACTTTATTTACTTAACTCCCATTGGGTTTTTTAAAGTGCTATTTTAACTTTTAATCTAGCCCCATCAGAATTTAAGTACAAAAGTATTTGTAGATGTGACAAGAAAAACAAAAGTTCTTAACAATCATAAAATATTGCAACTGGTATTTTGCCATATTAAAATAAATGATCAGATTTCAAATTATTCAGAATTGATGCATAAAACAAATAGAAGAAAATGACTAGGAAGCCAGACATCAGCAACTGACACCTGTAATACTAGCTACTCAGGAGGCTGAGATCCGAGGATCATGATTTAAAGCCAGCTCAGGGAGGGAAAGTCTGTGAGATGCTATTCTCCAATTAACCACATAAAGCCAGAAGTAGAGCTGTGGCTCAAGTGGTAGAGTACTAGCCTTGAAAAAAATAAAGCCTAGGACAGTACCCACAAGCCCTAAGTTCAAACCCCTGTGTGTGTGTGTGTATGCTAGTACTGGGGTACATATTAGGATGCTAACATTAAAAGCTTACAAAAATCTATGAAGACTCTAACTGGAGAATATTCAAAATGATAACATATTAGATAGGAAAATGCAAAATTTATTTACTTTGCTAAAAATTATATCTGACTCATTGGCTTCATATTTTCCAATATCTTCTCTAGTATTTCAACTTTCCTTTCATTTTTGAAGATATTACTCATCTTTTCACATTTTATTACAATAATTTATGAGAAAAGAAGCCTATCAACATCTAATATCTAAAATATAGTATACGTCAATCTGGTTTTTAGCTATTTTAAGGCCCAATAACCTCTCAGGTCTCCATTCCATAACTGGATTTCACTCAATGTATATAATGCTTGCAGTGAGAAACTTTGTTGAGGTAGGTAAAACTGCAGAAGACAACATTCTGTATAAACTACTAAATGTAGTGTGTAGTCACTTTTCTCTCTGACATTTTCATCTTGGAATCACATTTCTGTCTTGTGCATGTGTCTGTGTGTCTAGGTGTGTTTGAACAGTGAAGAACATAGTAAGTTAAGTGACTTCAGAGGAGAGATAAAAGAAGAATTTCTTGAGAATCTGGATGTGGTTGCAGAAAAATCCAGGAACAGCCATTAATCTTTGAGATTTTTTTTTCATCCCATTCACTAAAGAACAGTGACTCATACAGAATTATGTACAAATCAATGGCAAAGTTAATTAAAAACCAGGTCTAACATTTCTTCAATTGGGCAATTTCTTGAGGCTAACAGAAAAAAAAAAAGATGGCTCAGGTAAGATATTCAAGAAGAAAGGAGAAGGTCAACGTTGATTAAAAGATGATGATCACAGTGAAGATTTATTTTCCTTTCAAGTGTCAAAGTTGAGCCTTGTATTTATTGTAGAAAAATAAAAGGAAGAGACATTGGCCTTTCCTCCCTGGGAGTGAAGGTACATCTTTAATTTCACTCTTTGCTTTCTCAAAACAACAAAATGAGTTGTAATCAAGAAGCTGGAAGGTTTGCTTCCTCCTTCAAAGTCAGAAGGATGTGGGGAAGAGCCGTGTCTGCTCAGGGAAAGCGTCCCTGGGAGCAACACATGTTACAGGAGAGCTGAAGAGGCCTTAGCTGGTCCAAAGGAAAAGGAGTGTCAAAATATACAAGGCTAGTGTAAGCCAGCCACTTCACCAAAGGCCTAAATTGCCCAGCGAAGATACCTCTTGGGGTGGAGAAGAGGCTGTACATGGGGAAGGAGAGATTAGAAATTCACACTCAAGTCTCAGACCTAGTCCTTTATATGAAGAAATACTCTTCCCCTCTATATCTCAAAAACTATGGGTGGTTTAGAAGAAGGAGGATATAGAAATGATAAAAATCTACCAGAGCTGAGGCATACACCTTCTACCTTGTTCAGGAAATGACTAACCTTAGTCCATCCTGACAATTTAACATCCAGAAACCCAGAAACATAGAAACTGGCTTTGCAATAAGTACCCACAAAGCAATGTCACAGGTCTGCCAGAGGGACTTGCTTTTAAACGCTTACGTAATGTTTAATTATAAAAAAATCTCTTCAACTTCCAGGAGCCTGTTCAGTGAAGGGAGACTTTACAAGGGACTTACACCTAGGGATTCTCTGGTGTGTGCCTTGTTTATAATCATAATTTTTGTTTTCTGAACCCACCCCCTCATCCCTTTCTCAGTGTTAGAGGAACTCCATATCCCAGTATGCCCTAAAGAGCTGGAAATTGTGACACTCCACACGTTAAATGATCCCTTTTTTTTAATCATATGGACCAAAAAAATGTCATAGTATATCTTTCTCATTCATCTCCCAGCTTCCTCTGCTAAGAGTTCCACTAAGGAAATTAAAACCTCTACTGAAGATAAAAAAATAGGGGTCCCCTCTAAAGGTGCTAGTAGAAGGTAAAGAATTCTCACCCTCCATCAAAATCCTCCAGTTTACCCAGGATTCTCAATCAACCAGCATTGGAGTAACCTTGATGTTTCATAGAAAAATTACACACACACACACACACACACACACACACACACACACACACACACACACACACACACACACACACACACACACACACACACACACACACACACACACACACACACACACACACACACACACACACACACACACACACACACACACACACACACACACACACCTCTATATGTATGTGTCCATTACCTTTGACTCCTCTCTCGGCTCTGCTTCACTACCCGGTCAAGATCCATCATCAGATAATGGTGACAACTGTAATTTCAGCTATTATTTAATAAGCATTCATTGACTCCTGATTCTCAGAAGAAGTTCATACAATACTCATAAGATACCTCAAGGTAAACATTGTTCTTGTAGTTAAAAACTGAGTTAAGCCGGGCACCTGTGGCTCACGCCTGTAATCCTAGCTACTCAGGAGGCTGACATCTGAGGATCGTGGTTCAAAGCCAGCCTGGGTGGAAAGTCGTGAGACTCTTATCTCCAATAAACCACTCAGAATACTAGAAGTGGTTCTGTGGCTCAAGTGGTACAGCGCTAGCCTTGAGCTGAAGAGCTGAGGGACAGTGCCCGGGCCCAGAGTTCAAGCCCCATGACTAACACACAAAAAAAAAAAATGAGTAAAGAAAAGTGTGCTCACTTTCCCAATAATAGGTCACTATAGCATGGCACATAATCAGGGTGCAACTTACTTCCTCCTATATCATCACAATGACATGCTGCTGCCTTTTAACTCTTAAAGAAAAGTGTCATCCACCAATCGCAGGCTCAACCCCAGCATGCATAATCTCAAATACCCACTTAGCCTCTGCTTATGAGGCTGGCACTTTGCATTTATCATCTTCCTAGCAGAAATGGAAACTTAGAGAAAGAATTTAAGTGACTTTTAAAGCCCTATTGATTCTTTGGAATCAAGATTCTAACTTTAAATTGCCAGTGTTGCGTCTACAGCCTGGCATCTCAACAAAGATACTACACAATCATAGCTCTTTATTCAATTGCAAATTCAGATTCAATTTTCAAAGGACCCTCCAGAAGGTAATTAGTCATCTCCCAATCTCTCCTTATAGAATAAAGACAGTGATGTGTGTATGTGCGTGTGTGTGTGTGTGTGTGTGTATACATATATATATATATATATGGAAGACAGTACTTAAGCATCCAATGCATTTCTAATGCACATAAGCAGAGGTTATTTCTAATGTTTAATAGTAAGTAAAATGAACTCTCCACCTCATATCCTGAAAACTGTCTTACTTATTTGAAATTACAGTTTGAATACTCATTCCTAAAGAAAGCCATTCTGTCATACTTAAAATGTATGGATAGGAGTCAGGAGCTAGTGGCTTGTGACTGTAATACTAGCTACTCAAGAGACTGAGGTCTGAGGGTCTCAGTTTAAAGTCAGCCCCAGCAGGTAAGTGTGTGAGACTCTTATCTCCAATAAACTACCAAAAAGCCAGAAGTAGAGCTGTAACTCAAGTAGTAGACTGCTAACTTTGAGCATAAAGAAGTGCAGAGACAGCAACCAGACCCTGAGTTCAAGTCCTAGGACTATCACTCCAAAACATAATTAGGAACATATGGATGGCATCATATGATTATTCCCCTGAGGAACTCATGGCTCATCAGGTACCAGCTAACTCATAGGAGACATGAGATGAAAAGACCAAGCTGACTCTAGACCCCTAGATAGGAGAATCCAAATGCTTCTTTTAAATTCCAATTACTCTATATAATTTTCTCATCCACTGGAACTCAGTGGGTGATAAAGACTGGATGACAGGTGAGCATCCTCATAAGCCACATAGTATCAAGCAAAGTCACTTGACACTGACTTCAAAGAACAGAAAATCTTTTCTTTTGAGAGTATTGTAATGGAATAGATCAAATTTTGAAAGCAAAGTTTTACTGAGACACTTAATTTTTATGGGCCATAATTGCTTATGACATTGAGTTTTCTTCGGATATCAAGCAACACCATAAACATCTGGCCCACAATGAACACATGAGGGTAAATTCTTCTGCAAGAGACCAGATAGGCATAACAATTTCAAGAAAAGAGGATGAACAAACACACATGAGATAAAAAAATGTTCAAGTAACCAACACCAGAGAGAATGCTAAATACTGTAATATCTTCAGTACTTGTGGGTCTCTCATTAGGCTGCTTCCCCAATATCTCTAAAGAGCTTTTCCTTGTCTCCATGATGAATTCTGTACCTAGAGCAGCAAATTAAAATGAGACCATGTTTAATAAAGCCCTACCAAGATTTGAAAGTAATTTGGTGGCATTAAGCATAATAAACCAATTCACCGTGATGAAAGAAACATTTTCATTAAAGCTTTAAAAAATGACACTCAAAACTTCAATGTAGGGATGGAATGGAGTCTATATTGTCTCCAGGGAACCAAAATAACAAATGACAGCTAGAATTTTCAGCTCATCATAACAAATATATAATTAGTTTTGACCTTTTGGTAACATCCCAACAAATATAGCAATTCATAAGCATGCATGTTGCAAATGAGATTAATTGTAAGGGATTCTTCCACTGAAATGTTTAATGATCTCATCATACAGATTTCCTGGATGATTTCCTTGTGACTTCCTCCAAAAAAAATAACACTAATAGAAGCTATGCACCCAGCAAAAATGTTATCAAACCAACCAATGTCTACAAGTATATCTAGATAATGTACGTGTTTTTCCACTTAGAGGAAAACCTGATCTGTATTCCTCTTTCCCTACCCCATCTCTTTGGACCTGAATTTGAAGCCAAGGGCTGGGGTTGTGTCTCAGAGGTAGAATGCTTGCCCAGCATGCATGAAGCTCAGGTTCAGTCTCAGTGCTGGAGAGACTTGCAAGTCTAAATGCTATTGATTATATAAAAGTCTCTCTAATTGCTTCCCATCTCCTTATCTTCTGTTGAATGATTTGATCTTAAATGTATTTAGTCGTGTTGATAACTCATATAATCATTTTGTTTCCTATCTAAATCTGTCTCCCCATTACCACTCTTGGTGAATGGCTCACACCATATAGGATTTTACACCTGTCAAGTATGCAACTAAACGGACTCATGACCATTGAATTACCTCCCAAAATATAAAAGTTCATTTATTTTCTTCTATTCTGAAACTTTCTGGGAGAGAACTTAGAGTTTTCCTTTTCCCTTCCTATCTCCCTCTTCAGGCTTTCTAAATCTTATTTTCACCTTAAATATATAACAAACTTCTGCAAGTGCACAAAAACTGACAAAGCTCATCAGATTTGTTCACGCAACAGTTCATTGGGAGGTGATTCTTCCTAGGGCAAGTATTAGTATTTTCCTTCAATGTATCAAAAATCATTTGTGAAATAAAATCTAAAAGTCTAACTCAGATTCTAACATGTAAAAAGGTATATAGCATGTTAACAGATGGCCAGCTGCACACCCACAATTTTTTTTGCAGGTCCTTGGGCTTGAATTTAGGGCCTGGATTCTGTCTCTGAGCCTCTTTATGCTCAAGGCTAGTGCTCTACCACTTGACTCACAGTGCCATTTCTGGCCTTTTTGGAATATTGAAGATGAGAGTCTCATGGACTTTCCTGCCCAGACTGGCTTCAAATCATGATCTTCAGGTCTCATCCTCCTGAGTAGCTAGGATTGGATTACAGGCATGAGCCACTGGAGCCTGGCTGCATTTGCAAGATTTAAGAGCAAAAGAAGGAGGAAAGAGAGAAAAAGAGAAAAGAAAGAAAAAAGAGAGATAGAGAGGGGAAGGAAGGAAGGAAGGAAGGAAGGAAGGAAGGAAGGAAGGAAGGAAGGAAGGAAGGAAGGAAGGAAGGAAGGAAGGAAAGAAGGAAGGGAGGGAGGGAGAGAGGGAGAGAGGGAGGGAGAGAAGAGGAGAGAAAGGAAGGAAGGAAGAATAAGCAAAAGAAAGAAAGAGAGAAATGAAGGAAGATTGAACAAAATAAAGAAAAAGGAAGAAAGAGCAAAAGAGAGAGAAAGAAGAGAAGGAAGGAAGGAAGGAAGAAAGGAAGGACGGAAGGAAGGAAGGAAGGAAGGAAGGAAGGAAGGAAGGAAGGAAGGAAGGAAGGAAGGAGGGAGGAAGGGAGGGAGGGAGGAAGGGAGGGAGGGAGGGAAGGAGGGAGGGAGGGAGGGAGGGAGAGGAAACAACAAGGAGAGGAGTTGGAAAAGAGGAAAAGTGGCTCTGGAATCAGCTCATGAATAGGTACTATCATCTTATAAGAGGAATAGATAAAGTGTGATGGAGACAGGTGGATTATTACTTCAGTAGTAAGAGCAAACGTTAAAACAGATTGGGACACCAATCACTTAGAATGATAAAAATGTAATCAATTATCAAAGGATCCTAATACTAGTTCTTTGAAAAGATTGCAGGGGATATAATTCATCTAAGATGGATTACTGTGCCTAAATCTTAAAATTAAAAGAGGAGTTATGAGATCTTCAAAAAAAGCCTGCCAGTTTAATTGCTCTACTGTGCATTTAAAAAAAAAAAAACATTGAAATCCATGCCAATTGTGATTATTTCTTTTACCTTAAATTAGCAGTATGGGTGAAAACTGAGAATGAATGAGAAAGCATCAAAAACATAACTTGCTTGCTTGCTTGTGGTAATGCTTACGCTTGAACTCACAGCCTGGACATTCACCTTTAGTAGTTTACACACAAGATTGTCCTTCTACCATTTGAGCCACAACTCCACCTCCAACTTTTTTTGGTTAATTGTAGATAAGAGTCTCACAGACTTTTTTGCCCGGGCTGGCTTTAAACCATGATCCTCAGATCTCAGTCTCATGAGTCACTAGGAATACAGGCATGAGCCACCAGCTTCCAGTTCTCAACATTGTTTAAATCTGCCACAAAATACATAGCCAAACCCTTGCTGCCCTTTCCTACTCCAAACCCATGAAAGCAGAGGTCCACTAAGGACAAAGTCCTGGGGATGGTTCAATTATACATCTATTAGAAAATGGTGCCTTATCTCCAGTCCCCACCATAGGTCATTGGTTGGCTTTGAGGTACTTCTGCAGGAGACAAGCTGGTGAAGTGGAAGACTGAACTTGCCGACCTTAGCATAGGATACACAGAGAAGTTTTGGTATATGCAAAGAATTAATTAATTAATCAGAACAGACAACTCTGGTCCATCATAAGTACATTCTTTCAACTATCACTTTTATGGCAATATTATTCCTCCCTTCAGCTCTTTCTAAGAACATATGATTATCTTTAACTATGGCCATAGTAGCATGTTCTAACCTCTATTGGTTCCAGGGACTAAGTCTGGCCTTCACACAACCAATTTTGCTATTCTTGAGCTATGCCCTAACATCTTCAATCCAAATCACTCTACTTTTGTAGTTAAAAAAAATTATGCAAGTATGAATCATGAAAAGACAGAACCTTTCATCTAAATGTTCATGAGAACAAAGTTTATTGATTTATCATCAACATACATTAAAACTCTGCTTTCTTGTGGTGAGATATGGGTTAACTGTATAGATGGCAGTCCAAAGAGATTCCACATCATCAGCTGATTTCACTGGTGACCGCATGAGCTTTTTGCAGAAATCACTATATGGCCAGTTCAAATATAGCCAGCCAGGGCACCCACAGAGGGTGTTAGTTGTCAGATAAGAGTTTTCCATTATTCTTCTCAGGCACTTCTTTCACATGGACTTCTCAGTCTTCCTTTCAAAACAAAAGGTGATTCTTGAATCTAGATTTTCTTTCTTTTTCTATTCATTATATCTTTTGTAGCACTAGACTTTGAACTCAAGGCTATACACTGTACCTAAGTGGCCCACCAATTGAGCCATACACACAGCCCTTTTTTGCCTTGGTTTTTCACATTTTAATTTATATATTACGTTTATGAAGATTCTGGTTTCTTTTTAAAATCAGATTTTGCTCTTTAAGTAGTTGTACAATAGACTTACTATTCAACAAATCAGTTTATAAGTACAATGCATCTTAATTGATATCACCCCTTTCATCATTCTCCCCCATCCATTCCAACCCAGTCACTCCCCTCAATTTCCTAGTTTCAGAGGATATGCATTGAACATTATGACTTCATTCTCCTCTCCCTTCTTCTCTTTATTCCTCTATCCCCTTCCCCTTTGACCTCCAGGTATGGTCTCTTGTTTTGCCCAGGGCTGGTTGCAGATCATGATCCTGTTAATGCTCCCTCAGAGCTGAGATTCTAGGTGCATTCCATCACTTTAAGCTTGTTTGTTGAGATAGGGGGAGGCAGGGGCAGTGGCAGGGGGTTTTAGTAACCTTTGGCCAGAGTTAGCTTTGAATGATAATCATCCCAATCGCTGCTTCCTAAATAGCTGGGAATATAGGCATGTGCCAATACACTTTAACCTTTGAATTTTATTTACATTTACTCATTTTTTTAACTTTACAAAGTTAAAATTATAAAATTTTCTCATCTGAGGGTCATCATAGAAATCCAGTATCTCAGTCAAGTGGAGAAAGGAAGGTAGAAGGAAGGTAGTTTCATGAAGACCTGTCTCTTAAGAAATGGGTGATGTCAAGATAGCAACCATGAGGAGATATCATCACCTAAACCTTGAAGGAACAAAGGGATGTAGCAGTTACAAGAATCTTCACACTCCCCTAAAGCCACACTAAGAGGAGCTATGGAGCTTTAAGAAGCAAAACACATTCATTGTGAGCATGAGGCCCAGATGGGAAGGCTCCAGAGAAGTTATGGATTCCACCCTTTTCCAAATGTCCAATCTCTGCTCAAGCCTCACATTGGCCCAACACAAGAAGAGCCACATTTGGGCTACTGGTCAAGTGACGTCAGTGATCTTCCCTCTGAAACTTACAAAAAAATAGATGTGGCAGTGCAAAAAGAATATCTAACACAATATTTTTCTTCTATATTAGGATTTATGTGGATCAATATGTAATAAGTATCATTCAAAGCTGCAATATCATGAGGGTAAAATCCAATATATCTTCTGAAATCTACTTTAACTCATGTGGAGTCCCAGATGGTCTAAGTTGCTTCGGGGAGAGAGAAAAAAAGAGTAAAAGAAAATCAATGCAAGGATTCTAGAACTGAAGGAGATTAAATTGTGTTTGGGACTCAGGAATGAAATTAAGGTGTGGCATTTCGTGTGGCATTTGTTGTGAGTGTGGTTTGAGTACTAACTTCATTTCTCTATGGACCTCAGCTTCCTTCATATGCTCATATGTCAAGCAGAATATTACTAGTACATAGGCTCTTGACACAAAATTATCCAATTTGATCATTATCATCATCATTATCACCATCATTGCTATTGTTTGTAGTCTAAAAGATAAACCTCATTATGTAGTCTCTACCTGGTTTCAAAACAAAATCCTGTAGAAACCCCGTGGACATTCCTGAGATTCCCATGTGTGGTTCCAAGTTTCGCTCAAGTAACAGGCACCAAAAGACCTGCCCCCAGAATAATAAAGTGTTGGGTCTACAAGTTCTCACAGGGGTCTCAGGTGTTCATTGTCAGTGTTGTGACATCTTCTAACAGTTCTTTCAAGGACACACCACAGTCAAATTAGTTGAAACCTGGTTCCAAGAAGCTGGACAGTCTTGTCCTAAGCTTGTAGTATTCCTAAATTCTCCAAATATGCCAGTATGTGAAGCACAGCTAATCCTTTTAGAAAGTTTCTCAGCCAGGGTTCAGTATGAGACAGCCTGCATACCCAAGAAGGTTTCATTGAAATGACTGCTTACAGAGGTGATACAAGACTCAAGAAAACCTATAAGGGCTAGCATTATCCTCCACCATCTTGATGATCAGTAAGAATGGATGGTTTTACCAGAACCCAGTGAAAGCACTAGCTTAAGGGCAAAAATTACCAAATAAAAGCTATGGCTATAGGTGGACAAACACAGCTCAGCAATGCCCCTATGAGTGGGGAAAGGGAAGTGTTAGTTTGTAAAATCAACTCAAAGCCATAGAACCAACCTGAATGAGTGCTATAGTCCAAGAGGCAGGAAAGTCCAGCAAGGCAGGAAAATATACAGAAGAGATTTATAGGGATGGCGGGGGGGGGGGGGGGTGGAACTATCCAAAAGAAAAGATCAAATTCAGACCCAGAAAATTATTATCCATCTTTGAGATTACATCCAGGAATGAAAGATGTCCACCATATAGGAGAAACCCTAGGTCTCCTTGGCTAGTCCGAAATTTTCTGAATAGAGACCCGGAAACACAACAAATCAACGAAAGGTTGGACAAATGGGATTGCATGAAGTTGCAGAGCTTCTGCATGGCAAAGGGCATAGCTAGCAAGATCTACAGAAAGCCCACGGATAGGGAGAAGATCTTCACTAGCCATACAATGGACAAGGGTCTCATATCTAAAATATACTCAAAAAATTAAATCCCCCAACAACAAATCCTCAAAGAAACAACTGCCCAATAAATAAGTGGGCGAAAGACTTAAAGAGAAACTTCTCTGAAGAAGAAAGAAGGATGGCCAATAGACACATGAAGAAATGCTCAACATCCCTAGCCATAAAAGAAATGCAAATCAAAACAACATTGAGATACCACCTCACTCCAGTTAGAATGGCAAAAATCAAGAACTCTAACAACAACAGATGCTGGAGGGGATGTGGACAGAAGGGAACCTTACTTCATTGTTGGTAGGAATGTAAACTTGTTCAACCACTTTGGAAAGCAGTATGGAGGTTCCTCAAAAGACTTCACATAGCGCTCCCCTATGACCCAGCAATCCCACTTTTGGGCATTTACCCAAATGTTTACAAACAAGACAACACTAAAGCTACCAGCACAATTATGTTTATTTCAGCATTATTTATCATAGCTAAGATATGGAAACAACCCAGATGCCCCTCAGTAGATGAATGGATCAAGAAAATGTGGTATATATACACAATGGAATTCTATGCCTCCATCAGAAAGAATGACATTGCCCCATTTGTTAGGAAATGGAAAGCCTTGGAAAAAATCATATTAAGTGAAGTAAGCCAGGCCCAAAGAAACATAGGCCCCATGGTTTCCCTTATTTGCAATATCTAGTATATGTATGAGTCAAGCAGAAAAGGTCAGATAAGGTGATGTTAGGAAAATGAACCCTTAGATATGTATTTTAATGTTTTTTTCTTTCATGCATGTGTTTCTAACGCATTTATAAGATTATTTCTTTGTTGCTTTGTATGTCCCTCCCCCACAGTATAACCCCTGCTTTCACTATATTTGATGTCAGTATAACTTGTGGAGGAGATGGGGAAAAACAAGTCGTTTAAGGATACAGGTGGACCTGTTGCAACAATGAGAAGTACAAGTTGTCATGTCGAAAACGAGCTTTACAACGTTGGTGCGGGGTGGGGGAGGGGGGGGAAGGAGAAGGATTGGGATTGTGGAGGGGAAGGGGGAGGCTGGGAAGGGATGTGAAGGGTAAACAAAGGAGGAGGCTGCAATGCTTGGTAAGAAATGTACGCATTATCCCGCCCATGTAATTGTAACCCCTCTGTACAGTATGTTCACAAATAAAATAAAATAAAGATGTCCACCATGTTTTAACAGAGCTAGTTGAGCACTGGGCCAGAAAGGAGAAGGGATTTCTGCCTATGTAGTAGTAATTTCAAAATATTCTGGGCCATGTTTCAATGCCCATTCCAGAGTTCTGGCTTCCTCCAGGCCTCACCAGCTGGTCCATGTCTCTTTTATTCCCTACTAAATACTTGAGAGATACATGACTTGGTGATGAGTCCAAAGACTTTCTAGCCATCAGGCAGCATAACTGGAAGGACTGCTCACTGCATACAGCATGCAATAGACACAAATGTAATAGCAAAGCATTCTACAGACTGCAGCAAACGGTAACCCCCTGGGCACTGGATACCTTATTTAAACTGTGAACAACACAGTACCTTCCTGGGGGAGGGCTCATTGCACAGCTACTCTTGGTCCCTGCTTGGCTCATTCCATATGCAATTCAGTGCACTGAGTATCTTCTGGAAAAGCATCTCATTGCTATAACTACTTGATTCAAACTGTGGGTAGGATTTGTCTCTAAAAATATTAGGGTTTAAGAAAAAAACCTAAAAACTAAAAACAAAACAAGAAGCAAGAAAAATAAAAACAGAAAAGTCATTTATGTAAACTCCTAGGGTTAAAAAAAACACATAACTTTGAATGGAGAAAAATGGAAAATAAAGGCTGTTTGTTGTAAGCTTGATTTTCATTGTCCCTGTATCAAGTAGCAATGATACTTTTGTTATCTTTGGGGTTATAATTTATCATGTATAAAACTTAGCTCAGAAATGCAAAGCGTGTTCAAATGTAAAATAGATCAATATAACACTACACTGGGACAGGAGGTGGGAGAGGGGTTTCTTATCTCAAGGAAAACAAAAACAATGAATGAAATTGTTTCCAGGTAATATTTTAAAGCTTCTTACATAAGGAAATTTCTTTTGCTTAAGTAAAATTAAATATTAAAATCTGAAGAGACCAAACATTATTCACAATGAGAAGCTAGCTATATTTCCTAGAAGAAAAGCAAGGATATTCACTAATAGAACTTCTAGTGCTGGAGAACAGAAATTATCAGAATGCAAAATAGTGACTGAATGAAAATTGTGGAGAGAATTAAATGCTATTATTTGTAGACTTCTGAATATCTATCCAGAAAAATCAACAGTCTCAACAGACTATTAAAACTAATTCAAGTTTTTCATGATTGTCAACTATGCAACTAAACTACAGAAATCAATAGAATTGCTCTGCATAGGATAGTATTAATAGTAATACTAAATATTTTAAGTTAATATTATAGACTATGTTGAAGCCATGTGAACTGAAAATTAACAAGAACACAATGGATATCACATTTAATACAAGTATAGGACATACAAGGTGAGTTGAATAGAAAAAAGAATAGACCGACTCTTAGGTAAGAAAACTACTATAAAGATATAGCAATGTCCAAATTATTCTGCAACTCTAATAGCAACCTAGTGGAAATTATAGAATTTCTTTGGAGAGCTGGATCAACACATTTTAACATTTATGCTAAAGAATAAAAAGCCACTTGTTTCCATTTCTTGGAGTTCATTTCAATAAGCATCATTGAGCCCTTGTGATCCTCTCAGAAGAATATCCTCCCTTGTTCTCACTTAGTGAATGTTTATAGAGTCCTGTTTAATCATGTCCAAGTATAATTTTTTGTCTCTTACTATGCATTGGGTTTACTTGTAGATTTATAGGCAAATTCTAATTTTTACAAATGAGGGAACCCATACTCCTTATAGTTCTTTGGGTCTGGCTTTATTTTATCGAACTGTTTGTGGTTCTTTTTTTCTTGTTTTTTCTCCCTTTTGTCGCTGTTTTTGAGTTCTGTACTCTTTTTCTTGTAAATAAGTTTATTTGATTTAGGGAGGGGAAGGGGAAGCACAGATACAGTAGGTCAAAGTGTGAGCTAATTCAGGAGTGATGCTCAATAGGCATTATGTTGGAAATAAGCCTCTTGTCTTTCTCACACATGTGCTCTTTGTACAAGTACATTTGCCTTCTGCTATCCACTATGAGTTGACGTGGCACAGGGCTTTAACCAGAAGCCATTTTCATGCCTGTGGGACCCCTAAAACCATATTTCAAGGTAAACCTGTTTATAAATTACTCTTGAGTATTTTGTTATAGCAATAGCAATCAAAAACCAGGGAGACACCAAAGCATATGTATTTCAACACATTAGTTTGCACACAATAAAAACAGAAAGTTTTATTTGTCAATTTAGAACTTGCTTAACACAAACACAATAAAACCTGAAGACAACAGATAAGTGATAGGCTAGATGATAAGAGAAAGACAGAGATGTTCTAACAATATTTTTCAAATTAAAGAAACAATGAGACCCACCATTTTAAAAACCAAACAAGTATAACTAAACGATTTACAGAAATAAAAGCCCAAATGCTTGAAGAGAAGAACAAAACCAATAGACACTACTAATCTAATTTAAAACATCAAGAATTTACATCTCTTTATATTTATTAGTCTGTCAAGAAAGAAAATTGAGTGATGTGGTGCTGTGGCTCAAGTGGTAGAGCGCTACTCTTGAGCTGAAAAGCTGAGGGACAGCGCCCAGGCCCAGAGTTTGAGCCCCACGACCAAAAAAAAAAAAAAAAAACCCAGAAAGAAAAATTGATGCATGAAGCATTGCTAGGGACATGATAGAGCTTTCCTGGCCTAAGAAGATGGATGCTTCCAGTCCAGAAAGAACAATAAAAGACATGGCAAGAATACGTCTGTGCATGAAGAATGACCAAGAAATTCTATGGCTGGATTTACAAACTAAAGGCATTGTCACACAGGTCCAGAGTGTAAGAAGTAGTTCACTACAACGTTAAGTTCACTAGAGGGCAGTGTGGCTCTCATTCCCTGAGGAAGAGCATACTGGTACAAGGAATTGTGGGCCGTCACCAAACTTTACCCCTTTTTCTCATCCTCCTTATTTTTCCAGCATTCTCCTGAGCAGGGGTATAAAGCTATGGCTGAATTTCTCTAACAAGGGACTTTTGACCACATAAAGACTTGACCATTATATCTTCCCTGATACAAAACAGCACCTTCCTTCTGCCCATGGCCATGAACAGAGATAAACCTTGGTATCACCTTGGTGCCAACTGTTGCAGATTATGAAACCACAAAAGGGAAAGAGTAACTGCATTGCTTACAGGAGGCCCCTTTCATTTAAGAGGCTTATCAATTACATGTATCACGTTACTCTCACTAATGTAATAGGTAAAATATGGTAGACAATATCCTATGAGCATTACACAGCAATCCAAAAGCAACAAATTTGAAAGTTAAAATCACTGGCCAAAGTACTGTTTCAGTCAATGAACACTGGTCTCAGATGATATCACCTAGTTACCCTGTGGCGATTTCAGCCTCTGTACATATACTACAATCTTCACACAAAGATAAAAATGACCTAATGATGTATTTCTCAGAACAGATCCTCATACTTAAACATCATGTGGTTATATACATTACCAAAAGATCCTACGTAACTAGTGCTTTTTTTGGGGGGAGGGGCGTGATAAGCAATACTATTTTGTGTTTTTTTCTCAAAATCTGTGTAGCCACTCCGTTTTTCCCCATGTCCCCTTACTTCTTCTTGGAATACAATTGAAAAACTTGGGGTCTGAGCTGCCTCTTGGCTTTGAGAGGGGAAGGTATCCTCATGATGGTCTCCTATCCAAATGAGGATGTCACTAAGTCACATTTGGTTTTCTTTTACGTGATTTTCAAATTGCCAGAGCATCAAACAATACACAATTGGCAGGAAGATAAAGAATAAAAGGTTGCAAATTAAACATACTAATTATAACATGATGACCCACAGTGGGATAAAGAACAGCAGATAAAAAGGAATACATTTGTGATTGACTGAATAAAGGATAAAATTATGGATTTGGCATGCATAGGCCAATAGTACAGTTTGGCATGAGGGACTATAATCACTTGCACTTTTTTAGAGAAAAAAAGTATGATCAAAGTTCTTAACAACAAATCCGTGTTTTCATTTTGATTTTTTTCCTTCTCTTTTTCCAATGTATGTCTCCAAAAAGAATGAATTTGGTATATTTTCCACTGATCTGGAGTTAGTATATTTTCCATTGATCTGGAGTTAGTCCTTGGATGGTGCTCAACACACAGAACGCAGGTCAACCTGCAACCTCCAACAGGAGGTCCCAACAAGGAGCTCACTCGGGATCAAAGAAGGATCAAGAATAAGAGTGTGCAAGGACTTGTCTTCAGCCCAAGTAAACTCCTGAAGCTAGTCACAAAGGACATCCACACCTGTACCCTCCTGTGGGCTAAAGGACCCAAGTCCTTTAGATCTTTGGGAAGGAGTCTAAGCCCTTTGAAGATGCAGCACTGAACTGGTCCTGTACAACAGACTGTAGAAGAAAGCAGACCAAATCATAGAGCCCACCAGCACATGCACACTTGCACACACCTACTCTTAAGCAGCATTAAGTTACCTGGAAGTGCTCAATTAAAGAGAATTACCACTCTCTTTAAAGTTTCAATCATAGTTATTATGTATCATCGGGTTTAAATCAGTTCCTTGGGAGAGGTCCTGATTAAGCGGATTTCCCAATTAAAGCTCTCCCAATTGAGTGGAGCATGCCATTCTGATTCCTAATTTATATGGAAGGCTTTCTATCTTATAGAAAGGGAAAAGGGAAAGGAAGCCTATGAAATGTCTCCCTGTACATTTATTCCAACAACAACAAACCTTCCTTAGTCTCTGACAAATGGAGACAACTGAGTAACCCAAATGGTTCCATTCTTTTTGTTTAAAATATGAATTGTCCTCCCATGGAGCTCAGACTAAAACTACCCTTGAGAGATTTTCACATTCTTTCAGCCATCTGCACGAGGGCCAGGGCTTTTGATGGGGCAGCAGCTGAGGAAAACAAGGGGAAAGAGTAGCCACAGGGTACAAAATGAAATATATGGAACTTCCCATGAAACCCTTCATCGTGTGCTTTGTAATGAACCCTATTGGAGACATGTATGAAGAATGAATGACTGGATATCACAACTGACCATCAGAGCAGGATACAAAGTGAAATCAAATCCCTATGATAATCAACTGGCATCAAAAAGCCACAAAATAAGGAAACATGGTAAACTGAAAGCCAGGATACTGAAACTCAGTCTGTGTGACCCAATTACTTAGGATGGAGAGAGAGAAGCATCAGAGTTAGTGAAAAGCCCATGCACAAAGAAACAAACAAAATTAGAGAAACCCTGTCTTAAATAATGAGTCAGGTATGCTGGCTCACATCTCGTAACCCCTGCTACACAAGCATGCAAAGGTAAAGGATTAGGTCCTGAATCTGGCCAACACACACAAAAAAAGTGTGAGTTCTTGTCTGAAAGGTCACTAAAAGCTAAATGAATGGAGGCTTGAAACAAGAGGTAAAGCATATACCTAGCATGTGTGATACCTGATGCCTCAAAAAAAAAGATTCACTAAAAATGTGAACTATAAAAACATATTTGGCTTTGATGCTCAGCGCCTGAACACTGTTGAATGACATTAGAAAACTTACCTCTGCTAAAATGGTGGACAGATTTAAATTTGGTCTTACGATGGGACTAGTAAGACTGAAAGACTCATCAAAGCTCTTCACCTCTGTCATCTGCAAAATATATTATTGTTCTTAAATCGATTTCCTGGGTGATGATCAGACAAAGTAATTTTAGAAGTAATAACCGATCTTTACATTCTATAGAAAGCAGACAACCACAGGAGACCGAGCAATTTTTGGAATCAAATTTCTCATTCTTCCACTTACTAATGTTGAGATCCAAGCAATTCACTTGAGCTCTGAGGTTCAGATTTCTCATCTAACCAGCTCTTAGGGCTGGGCTGTGAAGGAATACCTATAAAGAGGGGGCACCATTCAGTCTCCTAAGGTCTGCTTGTTCATCCATAAGATGAGGATAATTCCAGTGAGCTCACAAGCTCTGTGAAGGTTTAGTATGCTAACATAAATATGACCACTTTCACTATATAATATTCAACAGGGTAGAAACAGAAAACCACTAACCAGAAAAGTGAACCTGTTCCCCATCCTTGAATGATAACATAGACAAAGTCCCAGAATTTTCTGGATGATTGCTGGGTCTCAGAACAGCCGCTTTCCAGACCCATCGCAATCCAAAGCACCATTCCTCTCTTACCCACTGACAACTTCTCCCTTTCCCAAGCAACAGCCCTCTACGACCGGGCAGTGGTCCCTTCCAGTGACTCTCCCTTGCTTTCCTGATCCTTTTCCACTTGCCATACAGAAGAAAAAGGCAGCAAAGATAGCTAAGGAGACAAAGAACTTTCTGGTCAGGGGCTGCTCTCATAAGGCGTAGTGTTCACCAGTAAGCAGATGCCAAGATATGCATATAATATTATTATATATTACAATGTTATATAGAATATAATCTAAATAATATTCTGTAGAATATAGACTATATTCTATTAAACTAGAATATAATATATTATATACCTATATAGTATAATAATATAATTATAATAATACTATTATACTATATTATATGGTATAATATATTATGTCAATATATGTAATATATGTGACATATACTTAAATAGAATATATACTTATATGTAAGTATATGTAGTATAGATATGGTTTTTTTTCCTACTAGAAAAGTTTCATGAGTTCTTTAGTGTTCCCTCTGCAGCACCCTTTTTAGTCTTTAGTTCATTGGTTTGGAAAAACACTGACCCATGGCTAATGATGCCTCTTTAGGCTCCAGTCCAAGGTGCATTCAATCAAGGTTGTCTCCTGGAGTAGCTTCATCTTGGGAGGAAATCTTCCTGGCCCTGCTAGTATGAAATGCATCCACAGAAGATGCTGTAATGTGCTATTTGTATCTGTCTTTCAAGCCTGAAGGATTTATCTCCCTAACTGCTGGGAAGACAAACAACCCTGGTTCTTCTCATTATTAAAAAATGGTTCAAATGAAAAGAGCCTGTGGCCATGCTGGGTGGCTCCTATCCACATGTCCAAAGGACACAGGAAGGATCAGCCTGCTCCTCCCAGCTTCTGTACTCCTCATAGATGCAGCAGGGGGCGTGCTACTTTCTCTGCTCCTTTCTGGATCCTGCCCCTCCCCTCCTCCACAGCTGATCCCACAAACATGTCCTGATAAGCTACACACATCTTATTCAATCAAAGGAAAAGATAACATGCATTACAAAACACTAGCTCACAGCAATTCTAAAACCAACCTAGGAAACCATGGCTGATCCATTCTATTCTTTTAATAACATTCTCTTCTGCTTTATACTCTTGGATCTTTACATTGGCTCATCTTTCCTTTTACGTAAGAAATGGTTGATGTTTCCAACTGAGAAACTTCCTCAGACTACTTTCTGTTCCTAGTGATTTGGAATTACAAAGCTCTCTTTATATTTTGCAATACTTCTGTCCCTTTGAGTACAGACTGGTAATATTTCCATTATTAGACTCTCTTTAAAAACTCTGTGGGTTTCCTATGATCTTGTTACCATTCATACTATTAGCTAAAAACCACAAACACAAATCTCAGGATTATCCCTTCTCCATCTTGGGTTACCTCTGAGACCAAGATGAGACAATATCCTTAAGATCCTTCAAAGCCTTGTTTTTGAATAAAAAAGATGTAATCTGTGAAGCTTTAAGACCTTTAAAGCCTTTTGTCAGCTTGAAAGACTCCTAATACACTACTTTAGAAGAAATTTAAAGTTCTACGCTGCAAAATAACTTTTGGTCCAAAGTTGTGTCTTAATTGTGAAATTCTTTGCCATAGAGTAAGGATTTTTTTAAGTTTTATTTTCAAATGTGAAAGTCTTGACTTTTATTTAACATCTAAACTTGGATTGATTATTAAACAGTTCCACATGTAGCTTCTTTCTCTTTATCTTATTCCTACTCAGTCCAAAGAAACAAACTGACATTTCCAACATTGCACCTAGAAGTCTACTTAGCTAAGTCAATTAGGTAAATGTATAACAAGTTCTCTTACCTCCGGCTTCCAATAACATTCTCTCCCAATGTTCTTTGAGCCAACACAAAATAGTTCCTTGAGCATCATCAAGCTTCTGTTATTAGTGTACTCCAGGAGGTGATTATAGCACTCCAATCCTGGCAATGAATCTATTGCTAAGCAAGTTATGGCAAAATAGTGGCTGAAAATAATAACAATCATGTCATTTATTTGCTCATTAATCTGGGGATTGACCAGACTCTGCTAGACAGGTGTCACTCAGGATCCCTTTGCCAGATGAAATCAGATGTCAGCTGAGACTGCGCTCACCTATTCATCTTCTTCACTCCTATGTCTAGAACAAGATCTGATGGAGAGCCAAACAAGTGGAGTAGAAAGAGGGGTCCCTAGATAAAGAGAGCTAAATCTAATTCTCTCATCTCTCTGTCTGACTCCTCTCTCTCTCTCTCTCTCTCTCTCTCTCTCTCTCTCTCTCTCTCTCTCTCTCTCTCTCTCTCTCTCTCTCTCTCTCTCTCTCTCTCTCCCTCCCTCCCTTCTCCCTCCCTCCTTCCTCAAAGTTGCCTAAATTCATCCTGAGGCATACTAATCTGAGCTCACAGAATTCATCAAGGAGGTTACAACTACAGTTATGGTATATAACAAAAAGCATAGAGATTTAAATTATCAGTGGAAGAAAGAAAACAATTCACAAAGCAGTAAGTGAACGCTTCCAGTGGTCCTAATTCCCCTAGAAATTATTTTGACAATATGAACAAAGTATCACCAACAAAGGACACTACTCAAACCCTAGTGCTTGTCCCTGAGATCAGTCACATAAACAGAACTGACATCCCGTGTGGCTACGCCTCCCGAGATCACCTTTATTCCCCAACCAAGGGTCCTTATCACACAGATCACATTATCAGCTGTATGTAGCTGGCATGGCCCCAGGTTTGGAACAAAAGAAGATATACATAACATGCAAGATATTCTATGAAGTTCACTACTAGGACCTAAATGAAATCTAAGCCTTTGAGATGCACAGTGATTCTAATAGCCTGGACTCCACATCTATGTACAATGCTTCTCCACACTGTCTAAGGACAGCCAGACTTGGGTAGAATAAACTCTCTCCTCTCTCTCTCCTCTGTTTCTCTGTCTCTCTCTGTCTCTCTCTGTCTGTCTCTCTGTCTGTCTCTCTGTCTGTCTCTCTCTCTCTCTCTCTCTCTCTCTCTCTCTCTCTCACACACACACACACACACACACACACACACACACACACTGTGTTCCTTTAGCATTATTGAACCAAATCTTGGAAATCGCACAATAAAACTCTGTTCCAAGATCAGTGCTGCCAAGCACTATTCAGATTCTTTTTTTGCCAGTCATGGGGCCTGAACTCTGGGCCTGGGTGCTGTCCCTCAGCTCTTCAGCTCAAGGCTAGCGCTCTACCACTTGAGCCACAGCGCCACTTCTGGCTTTTTTCTTTTGCTTATGTGGTGCTGAGGAATCGAACCCAGGGCCTCATGCATGCATGGCAAGCACTCTACCACTAAGCCATCTTCCTAGCCCCACCATTCAGATTCTTATAACACCATTTGAGAGCCATACAGAATGATCAATACTAGATGACTGTGGACACCCGAGATGCCTATCCTGTCAGGTACCAGATGATCTCCCAGCACCTGTATATGGCCCATGGGCCAGATGTTTGTCACCTGTGTGGAGGCCCAGATTCATTTTCATGATGGATAGTATATCAAAACATTTCTAGATTGGTTTTTCTAACTTAAATTTTATTGTAAAGATGATGTACAGCTGGGTTACAGTGACATAAGTAAGGTAATGAGTCCATTTCTTTTTGAACAGTGTTACCCCCTCCCTCATTTTCCAACAGAGTGTCTAGAGAGTGTCACTGCTTCATTGGCTCATCCTTTGTCCCACCATTTCTGTGATTTCCCCTTCCCTTCCCCAAGTCAGATAAACTTATATACAAGGCAAAAGGTAAAGAAATCAAAAACAGAGACGACAGGAGTAAACCACAGGAGAAAAGAGAAAGAAAAAAGAAATAACTGCAAACTATACAATAAAAAATACTTCTTGCTTCCATTTCTTAGAACTCATTTCCATAAGCATCATTTTATGTGGTCCTACGCACATAGCTATTGGCCACCACAGACTGACCAGCACTCAGCAAATCACAGGGAAATGCCTTTTGTCTCCCCTGACTACTGATAACTTCTGTTTTCTTTTTGTCTCAGCCTAAGGAGAAAGCACATTCCAGTCAAAAGAAAGAAAAACAGAGAATTCTTCTTTAAAGGTAGAAATGCAAAGTCTACGTTCAAACCCAGAAATTCCTTTTGGCCTGAGGAGAAGCTTTGTTTGAGTGACAGTGCTGCCGCGTCCTGCTGTGGTTGAAGCAACTAGAGGAACCTTGTGATCCCCAGGAGGCCCAAAGCCATCCGTCCCTGTGGTCCCTGTCACTAGATTTGCCTGAAGGAAATCATCTGTTCTTAACACCTACAACCTATATTTGCTTTCTTCTTTTTTCTGTATTTCTTCCTACTTCCAATCCTGTGTGCTGAATTCTTGATGAACATTTTATATCTTCTTAAGGAAACAATATCTATATTGCAAATCTGATAGATGTTCTACAAAGAAAGAGGGGAGGGTGGGAGGGGAGTAATAAAGGAAGAAATGAAAAAAGAAAGAAAGAAAGAAAGAAAGAAAGAAAGAAAGAAAGAAAGAAAGAAAGGAAGGAAGGAAGGAAGGAAGGAAGGAAGGAAGGAAGGAAGGAAGGAAGGAAGGAAGGAAGGAAGGAAGGAAGGAAAGAAAGAAAAGAAAGAAAGAAAGAAAGAGAGAAACAAAGAGAGGAAAGAGAGGGAGGGAGGGAGAGAGGGAGGGAGGGAGGGAAGGAAAGAAGGAAGGAAAAAGGAAAGGGGAGGGAAGGAAGAGGGGAGGGAGGGAAGAAGGGAAGGAGGGAGGGAGGGAGAAGAGAGGGAGTGAAGAAGAAAAAGGTCTCCTACATGGACAGGTAATCTGACACCTTTACTGAACAGCTTATGGCATTAATGACTTTGTTATCCACATTCTTATGAGAAATTGAATGTGAATGGAGGTTTATGTTTAGCCTACCACATTAAATTCAGACTATTTGACATTAAATCTTGGAGAAGGAGAGGGGGGAGATGACACTTAAGCTTTGAAAAACAGAAAGCTCCTTGACCTGAGAAGTAAGCCTATAATTAACAATGTCATTAACTTATATGGCCCCAGTGTGGGTCCAATGTTTCTGCATAAAGAGAAACTTCTTCATGTAATTGATTATACAAAGAATCCAATCTCTCCTGTTCAGACAAACATCCTTCCTGTTCATATCCATCTCCTGCCAAGAGAGATCTGAGAGAGAATGAGAGACCTGAGCCAAGGACAATGGATAGAAATGTGTATCCCCATGTTTATCTGACATGTAAGGCCAGTTCTCAGTGAAAGGTCTCTTAATCAATCACTCAGAATCCCATGTGGGTGTTCCTTTATCATGGCATTTCTAAATGCAGTCACCTAACAAAGCAAAAATGCAGGAATCCAGGCCTGACACACCACTACAAACCAGCTCAGCACCTTAAAGAAGCCTCTTAGCAAGTGTCATGGCTTGATTTGTTTTGGATCATGGTCAAACTTCTGTTTCCAAAGGACCAGGTGTACAGCATGTAAAGAGCAACTATAGAGCTAAGGGAGTTTTCTGTATTGAGTTTTTTTTTTTTTTTTAAACTAGGCTTCCAAAGAAAAGTAGTCTTATTTGCACTACCATAAACACTATAGATGGTTAAAACACAAAATGATTTTGAAGTTTAATTTAAACGTCATCCTCCTGGCTCTCTGTGCTGGTATTTCACTTCACTTGGACGGTAAAGTAGCTTGGATAGGTTTAGGACATGTGGTTAAGCCTTTTAATTTCCTGGCTCTCATGCACCACTGATTACATGGCAGGGTGATTGCCCCGAGCAGAGGAGCTAGGTTTTTACATTGTTCCTTGATATCACTAGTCTTAACATCCATACAATGCATTGTGTATAAATGTCCTACTGCCACATCCACCTGGTCCTTCAATACTGTAGCTACTATTCTCACATTCTGTTACCCTCTCCATGATGACCAGTAGATAATTGTTCAAGGATATGGCCCATGTCTTAATCAGAATGAAAGGAAGTGCTCCAGAAACTCAAAATCCTTTCATACTTCCAAATATTTTCTTTGCTAATTCTAGAGCCCAACATCCCATTAAAAAAAAATGCTTTCCAAATAAGTGGAGACATACTGAGACTTCATGTTCTTTTAAGTAGACTCAGGATGTTTTGTCAAAATGCATTTCTTGGGAAGTACAGGGGTTTTGGGGGGGATTATGAATAAGTTTTTTTATTATGAAAATACCATACAGAGGGTTTACAATTACATGAGCGAGGTAATGAGTACCTTCCTTATCAAGCATTGTTGCCTCCTCCTTTGTTTCCACTTCCCATCCCTTCCCTCCCATCTCCTCCCCCCCCCCACTCCTCCCCACCATTGTTGCAATGGGTCCACCTGCATCCCTATTTAAGCAATTTGTTTTTTCCCTTCCCCTCCCCAAATTATACCAACATCAAATACAGTGAAAACAGGGGTTATACTGTGGTGGAGGGACATACAAAGAAACAAAAAAAAAATCACCTTATAAATATGTTAGGAACAATAGCAAGAAAGAAAAACCATTTGAGTTCTTATCAGAAGGCAACCGTGCCATTCATTTATGACTGTATGAATCAGCCTACACATGCTCAATTTTTCTTTAGCATCTCATTGTATGTTCTTTCTCTTAGTTATATCCCCAGATTCAGGTGTTTTGTTTTCCTTTATGTTCCAATTGGCAAAACGTAGAGCCAGCATAATGGATGAAAGACGGAAGATCCATTTTCCAAAAGTAGTACCTTCTAATGCATACTTCCCATTGTTGCTTTTTACCATGAATCAGGCCAAAAGTCTGTGATATGTAGAAACACACTGGAGGATATCTACTTCTGCTGTTTTCAAGATGTTACTTAAATTCAACATGTCATCGTAGAGAAGAATTTATATGTAAGTAACACTTATGGATCTCCAGCCCAGCCACAATTGTAAGAAGTTTGTTAGTAGCAAGGAGATTAAATACTGGCTTTTGCCCTTCAAGGAACTTACATTTTGATAGAGAAAATAGAAGAAGCAGAAACATACCAAAAAATGAGAGAGAAGGAAGAGGAGAGGGTCTGAGATGAAGGTGGATATTATAGATGTAGCCAAGATCTTCAGGCAAGGGGATAAACTAGAGAGAAGAAGAGTCGTCTTAACAGCTAATCTCAGAGCTTATGTTAGTCATTGAAAGATTATAGGATAAGAGATTAGATCAGGGGCAAGATATTGCAAGTACTAGAAGTAGAATATGACATTCCATCTTATCTCACCTTGTCCTCTTCATAACATCCAGGAAAAAGCTACAAAATTGGAGGACTGCTATGTCTAAGACTAGCAAACACATTTGTGTCTGCCCCCAAGTTAAAAAGAATGAAATATTTTATATGTTCACACTTATAAATGGTTGAAAATATCAAAGGAATGTTTCATGACACATGCAAAATATATAAAATGCCAACTTCACTCTTCATAAATAAAGTTTTGTTAGAACTCAACCACATCTAATCATTCACTAATTGTTTATATGTGCTTGTGTGATACAATAGCAGAACCGATTAAGTGCAACAACAACAAAAAAATGCTAGCCTGCAAATCCTAAAATACCATCTCATCCATTATAGTCTACACTCTGCCCTAAATGGTAGAGTACTTGAATATCCTCGCTTCATTTACAGCTTTCTAACAAAAGGTAAAGGTAATTCTCACTATAAATGTTGAGATCCAATAGCAAATGGATGTGTTTTACTATATACTAAGTGCTTTTTGCTTTGTACACAATCAGACAAAATTGGTTAGAATTCATAACCCTGTAAAATCATAAATGCTATCATTCAGAGGGTAGAAGGCAACAAAACAACAAAATAAAATGAGAGCTAAGCAATAAGGATTTAGAATACATTGTAAGAATAATTCCTAACTGGCAGGAAGAAAATTAAACGTAAGAATGAAAGAGCCGGGTGCCAGTGGCTCACACCGGTTATCTTAGCTACTCAGGAGGCTGAGATATGAGGATCGGGATTTCCAAGCCAGCCCAGGCAGGAAAATCCATGTGACACTTATCTCTAAGTAATCACACACACAAAAAAAAGGTAGAAAATAGCTCTGTGGCCCAAGTGGTAAAAAACTAGCCCTGAAGAAAAGGAGCCCAGGGACAGGGCCCACGCCTAGATTTCAAGCCCCAGGACCAGCAAAAAAAAAAAAAAAAAAAAAAGAACAAACAAATACTTCATTCCAATTTTTGTTAGAACTTCCTGCCTCTCTCAAGCTTCAGGCATTAATACAGTGTCATTACCTGGAAGAATTAACTAAGTAAGATCGCAGACACTGAGCATGAGCCAGAACACGCAGTCACGGCCTCCAGAGTGAAGGCGCAGCAAGCCACTCGGCCTCTGGCCGACCTGAACATCACAACTTCCTGTGTCGCTAGGGCAAGGCTTTTTTCATGGCCCTCAAAGCAATGCATGATCCAATTGTCAGAACCTGCCAAGCTTACCTGATGGGGCAAATGGATTTTAGATACAGTTAGGGGATCTACAGAGAGATGGGGAGATGATCCTGGATTTTTCCAGGTAAGTCCTACATGTTATCACCAGTGTTGTGAAAGAAAATAAGAGAGAGATGATGATGACAATGGAGGGAGGCAACGCGACCGCTAAAGCAAGATGCTTCGCCTGGCTTTGAAGCGAAAGACAGAGCCACAAACCATGCAAAGAATGCATTTCTGGAAGCTAGCAAGAACAGGAAGGGAATCTTCCTTTGAAAGCTCTAAAGGGAATAGGACCCTGTCAGGACCTGATTTCAGCCTCCTAGCACGAGACTGTAAGCCACACCCTGACTTCTGGCTTTCTGCTGGTTAATTGGAGATAAAAATCTAAGTTTTATCTGCCTGGGTTGGCTTATCCTTGATCCAAACGTACCCAGTTGGAGTTCCGGGAAGATGGCGGAGGAGAAGATGGAATCTGAACAAGCTCTCGCATAGAAAGCAGCTTTAGAGTTCCAGTGAACAGTCCTAAGCCAGAGAATCACACCAAGTGTGCCATCACAGGACAGAGAGTTAGACAAGAGAGGGGAAGCCAAGGCAAGTGGTCGCCAGCAGCCGCCACGGCGGCGGCGGCGGCGACAGGGTGGCAAGCGGCAGAGACCACAGCCGGGGGCCATACCTGAGCGCTCACACAGAGAGTCCGGGACGAAGGAGCCAGACGCAGCGGCCGAGCGGATTCTACTCAACACCAGCAAGAACCAACAAAGAGCGGACATCTTCACCCTGCAGCTTGCAGACCAGAGACGACCCAGGATCCAAGACTCGGCACCAGAGACGACCCAGGACCCAAGACTCAGCGTGAGTACAAGCCCGACATCCTCACTCCTCAGGGAGCAGAGGAAGGAAGGCCACCCCTCCCCCCCCCAGCACCGGTGATCTCCATCTTGGATACCGACAAAGCTCGGAGTTGCTGCTAGCTTCAGCTCAGGCCTTGGAATAAAATGAGTCATTTAGCAGGTCACAAGAACTTAACGCCGAAGTGACCTGCCAGACTCAGCTCCATCCAGGGAAAAGTCACCCAGCACAGGCGCCAGCCTAGCCTCACTGGGTAACCAGAGCCAGAGGCTGCCCCTCCCTCTAGCAGCCACCACAATCAATTGAAAAACAGAAACCCTGAGAATGGCTCCAGGCTGGGCGCTGTGAGTTATCACAAAATAGCCCCAGGGAAAAGCTACTGTTTGCTGAAAGGCCTCAACTCCACCCAGAACCTAGCCTCATCACCACATCCCCCTCTTTTGTGACTCTCAAAGCAGACCACCCTCCCAGAAAACTAACCTGGGAGGGGGATCTCAAAATCTTGGGTAAAGCAGAGCATTTTTCTGCCTCTTCCAACCAACTGACTTAAGAAACCAATCAAGCCACAGGACCTCAAGCTGACCAGAGACTCCAAGAGACTGGTTGCAGACAAAAGGGAGATACAGGATTCTTCCCACTCCTCCCCCCCCAAAAACAAAAAAACAAAAAAAAAAAATCAAAAGACTTTTTTTTTTCTTCTTTTTTTTTTTTTTTTCTTTTTTTTTTTTTTTTTTTTTTCTCTTTTTTTCTTCTCCTTCTTTTCTTTTTTTTGCTTGTTTTTTGTTTTTTGTTACCTTATATATATATATATATAAATATATGTATATAAATTTTTTTCCCTTCTAAAACTTTTATCAATCTTTAATTTTTGCCTCTTCTGAAAAAATAATTGTTTTCCAGTAACTTTTTTTCTCATCTTATAATTTTTATTTCAGAATTACGTGAATGAGAGTTTTCCTTTCTTTTCTTGTCTTCTTTCTCTTTTTCTTTCTTTCTTAATTATCTTTTTGTTTTTTATCTAGCTCTACTGAACTTCTGATCTTTTCTTCTCCCTTAAAGCTTTTCACATCTCCTCAATGTCCCTCCCCTTCTCTGAACATATTCACATTCCTCTCTAAATAGACGGTCTTTTAACCTCTATAATAACATTAATTTTTACGTTTCTATTCTTTTTCTGGTCTCTCTTTATTCCCCTTTCCGTCTCTTCTTTTTCTCTCTCTCTCTACTTGCATCCTACCCAACCCATTTCCTGCACTGTGAGTAGGACATAGTTAACTCTCCTTGTGCCTCCCCACACCAATCTATTCCTATTTTTTACCCACATCTCTCACTAATCCTAATAATTTCTGGTTTTCCAAATTCTTTTCTGCGGTTCGAAGTCCTTTAACATATAGTCGTTTGATGTTGAATAGATGTATCTGTTGAACTAGATTGTATCTGTAGACTATTGACTGTACAAATGCAAACTTTGGTTGATGGTTGCCTTAAGATAGTGTTCTAGCACAAAACTGGTGCAATCTTTATCTCAAATGGGCCGAGTAAGCCGGAAAAACACAAGAAAAATGGCAAATTCGGGTATCTCAATTCCCAACCTTGATAATCAGGGATTAGAACAGATAAAGAATAACCCAGAGGAGAGTTCCCAAATAGCTCTACAAACACTAATAGCAAACATGATAAATGAGAAGTTTGACAATGTACAAAGGACTCTGTATGAGCGTGATAGGGAGAGAGAGGAGGCATCCCAGAAGTTTATACAGGAATATCATAAGCGTGAGGAAGCTTCTCAAAAACTGATACAGGATTTGCATGAACAACTTGAGAATACTCAAAGAGAAAGGGAGGAATGGCGTGAGCAGGCAGAGAACACTCAAAGAGAACTGCAGGAATCCCACAGAAGGGAGGAAACTAATCAAAGAGTAATTCACGAATTAAGAGACCAGGTAGAGAATACACAAAGATCACTAAAGACATTCATGGAATCCATTAACAAAGAGCTGAAGGAAGTCAGGGAGACCACAAAGGGAATGTTGAATGGAACCCAACAGAAGGAATGGGAGTCCAAAGAAACCATAACCAATCAACTAAGTGATTTGAGAACAAACACTGAACACCAAATTAAGGAAGTAAAGAAATTCATACAAGACCTAAAACAGAGCTTCAACAAAGAACTTGAAGCCATCAAAGCTGACCAAGTAGAAGGAAAAGAGATAAAAAACAAAGTAGAGAGTCTTGACAGCAGGTTAGACCATGCAGAAGATCGAATCTCAGGGATTGAAGACAGCCTAGATATTATAGAGAAAGAACATACAACCATCCAAGACAAGTCCAAGAAATATGATAGGTCTATCCAACACCTGGAGGACACCATCAGAAGGCCCAATTTAAGGATAATGGGTGTAGAGGAGCACCTAGAAACAGAAGTTAATGGTCTAGGAAATTTGTTTAACAGGATCCTAGCAGAGAACTTCCCAAACATACAAAAAGATAGGCCTATTCAGATACAAGAAGCTTTTAGAACCCCAAATAGACCAGACCAGAATAGGACATCCCACCGTCACATTATAATCCACACAGGATCAACCCAGACCAAGGAAAAGATCCTTAAAGCTGTCAAGGAAAAAAGATTAATCACCTATAAAGGGAAACCAATTAGAATTACCTCAGATTTCTCAGCAGAGACAATCAAAGCAAGAAGAGCCTGGAATGACGTATGCCATGCCCTAAAAACAAACAACTATCAACCAAGAATACTGTACCCAGCTAAACTCTCCTTCATAACTGAAGGCCAAATAAAAACCTTCCATAGCAAAGAAAAATTGAAACAATACATCTCCACCAAACCAGCCCTGCAAAAGATTCTTAAAGATGTCCTACACATAGAAAACCAACAAGAACGCAACAAAGGCCAAGAAACTGCACACAAACGGAGAATCCAAGAACCTTAGGAAGAACCCAGTTTTCACAGCCCCCAAGAAGGTGGATAACATGGCAGGAACTCCCAAATACCTCTCAGTCCTATCTCTTAACGTTAACGGACTGAACTCTCCAATTAAGCGACATAGACTGTCTAGTTGGATTAAAAAACAAGACCCTTCTATCTGCTGCCTGCAGGAGTCACATCTTGCCCGTAAAAACAAACATATTTTCAAGGTTAAAGGCTGGAACAAAATCTACCAAGCAAACGGCCCTCATAAACAGGCGGGAGTTGCAATCCTAATATCAGATAAAATAGACTTCAAATTAAAATTCGTGAGAAGAGATAAAGAAGGTCGCTACATACTAATTAAAGGATCTCTCCTTCAGGAGGATATTACAATTCTAAATATCTATTCGCCAAACAATGGAGCACCCAAATTTATCAAAGAAACACTACTTTCCCTCAAATCCCAGATAGATCCAAAGACATTAATCGTTGGGGATTTTAACACACCACTCTCCCCACTAGATAGATCAACTCGGCAAAAACTCAACAGAGAAACCGCAGATCTAAACAGCTGCATAGATCAACTAGACTTAACAGACATTTACCGAACATTTCACCCAGCAGCATCAGAATACACGTTCTTCTCAGCAGCACATGGAACGTTTTCTAAAATAGACCACATTTTAGGCCACAAAGCAAACTTGTCTAAATTCAGAAACATTGAAGTTATACCTTGCATTCTCTCTGACCACAAGGGAATAAAATTAGAACTCAACACCAAAAGCCACCAAAGAAAGTCCGGTATCACATGGAGGCTGAACAACACACTACTGAATCATGAGTGGGTCATGGAAGAGATTAGAAAGGAAATTCAAATGTTCATGCTATTCAACAAAAATGAACACACAAATTACCAGCTCCTCTGGGACACAGCAAAGGCAGTACTCAGAGGCAAGTTTATAGCTCTGAGCTCCTACATCAACAAACTGGAGAGATTGGAAACTAACAATTTAATGACACATCTAAACCTCCTTGAAAAAGAGCAGCAAGATAAACCCCAATCCAGTAGACGGAAAGAAATAATCAAAATTAAATCAGAATTAAATGAATTAGAATCCAAAAAAACTATAGAAAGAATCAACAAAACAAAGAGTTGGTTCTTCGAAAAACTTAACAAAATCGACAGACCCTTAGCAAACCTTATCAGAAAAAGGAGAGAGCACACCCAAATTAATAAACTCAGAGATGAGAATGGAAACATCACCACGGAAACAACCAAGATTCAGAACATTATAAGGGAATACTTCTCAAAACTTTATGCTAATAAGTTTGAGAACTTGACAGAAATGGACCTTTTCCTAGCAAATATTGACATGCCAAAACTAAACCAAGATGAGTTAAACCAGCTTAACAGGCCCATATCAAGCATTGAAATAGAAACAGCAATAAGAGACCTCCCAGCTAAGAAAAGTCCAGGACCAGATGGTTTTACAGCGGAATTTTACAAGGACTTCAAAGCAGAGCTCACACCAATACTCCTCCAACTCTTCAATGAAATTGAAAGAGAAAGCTCACTACCAAACACATTCTATGAAGCCATCATAACCCTCATCCCAAAACCAGGCAGGGACTCATCAAAGAAAGAAAACTATAGACCCATTTCTTTGATGAACATTGATGCAAAACTTCTCAACAAAATTTTGGCCAATCGACTTCAACAATTCATCCAAAAAATCATACACCATGATCAAACAGGATTCATTTCAGGGATGCAAAGCTGGTTCAATATACGCAAATCAATTAATATTATTCATCACATCAACAGGAGCAAGAATAAGAACCACATGGTTATCTCAATAGATGCAGAAAAAGCATTTGACAAGATCCAACACCCCTTTATGATGAAGGTTCTGGAAAAATTAGGAATCCATGGAACATTCCTCAATACAATAAAGGCTGTATATGACAAACCTACAGCCAGCATTATACTCAATGGTGAAAAACTAAAGCCATTTCCTCTTAACTCAGGAACAAGACAAGGATGCCCACTCTCTCCACTTCTCTTCAATCTAGTATTAGAATGCCTAGCTACAGCAATAAGGCAAGATGCAGACATAAAGGGGATCCAAATAGGGAAAGAAGAAATAAAACTTTCCCTCTTTGCAGATGACATGATCTTGTATTTAAAGAATCCCATAGACTCCACTCCCAAATTACTCAAGCTGATTCAAAACTTTGGCAAAGTAGCAGGTTATAAAATTAACCCCCAAAAATCAATGGCTTTTCTATATGCCAACAACGAGAAAAGTGTGGCTGAAATTAGGAAAGCAACTCCATTTGTAATAGCCCCACAAAAAATAAAATACCTAGGAATTAACTTAACCAAAGAAGTGAAGGACCTCTATGATGAAAACTTTAAAATCTTGAAAAAGGAAATCAACACAGAACTTAAAAAATGGCAAAACCTCCCATGCTCCTGGATTGGCAAGATTAACATCGTGAAAATGGCAATACTTCCCAAGGCTATCTACAAATTCAACGCGATACCTATCAAAATTCCACCCTCATTCTTCAAGGAAATAGAGGAGGCAATCCAAAAATTCATATGGAACAATAAAAGACCCCGAATAGCAAAAACGCTCCTCAACGGAAAGAACACTGCTGGAGGAATATCAATACCAAATTTCAAACTCTACTATAAAGCCATAGTAATCAAAACAGCTTGGTATTGGCATAAGAACAGACCTCAGGACCAATGGAATAGAATTGAAAACCCAGAAATGAACCTACAGACCTATAGCCATCTAATCTTCGATAAGGAAGCTAAAACAATAGAATGGAAGAAAGACAGCCTCTTCAGTAAATGGTGCTGGCAAAATTGGTTAACTACATGTAGAAAACTAAAGCTAGATCCTTATATATCACCCTGCACCAGAATCAACTCCAAATGGATCAAAGACCTTGAACTCAAAGCAGACACTCTGAAAACATTACAGGATGGAATAGGAGAAACCCTAGGTCTCCTTGGCTCAGGTCGAAATTTTCTGAATAGAGACCCGGAAGCACAACAAATCAAAGAAAGGTTGGACAAATGGGATTGCATAAGATTGCAGAGCTTCTGCAGGGCAAATGACATAGCTGGCAAGATCAATAGAAAGCCCACCGATTGGGAGAAGATCTTTACTAGCCATACAACGGACAAAGGTCTCATATCAAAAATATACTTGGAACTCAAAAAATTAAACCACCCAACAACAAATCCTCAAAGAAACAACTGCCCAATAAATAAGTGGGCGAAAGACTTAAAGAGAAGCTTCTCTGAAGAAGAAAGAAGGATGGCCAATAGACACATGAAGAAATGTTCAACATCCCTAGCCATAAAAGAAATGCAAATCAAAACAACATTGAGATATCACCTCACTCCAGTTAGAACAGCAAAAATCAAGAACTCTAATAACAACAGATGCTGGAGGGGATGTGGACAGAAAGGAACCTTACTTCATTGTTGGTGGGAATGTAAACTTGTTCAACCACTTTGGAAAGCAGTATGGAGGTTCCTCAAAAGACTTCACATAGATCTCCCCTATGATCCAGCAATCCCACTTTTGGGCATTTACCCAAATGTTTACAAACAAGACCACACTAAAGCTACCAGCACAACTATGTTTATTGCAGCATTATTTACCATAGCTAAGATATGGAACCAACCCAGATGCCCCTCAGTAGATGAATGGATCAAGAAAATGTGGTATATATACACAATGGAATTCTATGCCTCCATCAGAAAGAATGACATTTCCCCATTTGTTAGGAAATGGAAAGGTTTGGAAAAAATTATATTAAGTGAAGTAAGCCAGGCCCAAAGAAGCATAGGTCCCATGGTTTCCCTTATATGCAATATCTAGTATAGGTATGAGTCAAGCGGAAAAGGCCAGATAATGTGATGTTAGGAAAATGAACCCTTAAATATGTATTTTAATGTTTTCGTTTCTTTCATGCATGTATTTCTAATGCATTTATAAGATTATTCCTTTATTGCTTTGTATGTCCCTCCCCCACAGTGTAACCCCCGCTTTCACTATATTTGATATCAATATATCATGTGGAGGAGATGGGGACAAACAAATCGTTTAAGGATTCAGGTGGACCTGTTGCAACAATGAGAAGTACAAAATGTCATGTCAAAACCAGCTTTACAATTTCGGTGTGGGGGGGGGAGGGGGGTATAATTGGGTGGGGGGAGGGGGGTAAAATTGGGTGGGGGGAGGGGGGAGGCAGGGAAGGGAAGTGAAGGGTAAACAAAGGAGGAGGCTGCAATGCTTGGTAAGAAATGTATGCATTATTCTGCCCATGTAATTGTAGCCCCTCTGTACAGTATGTTCTCAAATAAAATAAAATACAATTTAAAAAAAAAAAAAAAAAAAAAAAAAAAAAAAAAAAAAAAACGTACCCAGTTGGTACTCATTACTACTTTTCAGATATTACATCAAAACAGTCTTCATTGCAAAGACTGAGATGTCTCCTTTCACAGTGGGCTGAGACAAATGCCATGCCACACACATCCTGAGAACACGCCTCAGAAGAGGGCCTGCTGTTCACCATGAGCCTAGGAAAATTGATCCTCACTACTGTTGTCCTCTCCCGAGACCCTCCCAGATTATCTATAACATCTAGCCTTACAATCCCAGAACAGAGTTCCGAACAGACTTGTCTAGCCAAACGAGCCCACCCCCCCAACTTACTTCATTATTATCATGAGGAGCAGAAGTCTCTGCTAGCACCAGCAAGTACCGAACCTCTGAACTTCTTTTCTTCATTTTCCTCCCATGATCCATCAGTCCTGGACCTGCATCTTGAAACTGGGCAATGATGAGCAGCCAGGAATGATGGCTTGAATCTTTATTTCTTCCTGATGCCCTCTCCTACCCTACCCATCCTTCTCTGCCTTCCCCTTTCTTCCCAGCCCTCGAGGAGAGGGAGCTAGATTGGCGCCATGGTGGGTGACAGCAGAAGGGGCTGGGCTCACAGTCACGTGAGGTACCACAGACTAAGGGCATCGCTCACTGTGATATCACTCAGCCTGACATTTACTTTGTGCTCAGTCCCATGCTGACTGAATCCTAAACCATAAGACGTTGAAATATTATTATCTATCGCTGCTATATTCATATAATTACAATATTATAATGCGATTAGTATATTAAATTATACTACAATTATTCTATATAATTATGTTATTTAATTATAATGTGTGATATAGCTATATTATACATAAAAATATAATAACTATTATTATTTACCTATAATGAAAATGAGGCCTAAAAATGTGAACGAATTCACAGCCAACAGATGAAACAGTCGTTATTATCTGTGTGTCCATCCCCTTTCCCTATATTCATTCATCCCACTCCATGCAGATGCTTCTTTTGGCCTTTGTCCTCATTTGCCCAAAGATTGTGGCTCTTTTGTCACCTTTTATCACTCTCTGCAGGACTGTGTTGAGAACTTCCATTGTGCAGACTCCTAAATTATACCAAGGATAAAAAACATGCTTTCAGACCTGTAACCCTTCTCATTTATTCAAATCATCACCACCATTTATCAGATTAGTAACTAGAAGAAGCCAAGAGCCATGGGCTACATCTTGGTATTTCTCACCTTTTACCTATTCCAGGAATGTCTGATAAATATTCCCTTGCTCTACAGCTCCATTTCCCCCCTCCCACATTTCCAGCAACCATGTCTTTAGCCTCACTTAACACAGACACTAGAGCTCCTCTTTCTTGAAAAAAAAAAAAAAAAGACCAGATATTCCTGATATCCCCAATGGGCCCCAATGTCTGGAGCATTATTCAGCTTGAGTCCAAATCACCTCCAACATTCCACTTCTGAGACTCTGCATCGCCTCCGTGTCCATGTGGTACTGGTCGCTCCTTCCCCGTGGCCATACTAAGCCTCAGCCATGGTCCACAGACTTCTTCGGCAGGGTGAGATAGCAGTGCCTGAACCACTCTTAAAGTGTTTCTACTATGGGTGCATAGACTTCTGGGGAGAAGGGGAGGGAGGGAAGGTACCTCAGTATGTCTACACAGGGAAGAATAATCAGATTTAAGACTCCAGGAAATTGGATACATCATCCTGCCCACTCCTACTGCTCTAGAGCCCCAAATAAAAGGCTTTCCACATACTGTTCTTTCTTGATATCTTCATGGGAGTAATAAAAGCATTAAAATCTCTTAGTGTCCTGGGAGTATATCCTCTTGTCTCCTTTATAGGAGAGCAGCTGAATCTCAGCCACCAAATTCAAACACTGAAAAAGAATCTTACACTTCAGAATTATTTTCCTATAGTCTGTCTTGTCTTGTGGTGAGCACTTCATGCCCACAAATGCAATTCAAAATATCATTTCTCCTTTAACTCACACACTTGTGAATATGGTAGTGTTGGGTGCATGGATCTGTTGTTACGAGTCAGTCCATTTAAGAGGATTTGTTTTCCTTCCCTCCCTTCCTCCTTTCTTTCCTTCCTTCCTTCCTTCTTCCCCCCCTCCCTTCCTCCCTTCCTTCTGCCAGTACCATGGTATGAACTAAAGACCTCATAGTTGCTCAGATGGCTTGATCTGCAGGTGCCCTAGCCCTTGAGCCACACCTCAACTCTCCTTTTTTGCTGACTATTTTGGATATGGAACATCGTGGGCTTTTCTTGCCAAGGCTGGCCTTGAATCTCCATCTTCCATATCTCAGCCCTCTCAAAAGCTAGGATGAAGACGTGAGCCACGGGCGCCCAAGTCAAGAGTTTTCTTCATGGCTTTCATGCCCATCCATAGTCTCTCTTTCCAGGTAAAGCAGACTGTGTTTTCTAAATGCACTTTCCTCTGTCTCAGGGCCTACAAATTCAGATGAGATTTGGCGGATGTTCTAGGGCTCTGCCCCCAAAGCTTTGTTCCAAGCCTTGCTTCCATCACTTCCTAGAAACAGTATTTTATTCTGCTCACAGCTGCAGAGGAGGGTTTTGTCCTACTCTCAAGTTCTATGAATCTCAATCCTTGATGGCAGGTGTGGCAAACTGAACAGAGGGCTGTAATTCTTCCCGTACGGTTGGTATCCTCTTTGTAATGTGCCTTCCTGGCTCTTCACATCAAGACTCCATAAGTTGGACTGGACTTCTCTGGTGATTTTCATTGTCCAGTGGAAGGTGGTAGAAGTGATGCACGCCAGCTCTGATAGAGGCCCCAGGAGAGCGTGGGATGATGCGGTACAGGACCTTGCTGCTGCCCTGGGAAGAAGGCCGGACCAGCCTGCTGTTGATGGAGACTCAAGGGCCAGTTATCTA
This sequence comes from Dipodomys merriami, assembly GCF_024711535.1. NCBI lineage: Eukaryota > Metazoa > Chordata > Mammalia > Rodentia > Heteromyidae > Dipodomys > Dipodomys merriami. The sequence continues at coordinate 111,567,043 of NW_027203381.1, read as the reverse complement.
CCAACCTTGCCCACTAGTCCATCACTAAACCTGGAGGGAGGGCATGGAAATCCATGGAAGTTGATTGCCCACCCACGGTCATCTGAGGCAGCCTTAGAGTCATAAAATGAAGTCAACAGCAAATCACATTTGGCTAGTCATGAAATTCTACAGCACTTTGTCAGGCTGTCCAGGGTACCTGACACTATTTTTCATAACATTTTTCTCTTTGCTTCAAATCTGCTGCATTCCCCTACGGTATTAGACTTTAGAAACACTTAGCTGTGTTCATCCCTTAGGCAATAAGCCTACAGCCAAGGATCTGATTGAATTACAGGCAATGGAAAATAAAAAATGAAATAGTGGAGAAAAATAAACAAACAAAACTTGAATTATGCCCCAAATATTTTGCCAGGTACACTCTACCTGCTAAGGGATTAAGACCACAGATTGTGATAATCTGTCATTTTTAATACCATCACAGCAAGGCCATCTACAGTTTCTTTTTTTTTAATTCCTACTTTGGCTGGGTGCTGGTGGCTCAGGCCTCTATCTAGCTACTCAGGAGGCTCAAATTTGAGGACTGCGTTTCCAAGCCAGCCTGGGAAGAAAAATCTATGAGTCTCCTATCTCCAAGTAAGTACCAAAAAAGCTAGAAGTTTGTTCAAGTCACACTTGAGCGAAAAAGTTCAGGGATAGCACCCAGACTCTGAATTCAAGCCCCAAAACTGGTGCACACATGCACACATAAATTCGTCCTCTGTGTACATATAGTCACCTCCCCTGGCCCAGATATAAGTGAGCTTGGGTCTTGAATTGCCATTCAGTGAAATTTGGAAAGTTGTTCCTCCACAGATATTTCCAAGATACATATGTTGACCTAATCCAACAAATCATTTAGGGTTGATATTGTCAAAAGGTATGATAAATTTCCAAAATTGATCTTCAACATCTCCTTCCAAATATACATTTAAACTTATATACTTCAATTAAATACACATTCGAATACTGAAAACACTCTATTTACAAGAGCAATCAGCAGAAACTGGATGGGGGCAAGTAGGCTTTCTTCAAGAATCATAAGCAACTACTAGCCTTCCATTGACAGAACTAAGTGGCCTGTGCTAAGATGTTCCCTCAAGCAGGGCATCAAGCCCTGTGGGGTATAAATTTTTATCTCCAGGAACTAAGAGTACTTGCAACTTCTAATTTAAAAATATGCTTAAATGTTTTAATTAGTTTCACTTTTCTATTATTTTTAAAGAGTTTTACAAAAGGGTTTCAAGTCAGCATGCCAATTTATGACTACAATATATCTTGATCAGTGTCTCCTACATGTGCGTGAGTGTGCACGCACGCACACACACACACACACACACACACACACACACACACACACACACACACACACACACACACACACACACAATTAATCAGGGTCAGGAACAGATAGATGTAAGCTTGTAATCCCAGATACTTGGAAGGAGGAAATCAGGAAGGAAGCAATTTAAGACTAGTCTGGGCAAAAGAGAGAAATCTCTCTCTTAACCAACAAGCCTGGTATGGTGCATGCGCCTGTCATCTTACTTACTCAAGGGCTGCAGATAAGATTTCAGTGCAGGCCAGCCTGAAAAAAAATCACAGGATCTTGTTCAAAAAAATAACTGAAGCAAAAAGGTCAGTGGCGATCAGCTTAGCAAGCATGAGGCCCTGAGTTCCAACTCCAGTACCTCCCAAATTTTACATGATATTCTTCTTTTCCTAGACCCTCATTCTGGCCATTTTTCCTCATTGATTATATACAATATGCAGCCATGTGGTCTGAGATGGCTGAGATGTATATTAGTTATATTATTCTGTGGTTCTATTATTCTGTGTGCCAGAGTATAGCCAGCGTGGATTTGTTTTGGCAGAGGAAAGCTCCTAAATTATAGAGAAAAGTAGTTCTCAGAAAGTGAGAAGTGATTGCTGAACAATCCCATTACTCATGATATGGGACAAACCCAGGACTCAAAAGTGATGCCATTATCATTCTTTATCCACTAAACACAATTTCTTTGAAAATGAAAGAGAGAAAGAGCATGGCCAATCTTTGGAATGGGTTCCTGTCTTCTGCTCTCTTCAGAAAATAACTTCCCCCACTTTTTTCCTCTCCGCCCAGCCCTCCGTCAGGGATGGGTAAGCCTTGGCCCCTGCTATGACAAATTGCTACTTGAAAAAGAAGTTATTTTCAATTTTAGACAGTTTTCACAAAAAAAGAGGGCACGTTTCCATGCGAGCTGTCTCATTTCCCAGAACACTGTGCCCATTTAGAAGAAAAGAGGCCCAGCTGGTGTTCTCAAGAGCAGACACATCGGTGGTGCTGGTTGTTGGACTATGAAACAAAAACTAAAAGATCTATATAAAAAGGCATTATAAATGAGTAATGAGGAATGCTTGAAGGCAAGATACATCAACCACTTGGAGAAAACCTGTCTCTCCTTTTCCATGTTGTTGAAAGGCCTTTAAGAACATAATGTCTAATTTTATTTTCATCGCTTGCTTAATAAAAATGGGTGCACCATAAAACACTCCCCTTATGTTTCTACTTTGAGGACATGAAGTCAAGAGAATTCTCTATCTCCCCATCCCCCCCCCACTATTTAAGAAGTTCTTTCAGTTATTTATCTTTGGATTTCAAATATGGTATTACATGTTTTCATCTGGTGTGGTATCTCCCCGTACAAAATGCATCTAAAAATATGACTCTGGGTTAAACAAATAATCATAGTGATTAGAGGGAAAATGAACTTGTGTTAGGCAAGAAGGGAAAACAATACTCTCCAGCTGAGTGCTCAAAAAAATGTGGCATTCAAGAGGCAGATGAGTGCAGAAGAATGATTACAAACAAAGGTGACACAAAATATTTACATGGCAATGGGATCTTGCCAGGTAAGCCAACTATAGGGGGGGAAATGAGAAAAGTTTAAAGAACAACCTTTACTTATAAACAATTAGAAACCACAACTTGGTTTCTATGGCAAGATGGAGTAGGAGAAACATTAGAACTTACAGGCATAAATAGGAACTATTTGAAGAATTCCAGGGGTACAAGAGATAGACTTGAAAAATGGGATTACATCAAAACAAAAGGGCTTCTGCACAGCAAAGAACATAGTTATTAAACTAAGAAGACAGCCAACAGACTGGGAGAAAATCTTTCCCAGCAGTACAAATAACAAAGGCCTAATATCCAAAATATAGAAGGTGTTAAAACTAACATCCCCCAAAAACTAATAAACCAATCAATATACGGGAAAGGAGCTCAAGGGAGACTTCTGAGAAGAAGTAAAGAATGACAAATAGACACATGAGGAAATGCTCAACATCCCTGGCCATAAAGGAAATGAAACTCAAAACAACATTGTGATTCTAACTCACCCCAGTTAGATCGGCCAGCATCAAGAATTCAAGCAAGGGGCTGGGAAGGTGGCTCAGTGGTAGAGCGCTTGCCTTGCATGCCAGAGGCCCTGCGTTCGATTCCTCAGCACCACATAAGCAAAAAAATAAAAATAAAACATTAAAATAAAAAAAGAATTCAAGCAACAACAAATGCTGGAGGGATTGTGAGGAAAGAAAGGAACCCTACTGCACTGTTGGTAAGAATGTAAACTAGTACAACCCCTCTGGACAACAGTCTGGACGTTCCTCAAAAAACTAAACACAGACCTTCCCTAAGACTCATCCATACCACTTTAGGCATCAACCCACATCATTTTAAGCAGGATATGGTAGAGACACTTACACTTCCATGCTCATGGCTACACTAGTCACAACAGTCACTATGAAAATAGTCCAAATGTTCTACAACAGATGAATGGATTCATAAAATATGGTGCATATACACAATAGAATTTTACTCGTTCATTAAGAAGAACAAGATATGTCATTTTCAGGGAAATGGATGGACCTAGAACAGAAGTAACAAGTGGAGCCTGTTTTCTCTCATATGTGGAAGTTAGATCTAAACTATATCTGAACATGATAACCTATTCGGGACTCTAGTCACACACACACACACACACACACACACACACACACACACACACACACACACACACATACACACACACCCTCACTTCTCGCAAAGAATGCAGCATCCATAGGCGAATACCTGCAGACAGATAGACAGACAGACAGACAGACAGACAAACAGACAGACACACACACACACACACACACACACACGCACACACGCACACACGCACACACGCACACACGCACACACACGCACACACGCACACACGCACATACACACTAAAGGAAGATACCCTTAGGGGAGGAACCTAAAGGTATAACTTCTCTGAATAGTTAAAATACTATTTATTGAAACAAACTCTAGGAAATGGAAACATGGACTATTTGTTGTTATTAGTGATAGTGGTGGTGGTAGTAGTGTTTGTTTTTGCTTTGGATTTTCTTTCTTTTGGATGGGGTGGAGGAGAGTACAGAAAGGGAGGGAAGGAGGGTGAACAAATACAATCTTGCTATTCAGGATATACTGTGTGGAAAATGACCTACATAACTTGTAAGCAGGTATAGGAGAGGGAAACTAGGGGTGATAATGTCCAAAAAACCAGACATATTCATTACCTGACTCATGAAGTAGTAAACTCTCTGTATAACACCTTGATAATAACAACAAAGTTACAGTTTATTTTTAAAGAAGAACCACAATTTAATTTCATACTGTTGGTAACGTGAAAGTGTTTTTTTAAAAAATAGATTATGTAGAAAACACAGGATTCCCTGTAGATATGATTGTGGACACACAGAATCATGTACATCTGCCTGCTCCCATTCTCTCCCCTGCAACACAGTGTTAGTGTTGGGTCTATAGAGAATGATCCCCAAAATGAAGTTTGCAGTTCTGTGACTGATGGAAAGAACCCAGAATTTGAGCCCGAGGAGCAGCCTATTTCTTATTTCCCTCCCCAAACAAAGCTGAATTTGGCTGAAAGTTTGCTATATATTTGGTCTGGCCTAAAATTTCTCCGTACATAATGAACTGTAACCTAACTTCATATGTAACAAGACATTCCGTCTGTCTATAATGGAACTTTACAGAAGACAGGCATGAGCTGAAACCAATCAGACTGTCAATCTCCCTTCTGTTCTTTTTATGTTACTTCCTTTACTGTAGCCACCACTGTAAAGTTCATGGGTAGAACTGCCTCAACCATTTTTAGTCCAGACTCTTGTGTACTTCTAGAACTGCAGTTACAACCTATAAAGGCCTTCCATGTGTGTGTGTGTGTGTGTGTGTGTGTGTGTGTGAGACAGAGAGAGAGAGAGAGAGAGAGAGAGAGAGAGAGAGAGAGAGAGTAAAACTTTTAACAAAACCTCTCCAAAGGCTATATCCAAGTCTTCTGTCTTTATATGTTGAAATCCATAAGGGGCCAATAGCATTGTCTTAACATTGACAGCCTCCATCACTCCTCTGCATAAGGAGAGATGGATTTGCAGCGTTGCAGTCCCTCTATGACATGCACTTACATCAGATGAGCTGCATGACAAATGGTCAGAATTTGATCACTAATATGCATGATTACTATAGTATCTTCTCCCCATTTACTAAAATCATCTCTAATCAGCGGTGCAACATGAGCCAAAATATACCATTGCTCAAAGCTCACTTTCTTGGGGTAGTTTGGTCATTTTTTTACACTCCCTTTATTTACTTGAGTGAGATACGCCTAAATATTGGAGCAAATTTCTTTTTTTGGGGGGGGGGGGGTTCCGGTCATGAGCCTGAATTCTGGGCCTGGGCGCTGTCCCTCAGTTCTTCAGCTCAAGGCTAGTGCTCTACCACTTGAGCCACAGCACCACTTCCGGCTTTTTTTTTTCTGCTTATGTGGTGTTGAGGAATCAAACCCAGGGCCTCATGCATGCAAGGCAAGCGCTCTACCACTGAGCCACCTTCCCAGCCCTTGAACACATTTCTTATCATGAGTGACTGACACATTGAAGGCTATGCTAATCCATGCACTCCTCTGTCATTATCTTTACTTCATAAGCTTTTTATTTTTTAATGTGGTACTGAGGAATCGAACCCAGGGCTTCATGTAGGCAAGCACTCAGCTACTAAGCCACATTCTCAGCCCTTCGATAAATACTTTTAAGCATGTATTTTCTGCCTAGAATTGTGTTTGGGGTTAGAGACACAAAAATAAAGAATACAACCCTGCCTTCATGCAGCTCAGCAAAAGGTGAAGAAGACGTTTCTGAGTGTAAATCACAGTGGTAACAAGATGCTGCGTATTTTGTACAAGTGATTCCTACCACCACCTTGTAGATGCCAGGAGACAGGAGAGGCCGCTACAAAGACCGAAGAGTTCTGGGTCCATTGACCTTTTACTGGCTGTAATAACCTTCGGGCTCTGTCACTTTGGACAGGAAGGGATAAGCTCCTCACCTCTAAATAGGGATAAGAGAATCTGATGACCACACTTTCTCAGACAGCCCACAGTGCTGTCTGTTCTCTGTTATTTGCTACAGGCTCTGGGAGCCCCATTTGTTCCCAGGGACATTGTCTTGGATTTAGCAAAGCCTTGTCCTCCAATGGTTAAAAAGCAATTCTGGAGCTCACCCAACGATCACAGGAAAGGCTCACAGACTGTCTGCAGGGGCCAGGTGGCTTGCTGAATCAGCCATGGGTGCACGCCATTTCCTGACCTCTTTGCTTCCAGTGTGAGCAGGAGGTCGGTGACAAGGGACTAAGCTGATTTCACCATTCCCACGGGAAAATGTTTTACTAAGCCCCACCAACAACCTCTCTTAGGACCCAGTGACCTGTTGTTTATCTTGTCTATAAAATGACAGTAGGATAAAAAATAAATAAATGAACGGCTGTGCTGGTGTTTTCTTTTCTTTTTTTTTTTCAACTAAACAAGCCAATTATTTCTTTGTCTCCTTTTTGCTTGAAAAAAAACAACAATAACAAGAATAAAGAACACAACCAGGAGTGCAGGTTGACAGCAGGATTGGAGAAAAACAGCTTGGTAGGAGAAGAGTGAGATTCTGAGTGTGGGATTGAATGCCCATGTCACAGACATAACCCCCTCCCCGCACAGAGGTCCTCTTCAGTCACTGCCTTTTCTGTACGCTCCTGAGAAGACACTCACACAAGCCAAACCTGCTGCTTAGTCTCAGGTTGGGACTCTCTCCTGATCCAGTTCTTCCCCAGGAGCACAGGCCCCCACAGTGTTTCCTTCCAATAGCCCCTCGAGGTTCCCTAGCAAGGGATAGACAGGAATGTGAGCACCTCATAATCCATGGCATTCGTTTTCCCTTTTTGACATATTAATCTCTCAAATTCTCCTATCAACTGAATTCTTCCTTTGGTCCTAATGCTTCTCCACAACCATGAATTTGTAGTAATGTATAGCAGGTCTAAAAAAAAAAAAAAGACCAATACAGTCCCTATCCTACTCCAAATACATCAGCCTCTTCTTCCACTTAAACAAATAAAACTCCAGGCAAATAAAACTTAGAAGAACCACTGTTACCTAACTCTTCTACCTACACATGGTTGAGTTCAAGCTGGATACAATCCAATAGCTTTTCTTCTTGAAAGCTATTTTGATTACATTCCTTACACTTAAACACTGTCTCCTAGAGCTCCTCCTGCTAATCTAATAATTATACAACACATGATGACACTTAAAATAAATGGGTTCTTCCCATACTCATTTTATAACTTAACTCACTCAACCCTGCCCATCAACAAAACACAAAAAAATCCATCTATAAGTTGAGAAGTTCTTCGAGCTTCTATCTAAATGCCCAAGGGAAGGATTATTAAGGCTTTCCAGACTGTCTTCCCCAGCATTCTAATCCATACTCAGCCACTGTCTTCAGGGTTCACTGTAGAATATAAATATATTTGAATCCTTTCCAATCTGAAGAGACCCAGCAACATCATCCTCTAGTTTTGCTGTATTTCTCACCCAACTATCATTCTCATGCTTAAAAGACTTATCTTCTTAAAAGAGAAGTACTGTATTCTTTTGTAGCTATAGTTAAAACGCATAGATTTATGGATTTGGATAGACATATGGAAAACCCCACCTATATGCTTTCACACAGTATATTTTTGGGGTCTTGCTTCTTTCTCAACTGTCCAACAAGAGACATAGAGTTACAGTACAAGAATACAATACAGCCAATGAGATAGCAGGTGATCTAGGGATGTAGCAGGATAAAAGGGGATGGCACACAAGTCTCAGTGCAACCCAGAAGAGAGTAAGGAGAGAAATGAGTATGGAGGGGCTTTGGAAACACGTGACTAGAAAGCCATGGATGCAGGCCTTTCCTCTGGCTTCTCCATCTCTCTCCTGCTACAGCACCAGCTCCTAGGTCTCCAGCTAAAAGTTTCAGGAATTCAGGAGGTTTCCATAGATGGTTTTTTTCCTGCACCCAGGAAGCAGAAAGTTTACTATCCTATAACAAGGGAAGTCTATCCAATAACCAATGTTCAGAGTATACTTGGCTGGCAATCCAAGGTGGTACATTGAGAGTGGCATACAGCAGTAATCTACAGACTTCTTAAAGCATTCCACACTAGGGCATATCCAGAGTTTTGCAAAAGATGATTTCTATGGGAATTCTCACTGTCCATATGTGCTATAAATCACACTGGTGTAATCTGATGCCCCATAGATGATTCGCCTTTCCTTCCTTAGCCAAAGCAGTTCAAACAGTCCTTATATGGACAGGGACAGAGTATCACATTTTTTTTAGTTTCCTAGATGAATGTTTTGCCACATTGAGGCACATTACTTATCACATAGACTGCCAAGAGAGATCCCAAGCTGTCTTTAAAGTTTGTAAAGTACATGCCTTTATACTAACTGAACTTCCAAATACAACACTGCATGTTGTTAAAAAGCAGATGTCAGGCTGGGAAGTTGGCTCAGTGGTAGAGTGCTTGCCTTGCATGCATGAGGCCCTAGGTTCAATTCTTCAGCACCACATAAGCAAAAAAAAGCCAGAAGTGGTGCTATGGCTCAAGTGGTAAGGTGCTTGCCTTGAGCTGAAGAGCTGAGGGACAGCGCCCAGGCCCAGGATTCAGGCCTCACAACTGACAAAAAAAAAAAAAGCAGATGTCATTTCACATACCAGGACTTGAACTACAGCTTCACGCTATTGCTTTCTTACTCATGGCTGGAACTCTACCACTTGAACTATTCCTCCAGTGCAGCATTTTGCTGGTTAATTAGAAAGTCTTTTCTCCCAGGCTGGCTTTAAACTGTGATCTTCCAGTTGTCAGACTCCTTAGTAGCTAGGATGACAGCGGGAGGCACCGATGTCTAGATTTACATACATTCTTCATAGTTCTGGGTACACATAGGAGAGATGCCACTAGTGATACACTGTGCACTGAATCATCTGGGGAAATTTTTGAAAAAATAGAACAGGGCATAGTTCCTGAAGATAGTCATTCTGGCTTACTTGTTTCATGGCATTTTGATTTCAAAATTCAATCAGAAAAAGAATATAATCAAGATCCCAAAACTTGACAGCAAGATGATCATCATTACTTTAATTCCAAGTACTGTGTATCAGATCTACACCCTTAGACTGTAGACTCAATGACCTGGCCCTCTGGTGCACAGAAACTTCTAATTAAAATTTTAATAACGAGCTTTTACAGGTAGGAGGCTGCTTAATGGTGAAAATAACAAATGGCTATAGCAGTTGGATTTTTCTGATTTCCAATCTTTCCTGTTCCAGTCCTGCTCTCCACAAAAACATTCAAATAGGCACACCATACACACACACACACACACACACACACACACACACACACACACACACACAGACACACACACTATATACATATATATTATATTATGTATATTATATGTTATATATATAGCTTATACACTTTACTATTTACTATTGTGCTTGAGTATAATCTATTTCATCAAAATAACCCTAACTATAATAACACCTTGGTAAATATTTGCAACAGAACAAGAGAAGACTTTTCCCTTCTTTTCCTAATCCATTCTGAACAGATTTTTTAAGTTATTCTTTTGACTGTTTCTCAAGCTAACACAAATTTTATTTGACTTCCTTTTCAATATGTTTCCTAAAAGAACAATAAAGGCATAAAAAGGTAAATCAGGAATGATAACAGATGTCACCAAGATATGGTTATTGAACCACTTTGTCAAAAATGACCACAGTGCTCATGAAGGAAGATGGCAGAATTACAACCAGAAAAATGACTGTCATAATCAATCTCTAAGACAAATGTTTAACATGTGGTGCTATCCACAGAAGGTTCCAGAAAGCATCCTCCGTATAGTAACTCTGCATTTGTCATACCTCTACCAGTAGCTACATTTATGTGCTGTGTAGTGTTTTGTTGGATTTCAACGAGAGAGCTAACTGGAAAGGTTGCAGCATAGTATGATGGCTAATAAAATAAATGCTAGCAAAAATAAGGACAAGTTCAGAGAAGACAATGGAGCTTTACTCCATTCTCCATCTCCTTGGTGCATGAGCACGGTGGGTTCTTGTTCTCCCGTAGTTTAGAAATAAAAACAAGGAATGATGAGCACAGTTGTAAAGCGTTTATTTAATAAAGAGAAAGTAAAGGCTACTCAGAGAGTGAGCAGCAGGACCTGGATACTGGTTGTCTACTGTGCAGTCAGTGGATATTATGTATTGCCCACCCCCTTTTTCTTCCCTCCCTCTTGGCAATTTGTCAGATGGTGATTGGTTTGTTTGAAACAAGCTAGACCTTCCCCTGGGCAGTGGCTTATAGGAGGGCTGGCTTGGCTTATATCAGGAGTCTAGACTCTCCTTTGGATGGTGGCCATATTGGAGGGTGGGGAGAAGCCAAACCTGCCTGAATCCATTGGCTGATTTTTCCTTCATCCTGAAAGATCATTTCCTTCTAAAGCTCTCTTGTCAATTGGTGGGCCTCTACTCTGATCTCAACATTTTTCATATACTGGAGAATATGGAAACAAAACAAGCCAGACTTCTGTACTTCTGGGAACTTTGAGATCTATTTGAAGACGTAAAAGTATCATAGGAATAGTAAGTTCTCAAAACACACCAGTATGGAGAACTGAGTGCTAAATTTGGTGAATTTTAACCACCTTAAAATAGCTTCCAAAGGGAGCTCCATAGGAACTCCTGAAATAATATGGAAAAACTTTAAGACCAGTGAGTACATAAGTTGAATTTGGAGAGCTGAGCATCATTTGGATATCTAGAGGGAAAGTATAAAGACTTCCCAAGTGAAGGGAGAGCATGAAAGGAAGGCAAGCTATGATTTTCAATTTTTAGCATGCCTAAGAATTACTTTGGAAGCTTGCACACAGAATATGATAGACAGATAAGTAGGTAGAGAGTGATAGAGAAGATGGACTAAAACGGAAGGAAGGAGGGAAGAAGGGAAGGAGGAAAGGAAGGAAGGAAGGAAGGAAGGAAGGAAGGAAGGAAGGAAGGAAGGAAGGAAGGAAAGAATTTCATTTGTACTCACTTTCAAGGATCCTAAATCAGAAAACCTTCAGCGGAATTTCAAAATGAGTTTCTAACAAGTAACCTTCTGCACTCCCAAATGAAGAGGTATCCACAAACCACACTTGGAAAAGCCCTGGCTTAAGAGCAAGACTTGCAGTTAGTTCTCATTTTCCTTTACCCTAGGGAAATGCAAACTGACATTTGGATTTGAAATGGGCTTGCCCCAAGACAACTGTGTTAATCCAGTGCCTTTGTATTTCTAAAGCGCTGTTGCAACCAGAGTTATAGTTCAGATTCTAAGGAGGGAACAATGTTACCACCATGTCAAAGTTAGGACACAAAAATTTTTTAAAACAAGTTTTGTGACTTAAGCAAGATCACACAGGTATATATTGGCAATGGAACTTAGGTCTCCTGACAACTAGACATTGATTCAATTACACCTTACTGATTTTCAATATTTATTTTTGTCTTAAGATGGAAATTATTATTTATGTATCTATTAAATTGAATATATATGTTTATATATATAAGGAGCTTCAGGTTTAAGTAAGAAATGTTTCATTAATTTCCCATAACTCACCCCAAACTTCCTCTCCCCATTATATATTCAAGCTTTCATTCATTTCACAATGTAATGAATGACTTCAATGTACTTCACATGGTCTTGAAATGCATTCTCACCTTGGCCTAGAAAGGCTTGCCTCATGTATGCATTCAGTCTTGGATCTATGCTTTCCCTGGTGCCTATCTTAAGAAAGGCATTAGCAAATATGAGAAGGGAAAAATAAAGCATCTCTGCCCACAAGTTGTTAAGAGTCTTGAGTAATTAATGTTATTCAGTTATTTGGGGCCTGAGGAAAAAATAAGAAGTTAGGTTGTGAGAAATTTAAAACTTTCTTTTGGTATTCTGCTTCTGATTGGTAGTCCTGGGCTATTTGTGTCTTTATTTTGGAAGTATAAGGTATTGTACAAAAATATCGATTTGACTCTTGTCAGTGAAGAAACATAGGATAAATTATTTCCACAAGGTTCTATACTTTTTAGAAAGAGAATTAATAGGAAGTCACCCTCTGGGGTGTGTTCAAAATTCATTTTGTTAAACTGTTATCAATACTTCCCATCAGCCATAATACAAATATGAATCATTATTTTTGTCCTTTTACACAATGTCAGATTCACCCAGTTTTCTGTCACAAATTGCTCCTTCTGTCACTATTGGCATTTAAGGATTAGATTTATTTGATTATTCAACTCTTTTTTTTTTTTTAACCACAGCCCAACTGGTCCAACTGCCTAATATTACTAAGGCAGTGTGAGAAGGAGAGAAATTCTTCACTATGTTTAAACAAAACAACCAGGCTGAGTGTTAGAATGCCGGCCACCTCTCTCTCACCTCATGGTTTACTGCTATTAAATGTTTTACACAGGCAAGTAATGCATCGCCACCAATCTCTTTTTCTTTTTTTAACTCTTTATTTTGTCATTAAAACCTCAAAGCTCTTCTTGCACTGAATTAGAGAGTTCAATAAGTGAGCTCTTCATTATCATTATTAAGAACCAGAAATTTCAACCCAATTTCTATTTGCATCTGCTTTTAAGATCGTTTTTATTTTGCCTCTAAGTAAACATTATTAGACTGAGTAATAGCGAAGTCTTCCCTTAACAATACCTACTTAAAAGATTCTGATACTGTTTGCAGAGGAATTTTTACCTTACCAGCTGTCTGATTATCATATTTAACACAGCCTTTTTTTGTGAGAGACCGAAGCAACTGGCATCATTTGTATGCACGGTTAAACCAGCCCTGGGAATGTGACCTTCATTTAGGCACTGAGTAACGTTCTAAGCTTCGTCCATCGTGCCTGCTAATCACCACACAGCCACAACACAGTCTAGTGTTGGGCAACTGAATTATTCTGTAAACAAAAAACAAATTGTCTATTAGCTTGTCTACACATTGCCTTGTAGCAGAAAACCAACACTAGGAAAGGTCATTGAATGAGACAGAAAGGATTCTGGCTATGGTTATTAGAAGGGAGGGGATTAAAGCCTCATGATTAAAAATAAACACACAGCTTGTTTGTTTGTTTGCTTGCTTGTGCCTTTACAAGAAGAAGAAAGCCTTTTAAAAACAGAGTTAACAAAGATGCAATGCCCCTGTGCCTCTGATCCAATAGTATTTATCAAAATGAACTCCAGGAAGTGGAAACAAGAGATTTCTTTTTCTTTTTCTTTTTGTCTTGTGTGTTTGTTTTTCCATCTTTAAGGGGTAAGGGAGAGGCACAAAAATGGAGGGACATAATGTGAACAAAGGCAGCAGTAGTACTCAGTAGACACTATGTTGAAAATGAACTACACAACTTCCAGGTGGGCACAGGAGGGAAACACTGGGGGAGAACAAAGGAAGGTGTGACATTGTCCAAAAAGAAATGCACTCACTACCTGACTTCTGAAACAGCAGCCTCTCTGTATGTCACCTTTATAATTACAGCAAAAATAAAATAAATTGTAATAGACTTAAAACTCTCCACCAAAACAACACAAGGACCAACTGCATCTCTTTTTATTTTTTTGTCAAACAATTAAAAAGTAGTTGTACATTGATCATAAGGATATTCCCATGAACAAAATAAAAAGACCCACCAATTAGCTTGCATAATGTGAGTCTCTTATCACTACATTGATTGGAGTATTTGAAACATTTTAAGATTCCCATCAGGGGTAGAAACACATGGGCTGAAGGCTCATATAAGGATCAGAGCCTCATTTGGTACACGACAGGATAAACATGAATGCAGCCCACATGCTTCTGCCTGTGCTGATAATTCCATACAACCCTCAAATGAAGTTATAAATTTCCAAAGTAGCACAAAAAAAGGGGAGGGGAACTCAGGAGAGTCTCCCTGAACAACCTAAAGAAACAGAAAAGAGATCTGAAATTTCATTTCATTGCAATAAATCCTTTTGAAAGATTCCAAGGTAGCCAACACCTTGCAAGGAGGGGTTGGGATGAGTGAGACTCTGGTCCACTGAGCTCATAAGGAAAATAAATTCAATGCCCTGAAGCTTTTGTAATTAAATACATATTCTAGATCTAGAACAGCTCTATTCTAGCTGACCATTTGCATGCTAAAGAGATCAGACCAGGGCTTTAGAATCTCTTCTTCATGCAAATTAGAATAAAAATAATAATTTGAAGTTCTTTCCTGCCTAGAGGTTTACATACTCTACTTCAGAAAGGAAAATTGTATGTACTCAGCAATAGATAATGAGAAGTCACTTAAAAGTCTGGTACTATTAGGCATCCTCCACATTTCTTTCTCTAGTCCACTTTAAAAAAAAAACAAACACCTCACCATCTAGGCACACATTAAACACAGAGACACACTGTTATAGGCAGTGGTGTGGAATGGATTTATCCTGTGGCTGGTGGCTTCAACTAATTAGAGTCCTGTTCTCAGGAGGCGAAGTGAGGGATTGTCAGGCTCTGTTGCCTGGCTAAGAATGTCATTCTCATTTCTGGTTAGCTGAGGTCTAAAAGCACAGTCAATCCCCCCAAAAAAGCAGCAAGAAACTGTCCTCCAATCGCAAGACCTGCCCTGCTGAAGAAAGCTCCCAAGTCTACTTGAACGGGTGACATTTTCCTTTACAAGCCTGTCAACTCAAGTCCCTGAAACCACCTGACACTCAGTAACTAACCACAAGAAAGTGTCACCCTCACATAGATCTAAAAGAAGAAAGGTGTTCCTGCTAGCCCTTCTCCTCCATCTGTCTTTGGAGTTTTCGAATATAGTATGGTTAGACTTTCAGATTAGAAAGCCCTCAGCTCACGAAGGTCAAAGGACCACATGGACAGAAGAGGTCAAGGCTGAACTCCTCATGGTATTTAAGGAATGAGATCCCACAGGGATCATTTGTGTTTGTGCATGGTGTGGTCCCACTCACTAGGGAGGACCATGGACAGGGTGTGGGGGAAGAGGGAAGAAGACTTAACACCAAGGCTCTCTTAGATCACAGTTCTTTAGAGCTCAGAAATAGACACAAGAGGGGCTGGGAAGGTGGCTCAGTGGTGGAGTGCCGGTCTTGCATGCATGAGGCCCTGGGTTCAATTCCTCAGCACCACATAAGCAGAAAAAAAAAATAATAAAGCCCGAAGTGGCACTGTGGCTCAAGTGCTGGAGCGCTAGCCTTGAGCTGAAGAGCTGAGGGACAGAGCCCAGGCCCATAGTTCAGGCCCCATGACCGACAAAAAAAAGAAGCCACAAGACAAGATTGGAGTCTAGCTAGAAGCCACCAAGGGGAAGAAGACTGTGTTTGGTGTAATGCCACTGGCGATCTCTGCACACTTCTGCATGTCTGTGGACAGACACAGGCCTTAGCCGGCTCACCTAGAGACTTCATAAAGGATTACATTATCCTACATTATCCTCAGTGGGGTCTTCCAAGATGAAGGCCTAGGAAAATGCACAACCACTGTAGTTAAGAAATGGTTCCAGAAGACACATCAAATCAAACATAG